>NC_089508.1:23329051-23963190 GCF_036850995.1 Saccopteryx leptura | reverse complement strand
AAGGCTAATTTAAGGCAGTGTGGTTCAGGGGCTGGGGTACTGCGCCCTCCTTCTTCCCCAGTCTGTCTCAAGGCTTCTCCTTTCCTCCGTTCCTGCTGATGGAACAGGTCTCCACGCCCCCCACTCTGCACGATGAAGAGGGATGTCTCTATGCTATGCCCTGTCACAGCACAGAGCGCCTACACCACTCATTTATGTAATCAATTGTGCATCTAATATGCATTCCGCACCTACTATGTGCCCGACGCTATGTGAGGTGCCGGATATGCAATGATCTGTTCTTGAGAGGACAAGAGATAATTATCAGTTGATGGAACTCGGAACATCCACTCTCGGGGGACAAGGACTCGGTCTGATTGCTTGCTGCTTTATCCACAACCCTTAGAACAGCACTCGGCCCACACCGGGTTCACCAAATACTTTCCAGAGAATCAGGGAGGTAAGTAAACAAGATAATGTCAGCTCTTGCTGAGTGCCCTAAAAGAGATAAAATGTGGTCATGGGATAAAAAGGGACTGAAGCTGGGCTGGGAAAGGGCTCTCTGGTGGGGGTTTTTCAGCTAAAACTGAAAACTGATGAGAGAACCAGCACGTGAAGCGTGGGGAAGACTTAGGGGAGAGGCAGGGTGGGCTGCGGGATTTTCGGGGCCCACAGCAGAAGGCATGTGTGGGGCTCTGGATGGGGGTGGGGAAATCAGTCTCCCCTGCCTGTGGCCCTGTACCCCAACCTGCAGTCTCCTGAGAGTTTGTGACCTCTGTGCTGGGAGGTGCTCAGGACCTGGACTGGGGGTGGTGGAAGGTCCCTGCCGGGTCGCCTGTTGAACTTGCTGTGGATGCGAGTCTAGGATGGGGACGGACTGAATGGCACGTGTGTGACCCCGAGCCTCCCTATGTCTGCACCCGGGCACCCAGCGGAGATGGAGGGCAGTGCAGCCTGCAGGACTCCCTCACCAGCCAGCCCAGTTGCCACCCGGTGGAGAGCAGCTGTGGTTGTGGGGTGCAGGTGGGGAGGCCCGGGGCCAGGGCACTGGGGTGAGTAGGCAGCCCACCGAGGGGTTGGGACTTTGTGTGAGCTGAATCCCTCAGCGGGTGCTCATTGTCCCATCAGGCTTCACTTGCAAAACACAAATTCAAAGATAAAATGAAGAATTTCAAGACAGTTACTGTATTAGTTTCTTACTGCTGCTGTAACAAACTATCACAGACATAGTGGCTTAAAGCAATACACATTTATTCTCTGACAGTTCTGGGGGTCAGGTGTCTGAAATGGTTCTCGTTGTACTAAAACATTCATGTCAGCAGGGCTGTGTTTTTCCTGGAGGCTCTAAGGCAGGGGTCCCCAAACTACGGCCCGCAGGCCGCATGCGGCCCCCTGAGGCCATTTATCCGGCCCCCACCGCACTTCCGGAAGGGGTACCTCTTTCATTGGTGGTCAGTGAGAGGAGCATAGTTCCCATTGATATACTGATCAGTTGGTTGATTTAAATTTACTTGTTCTTTATTTTAAATATTGTATTTGTTCCTGTTTTGTTTTTTTTACTTTAAAATAAGGTATGTGCTGTGTGCATAGGGATTTGTTCATAGTTTTTTTTATAGTCCGGCCCTCCAATGGTCTGAGGGACAGTGAACTGGCCCCCTGTGTAAAAAGTTTGGGGACCCCTGCTCTAAGGGAAACTTATTTTCCTGTCTTTTCCAGCCTCCGGAGGCCACCTGCATTCCTTGGCTCAGGGCGCACTTTCTCCATCCTTAAAGCCAGCACTGTCTGGCCAGGTCCTCACTCGGCCCTCTCTCCGTTTCTCTTCTTGTGCCTCCCTCTTCCATTTAACAGAACCATTGTGATCACACAAGGTCCACCTGGATAATCAGAGATAACCTCTCTCTATCTCAAGGTCAGTGGATTAGCAGCCTTAATTTCACCTGTAACTTGAATTCCCTTTTGTCATTTAAGGAACATATTCACAGGCTCCTTGTCCTGGACATCTTTGTTGAAGAGAGAAGGTGGCATTATCCTGTCTTCCATATTACGTCACAAGTGTGGGGCTCTTCTGAGTGTCTGAGTGTGGGCCTCAGTGTGGCTGCACTGGTCACATGCCCATGGAGCCGGCCCTGGGAAGAGGAAAGTGCAAGCCTAACAGCCCTGAGATGGGAAGGAGCTTGGCTTGTTCCAGGACCTGACAGGAGGCCAAAGTGATGGAGTAGAGTGAGTGACAGGTCAGGTGGTACAACATGAGACAGAAGAGGCGGGCTCTGGTCGAGAGCATAGGGACAGCAAAGGGTTAGGAATAGCCGGCTGAGATCTGCCTTTGAATCTTTTAAGAAATATCTCTATGTGAAAAATTTCAGATGTAATTAAAAACGAGAGGGAATAATATGATGAACCATATACCTGGCACCTAGATCTAAACTTTGGTGCTGTAATTCATTCATTTGTTCGTTCATTCATTGCTGCAGAATTTTAAATGATAGAAATCAGGGCTTTTCACCAGTTATTTCAGTGTGCATCTCTAACAACAGATGTGTTTCTGAGTATTTGTGTCATTATCACCATGGACAAGGAAGTGGGACTGACCACATGTAACATAATGAAGTTAACAAAGAGTTCTTTAACTTCATTTAATTCCTACGTGTGGTCGGTTGTCCCCCAAAGATCCTACCTGTTGATCTTCACCTTGCACCTGAGCTTTGTACCTATTCCCTCTTAGAGGGAGGCCTCCGTCTCTGAATCTTTCTGAGTGTTGTTCTGTGTTCCTTCCCACCAGCCCCCAAGATCTCCAGCCTGTGAGGAAATGAGAGGGACTCCTGTTCTACACCCAGGCCCACAGCCTGAACAGAGCTGATGGGGAGGGGCGGGAGGCAGACTGGCTGGATATGCTATTCTGCTTGTGGACTAACACTGGTGCTTCTTGTCTGTAATTGCCATTCTAGAAATGCCCTCACTCTTCCAGCCGCAGAGTAACTGTCGAGAACAAATTAATTATGCATCTTCTCAGTGTGTGTGATTAAGGGGCACACACAGGGAAGGGTTCTCTTTAGTTTTTCTGGCAACTGAGTTCCCAGAGGGATGCTTTCCAGACCACAGAGTGCGTGCTCTAGGCTGCTCTGGGCAACGTGGTTTGTCAGTGTGGGGGCAGGCTTGGCCCCTGGCAGGCAGAGCCACAAGTTGCCAGGTGTATTGTTCCTCTCTTACATTTGCAGCATGCGTGCTGTTTGCTGAGGGCTTGTACACTTACATCAGCTCATGTGTTGGGATTTCAGGGATGCTGGACTAAGTTTCTTTCCTTAACACCTCCCGAAATCATTGCTGATGCTTGTAATTCCACCGTTAGAGATGAATTCCTTTGGCCTAAAACTCTGTTCCCTATTAAAACACAAGTATTCTTGGCAGCTGTGTAGCATGTTTTATTCATTAAGCTTTCTCAGCCATTAGCAGCTGCCCTCCCCAGGTGCCCCCTTCTGCAACTTGTTTTTTTTTGGATGGCCTTCTCTGAAACAGAACCTATATTTGGATCCTATCTGATTCCATAGATTCCGCTTTCAGTTGCTGAGGCTGGAAAAACAGACAGGTTAAAAAAGCTCCTGCCAAGGTGACAATGACAGGAAATAATTTCCTGTGTTACCACCTCTAGGGAGTGTTTGCATTTTAAACTGGAATTTTCTGGAAACACAGTGCTTAATGCGGAGGAACCTGCACCCCTTCATTCTGTCATGTCAGTGGCCTGACTCTTAGATCTCTCCCTTATTGGGTCCCCTTACTGAGGCCGAGGTGAGAGGGCAGATCCAGCCTGTGTACCTGAACTTGGGCATTGGTTTGGAGTGGTGTTCACTGTGAGCAGCAAAGGAAGTGGAGCCGGCCACATGTAACATACTGTCCATTCTGCAGAAGGAAGATTGAGGGGTTAGGACAACTCTTGTTGGGGTGGGGCTAGAACGAAAAGGTTGTCTTTAAAACCCCAGTAAACACAGTTGTAGATTGGTAGAGTCAGAAGAAATGACCTAACTCTGGGAAAGCGCATATATTTCATTTTCCAGCTCCAACTGATCAGTAGTGGTTGTCTTTGTGCAGAGTGGAGAATGAATGAAGTCTTCACCTGGGCTCAGTGATTGCCTGTTGTGGTAGATTAGTGATGTCTGATGTGTGCCAGAGGTGTGGTAATAGGGGGGAGACCTGTATGTCACCCACTTGCTATTGCTGACTCTGCTCATCTCCCATGTACAAATGAACCAGCTGAAGTCCAGAAAGCTGGGATCACTTGTTCAGTATTACATAAGTAGGGAAGTAAGTTAGGGACAGAATTGGCCCACAATCCTGATTTTTTTTAGTCCTGCTTCAAAACCTTTACTTTTGAAGTATTCAGATAGTCTAAGAAACATTCCTCTGTGGTCAAAGAGCATTGTGGTCTTGGAGCAAGTTTCTGGGTTCAGGTCCCAGCATTGCCACTCGTTAGATGTGTAGCCTTGCCAAACTATTTACCCTTTCTGAGCCACAGCTTCTTCATCTGTAAAACCGGGGATAATAACTGCGTCTACCTTATTGGGTGGTTTATGGAATTAAATGAGATAATACACATATAAAGGGTTCAGATTAGGGCTTAACACATAATGAGTACTGAATAAATGCTAGTAACTTAATTCAGTGTTACATTTTTATTGCATTGCCATTCGAGATTCTTGCTGGATACGGACACACAACCCTCCCATGGTCACCTCTCTCAGTGTCCTTCAGAGTCACCACTCAATACCCACCTGCTTCTCTTTGTTCCTGTCGAATGCTCTGGGGACTTCTGGGTTTGAAGTGCTCCTGGAATATGTGGTTTGGTGATGAAAAGTCTCACGGTATAATAACCACGTGTGGAATGGCGCTGGACCTATAAATGCCTGCAGTTCTGGGGCAGCTTTTGTTGTTACACTCCACTGGCCGCAGAACTTTGTTTTGACTTGGGACCTGCAACGCAGCCTGGAGGCCTGGTGTGGCCCCCAAAGGCCAGCTGCCAAACGGGGCCTTGGGGGCCATTTTGCCTGGTCTCCCCTCTGCTGGGAACATCAGTGTAGCATCTTCCCGGATACTGTTGCCGATCCCCTAAGCCAGTGTGTTCCTCCCACCCCCGACCCGGTTTAGAGCCTGGGGGTCCATGCCCCGCTGCTGCTAGCCCCACCCCCTTACGCCCGCCTCTCCTGTGGGCGTATAAAGCGGGACCCAGTCTTGTGCTGTGGGCCTCTCCATGTCTGTCCCAGCTCTGTAGGCTCTTGCTGGTGGTTCCCTTTGGATGATCTGAGGGGGACCCAGGGAGGCCTTGAGAATTAGGAGGAGTCTCTGCTAGTTCCAGAAGTCTAGCCTGGGGTGAAGGGACTTTGAACTGACTCCTGCAGGATGAGTGGTCACCCCTTCCATATTTGACTTGCTGTCACTTTGGGTCACAGTTTGGTTGTACTGTGGCCAGTCTGGGGTTGCTTCCCTGCTTTTTGTTGTCTGGGCCTGGAGCAGAGCATCTGATTATAGCCCCAGAGCTGCTGGATGGGCAGGAGCCCAGTTATTTCCACAAGAGGCTGTTAAAGGGAGCGTTGAGAGCCCCACTGGGCGGGGGTGGGGGGGGAGGGGGAGGACGGGACGACGGCTCCTGGCTCTGCTGTTAGTTCTGGACAGTGAGAGGCAGTCGCATCATCTGTGAGAGAGAGCTGGGCCAGCTGGGCCTAGGAAGAGGGGACGGGAGGGAGGCCTGGGTCCAGGCTGTAGAGGATTTTGACAGGGGAGAGGTGAGAGGAGTGGTAAGACTTTGGAGCCGCTCATACAAAGGCTGGGGGTAGAGGACGGCACAGGAGGTGACCTATCATTGCAGGGGGGTGAGTGGGGAGGAAAGAGATGAGGTGGAGGGTGCCAGGGTTGCATAATGTGGGGCCTGGTAGGCTCTGGGAAGAGTGGAATTTCATACTGAAGGCAGTGAGGACTTTTGGTGGGTTGTCATTGAAGGCTGTGTCCCTTTTCCCACTGTGGCCAGTGTCCTATCCCTTGCTGACCCACCTTCTTGGGCTGTGCAGTCTGTGGCCTTGACCATTGTTTGCAGTGAGAGGCCTTATGCCTCCTGGGCCTCTCTTGCTTCCTCTCCCAGTGGCTCCCTGATCTTAGTTTGTTTGAGCAACTGGTGCTTTCGGGCCCTGTTTGTTCATGAATTTGTTCCTAATCTCAGTGTTGTTAGCAGGCTTACTGGAGCAGCCCAGACATGGCAGTTGTGTGGTCCAGACATGGGATATAGCCGAGGCTCAGCTGGGGCTCAATTGTCAGCATGTGGGGAGGGCAACACGGTGGGCCCATAGCAGGCATTGGCTCCTTGAATTTTGTGAGGAATGCTTAGCAAGGTGTTTGGGGTGGCAGTAGAGTTTAGTAGAAAGAAACTTTTCTTTTTTTTTTTTCAAATAGAGAAAGAAGGAGGAGACAAATAGGGAGAAAGATGAGAAGCATCAACTCATAGTTGTGGCACCTTAGTTGTTCATTGATTGCTTTCTCATATGTGCCTTGACCAGGGTGGGGGGACTCCAGCTGAGCCAGTGACCCCTTGCTCAAGCCAGTGACCTTGGGCTTCAAGCCAGCAACTTTGGGCTTCAAGTAGTGACCACTGGGCTCAAGCCAGCAACCATGAGATCATGTCATGATCCCATGCTCAAGTTGGCGACCCCATGCTCAAGCTGGATGAGCCTGTGCTCAAACCAGTGACCTCAGGGTTTCGAACCTGGAACCTCAGTGTCCGAGGTCAGTGCTCTATCCACAGCACCATCATTGGTCAGGCTGAAGGGACAGATTTTGAAATCAGAAGATAATAACGCAAACCTTGTATAAGTACCATGTGCTAACTAACTGATTGCACCATGGGAGTTCTGACTCAAACCCAATAACTACTACTTACTGGTTGAGGAGCCCGGGCAAGGCCCCTAACTTTTTTGAGTCTCAGTTCCTGCATCTGTGCAGTGGATTGAAGCTTTCTTACCTGGATCAGGTGAGAGAATGTGTGTGCTAGGTTTCATGCACTATAAATGACTGTGCATTTACTACTGAGGACCGTTATTGTAAAGTGTGCAATAACCGAGATTTGTTTCCCAGCAGCTAATATCGTATGCTGGTACAGTGAACCAACGACTCAAATAGAAACTAATGATTATGGAGAAGCGTATGTGAGAATTACAAATTGGCAGCCTATTTATACTTGCATTGTGCTGACAAGTCATTTGGCAAATTAAGTGTGATCCTCATTTTAATATGAAATTATTAACTGACTTTGAATGTTAGTAAAACATAAAATGATAGGAATATACCTACTTGGGCATTCATGACCTTTATCATCTGTGAATGAACACATATAAATTGAATGAAGACAGGAATTTTTTGTTTAAAAGACTCAAGGTGAATATTTATATCAAGTGTAACTAAAATACTGTTAAGTAATTTAAGAAATAAACAATTTATATATTCTGGAATTAGCGATGTAGTCACTAAGATAATAACTATTATAAAAAATTCAGAATGAAGAAAAAATTACCTATCATTTTACCAATTCCAGCAGTGTGATTTTTGGTATGCTCTCCTCTAATACTCTCCTGTTGTATCCAGTGTTCTGTTAATATAATGAACTGTTTTTCTCATTTAACACGTTATCCTTAGCATTTTCCCATGTTGTTACATAGCGTTCACTTAAAATGGCCACTTGATATGCCATTGAGTAACTTTAATAATTTACTTACCTATTCCCCTTTTTTTCATGTCTTGGATTATTTTCTTAGAAGAAGTTTCTAAATGATAGATTTTATTTATATACACGAATCCATGTTAACGTAATATAAAATTAATAAAAAAAAAAGAAAGACAAGCCATATACTGGGAGAAAATATTTTCAAATCATATATCAGATAAAGTACTTGTATCTATATATGAAGTATTTTTAAAATTTCTATATCTTAATAATAAGAAAACAACCAACCCATTAAAAAATGGACAAAATATTTGGACAGACATTTCACCAAAGAAGATATAAATATGGAAAATAAGTACATGAAAATATGTTCAACATCATTACCCTTAGGAAAACACAAATGTAAACCAAAATGAAGTAACATTATACATTCATTTGAATGACTAAAATGAAAAAGACACTATATTTAGCATTAGGAGAATGTGGAGGAACTCTGGTGCCCTGTTGATAGGAATTTAAAATGGTACGACCACTTTAGAAAACAGCTTAATTTCTTAAAAAGTTAAACATGTGCCTATCATACAACTTGACCATTACATTCCTAGGTATTTACCCGTGAGAAATGAAAGTGTATGTTCATGTACATGAATGTTTATAACAGCTTTATTTGTAGTCTAAAAATAGAAACAACCCAACTGTACATCAGCAGATAAATGAATAAAAAGATTGTGATACAGTCATACAATGGAATACTACTCAGTAAGAAAGAAGAATAAATGATGCATGCCACAATCTCAGAAAAACTATGTTGAGTGAAAGGGGCTAGATGGAAAAAGAGTGTGAGCTATATGATTGCATTTGTATAAAACTACAGAAGTCTAGTCTGTACCGCTAGAAGCAGACCAGTGCTTGTCTGGAGACTGAGGTATATGGAAGGATAGGGCAGGAATTACAAAGGGACATCAGGAGCTTTTTGGGGCTGATGGATATGCTTACTGGCTCGATTATGATGATGGTTCAATAGGAATATATATATTATATATATATAAATGTCAGAAAGTATCAGATTATACATTTTAAATATGTGTAGTTTCTTGAATATCAAAATACCTCAATGAAACTGTTAAAATAAGCAATGATAGTAATGAGTTATGATCCTTGGAAAAAAAGTAGAAGCCCATGAGTCCAAACTGATATACTTAAACAAATAGATAAATGGAAAATTTGGTAAAGAGCTTGTTTATAAAATTTGGCAATACTTCCTCACAAAATAATTACAAAGAGAAAACAAGTAATAAGTGGGTAACTATCTTAATGAAGTGATCAAAATTAACATTGTCTGTAGGGAGATATATCAAAATTGTGAACAACCTGATAGGATATAATGGGAAGAACAGAGCCTTTTACTAAATTGTTAAATTCAATTAGCTAAATTAAAAAAATAAAGAATCTTGCATCTATTATGTTCATGATGAATATTGATATATAACTTTTTTTTTTTTTTTTTTTTTTTATTATATATATAATTTTATTTTTTTAATGGGGTGACATCAATAAATCAGGATACATATATTCAAAGATAACAATTCCAGGTTATCTTGTCGTTCAATTATGTTGCATACCCACCACCCAAAGTCAGATTGTCCTCTGTCACCTTCTATCCTGTTTTCTTTGTGCCCCTCCCCACCCCCTATCCCTCTCCCATTCCCCCCTCCCCCCCCCGTAACCACCACACTCTTATAAATGTCTCTTAGTTTCACTATTATGTCCCACCTACGTATGGAATAATACAGTTCCTGTTTTTTTCTGATTTACTTATTTTGCTTCGTATCATGTTATCAAGATCCCACCATTTTGCTGTAAATGTTCCGATGTCATCATTTCTTATGGCTGAGTAGTGTTCCATAGTGTATATGTGCCACATCTTCTTTATCCAGTCATCTATTGATGGGCTTTTTGGTTGTTTCCATGTCCTGGCCACTGTGAACAATGCTGCAATAAACATGGGGCTGCATGTGTCTTTACGTATCAATGTTTCTGAGTTTTGGGGAAATATACCCAGTAGAGGGATTGCTGGGTCATAAGGTAGTTCTATTTTGTTTTTTGAGGAACCACCATACTTTCTTCCATAATGGTTGTACTACTTTACATTCCCACCAACAGTGTATGAGGGTTCCTTTTTCTCCACAGCCTCTCCAACATTTGCTGTTACCTGACTTGCTAATAACAGCTAATCGAACAGGTGTGAGGTGGTATCTCATTGCCGTTTTGATTTGCATTTCTCTAATAGCTAAAGAAGATGAGCATCTTTTCATATATCTGTTGGCCATTTGTATTTCTTCCTGGGAGAAGTGTCTATTCATATCCTCTTCCCATTTTTTTATTGGATTGTTTGTTTGTTTGTTGTTGAGTTTTATGAGTTCTTTGTATATTTTGGATATTAGGCCCTTATCTGAGCTGTCGTTTGAAAAAATCATTTCCCATTTAGTTGGCTTTCTGTTTATTTTGTTATCAGTTTCTCTTGCTGAGCAAAAACTTCTTAGTCTGATGTAGTCCCATTCATTAATTTTTGCCTTCACTTCTCTTGCCATTGGAGTCAAATTCATAAAATGCTCTTTAAAACCCAGGTCCCTGAGTTGAGTACCTATGTCTTCTTCTATGTACTTAATTGTTTCAGGTCTTATGTTTAGATCTTTGATCCATTTTGAGTTAATTTTTGTACAGGGGGAGAGACTGTAGTCCAGTTTCATTCTTTTGCATGTGGCTTTCCAGTTTTCCCAGCACCATTTATTGAAGAGGCTTTCTTTTCTCCATTGTGTGTTGTTGGCCCCTTTATCAAAAATTATTTGACTATATATATGTGGTTTTATTTCTGGACTTTCTATTCTGTTCCATTGGTCTGAGTGTCTATTTTTCTGCCAATACCATGCTGTTTTGATTGTCGTGGCCCTATAATAGAGTTTGAAGTCAGGTATTGAAATGCCCCCAGCTTCATTCTTTTTCTTTAGGATTTCTTTGGCTATTCGGGGTTTTTTATAGTTCCATATAAATCTGATGATTTTTTGCTCTATTTCTTTAAAAAATGTCATTGGAAGTTTGATGGGAATTGCATTAAATTTGTATATTGCTTTGGGTAATATAGCCATCTTGATTATATTTATTCTTCCTAGCCAAGAACAAGGTATATTCTTCCATCTATTATGTTCATGATGAATATTGATATATAACTTTTTAAAAAAGATTTTTATTGATTTTTTTGAGAGAGAAAGAGAGAAAGAGAGAGAAAGAGAAAGAGAGGAAGAGAAGAGAGGGGAGGGGCAGGAAGCATCAACTCATCGTAGTTGCTACTCATATGTGTCTTGACCCAGTAAGCCCTGGGTTTCTAGCCGGCAACCTCAGCATTCCAGGTTGACACTTTATCCACTGCACCACCACAGGTCAAGCGGTCTATAACTTTTCCCCTTGCATTTTCTGTCTGGTTTTGATATGGGGGTAATGCTTGTCTTATAGAGTAAGTTGGGAAGTATTCTATCTTCAGTTTCCTAGAGGAGAAATCCATAATATTTCTTCCTTAAATGTTTAGTAGAATTCAAAAGTGACACCATCTTTGATTGGAGTTGGTTTTGTCTGGTATAAACTGCCCATCTACTTTATTTTAATTAGTGTTGGCATGATATCTCTTTGTTCATCCTTTTACATTTAATCTATTTGTGTTTATATTTAAATAGCATTTCTTGTAGGTAGCATATACTTGAGTCTTTCTTTTTTATCCAATTTGACAATCTCTGGCTTTTAACTTGTGGTGTTAAGACTATATTTAATGAGATGATTGTTATAGTTAGATTTATGTTTTCCATCTTTTTTTAAAATTTATTTTATTTTTATTTTTTTAACAGGGACAGAGAGAGAGAGTCAGAGAGAGGGATAGATAGGGACAGACAGGAACGGAGAGAGATGAGAAGCATCAATCATTAGTTTTTTGTTGCGACACCTTAGTTGTTCATTGATTACTTTCTCATATGTGCCTTGACCGTGTGCCTTCAGCAGACCAAGTAACTTCTTGCTCAAGTCAGCGACCTTGGGTCCATGCTGGTGAGCTTTTTGCTCAAGCCAGATGAGCCCGCGCTCAAGCTGGCAACCTTGGGGTCTCGAACCTGGGTCCTTCTGCATCCCAGTCTGACGCTCTATCCACTGCACCACCGCCTGGTCAGGCTATGTCTTCCATCTTGTTTTTTTTGTTTTCTACTTGTCCTATTTGCTTTTATTTCTTGTTTCCTCTCATGCCTTCTTTTGAATTAAAAAAATTTTAAATTAATTTTAATGGGGTGACATTAATCAATCAGGGTACAGAGGTTCAGAGAAAACATCTCCAGGTTATTTTGACATTTGATTATGTTGCATACTCATCACCCAAGTCATATAGTCTTCCGTCACCTTCGATCTGGTTTTCTTTGTGTCCCTCCTCTTCCCTCACCCCTACTAACCACCACACTCTTGTCCATGTCCCTGAGTCTCATTTTTATGTCCCACCTATGTATGGAATCATATAGTTCTTAGTTTTTTCTGATTTACTTATTTCACTCAATATTATGTTATCAAGGTCCATCCATGTTGTTGTAAATGATCCGATGTCATCATTTCTTTTGGCTGAGTAGTATTCCATAGTATATATGTACCACATCTTCTTTATCCAATCATCTATTAAAGGGCTTTTTGGTTGTTTCCATGTCTTTTTTTTTTTTTTTTTTTTTTTTTTTGTATTTTTCTGAAGCTGGAAACGGGGAGACAGTCAGACAGACTCCCTCATGCGAGGCTCTGCCCACCAGGGGGCGATGCTCTGCCCCTCCGGGGCGTCCCTCTGCCCCTCCGGGGCGTCACTCTGCCGTGACCAGAGCCACTCTAGCGCCTGGGGCAGAGGCCAAGGAGCCATCCCCAGCGCCCGGGCTATCTTTGCTCCAATGGAGCCTTGGCTGCGGGAGGGGAAGAGAGAGACAGAGAAGGGGGGGGGTGGAGAAGCAAATGGGCGCTTCTCCTATGTGCCTTGGCCGGGAATCGAACCCGGGTCCCCCGCATGCCAGGCTGACGCTCTACCTCTGAGCCAACCGGCCAGGGCTGTTTCCATGTCTTGACTACTGTGAACAATGCTGCAGTGAACATGGGGCTGCATGTGTCTTTACGTACCATTGTTTTTGAGTTATGGGGGTATATTCCCAGTAGAGGGATTGCTGGGTCATATGGTAGTTCTATTTTTAATTTTTTGAGGAACTACCATACTTTCTTCCATAATGGTTGTACTACTTTACATTCCCACCAACAGTGGATGAGGACTCCTTTTTCTCCTTAGCCTCTCCAACATTTGTTATTACCTGTCTTGTTGATAATAGCTAATCTAACAGGTGTGAGGTGGTATCTCATTGTAGTTTTGATTTGCATTTCTCTAATAGCTAGTGAAGATGAGCATCTTTTCATATATCTGTTAGCCATTTGTATTTCTTCCTAGGAGAAGTCATGTCCTCTTCCCATTTTTTTATTGGATTGTTTGTTTGTTGTTGAGTTTTATGAGTTCTTTGTATATTTTGGATATTAGGCCCTTATCTGTGCTGTTGTTTGAAAATATCATCTCCCATTTAGTTGGTTGTCTGTTTGTTTTCTTGTCGGGTTCTTTTGCTATGTAAAAGCTTCTTAGTCTGATGTAGTCCCATTCATTTATCTTTGCCTTTACTTCCCTTGCCTGTGGAGTCAAATTCATCAAGTGCTCTTTGTAACCAACGTCCATGAATTTAGCACCTATGTTTTCTTCTATGTAATTTATTGTTTCAGGTCTTATATTTAGGTCTTTGATCCATTTTGAATTAATTTTAGTACAAGGGAACAAACTGTAGTTGAGTTTCATTCTTCTGCATGTGGTTTTCCAGTTTTCCCAGCACCATTTGTTGAAGAGGCTTTCTTTTCTCCATTGTGTGTTGTTGGCCCCTTTATCAAAAATTATTTGACCATATACATGTGGTTTTATTTCTGGGCTTTCTATTCTGTATTCTGTTCCATTGGTCTGAGTGTCTATTTTTTTACCAATACCATGCTGTTTTGATTATCGTGGCTCTATAATATAATTTGAAGTCAGGTATTGTAATGCCCCCAGCTTCGTTCTTTTTCCTTCGGATTGCTCTGGCCATTCGGGGTTTTTTATAGTTCCATATAAAACTGATGATTTTCTGTTTCATTTCTTTAAAAAATGACTGGAATTTTGATGGGAATTTTATTAAATTTGTATATCACTTTGGGTAATATAGTCATTTTGACTATGTTTATTCTTCCTATCTAAGAACAAGTAATATTTTTCCATTTCATTATATCTTTTTTGATTTCCCTTAACAATGCTTTGTAGTTTTCATTACATAGGTCCTTTACATTCTTTGTTATGTTTATTCCTAGGTATTATATATTTTTTATTGCAACCATGAAGGGGATTGTTTTTTTGAGCTCGTTTTCTGATGTTTCATTGTTGGCATATAGGAAAGCAATGGACTTTTGTATATACATTAATTTTGTATCCTGCGGCCTTATTGTATTGGTTTATTGTTTCTAGTAGTCTTTTTGTGGAGTCTTTGGGGTTTTTGATGTACAGGATCATATCATCTGTAAAAAGTGAAAGCTTTACTTCTTCTTACCCAGTATGAATGCCTTTTATTTCTTTCTCTTGTCCGATTGCTCTGGCTTGAACTTCCAGCACTACATTGAATAAGAGTGGAGAGTGGACAATCTTGTCTTCTTCCTGATTTTAGGGGAAAAGTCCTCAGTTTTATGCCATTTAATATGATGTTAGCTGATGGTTTATCATAGATGGCCTTTATTATGTTGAGATATTTTCCTTCTATACCCATTTTGTTAAGTGTTTTAAACATAAAATGATGTATTTTATCGAATGCCTTTTCTGCATCTATTGATAAGACCATATGGTTTTTGTTCTTCGTTTTGTTGAAATGGTATATTACGTTAACCATTTTACATATGTTGAACCATCCTTGTGATTCTGGGATGAATCCCATTTGATCATGATGAATTATTTTTTTAATGTGTTGTATTCGATTTGCTAGTATTTTGTTTAGTATTTTAGCATCTGTATTCATTAGAGATATTGGCCTGTAGTTTTCTTTTTTTGTGCCATCCTTGCCTGGTTTTGGTATGAGGGTTATGTTGGCCTCATAAAATGTGTTTGGCAGTATTGCTTCTTCTTCAATTTTTTGGAAGACTTTGAGTAGAATAGGAACCAAGTCTTCTTTGAATGTTTGATAGAATTCACTAGTAGAGCCGTCTGGCCTTGGACTTTTATTTTTGGGGAGATTTTTAATAGTTTTTTCTATTTCCTCCCTGCTTATGGGTCTGTTTAGGCTTTCTGCTTCTTGATGACTCAGTTTAGGAAGATTGTATTGTCCTAGGAATTTATCCATTTTTTCTAGATTGTTGAATTTGGTGGCATATAGTTTTTTGTAGTATTCTACAATAATTCTTTGTATATCTATGATATCTGTGGTGATTTTTCCTCTTTCATCTTGGATTTTGTTTATATGAGTCCTTTCTCTTTTTTCCTTGGTGAGTCTTGCCAAGGGTTTGTCAATTTTGTTGATCTTTTCAAAGAACCAGCTCCTTGTTTTATTTTATTATTTTTTTCTATAGTTTTTCTGTTCTCTATTTCATTTATTTCTGCTCTGATTTTTATTATTTCCTTTCTTCTGCTGGTTTTGGGTTGTCTTTGTTCTTCTTTTTCTATTTCCTTAAGATGTGAAGTTAAGTGGTTCACTTGGGCTCTCTCTTGTTTGTTCATATAGGCCTGTAGTGATATGAACTTCCCTCTTATTACTGCTTTTGCTGCATCCCAGAGATTCTGATATGTTGTATTTTTATTTTTGTTTGCCTGTATGTATCTTGATCTCTGTGCTTATTTCTTCTTTGACCCACTCACTTTTTAAAAGTATGTTGTTTAAGTTTCCACATTTTTGTGGGTTTGTTTACCTCTTTTTTGCAGTTGAATTCTAGTTTCAAGGCTTTCTGATCAGAAAATATGCTTGGTATAATTTCAGTCTTTCTGAATTTGTTGATGTTATTTTTGTGGCCCAACATATGGTCAATTCTTGGAATGTTCCATGTACACTAGAGAAAAATGTATACTCTGTCACTTTGAGATGAAATGTCCTATAGATGTCTATCATATCCAATTGTTCTAGTGTTTCATTTAAGGCCAATATTTCTTTATTGATTTTCTGTTTGATTGAATGATCTAGAGCTGTCAGCGGTGTATTGAGATCTCCCAGTATGATTGTATTTTTGTAGGTTCTTGTTTTTAGGTTAGTTAGTAGCTGTTTTATTTATTTTGGTGCTCCTTGGTTTGGTGCATATACATTAAGTGTTATGTCTTCTTGATTCAATGTCCCCTTTATCATTATGAAATGACTGTTTTTGTCTCTGATTACCTTGGCTGTCTTGTAGTCAGCATTGTTAGATATGAGTATTGCTACATCTGCTTTTTTTGGATGTTATTTGCTTGGTGTATTGTTTTCCAACCTTTCACTTTGAACTTGTTTTTATCCTTGTAGCTTAAATGTGTTTCTTGTAGGCAGCATCCAGTTGGATTTTCTTTTTTAATCCATTCTGCTACTCTGTGTCTTTTTATTGGTGAGTTCAATCCATTTATGTTTAGTGTAATTATTGATATTTGAGAGTTTCCTATTGCCATTTTATATATTGCTTTCTGATAGTTTTGTATCTTGTTTGGCTCTTCTCTTTTATTTTTCTATCATTTGTTTTTGTTTGGTTGTAATCCATACTTCTTTTCTCTGTTACTTCCTTTTTCAAGCCATGTACTTCTGTGTTGTTTTTTTCAGGGGTGGTTACCATTAAGTAATGGAAAGCATACATATCATATTCATTGTAGTACATTATCTCATGAGTGCTTCTGCACTCCATCCTCCTTTGCTACTGTTAATCTTTGTCCTCTCCCCTTTTTTGTTTCTTTGTCACAGATTAATCTTGTTTTTATTGCGATCCTGATGGAGCTTTTACTTGTAGTTTTGTTTTGTTTTGTTCTTTGTGTCTGGTTGGAAAACCCCCTTTAGTATTTCCTGAAGTGGGGGTTTTCTGGTGATAAATTCCCTTATCTTTTCTATATCTGTGAATGTTTTTATTTCTCCTTCGTATTTGAAGGATAGCTTTGATGGGTATAGTATTCTTGGCTGGAAGTTTCTCTCTTTCAGAACTTTAAATATTGGGGTCCACTCTCTTCTAGCTTGTAAAGTTACTGCTGAGAAATCTGTTGATAATCTAATGGGACTTCCTTTATATGTTGTATTCTTATTTTACCTGGCTGCCTTGAGAATTTTTTCTTTGTCACTGGTTTGTGCCAATTTCATTATGATGTGTCTTGGAGTAGGTTTGTTAGGGTTAAGATAACTTGGTGTTCTGTTTACTTCTTGAATTCAAGGCTTTAGTTCTTTCCACAGGCTTGGGAAGTTCTCGTCTATTATTTGTTTGAATATGTTCTCCATTCCATTTTCTCTCTCTTCTCCTTCTGATATACCTATTATTCTTATGTTGCTCTTTCTGATGGAGTCAGACAATTCCTGTAGGGCTATCTCATTTATTTTTAAATTCGTGAGTCTCCTCTTTTCTCTGTAGTACCTCTAGTTGCCTGTCTGCTATGTCACTAATTCTCTCCTCTATCTGGCCTGTTCTATTGGCTAAGGTTGTTACCTTATTTTTCACTTCATGAATTGAGTTTTTCATTTCTGTTTGATTCATTTTCATAGTTTCAATTTCCTTGGTGAAATATTCTTTCTGTTCATTGAATTGTTTTTTGAGGATTGCCTTTCTGTGCTTTCTTGTATATCCCTGAGTATTTTTAGGACTTCAATTTTAAATTCTCTGTCATTTACCTCTAAGGTTTCTAAGTTATTGAAATTTTTTTCTATAGATTTTTCCTTATCTATCTGAGCTACATCACTGTTTTGTATCCATGATATTTGATTTTTTTTTCTTTAATGGCATTTGAGAGTGGTATTGTTAATAACACTAATAAGAGTTGATAAAAAAAATTTTTTTGAGAAAACGCAGTGAAAAACTGAAAATTTTATTGTCCTACATGGAACAAAAATATGTAGAACTGAGGGCCTGGGTTGGGGGGGGGGGGGAGTGACAAAGTGGCAAAAAATGAGGCAAGAATCCACAAAATGCCACAGAGAAAAAATTTGGATCAAGAATAAAATAATTTGTTTGTAAATGATGGTTAAATGAGAGAAATAGTGTAAAAGAAAAAGAGAAAAAAGAAAAAAATACAGTGAAAAATGAAAATTCTGTTGTATTAAGTGGCACAAAAACTATAGAACAGAGAGCCAGAGTTGGGGGAAATGCTAAAGAGATAAACGAAGTAAAAAGCATACAAAATGCCACAAAGAAAAAAATTGAATCCAGAATAAAATAATTTGTGGGTGAGATTTGAATGAGAGAAAAAGTAAAGAGAAAAGAAGAAACAAAAAGATAGAGAGAAAAAAACTGAGTTAAGGTTTTTTGGAATGTAACACTCATAGGAAAAAAAATGGAAAATATAACACTTATGGGTAATAACGTTCAAAATGAAAAGAAAAGAATAAAGTGGAAAGAGGATAAAATGACCAAGGCGGAAGGAAAAAAAAGAAAATAAAAGATAAAAAATACAAGAAAAAAATAGGAAAAGTTATAAAGACTGTGGATTTTTTCTGGTTTTGAGAAGTTATCTTCCTCCTTTTTCTTTCTTCTCTCTCTTTATGGCCAGTAGTGCTGTACCCCAGGTTCTGCCCCTGTGGCACTCTTAGGCAGAGATTTGCTGTTGTGTCGCTATGGTGATGACATAAACTAGGCCTCAGTCCCGTTGGTAGGTGGGGCTTGTTAACGTTTTCAGGCTCTGACAATGGGAGAGTCCATTTTCCCAGAGCCTCTCCCCAAATCTCTTCTTCCTGAACCAGCAGCCTGGGACCCAGCTGTGAAGTTGCCTCAGCCACTGCCTGGAGAGCAAGAGGCTCTAAGAGCTGCCAGATACCCCTTCTATCCCCACTCAACTCAATGCAAGGTTCTGGATAAGGCTTTGCCAGCCAGAGCTGCCAGTGTAATCAGGCAGGGCTGGAAGCCGATTGCCTTTCAGGTGTCTTTCTATGAGCCTCCGGCATGTCTAGTATGCCTCAGCACTCCGCAGGTCTGCTCTCCAGAGGCTGTCTGCAGGCTGCCTGTGCACCCTTCCCCCCACCACTTCTGCATTTCTCTTCTCCAGGAGTGTGCTCTGTTAGCCTGTATGGCTGGCGGAGGTGCTGTGCCCAGACAGGTCCAGGTGTAGGGAAGCCGGCTTTCATGCACTTCCCACGCGCTGTTGTTTGGGAAGCTGGGATTATTCAGAAACTCTGGTCACAGCCCACACAGAGGGTCACTACTGACAGTCTCCGACCCAGTCCCTCCATCCAGGAATGTGGGCACCTAGGCCTGAAGTGCCAGGTGGATCCACTTGTACACTACCCGCACTTGCCAACCGGGATACCGGGAGTAAAAAAGTAAACTGCTCGCTCACCTCTACTGGGGTCTGCCACTGGCATTAGCTCCGCATGGGCCGAGCCGTGGGCCCACTTTCTCCTCAGCTTGAACGTCTCTGCCCTAGCCTGGCTTTTTCCGCGCCCCTAGCCCTCACTTTCTCTCAGTTCCAAGTGAAAGGAGCCCTTGCTCAGGTCAGTGAGGAAAGTGGAATATTCTGTTCTCCGTCTTATTCCCTTCAGAGTGGATTATATATTCAGCCACCTTTTTGCCCAATCATACCTTTGTTTGATGTATGTGTATTTCAGATGCTCCTGAGATTGTTTTTCTGTCTCTAGTTGTTGAATTTGTTGAAGTTTCAGGGAGAGGTATTGGGAGCACTCCTCATGGCGCCATTTCTCTGACGTCATTCTGAATTAAAATTTTTTTTTTTTTTCCAATACTTTTTTTTTTTTTTTAAATTTTTTTTTTTATTTATTTATTCATTTTTTTTTTTAGAGAGGAGAGGGAGAGATGGAGAGAGAGAGAGGAGAGACAGAGAGAGAGAAGGGGGGAGGAGCTGGAAGCATCAACTCCCATATGTGCCTTGACCAGGCAAGCCCAGGGTTTCGAACCGGCGACCTCAGCATTTCCAGGTCGACGCTTTATCCACTGCGCCACCACAGGTCAGGCTCTGAATTAAAATTTTTTGATGGCTCCATTTTATTTCCTTTGTTGGCTTATGAGCTATAATTATTTTCATTATTTTAGTGATAATATTAGTTTATAGCATACAGCTTTAACTTGTCACTGTCTACATTCAAGTGACATTATACCACTTTACAGAATGTAAGAATCTTATAATAGTATACTTTCTTCCCAGTCTTTATGACATAATCTATTGTCCTTTTATGTATGTTATAAACTCCATATTACATTGTTTTATTTTTGTTTAAGCTCTTATCTTTTAAAGAGATAGAGCATATTAAAAATTCTTGTGTAGTTACCTATGAAGTTACTATTTCTGGTCTCTTTGTTTCTTTCTGTAGGCCAATGTTTCACTCTGGTACCATTTCCCTTCTATAAGGGTGTTCTTTAACATTTCTTGTGGCACAGGGAGATGAATTCTGTCAACTTTTAGATGTCTGAAGGGTTTTTTTTTTAACCTCTGCTTTGAAAGGGGTTTTGCTATGTATATCATTCTGGGTTTTCTTTCAGTGCTTTCAGAGATGTTGCTCCACTAACTTCTGCTTGTGTTGTTGCCAGTGAGAAAGCTGTCATCTTTATTCCTCTGTCCATGATGTGTCCTTTTTCTCTAGATAGTTTTAAGATTTTCTCTTTATCACTGATTTTGAAAATTTTTTATTATGCAGTTTTCTTTATGTTTATCATGCTTGGGGCCTGCTGAGAGTCTTGGATCTGTTGGTTTATTTATTTTAAATAACAAACTTGGATTTTTTTCAGTCATTATTTTTTCAGATAGTTCTTCTCCACCCCCTCCTATCTCCTCTCTTTTGGGGATTTCAACTACATGTTTACTTGGCTGCTTAAATTTTTACCACTGATCACGGATGCTCTCTTCATTTTTAAAAAATTCCTTTTTATTTCATGTTACATTTTTAATAGTTTTTATTGCTAGGTCTTCATGTTCACTAATATTTTCTCCTACAATCCCTAGTCTGCTATTGATCTCTTCCAGCTTATTTTTCAAATCACACATTACAGGTGCCATCTCTAGAAGTTTCGTTTGGATCTTGTCTCTCTGATTTTTATATTGTCCATATCTCTGCTTAACTTTTTGAACACATGAAGTGTTGGGTGCTAGATGTTTTTGTATTTTTTTTTCTCTACAGAGACAGAGAGAGAGTCAGAGAGAGGGATAGATACGGACAGACAGACAGGAACAGAGAGAGATGAGAAGCATCAATCATTAGTTTGGTTTTTTTTTTGCATTTTTCTGAAGCTGGAAACAGGGAGAGACAGTCAGACAGACTCCCACATGCGCCCGACCGGGATCCACCCGGCACACCCACCTTGGGGCAACACTCTGCCCACCAGGGGATGATGCTCTGCCCATCCTGGGCATTGCCATGTTGCAACCAAAGCCACTCTAGCGCCTGAGGCAGAGGCCACAGAGCCATCCCCAGCGCCTGGGCCATCTTTGCTCCAATGGAGCCTTGGCTGCGGGAGGGGAAGAGAGAGACAGAGAGGAAGGCGCGGCGGAGGGGTGGAGAAGCAAATGGGCGCTTCTCCTGTGTGCCCTGGCCGGGAATCGAACCCGGGTCCTCCGCACGCTAGGCCGACACTCTACCGCTGAGCCAACCGGCCAGGGCAATCATTAGTTTTTTGTTGCGACACCTTAGTTGTTCATTGATTGCTTTCTCATATGTGCCTTGGCCGTGGGCCTTCAGCAGAGCTAGTAACCCCTTGCTCGAGCCAGCGACCTTGGGTCCAAGCTGGTGAGCTTTACTCAAACCAGATGAGCCCGTGCTCAAGCTGGCGACCTCAGGGTCTCGAACCTGGGTCCTCCACATCCCAGTCTGATGCTGTGTCCACTGCACCACCGCCTGGTCAGGTGCTTTTGTATTTTTATAAATGTTCTTGAGCATTGTTTTGGGACACAGTTAAATTATATAGGAACTGTTTTTTTTTTCAAGTATTAATGGGAATGGTGCAGTTATTTAGTTTGAGATATTCCCCATTGCTGAGACAAGCCCCTTGTGGGTATTATAACAAATGCCTTATGAATAATGAGAATTTCCAATCTGACTGGTGGAAATAGGCCCTATGTAAGCACTGAGTACTGCTAACCCTGGTCTTTTTGGGTGTTCTTTTTCTGGATTCAGTTTTCCCACGTGTATGTTCTGACTAGTTCTGAGCTGAATATGTAAGATGGACCCTCTGCAGATCTTCATCTTCAGCCTCCTTTCTTTGTATAGCTTTTTCCTCTCCAGGACTCTCTCCTGTGACTCTACCTGCTTTGGTCTTCCTGGGCCGTCGCTCTGTCTCTTCTACTCAGGAGTCCTCTAGGCATTGCCTGGGTTTTCCTTTCCTGCACTGTGGTCTGCACACTTTTAATGCAGTAAACTGGGGCAATCACAGGGTTCACCTTGTTTGTTTTCCGTCTCTCAGGAATTGCTGTTCTTCATTGTCTGATGTCCAATGCCTTAAAAACCATTGTTTTTGTAAATCATGTTGGTGGGTTTTTTGTTGTTTGTTTTTGCTTTGTTTGTTTGTTTCAGATGGGAACATAATTTTGGTCCCTGTTTTGGAAGAGATGTCAAGGGTGACATCAAGATTCTTGGCTTTGCCCTGGCCGGTTGGCTCAGCAGTAGAGCGTCGGCCTAGCGTGCGGAGGACCCGGGTTCGATTCCCGGCCAGGGCACACAGGAGAAGCGCCCATTTGCTTCTCCACCCCTCCCCCTCTCCTTCCTCTCTGTCTCTCTCTTCCCCTCCCGCAGCCAAGGCTCCATTAGAGCAAAGATGGCCCGGGCGCTGGGGATGGCTCTGTGGCCTCTGCCCCAGGCGCTAGAGTGGCTCTGGTCGCAACATGGCGACGCCCAGGATGGGCAGAGCATCGCCCCCTGGTGGGCAGAGCGTCGCCCCTGGTGGGCGTGCCGGGTGGATCCCGGTCGGGCGCATGCGGGAGTCTGTCTGACTGTCTCTCCCTGTTTCCAGCTTCAGAAAAATGAAAAAAAAAAAAAAAAAAAAAAGATTCTTGGCTTTAGCATAAGTTTAGAATTCAATTTCCAAAGATGAGGAAGACGGGGAGGGGTGGGTTTGGTGGTGATGGGAGTGGTGGAAAAGTCATGCTGAGTTTGAGGAGCTCATTGGAAATTGGAGTGATGTCAGGGAGGCAGTTGGACAGGGGACAGGTCCAGGGGCAGGTCTGGGCAGAGAATACACATTTGTGTGTCATTAGTGGGTAGATGGTATTTACAACCATTATACTGGACAAGATCCCCAAGGGAGCATATGTATAATGTTGTATTTGTCATGTTTTTTTCCCTATATTTTTTGATCCTTTGTTGACACTAGAGTAACTGGGTTAACCAATTCACAGAGATAGCAAGTGCCTAACCTGGAAGCATGCCTTTCATATGTGCACCAACCAATTCAGAGCCCATGCCCACCAAGCACCTCCTTTATTGAGCATTTATACCCTGGGACACTATCCACCTGTCCTAACTGCCCCAGGGCCAGGTACCAAAAAACTAGGGACATGCCCTGTGCTCCTAAGCCTACTACAGTTATTCAAACTAGTCAAGCCTAAGCTTGCTTACTCTGCCTCACCCATTCTTTCTCATGGAATCTACAACAAAAACTCTTGTCCACATTTTCCTCTCTCTGCCTGTGCTTCTGGCCGACCCTGGTGCTTCCCTGTGTGGCTCTGCATGGCATGCCAAGCCTCCTGCTTCTAGGGAACTCTGAGTAAAATTTCTTCCTTTGTGACGGTCATTTCTGAGTCTGTCTTACCAAAGCCGATTAAAACAAATCCTGGGTACCCTTCCAACAAGTACAGAAATGCCAGCCCGGTTAAGTGGAGTACATGCATTACCTATCTCATTTTTTTTTTTTTACAGAGACAGAGAGGGAGTCAGAGAGAGGGATAGATAGGGACAGACAGACAGGAACAGAGAGAGATGAGAAGTATCAATTATTAGTTTTTCGTTGTGACACCTTAGTTGTTCATTGATTGCTTTCTCATATGTGCCTTGACCATGGATCTTCAGCAGACCGAGTATCCCTGTGCTCAAGCCAGTGACCTTGGGTCCAAGCTGGTGAGCTTTGCTCAAACCAGATGAGCCCGTGCTCAAGCTGGCGACCTTGGGGGTCTCGAACCTGGGTCCTCCGCATCCCAGTTCGACGCTCTATCCACTGCGCCACCGCCTGGTCAGGCACCTACCTCATTTAACCTTCACGGCAACCCTATGAGGTAGGTACTAATGTTATCTTCCTTTTATGGAGGAGAAGACTGAAGTGGATGGTGATCATATAACTTGAATGAGGGCAGCAGCTTCTGATTGGTGAAGCTGGGTGTAGACTGAGGCAGGCTGACACTGGCCCTGTGTTCTTAAGCACATGTCGTCAGAGGAGAGACAGAAGACATGCTCAAATGTGTGGTCAGTCTCCTTTAAAACATTTAGAAACTGCAACCTGTTTTGTTTCCTTTAAGGCATGATGAGTTTTATTTTCTTGCCTAAATCAACGTTTTTCAACTGTGGTCCATGGACAGGCGGTTGAAAACCACTGGGCTAAATGACAACTACTTAAAGCAAAGAGACCTTCGAGACAAGTCCTGGACTGATTTCTTGGGATGAGAGAGGAGTTGCAGTCCCATTTTCATGATAGAAATGCTCATGTGGGTCCTAGAGTCCTGTGAAATTAGGGGGGACCCTGGATTCTTCTCTCTGCCCCGAAGTCTGCGTGGCAGAGTCCTGTACGTTTACAGCTAAGAAAAGAGTCAGCTGGACTTTTCAATTTCCAGAAGATGTTGAAGAAGGGATGATTTAAAAAACTTTCTCCCCCGGATTGACATAGTATATATTAGTTTAAAGGAATTTGAAAAGTACTGAAAAATCTATAAAGAAGAAAAAGCACTCGTGTAATCTCACAGCCCAGAGATACCACTGTTAATATTTCATGTATTTCCTTTGGGTCATGAGTTTTTATTAGAAGAAATAAAAGTCCTTTTCTGTTTTGGAATCTGCCACCTTCTCTTTCACTGTTTCCTTCCCGTGTTGTGCAGGGTATGTACGTGTGTGTGTGTGTGTGTGTGTGTGTGTGTGTGTGTCTGTCTGTCTCTTTCCTCTCTGTTCACACTCACCCCTGAACCCCACTGGGATACCGCCCAGTTCTGATGGGGAGCCCCGTTGGTTCAGTCTGACTTGAGTAACTTATGGCCAAGTTTGGGGGCTGAGACCCCTGCTCTTGGGGATTCAGACATGAGTAAAGAATTGCCCTCCTGAGGCCTTTGCTCCATCCCTCCCAATCAATAACTAATCAGCAGTGAGTTGATCCTATTAGCTATTTACTGTCCCTCTTCCAAACCCCAAACCGAGCTGGCTAATGAGAATGCTTTTAATTAATGTAAGGCAGATTAAAACTCATTATAGCAAGGTTATTGGTAATGAGATAATCATAAGGCAACTTACTGAGCTGGGAGTGAAAACGAAGTTGGAGGAGAGGCAGGGGGACCGTGCCAGCCGCTCCTGCCATCTTTTGGCAGGGACAGAAGGCGGAGTAGGGGGGCTCTGCAGCGGGGACAAGCTGCAGTGACATACCCAACCGGCCCCTGAAGCCAGGAGGTGGGAAAGGGCAGGACTCAAGTCCAGTGAGCAAGTGGGTAGTCAGTATTAGGGCGGCAGCCGAAGTAGAGAGGTCTTTGGGGGAGCAAATCTGAAATTGGTGTATTTGGAATAAGGCTCTGTAGCTATTTGCATTTCTTATGCACGGATGCTTTGCAATTGAGATGACACAGCTTGAAATGAGCTATTATTTCTGTCTGTTAGATTGTGGTCCAGATTTGTTGAACTGAACAAAGCATAAAGAATAGATGGGCCTGAAGTTTTTTTTTTTTAATTTCATTTTTAAAGAAGATTGATTTTTTCCCCGTCTTTTGCTATTCATTCATCGAACACTGACTATATCCTGGGCCCTGTGCTAAGCTCTTTTTTTCAATTTTTATGCATTGCTTCATTTGACCAACACAGTTATCATTTTTCTCTTCCTGTTACTGATGAGAAAACTGAGGCTCTAATGTTTAGTGACTTATCCATGGTTATATGACAAGTGAGTAGCAAAGTAGGATTTGAACCCAGCTCTTTTTAGGCCAGAAATAGTACCTAAAACGGGGTATTAAATAAATAGTTATTCAAGTGTTGGTGAAAATGTGGAGAAAAGGCAACCTTGTGCGCTACTGGTGGGAATGTAAATTGGTGCAACCACTATGGAAAACAGTATAGAGAGAGGTTCCTCAAAGAATTAAAAATAGGTCCTGGCTGGGTAGTTAGCTCATTTGGTTGCAGGCATCTCCAAACTACAGCCTGCAGGCCACATGCGGCCCCCTGAGGCCATTTATGCGGCCCCTGCCGCACTTTCGGAAGGGGCACCTCTTTCATTGGTGGTCAGTGAGAGGAGCACTGTATGTGGCGGCCCTCCATTGGTCTGAGGGACAGTGAATTGGCCCCCTGTGTAAAAAGTTTGGGGACCCCTGGTAAAGCATCATTCTGATATGCCAAGGTTGCTGATTCAGTCTCCAGTCAGGGCATATATAAGAGTCAATCAATGAATGTGTAAGTGGAAAACCAAATTGATGTTTTCTCTCTCTTTTCCCCATCTTCCTCTTTTTCTCTTTCTAAAAATCTATCAATCAATAAAAATATTAAATATAGAACTACCATATGATCCAGCAGTTTAACTTCTGGGCATTTATCCAAAGAAAATTAAAACTCTATTCAAAAAGATGTCTACTCCCCCATGTTCACTGCAGCATTATTTATAAAAGCCAAGATATGGAAACAACCGAAGTGTCCATTGATGAATAAATGGTTCAAGAAATTGTGGTACATGTATGTAATGCAATATTACTCAGTCATGAAAAGGATGAAGTCCTGGCAATTGCAACAACATGGATGACTCTTGAAAGCATTATGCTAAGTGAAATAAGTCAGATGGAGGGAGACAAATACTGTATGATCTCTCTTATGTGTAGACTCTAAAAACCAAACCAAACCAAACCAAACCGAGCTTATAGTTACAGCGAATAGATTGGTGGTTGCAAGAGGAAGGAGGGGAGGATAGATTGGGAGAAAAGAAATTCCTTTTTTTTAGTTTAAATGAATGAAAATTTTTAAAAAGATTATTTATTATACTATAGTTGTTACTAATTTAGAAATCTGAGCTGTCCAGTATGGTAGCCTCTAAGCCACATGTGGCAATTTTAAGCTAAATTATTTAAAATGAAATAAAATGAAAAAATCACTTTCTCAATCTCACCAGCCACATTTCAAGTGCGCAGTAGCCGTTTATAGCCATGTAGTGGCCACGTATTGGCCAGTGCAGATAGAACATCTGCATCATTGCAGAAACTGTGGAACTGTTATAAACCGACTTCCGTTTACCTGGATGTCTCTCCTGGTGCTGTGCCTGTGTCGGTGCTCAGAGATGTGCAGGGTGAGGGACCGGGCTCAAGGCAGTGCAGAGCTCGGCAGATGTGGGAAGCTGCCTTTCACTGAGCACACTGGCTTGGTCCCAGGAAAGGCTCCCGGGTAGCAGAGAATTCCTGTATATGTTCCCTGCTCCCAGCAGGCTTATAACTCCTTAAAACACCAAACGAAGCGATGGCGAAAGGCAGGTTTCACTAAGCCAGTAGTTTCTCGAAATTCTGCGTGGCACCTTTCTTCTGACCTCAAAGGACGGTGAAGCTGGAGGAGCTGGAGCTGGAAGGGACTTGGAGATCAGAGTGCCTGCTCTGTTATTCAGGACTGTGTCTGTTTTGGTCTTAACAGAACATTTAGATTTTTGGCGAGTGGCCGAGCCTGTCATCTTCACGTGACTCTGTGTGTGTATGTGTATGTTTATTTAAAAGCTGGTTGAAGGTGACTTTGGGGCCTCTTTAGTTGAACTATGGGTGCCGTTTGCAGTAGATGCTGACTCATTGTCATGGGTGATGGGTTTGTGTGTGTATGTCCTATTGTCATTCATCATCAATCTCCATTACGGCACACGCAGGGATCGCCTTGGGGTGCACAGAGGGTCCAGGGGATGCACGTGATTTGCCCTAATGGCTGAGGTGCCACGTACCTGGCGAATCAGGAGTAGGCTGCCTTTCCTGGGCTTGTGTGGCCAGAGAGGGCCCACCCAGAGCATTGCCCAGACAGTCCTGATGGTGACCACCCCTTTGGTCACCCTGTCTGCGACTGTCTATGCCATGGGGGAGAGGCAGCAGGGCCTTGGCTCGGTTCCTGGTGGGAGGGCTTAGCAGGGAGAGGCTGATGCCTTCTGAGGGCTGCCAGCTGCAGACAGATGCAGATGTGCATCCAGTCTAAGGGACATGGTGGGGCAGGTCTTCAACACACGCATTTGCACACACACGTGCACACGATGCACACGGACGCACACATGCATGTTACGTTGTTCTCTCATTCTGAAATGCCCTCCTTTTTTTACCCTAATCTATTCAAGTTCAATTTCAGGGGCTAACCCTGTGATTCAGCCAGAGTCCAGTCACGCCAATAATTTGAATAGGGAAAATTTAATATAAAGGATTATTAACTAGTAAAAGGCAGTTTACTCCTAAAAAGAGTAAAAGAAGATTCAGAGGGTGGAGAAGCAGCAAATGCACAAAGGAGCCGAGGGACAGTGAACCAGGACAGAACCGAGGACTCAGCCGAAGGCTGCCCTCCCGTGAGGCTGAGATCCAGGCCCGTCCCGGGCGAGGAAATGTGATGGGAGGCGTGGCCCATGGGCGCAGCCTGCCTGGTGGTGGAGGAATCGGCAGGAGGTGGGCTGGAGCTGATGTGTAACATGGCTTGCCTGGTAGTCAGAACACTCGCTGGAGGGCGTGGGTCTGAGTTGGTTGACAGTAGAGGGTGTGGGTCTGAGTTGGTTGACAGCAGAGGGTGTGGGTCTGAGTTGGTTGACAGCAGAGGCCCATCAGGTGGTGGAGAAACTTGGTGAGTGTGGGCTGGTCTGTGAGGGCTGCTGACGGGGTACTCTCAATCCACTGACCTGCCGGCTGCTCTGCTGAAAACGGCACACTGGGACCAGTAAGGGAGACCACGTGTTCTTCAGTAGCTTCCCAGTGTCCCTCCAGAGCCCCTGTTGACAAAGCCTCATAGCCAGCCATGTGACAGGAGAAATGGCACAGGGTCCGCTCCACTATCACAACACAGGGCAAAGAAGGGTGGATTTGGAGCTGAGAGGCCATATATTCGTGAGTGGCACATACCCGCTTCCCCTCCTGGGAGCCAGGCCTTTGCTCTAACTCCAGCCCTCTGTGTCTCCCATCCATGAGCTCCCGTGGGACATGGTGGATCCCACCACCAAGTGTCATTTTTGTATATGAGCGGCTCTGCCGGGTCCCCCCAGGTGGTCGAGGGCACAGGACTCAGCCTGCTGTAAGCCCCCACTGAATACACGGTGTTTGATGCCGTTACTGGGAGGGGAGTGAAAAGGGGTGTGTTTCCTCACCTGTATTCCAATCCTCGGCTTCCATTTGGTATTGTCCCCAGAACAGCTTTGAGTAGGGGCTGAGCGTGCCTCTGTGGGGCGGGGCCCGGGCAGCCTGGGCGGAGCCTCTGGCTGGACCTGGGCTCTGGTGCGCTGTATCTTGGGACTAACGGACTGGGGATGCCTTCTGGCCACCTCATATTCTGCTGCTGATGTGATCTCTCCTTGGCTGGGTTGGAATTAGGGGACAATTATTTGAGCTGCATAAAGTCATTTGTTCATAACAGCCTAGATCGTCGTGTTGTGACGATAATCCTGGTTCCCTGTCTGACCATTAACCTTTCTTACTTCCTTAGGACTGGGGCTTGAACGTGTCCTTGGCCAGCCATAGCACTACCCTACTGACCTTCTGCCATCTGACACTGGGCAGCTCAGTCCCCAGTTCCAGATTCTTAAGAAGGAGAATCTGTTCCATCCCTCATAACCCTTTGATTCATCTAGGGTGTGTGTGTGCTCTCTTCACTCTTAGAATTAATTCTCTTCTCCCTATAACCTCTTGTCTGGGAAAAATAACTCCCCGTGGTGCAGCCTGGATCAGGTATCCACACCAAAGCGGGCGGACTCTGCCCAGAGGGAGGGAGTCATGTGGGCAGAATGTTCCCTGAGAGTGCTTTGGGGTGGGGCAGGGGTGTCCAGCAGAGCCAGCCCTGGGAGAACCCTCTGGGCCCAAGGAGTCGGGCATCTGCTCTGCTGTGGGGGGAGGAGCAGAGAGGCTCCCCAGCTGCAAGGATGGGGATGTTCAGGCCTGTGGTATTCTCTTCTTAATTTCTAAAGTACCAGCTTTCTGTGTGGTCCGCTTGGCACATGCTTCTTCCATGTTTGTTACCAGCTGTTCATGTGGCGTCTTGCCTCCAGTATGTACTTAATGATACCAGCATCTTTCATAGCACTTAAGAGAGGGTGAGTCCATCATAGGTGTTCATGCACCCTCTCTTGGTCGGCTTCATGGGCGGGGAGGGGCGGGATCCCTTGTTGTCTGTGTGTGCTCACGGCCCCGCCCGACCTCGGGAGCTGCAGCTCCAGGAAGGCAGGGCCCTTGGAGTTCTCAGACCCTCAACTGAGTTGGGGGGAGACTGGGGATGCACAGCCCGGGGCAGATGGGGGCCACCTCCCGGCTCGGGAAGGACAGGTAGGCATCAGGCCGCAGGTTAGACTGCCCTGTTCTGGACAACCTGCTCAGCGGCCTGCTCCAGGTGCCAGTGAACTTCCTGCTCCCGTTAATCGGAGACCACTGCAAAAGTTTGCTGAGTTAAAGGAGCCGTAGGTTTGGGGTATTGTTTAGACGCCCCTGTTTTGATATTTATTAACTATTTATAAGTAAACCATCTGAGTTTCTTATCTTTGAAGATGCCAATACCTGCCTCCCTGAGCTGCTGTCAGAAAGAAAAGACATAATGTATGCGACCATGTTTTATGAATTGTCGGCCTCCAGACAGATAGTAGTGTTAGGATGTCTGAGGGTTGAGGGGCAAATGCATTAACCGTACCCCTGAATGAATCATTAGTAGATTAGACTTGGTTAAAAGCCTCATACAGACACTCCTTTCTGACGGAGTGGGACCCAGACCAGGTAAGTTTGGTGGGAAGGAGGGGGGTCAGAAGCATCCAGCCATGTGAGAACGCCAGCCTTGGTGTGAGGTCGGCACTGACTGCTCTGGGTCCTGAGACTGAAGGAGAGCAGGGGGAGAAAAGGTGAATGAGGTGTGTGTGTGTGTGTGTACACGTGTGTGTGTATGGCGGTGAATCAAGGTCGTCAGGCGGTGGGCACAGGGGAACAATGCCCACTGGACAGGGTGCACTAACCCCTCTCTGCTCCTGGCCCGTCTCTCTGCAGGTGCACCTCCGTTCTGCCAGGCGTCTCTGCGAGCTCTGCTGCGCCAACCGGGGCACCTTCATCAAGGTGGGCCAGCACCTGGCGGCCCTGGAGTACCTGCTGCCCCCGGAGTACACCAGCACGCTGAAGGTGCTGCACAGCCAGGCCCCGCGGAGCAGCATGCAAGAGGTCCGCCAGGTCATCCGCGAGGACCTGGGCCAAGAGGTACCCGCCTCTGCCCGGGGGGCTGGGCTCCGGGGCGGGATCTCGCTGCCAGGCGCTGGGGACCAAAGAGGTACCCGCCTCTGCCCGGGGGGCCGGGCCCCGGGGCGGGATCTCGCTGCCAGGCGCTGGGGACCCACCACCAGTGCAGAGCCACACTGTGCGCCGCTTAGACCAGAGGGTTAGAAGGAACCTCAGTGAAAAAATAGTAGTTGTGAAAGAGTTGACCTGCAGCCTAATATGATTGATCTGGTTCAACCTAATATTTATCAACTATGGAGGGTTTCCCAGGTGCCGACAACTGTGCTGTGTTCCATGCGTCATCTCACGTAATCCTCATGCAAACAGGCGGTAGATACTGTATTAACCCCATTTTCAGACGAGGGATGGAGACGTGGGTGCTAAGGTTCAGTGTCCCGGGGCACGTTAGTTAGTGATTCCAGTACGCTGCCCTGTGATCCAGTCGGGAAGCTGACCAGTTCACTCAGAGCATTGGCTTTCCCGGGACATCCCTGGCAGGCAGTCCCCAGCCTCTGCTTGATTACCTCCAGTGATAGGAAGCTTATTCCCTCGTCTGCTGCCTGAGGGGGTCTCTTCTTCTGTTAGTCGTCTCTAACTATAAAAGTGCTTTCTCCTCAGGGCTAAGATCTGCCTGCTCAAACCTCACTTTTCTGATTGTTGTTCTGACACTTAGAACAACAGAGAAAGGGGCAAAGGGCCCTTCTGTCCACAGCCCTGGTCACACTCCTCTGGACTCATGCTAGTGACCTGTGAGATGTGTAGAGTCTGACCTGGGCCCCGTGGCATGGACCCTCGCTGGCCTGTTCTGGCCGTCTAGCTTCTGGGGATCGGGAGGGGCTTCAGCAGCTGTCTGCAGATCGTTGAGCTGTGAGTCAGGCTCCGTCCTGCAAATTGTGGGCTATAATTTGAGGGTAATCAGAGATCACTACTAAAAAAACTTCCTCTCCCCCTCACCTTTTACTCTATTTGAAATTCTCCTCTTTGATAGAGAATCCTTTGGGTCTTCTAGAATTTTTTTCAGAGCAAAATAATCTTAAAGTCAAGCCTTGCTCAGCTAATACCTTTCCTGAGATGAGTTTACAACCTTTGATACCTCCCATGTGCCCTAGAGCAAACTCCTTAGCAGGTGTTCCAGGTCCGCCCCATCCACTTGCAAATTGCTTGTCTTGACTCTATCTGGGAGGTGCACAGTGGCTTTAGCTGTTGGGCTCTGGAGCCAGGGGCATGGACCATGCACGGATGATTTATCTGGCCTTTCCCTTTCCTTACCTGTAAAATGAGGCTTAGTGTCCACCCTGTAGGGATGTTGTGAGGATTAGGAGAGATACTGATTGTGAAGTGCTTAGTGCAGTCCCGGACCTGAGCAAATGCTCAACTATTGCTAGCTACTACCTAGGTCCACTGTACCGTTATCCCTCAGTCCTCTGCCATGATCTTCTGTCTGCCTGGAATCTTTACCCCATGCTCTCCCTGTCAAGTGATTCCTTGTCCTTCTGGACCATTCATCCATCTCTCCATCCATCTACCAAGTGCCAGGCACAGTGCTGTGAATCCTGGCCAAAGCCCAGCCCCTGTCAAATCGTCTGTGGCCCTCTGCACAACGTTGCTTCCTCCACTTGCGCATCTGGTGGCTTGGTTAGTTATGTCTGGGTGGTTTCCCTGCAAGTACTGAAGTGTTTGGGATGAACCTCGATGCCCTTTTACCCTGTATCCATAGCACCAGAACAGTGCCTGGTGTGTAGTAGGTGTCAGTGTTTGTTTAATGAACCAGTGCACGAACGAATGACAGCTTCCTTAGGCTGTGCAGGGCAAGGTGGAGAGTAGGGGCAGAGGTTTCATAAGGACAGCTGTCCCACTTCTGTGATCTGCATGGAGCTGGCCCTGGCTCTTTGTCCCTTAATGTAGAGTTGATGTCAGGTTTCCAGTATCCAACCAAGGATGTCCCACTGGCCTGAGGGGGACTTGGGCCACATAGGAAGGGAAGCATAGAAACCTCTGTGGACTCCCTTCCCATGGAGGAACATCTCTTCCAGAATGGGGGACACTGAGTGAAGGTGAAACCAGTTTAGGACTGGAGTCAGGAGCAAGCTGCGGGCTAGGAGGAGCAGGGTTAGGATGGAGGGCCCCAAGCAGAGGGGACAGGGTTTGCCCTGTGTGGAGGCCTGTGCGTGGCTCTGCTTCTTGCCAAAACTGTTGGCCTCCTGCTTCCCATAGCATGAGATTCACCCCAAATTAAAACTAAACAAATCACTGTAATAACAGTGTGAGGTGCATCATTGCTGGCATGTGGCGGCTCGGTGGGGTGGGGGCGGCTGCAAAGGAGGAAAGCCAGCAGACTAACCCTGGAGGCCGACTGGTGTGTGGAGAGCGGGAGGAGGGGCTGGAGCAGGTCAGTGGCTTTAAGTCAGGCTGGAGTGAGGTGGGAAGAGCTGGAGGAGGGGCCGGGGCAGGGCAGTGGCTCTAGGTCAGGCTGGAGTGAGATGGGCAGAGCTGGAGGAGGGGCCAGGGCAGGGCAGTGGCTCTAGGTCAGGCTGGAGTGAGATGGGCAGAGCTGGAGGAGGGGCCGGGGCAGGGCAGTGGCTCTAGGTCAGGCTGGAGTGAGATGGGAAGAGCTGGAGGAGGGGCCGGGGCAGGGCAGTGGCTCTAGGTCAGGCTGGAGTGAGATGGGCAGAGCTGGAGGAGGGGCCGGGGCAGGGCAGTGGCTCTAGGTCAGGCTGGAGTGAGATGGGCAGAGCTGGAGGAGGGGCTGGGGCAGGGCAGTGGCTCTAGGTCAGGCTGGAGTGAGATGGGCAGAGCTGGAGGAGGGGCTGGGGCAGGGCAGTGGCTCTAGGTCAGGCTGGAGTGAGATGGGCAGAGCTGGAGGAGGGGCTGGGGCAGGGCAGTGGCTCTAGGTCAGGCTGGAGTGAGATGGGAAGAGCTGGAGGAGGGGCCGGGGCAGGGCAGTGGCTCTAGGTCAGGCTGGAGTGAGATGGGCAGAGCTGGAGGAGGGGCCGGGGCAGGGCAGTGGCTCTAGGTCAGGCTGGAGTGAGATGGGAAGAGCTGGAGGAGGGGCCGGGGCAGGGCAGTGGCTCTAGGTCAGGCTGGAGTGAGATGGGCAGAGCTGGAGGAGGGGCCGGGGCAGGGCAGTGGCTCTAGGTCAGGCTGGAGTGAGATGGGCAGAGCTGGAGGAGGGGCCGGGGCAGGGCAGTGGCTCTAGGTCAGGCTGGAGTGAGATGGGCAGAGCTGGAGGAGGGGCTGGGGCAGGGCAGTGGCTCTAGGTCAGGCTGGAGTGAGATGGGCAGAGCTGGAGGAGGGGCTGGGGCAGGGCAGTGGCTCTAGGTCAGGCTGGAGTGAGATGGGCAGAGCTGGAGGAGGGGCTGGGGCAGGGCAGTGGCTCTAGGTCAGGCTGGAGTGAGATGGGCAGAGCTGGAGGAGGGGCTGGGGCAGGGCAGTGGCTCTAGGTCAGGCTGGAGTGAGATGGGAAGAGCTGGAGGAGGGGCCGGGGCAGGGCAGTGGCTCTAGGTCAGGCTGGAGTGAGATGGGCAGAGCTGGAGGAGGGGCCGGGGCAGGGCAGTGGCTCTAGGTCAGGCTGGAGTGAGATGGGAAGAGCTGGAGGAGGGGCCGGGGCAGGGCAGTGGCTCTAGGTCAGGCTGGAGTGAGATGGGAAGTCTGGGTGTCGGCAGTCATGGAGGGCTCACCCCGCTGGCCAGAGGATGTTTGGGGTTGGGAGATTTCACCTGTGTCTTCAGGGCCTCTTCTCCGGCCTTCCTGGGCAAGTAGTCCTGAGCGTGGTGGCCTGTGGCTCCTGCCCCACAGGTTGTCTTGAGCCTTCTGAAAAAGGGAGGCCAGTGTCAGGGTCACGGTTCTGTGGGGGCGTCCCTCACAGCTGGGAGGCCCAGAAACCTCTGCTTTCTTACCCCGGCCCCCACAGGCACACGATCAAAGTCTCCCCTCCCCATTCCTCCTCCTCCTCCCTCCTGGGAAGATGGCATTTGTTCCCGGGTGACACACTTTCTCAGTGTGCGGGTGGAGGGAGGGGAAAGGGGCTGTGCGGGAGCAGGGTGGGTGGGGGTGGGGGTGGGGGTGGCGGGCGGGGAGTCAGTCACTCTGCACTCCCTCCTCCGCCCGTCCCTCCCTTGACACTTCCCAGGGAGCAGCTCTCCCCTCCCAGGAAGATGTGTGAGCGCCCTGCTGATCCTGGGCTCCCTCAGTGGAAAGCTCCGAGGCATCCCTGGTTTCAGGAGCATGGTGAAAGGAAGCTGATCTGTCACTCATCACCATCCTCTTCTAGGTCCACGTCCTGGATGAGCTCTGAGGTTACCTGGAGCTCAAAGGATGCGTACCCGCCCTCAATCTCAGACTGAAGAGGGGAGGGGTGGTTAGAGTGGAGCTCACGACTGGTGTCCATCCTGTGCTGGCTGATTACATCTATGCCTCGTGGGGACCCCTCCCCTTAGCAGAGGCGTGAGAGGGTCGCTAGTGCTCTCTGGCCAATCCCTGTCCCAGGCAGGTGGGACTGGCTGAGATTACATCTATGCCTCGTGGGGACCCCTCCCCTTAGCAGAGGTGTGAGGGGGTCGCTAGAGCTCTCTGGCCAATCCCTGTCCCAGGCAGGTGCGACTGGCCCTGGGAGTATCCCCAGCATGGGAATGGGGGATGAGAGTGAGGTTGCAGCTTTTTTGGACCCCATGATTTCTATTTGGTTCTGGATCAGTCCAGACCCCTGGACTGCAGCCCTGTCATCAGGGTAGAGGTGAGGGCAGTGAAGGGATGTCACCCTGCCGCAGAGATCGCTGAGGCAGGAAGTGTGGCTCCGGGGGCCAGGAGCCACATGGCTAAGGGGGGGGGCCAGGAGCACACGGCTAAGGGGGGGGGGGCTGGGAGCCACAGCACTAGACCTCGGATCTTCTGACTCCCCGGCCGGTGCTTTGTCTTCTATGTGGCAAAACTCCTGTTTGGCAGATTTTCTTTTGGAAATCAGTTTTCTGTGTGTTTGTGTGTCTGTGTCTCAGAAGTTTCTCAGCTGGTGTTACCAGAAAGAATCTTAAGCTTTTTTCCTTTTATTTTGAATGTTAAGTTTAAGTTCTGAAGGACAGCTTCTGCAAAGCAATCAGGAACCCGAACCCTAGGAGATGGGTCATTTCTGCAGCTTCAAATGTGACTTGGGTCTGGAGTAGGTTGGGGGTGGTCTCCAGCTTGGTCCCCGGACTGTCCTTGGGGTTGTGGGTTCTGGTGCAGTGCTGACCTTGGCCAGCAGATGGCGCCTGAGCCTGAGAATCAGGGAGGGGTGTTTTAAGACAAGGCGGACCCTTCCCTGCTGAGGGGGGCCCTCACAGGTGGATGAGACTCAGGTTCTTTCTACCCCGGGGCGTCCATGCTGTGGAAGGAGTCCAGGCTGACACCTCTGCACAGCGAGTGGGACAGACACAGGCGTAAGCCATGAGGCTGTTGACCACCCTGGTCCCTAGGAGCGTTTGTCTCTGTGCTGGAGGGTCCATAGGGGTCTTCACAGTGACCCATCCTTACACCTTCCTCACCTGGGTTAGGAGTCTAATAGCCTGAAGTTCTGTGGTTTGACACCTTTCTCTTCATTCTTCCACTTCTTGTCTCTTTGTTATCCAAGCAGCTGGGATTTAGTGAAAAGGGCAGTGCAGGAAGCTGTGGGTGCAGCCAAGACCTCCTTCTGGTCCCTGTAGTCTGGGGTCATTGGGAGGTACAGTCATCACTTACCTGGTCATGTAAGAACCCATGGACTTCACAGGAGGGAGGGAGGGGGCTGTGGGAAGGGAGTAGGATGGGAGGAGGGGAGGGAAAGAGGTGCTTTGGGTGGGTGGGAGCTTTCTGAAGCACGTGGCACCCGGCCCAGGCTCTCAAAGGTGGGTGAGACTGGGGGAGATGGAGGTTGGAGGGGAGGATTGCTGACTAATGAGATGGGCGGAGCAAAGGCGCAGGCCCTGGAGAGCACGAGGCACAGAGAGTGAGTGCATGGCGGCTCATCTTGCTGACTAGACCTGCGGGTTCAGGTTGCTGAATAGTGGAGCTGAGGTCGCAAAGTTGGGGCTGAAGCCACATTATGCAGGGTCTTTGAATGTTCTCATAATGTGAGCCCGAGGGAGAGGAGAACTTGGGGGGATCTGAGCAGAGTAGGATGGAGTCGGGACAGAGCCTGCAGGTGGGAAGGTGGAGGGGGAGGTTTGTGGTTTGGGGGAAGCTTGGGGAGAGGAGTTACAGTGGGGTTTAGGAAGAGATAATAGGCTTGTCAGCTGCACTGGCACAGTTATCTTTGGTCATGGACGCGTATGCAGATTTCTCTTTTCTTCCTCCCTCCCCAACACATACAGAAAGTCCAATCTCCTACAATATATTTTAGTAAGTGATTTAGTTTTCTTCGTTGCTCTGGAATATAGTTGTATCAGATACGGTTCTTTCCAGTTCTGAAACTCTATGAAAAACCTGAGGAAATGAGGTCAGCCACCAGAGTGGAACATAGAAATATCTTTGTTAGGGGCACCACTTGCACTGGTGTTGGGATATTAGGATTTGAGTTGTGTACTCTGAAACATCTTTAATTAGTCTTTTAGTTAAACCCTGAGGGGTGAGGATCTGGACCTTGTTTTAGAACTCCCCATAGCACCCGAGGACGGTGCTGGGTGTGGCAGGTGCTCAGTGTGCCCGATGCACATGTGACTGGAGTGGCTGTGAAGATGCAGAGAGAACCATCCCACAGCAGATCTGAGCACACGCCCCATTTTTCTGTATGAACCGTATAAGGCTGACATTTTTGTCTTGTTTCACTCAAGGTACAAACAAAAGTTCAGAAAAGAGAAAAGAAGCTCTACTTTCAAGAACACCGATTGTTTATCACGCGTGGGGAGGTGGCAGAGAAAAGCCACGCTCGGCATTGGGACCAGCAGGGGCAAAGGGGGAAGGTGGGAGGTGTGGCAGGAGACCACCTCCCTGAGCAAGGGATCCCTGGTGGTGGGAGCCCTGGGCAGGGCAGTTCAGGTCCTGGGGCAGAGGCTTTCGTGGAGGCCTCGGGGCTGGGGGACAGGGTGGTGGGTATTGATAGCGAATGGCGAACTCTAGGGTGATCCTTAGCGTTTCTGCAGGCCTGCACTAAGGACCTCTGCTGGAAAACTCTGTGGGAACTCGGAAAAGGTGCCCCCTATGGGCATCCGTCCCACTGGCTGTGGCAGCTCCACCAGGGTTAGATTTCATTCTCCTGTTAGTCAGAGAAACAGAACCGACAGGATGTGTGTGTGTGTGAGTGTGTGTGTATGATAAGTAAAGAGAGATTGATTGATTGATTTTAAGGAATTGGCTTATGTATTTATGAAGGCTGTCAAGTCAGAGATCTTCAGAGTGGGCCATCAGACTGGAGACTCAGCAAGAGCTGATGTTTCATTCAAGTCTGAAGGCTGTCTGCTGGCAGAATTCCCTCTTGTCCTATTTAGGCCTTCAACTGACTGGATGAGGCCCACTCACATTGAGAGGGCAATCTACTTTAGTCAGAGTCCACGGATTTAAACGTAAATCTCATTCAAAAACACTCTTATAGAAACATCAGAATAATGTTTACCCAAACATCTGGGCGCCATGACCCAGCCACATCGATACACAGAATTACCCTCCTGGTCCCCCACACGGCCCTCTGTCAGGAGTACACATTGTACCCTTGGTGCTGCTTCCACATGGCCTTCCAGCTTCACTGAGGGAGCAGCAGCCAAACCGCCTGTGGGTGTGTGAGCTTTGTGACCTTGGGAATGTCTCTTATCTTCCATCTCAGTTTTCTGATCTATAAAGTCGGGATAGAAACAGCACCCGCCACATAGGCCCGCTGCAGGGATTAACTGGACTAATGAATGTGGAGCTCACAGAGCCTGCCCAGCACAGAGCATGCCCGGCACAGAGCCTGCCCGGCACAGAGCATGCCCGGCACAGAGCATGCCCGGCACAGAGCATGCCCGGCACAGAGCATGCCCAGCACAGAGCAAACGGCCAGCAGACATGAGCCATTATTTCTGATACGCTGGATGCTTTATCTGTGCAAGGAACTGAGGTTCTGAGACTATAAGTGGTGGAGTTGGGTCTTTAATTAGGTTTTCTGATACCTGGTATGGTTCTCAGTCCCAGATACTATTTTGCCAGAAGAATGCTCCTTTGCCTTCCCCTCCCGGATCAGGACCCAGTGTTTCTGTATAAGCACCACGTGCTGACCGATTGCGCCACTGGAGCTCCCGGACCCAGTGTTTCATCCAGTGGCCAGCCCCTTCCCTCTCGCTGCTGGAAACCTCCACCGTGCCACCTGAGAGCCTGTGCCCTGGGCTTTTCTGGACTGCCCCTTCCTCGTCCCCTGACCCTCACCAGGTGGCTGCTGGCAGCTCCTCCAGGCAGTTTGGACACCTGTGATTTCCGGAGGTCCAGTAGCAGCATCTGCTCGGTGTTCTTGGTCCCCGAGGCTGACTCCATGGAGCAGAGGGGTGGAGGTGGAGCCCTGGGCCCCAGGCCACATGCTGGTGGCTGTGCTAGGTACAGGACCCCCCCCCCCCCCCCAGCCTTTCTCATTCAGCTTCCCTTGTCCTGGAGGAGCTGGGTATGGGGTGTGGGCGGGACTAACAGGCCCTGGGTGGACTGGCTAGAGAAGTACTTAGGGCAGAGAGCAAGGGCCTCCTGCCCCCAGGGCCAGTGCCCCCCCGAGGGCCCGGGACAGGCAGAAACTGTTCACTTGCCTGCTGACACAGGCCCGTGCTCTCCTATTCCTTCCTGCCTTCTTTCCAGTGCTGATCCAACTGCCCCCTGTCCTCTTATTTTCTCACAAAAATCTATCGAGCCCTCCTCTGTGGCAGGCACTCTGCCAGCCCCTGGGGGTCCCTGTCCTCTGGAGCGCTTGTCCCCATTCTCCCACACTGCCAGGGGCCGGGTCAAGGCTGGCTCGCCCTTTCTCACCCCCGGGCTGAGCACTGGCTTGGGCTGAGTACCCCCGTGGGGGCTTCAGCCGTCTATAGGTTTGCTTCCTTTGGGCCTCAGCACAACCTTTATTTGTTCCGGTGCCTGGTTTCTTTGTTTCCCCAGCTGGTCCCCGAGAAGGCTACCGGGCGGGCGAGTGTTCTGGGAACGGAACAGGAGGAGCTGGTGGCCGCAAGGCTGTGTGCGGGAGGGTGGGGCGAGCTTACCCTCCTTCCCCACTCGGTCTCATCCAGCCTTCCCAGCAGCTCACAATAAAAAATACATTTATATTAAAAACATAATGAAGAATAAAAAAACCATTTTTTCCCCAATAATGCCGAACATCAAAAGGAGATTTTTATCAATTATGAGAAGCAATTTTGGCCATAAATGGTAATTTAACAAGTGGGAGATGGATGGCGGGAAGCGGGACTGTCAGCTGGGCGGATGGTGTGCCATTAGTCACGGGGGAGGGGCTGAGGCCGCTGGGGGTGCTGGTTCTTCTTCCCCGGGCCCCCCAGCCCCGGCTTCCGCCCTGCAGCCTTGTCCCTGCCTTGCGGGGCTCCTGCCAGGCTCTGAGACACCTTCAGGCCCATTACTCCGTCGTCCTCCGGATGAATCTGAGGCAGGCAGAGTACAGCCCCATCATGCCTGAGGGTAGAGACCCCAGGGAGCAATGAAGGAGCTCCCACCTTCTTCCCAGCCTCACGGCTTCTCCCCTCGTCCTCAGCTCCGCCTGGCCACGTGAAGGGGGCTTCACTCCCGTCCTGCATCAGTGCTGGCCCAGCCTCTCACTCCCCTTCTCTCCTCCTCAGACTCTCATTTTTAAAGCTCCAGGCCTAACAAGAACACAACAATAATACATGCACACTCTGCATGCTTGCCAGGTGTCAGGACGCGTTTAAAAGTTTCAGATGGATCAACTTCCCACTAAAACTCTCAGAAATTGGCACTGTTACTTATTTTACAAACTGGAAACTGAGTTTCTGGTGGAATCGTCTTTCCCAGTCTCCTCACGCACCCTCAGTCAGGATTAGTGGCTCCTTTGTTTCCCCTGGGAACTTCCGTCTCCTGTTGCAGCTCTTACGCAGTTGTTTGTGGTGTTAAGGTGGGTTGCTTCCCCATCTTGAATCCCTCGTGGGGCCTAGTGTGGGCCCTGCACATAGTAGATGTTGGTCAGTATGGCTGAGCTGAATGGGGAACTGCTTTGACTGTCCCTGCCCCCTTGCAGTCTCACTGACCTGGCCAGGTGGGACTGTGGATCCAGAGCACTCGATTGGCCCAGAGCTGGTCCTCTGGCGTCAGCCTGGTTTTCTAGTCATCTCAGTGCTCAGTTTACGTCCTAGGTCTCCCCCCACTCTTCCCGGGGTCCTTCAGAGCACCACCAGGGCCCGGCACACAAAAGTTGCTCAGTGATGGACTGTTCCAGGCCCTGAGACACTCCATCCCACACAGGATGTCACAGTACGGGCCTGGAGCCAGCGGGGAGGCAGCTCTGCCTCGGTCTTGGTTCCACTGTTCCCTGGGACATTGTGTGGGAACCTGGGGAGGGCCCTGTGAGCACCTGTCTGTGGCTCTCTAAACTACAGGTGTGCTTAGCACCTCTCTAAACTACAGGTGTGCATAGCACCTCTCTAAACTACAGGTGTGCTTAGCACCTCTCTAAACTACAGGCTAAGGGCAAGGGCAGGTCTGCCTTCTAGAAGGAACGAAAGGGTAATTTCTGAGGCAGTGTAGCATAAAGGTTAATAAAATAGGCTTTGGAGTCAGAGAGCCTTGCACTAATGCCAAATGCTACCATATTCTAACTGCTATTAGATCTTTCTGAGCCTTAGTCTCCGTTTTTCTAAGGAGGCGTGACAGGAGAACCTTCGTGTTAATAGGACTGTGATGAGGAGTGAGAGCTACAACTCATCTACCCTGAGGTGCCTGGCGGACAGTAACCCTCGGTAGCTGTAGGACCGGGACCCTCAGATAATAACCTGGTGCCTGCCCCTTCCTGGGGTATGACAGACGCTGGCTCTTTGTCCAGACTTTATTGTCCAGTGTCAAGTTCTTTAGACTTGCCTGTGTTAAGTCCAGTCAGCTAATAGTGTGTGTAGCACTTGTTTGGGCAGCTGCGTGTTGTTCACGGGAACCACTGGCTCGGGTTGTAGGGTTTCGAAATCATCTCATGACACCTCTTCGTTTCTTGGGATCACATCCCTCTACTGTGTTCCTGGGCGGGGAAACTGAGGCTCAGACAGGGAAGTAGCTTGCCCTGTGTGGCATACGTGGGTGGTGGTGGAAGCAGGACTGGAACCCAGGTCTCCTGACTCCGATCCCGTGTCCGTCCTCTGGATTGTTCTGTTCAGGGGGGAAGCAGAGGGCCTGGAATGAGGCTGGTTTTGCTGTCAGAGGAACACAAAGGGCCTCTGGTAGCTTTCCCCCTATGTGGGGCTTTGTAGTGTTCTGTGGATTTCAAGCAAGCTGTATTTCCTTAACTTTATCCCTCATGGTGACAGGGTTCTAGGCTGTTCTTTGTACCCTTCTGCCAGCCTTACCACTTGGCCGTGCTGGGGTGATTACATCCATGCGCTTACCACTTCACCCTCAATCCCCAGACCGTGCTTGGGGTCCTCCCTGTCTTTGGGATCTGACCTTCAGGGTGGTGCCTGACCCCTCTGCTCAGCTGCTGTGTGTGGGCCCTGACTCATGGTGGCCCCATTCCCTGACATGGGACGGATGGCCACCACTTGCTTTGCTCACTCAGAAAATGCCGATTTGTTCAGCAGCTGACACGTTCTCACCGCTGTGCCAATGCTGTGGGGGATACAGAGACTGTTAAAGCCTCGTCCCTCCTGCCCTCCCTCCCAGAGGCAGGCAGACGGAACAGTACACAGAGGGAGCAATTAGAGAACAATTAAGCACTCAGCTGTGGGGCTGATGCAGAAGTTCAGGGGAATTCAGAAGAGGGTTCTTGGAGGGGCGGGCCTTGAGCTGGCCCTCAGAGGATGAGTATGATTGAAGGAGCAGAAGTGTGAGGGCATCTGAGGCTGGGCAGTGTGGTGGCGAGTGCTGGGAGCAGACCAGTGGGGCTGGAATGGCAGGGGACTCGGGGTGAGTGTGTATTAGTTTACTAGGGTTGTTGCAGCAAAATACCATTAACTGAGCAGCTTAAACAACACAGATCTATTATCTCGCAGTTCTACCGGCTAGGAGTCCAAGTCCAGTTGGCAGAGCTGGTTCCTCTGAGGGCTGTGAGGGGGTCTGCATGCCTCTCTCCCGGCGTCGAGGGTGGTGGTGCAGGCGGTCTTTGGCGTTCCGGGGCCGGCAGAAGCATCGCCCTGCTCGCTGCCTTCGTGCTCACCTGGCGTTCTCCCTGTCTGTCTGGTGTTCTGTCTGAGTCTAAGTACCCCTCTGTATAAGGGCACACTCATATTGCATTAGGGGCCCGCTTGATGCCAGTGGGACCTTATCTCAACTAATTGTATCTGCAGTGACACTCCTTCCCAGCAGGGTCTGGTTGATTAGGGGTTTAGGACTGCAAGGAATGAGTACTTGGAGGACACAGTGCAAGACACAGCAGGAGTGTGAGGATCAGAGCTGCACCTTGAACAGGCTGAGGCGAAGAGGCAGGTGTATTATAGCACGTAAGCAGAGTTTAGGAAGTGTTGGGGTAGCGTCGGGTTTTGGGGGGCTCCTCCAGGGTTCCTCTGTGTCTCTTCTTCCTGCAGCTCAGCTTCACCCCAGACCAGCCCTCCGTGCACGGCTGCCGTGGGCAGCTCTCCGCCTCACCTCTTCCCTGCTTTGCTCCTCGGAGGGCTGCCCCTCCCCTCAGTCTGATTTTATAAAATTCCAGGTGGGGACTCTGACCCACCTAACCTCGGTCAGACATTGTGCTGAGATGAACGGTGTCCCCACGCCCCTCCCTCCATTCATGGCTACCTAGAACCCGAGAATGTGAACTAAGGGTTTTGAAGATGTAATTAGGTGAATTTAAGGTGGGCTTATACTGGATTAGGGGGAGCCCTAAATCCAGTGAGTGGTGTCCGTATAGGACGGCCGTGTGATGACAAGACAGCCGAGGAGCTGCAGGGTGGCTGGCCGCCACCAGGAACCAGGAAGAGGCAGGGCAGGACTGTCCCCGAGAGCCTTCAGCGGAAACGCGGGCCTGCCAACACCTTGGCTTCAGACATCTAGACCCCAGAACTGTGAGGCACTAAATTTCTGTTGTTTTAAGCTGCCCACCCTGTGGCAAGTTGTTATGATTTCCCAGGGAAGTGAATACAGGTGTCCACTCTCAGACCAGCGTAAGATGTGGTCCCTGTCATTTAAACCCCGAGGTTAGAGTTGGGGTGGGGTGGGAAGCCACAGGCAGAAGAAGGCATAAAGGTGGATGAGACAAACCCACCCCTGTCAGTGGATGATGATATTACAGTTTCTGTGCAGTTGGAATGTGCTGTGTGGTACGCGCTGGCTGGATGTTCCACAGGTGTTGTTTCTGACTCAGTAATTCTGCAGCGTTGGTTGGTGTGACCGTCCCAGTTTCTCAGAGGAGGAAGCAGAGGCCCTGAGAGGTTAAGGAACAGCTGAAATCACATAGCTGAAAGGAGCAGAGTCAGTTTTGAGCTCTGTTGCCGGAGTCCCCATCCTTCCTGCGGGGCAGCTGCTAGCCCTGAGCTGGGGCTGGTCTCTGGAGGGCAGCAGCGTGGCTGCAGGTGGTGGGCCTCGATGGGCAGGCTTTGGGGAGTCACCTCAGGCTCTGGGTATGAGAACTAGTGTTAAGTCAAATCAGCCATTGTGTGTGTGTGTGTGTGTGTGTATGTGTGTGTGTGTGCGCACACACACACAAATCCTGAGGACAGGAAGAGACATTCTGGGCAGAGTCAGACAACAGTTCAGGACGGATGGAGGGGCCCATGCGAGGAGCCTCTTTCCATCTTCCACATCTGGCAGATGATTCTTTTATAGCTGTCTCCTGGAGCTGGGGCAGGGCTGATGCCTTTCCCCTCGCCGTCCCCCTGGAGCTCAGAGTAAGTGTCCCAGGGCGAGCAGTGAGTCAGGAGGCCACAGACCAAAGCACAAATGGCAGAGCCACTGGCTGCCCCAACAGCTGACCCCACATCCTCTGGGACTGCCAGAGGGACCGCAGGTCCTGATCTTCTCCCTACATGGAACTCCTGACCTTCCTTCCCCTCCCCAGGGAGAGGGGCGTGAGTCTCCTGCAGGCCACTCAGGGCTGGGGTGGGGGCTGTGGGGACAGGTGGGGGTGACCGCGGTGGTTTCTGATGCCTTCTTCCTGTCTCCCTGTGGGCCTGAGGTTTGTCTACTGGTGATGGCTGGGGTCGGAGCCTTGGCTTGAAGGAGGCCCAGGTCCTGCCCTGTCTCACAGTGCACACAGTTACCAGCCTTGCCTGAGTGCTTACGGCGTGAGAAATGCCCCTCCTAGTTGGGCTCTCCCAGCAGGCGCTCCAAGGCAAGGATTTCGGTGGAGGTGGTTCTGTGGGAAGCTGCGGTGCTGCCGGTGGGAACTGAAAACGTGGTCCAGGGACGAGAAGGCAGCTCTGAAACCAGGGGCCACGCTGGGCAGCGGGAGATGAGTCCTGCGGGGAGTTGGGAACATGGTGCCAGTCGCCTCGGAATTATTCCACCCGAGGGCCAAGGGCCAGCGAGAAGGTGGGGTGTTTATACACCAGCCTCCTGACTTCTCGAGTTGGGGCTGTTCCTGGGGGCTGTTAATTCTGCAGCTAGGGAGAAAGAGACCCGGGCACAGACGCAAATCCTGGGAATTGTAAGGCAGGCTATTTGGAGCAGGAGGGAAGATCTGAAGGAAGTGTAGGCATCCTCTCCCATAACTGTCATGAAGAAGTACTATTATTTCCATTTTACAGAGGAGCAACTCAAGCCTAGGGGAGCTGAGTCACATGCCTGAGGTCACACAGAGAGTACAAGGCAGAGTCAGGCACAAAAGCCAGGCTGAGTCCAGAACCCACTCTTTTCACCTCTGTGTTCCATTGCTCTCTGTAAGGCGCCCTGGGCATTTCACAGTCTCACAGCCTTGCAGTTTAGGGCCTCTCCCTGCATTCCTGGTGGGAGCTGGAACAGACATCCAGAGAACTGCAGCGGGTCAAGGGACTGAAATGTATTATTTATTTAAGTGAGAGGAGGGGAGATATCGAGATCCAGACTGCCACATGAGCCCCGGCTGGGATCCACCCCGCAACCCCTGTCTGGGGGCTGATGTTTGGACCAACCAAGCTATCCTCAGTGCCCAGGGCCGACACTCAAACCAATTGAGCCACTAGCAGTGAGGGGAAGAGAGAGAGAAGGGGGAGAGTGGGGGAAGAGAAGCAGACGGTTACTTCTCAGGTGTGTCCTGACTGGGGATTGAACCCGGATGTCCTCATACCAGGTTGGCACTCTACCCACTGAGCACACTGGCCAGGGCCCAAATTTATTATTTTTTGTTCCACGAAAATGTTAGCTGTTTTCAAACACAAGGTCTCATTTAGGCCTCACAGCAGCTCATTGAGGGGGGTATCCCTTTCCCCATTATTTTCAGATGTAGAAACTGAGGCTTAGAGTAACTTATTCAGGATCGCACAGTAGGACAGTGCCTCAGCTGGGAACCGAGCCCCGAGTATTGTCTGACTACAGAGAGAAACACACTTCAATTCCAGAGGCTGCTTTGGGGAGGAGAGAGGCTGGGTTCGAGGCCACGGTGCTAGGCCTGTGAGACCCAGTCTGCCTCCGAGGCCGGTTCTCCCCTCTGCAGTCACACCAGCCTGCCGTCGCCCCTGCAGCCCTGGACCTCTGTTGCCTGAGAGCCAAGCAGAGGGTGGTCAAGGAGGTGCTCTGAGAAGTGTGGGTGGCTGGGCTCTCCTCCATCTCTCCTCCGGAACAGGTGCTGCCTTCTGTGCGTGCAGGCCGGGGCTGGCGACGAGGGCGGGGGTGGGGGCTGGTGGTGCCTGCTGTCCTTAGAGCTGCGCCCTTCTCCAGGGAGGAGCCCCCTCTGCTCCCGCTGCCCCACTCACCGTCTACCTTCCGCGGCAGAGGGAGGCCAGCCCTCCACGGCGCCTGATTTATGTTCATCGTGGAAACAATAATGTTTAATCTGGGAAAGGCTAATCAATTTTTTATGCTGATTATGAATCGGCCAGCTGTGCCTGCTTCTTTATTCACGGGGCTCCGGGAACGAGCTGGCCGCCCAGGCCAGGCTTCCTCGGCGGCCATGCCGCGGACGCCCTGCGCCGAGGAGAGCTGCTCGGTGGCTCCTGCCGCGGACGCCCTGCGCCGAGGAGAGCTGCTCGGTGGCTCCTGCCGCGGACGCCCTGCGCCGAGGAGAGCTGCTGGGCGGCCTTGCCGGGGCCACTCTGGAGGGGACTCCTGCTGTGTGTCCATGTGTGTGAGCATGTGTTTGTCACCGGGGAGGTGGAGAACCAGAGTGAGTGTGCGTGTGCATGCACACCTGTGCATAGAGCCGGCTGGGGCGGGCTGGGGCACCGTGGGCGGGGTGCACCGTGGGCGGGGTGCACCGTGGGCGGGGTGCACCGTGGGCGGGGGCACCGTGGGCGGGGTGCACCGTGGGCGGGGGCACCGTGGGCAGGTGCGAGATAGAAGGTAGGGGTTACAGGATCGCAGCGTTAGGAAGGCCATCAGGGCTCACGCGCTCCAACACGCTCCTGTTACACGCGAGGAATTAAGACCCCCCACAGGCTGGTTGGTGGCAGAGGGGGGCCTAGCTCCCTAGTCCCCTTACTCTGAGGGCAGGACTCCAAGCCAGTGTTAGGAATGGAGAGAGAGAGTCTGAGGAGGGTACAGTGTGGCTGCTGACCTCAGGACACAGCTCTGGAGAGCTGAGGAGCATCTGTGTTAGGTCAGAATGGACTAGAAACTTAAAAGAAGTCAGGACAAGATGAGAGGAAGTCAGCTGGGATCCACGAGGAGGGTTGCCCGGAGGGTGACTCGGGGCTTCCTGGAGGAGGTGAGATTTGGGCAGAAAGCCACAGAGAGGGTGTTTTGGGCAGGTGTAGTGCCTGAGCTGACAATGGAGGCAGGGTTGAGGATGTCGTAGCTGGTAGGTGTCACCTCAGGGAGGTGTCTGAATCTTGAGGGAGACCAGAGGGGCCTGTGTGTCCTCCTAGGCCTGGAGCTGGAAGCACAGAGCCTCAGGCCCAGGGCGGGGCAGGTGCTTGGCTGGGAGCCTGCCTGGCTGTCCTAGGGCAGGGGCCCCTGTGTGTTTGGACCCTCTGTAGCCTTTCTCCCCTCTGGGACTTCACCAACCATTTGTTTGTTCATTTGTTGACTCAGCAGCTGTTTATTGACCTTCGGTAGTGCGGGCCCTGGGGGTCGTGTGGGTGAGCAAGCCGCCATCATGGTGCTTATGACCTAGTTATAGGGGAATGGCAGGCGTTACACGAGGCATCAGAACAGTGAAACTTGAATGACGCTTGTGATAAATGCCATGAGGGAAAAGAAGGGGGTGCTCTGAGTTTGGAGCGGGCCAGGTGGAGCTTCTTAGGAAGAGCTGGTTGAGCTGAGACCAGCGGATAGTTGGTAGAAGGGAGGGCGGGACAGAGAGAGTGGCGAATGCAGAGGTCCTGGGATGGGAGAGAGCACGGTCTGTCTGGGGACAGAAAGGGGTGTGGTGGCAGGGCAGGGGGACACTGACAGAGGAGGTTGGAGGGGTACGGGTCCGGGCATGTCCAGGAGATCCCGGCTGGCAGCCGCTGCCGGCGTGTCCAGTCTATAGTGGCTCATGCGAGTCATGGGTGGAACCAGGAGACCAGCTTTGAGGCTTTTGTGGTTGCCCAGACCAGAGGTGATGGTGGCTCAGGTGAGGAGTGGATGGATGTATTTTGGAGACAGAGGTCAAGGACAGATTAATTGGGGAGGGGCCGAGGGAGAGGGAGGGGCCACAGTGGACTCCCAGGGTTCTGGCACGAACATGGGGGAGCACAGCTCCAAGGGGACAGTGAGGTGAGCGTGTCAGCAGGTCATCCTGCCAGCACTTTGGGGAAGGGTTTTTTTTTTTACGGGACTGGGCTTTGCACAGTGGTGTCCTCTCTCCTTAGAGGAGATGGGGTGGGTTGTAGAGTCCACGTGGGACGGCAGTTTGGGGTTCAGCCTTGAGAGGCTGGGACCCATTGAGTTCCTGGTTTCCATCAGCACTGTGATCTAATGAGAGCATTAGGTGTGTGTGTGTGTGTGTGTGTGTGTGTGTGTGTCCCTTCCATCCCTGGCCCTGTCATTGGGTTTGGAGAAGAAGAGGCTGTTACTTTAATAGCCGGGGCAGCTCCTGCAAAGCACCTGCGTTGCCAGCACTGTAGCAAGAGGCCTCTCACGGGCCCCCTCCGCTCTCCTTGGCTTTGGTGTGTGAACTGAGGACTGGTGGTTCTGTGCGAGGTTTAGCAGGAAACGGGGCTCCCGGGGAAGAGACTGGAGAAGGTGTCATTACAGCCGAGCAGGTGGCAGGATCTGGCCTGGCGGCTGGGAGGTAATCATATGGAAGAGGCAGCCAGGGGAGCCGAGGGTCTCTGGCCTTTGGGGAGGGAGGACTGGGGGTCTGTGCTAGGTTGTCACCTGGCACTGCGGGTCAGAAGCAACGAGGTGCCCTCCTGGTGCCACATCTTGGGGCTCACACTTGTCCTGTATTCCCCACACTGCTTGTGCACTCCCTTATCTTGTTTCCCGGCGTGCTAGTCTCACCACTGCCCTGGGAAATAGCACAAAAGAATAAAAACGACATACAGGGTGGGGCAAATGTAGGTTTACAGTTGTGAGGATGTGAAACAGAGTTTATTCTTGTGTTTTTATTTATTAATTGCTGTATTATTTCCCATGTGAATGACTGTAAGCCTCTTTTTGCCCCACACTCTGTACTAATATACTAACAGTGTTGTACAAACGCTCTGCGTCAGAGGTGAGCAGACTTTTTCTGTAAAGGTCCTGTATTAGCTCCTATGGCTGCTGTGACAAATCATCACAAATTTGGTGGCTTGAAGCAACACATGTTTATTATCTTACCACTCCGCACATCAGGTGTTGGCTGGGCTGCGTTCCTCCTAGTGGCTCTAGGGGAGAAGCGCTTTCCTTGCCTCTTCTAGCTTCTAGAGGCTGCCTGCATTCCTTAGCTTGTGGCTCCTTCCGCCATCGTCAAAACCAGCAGTGTCATCTTTAAATCTCTCTCTCCCACTCTCTCACCCTTTGATCTCTGCTTCCTTTGTCATATTTCTGCTCCGACCTTCCTGCCTCCCTTTCATAAGGACCCCTGTGATTATGTCGGGCCCACATGGTAATCCAGGATCCTCTCTGCATTTCAAGAGCCTTAGCTTAATCACACCTTTGGGGTTAAGGACCTGGACATCTTTGAGGGGGCAGGGAGCATTTTTCTGCCTACCCCAGGGTCGGGTAGTCGATATTTTGGTTTTGTAGACCACATCCTCTGTCACAGCTGCTCACCTCTGCTGTGGTAGTGTGGGAGCAGTCGTGAACAGTGTGTGATGGGCAGGCGTGCTCTGTCCCCGTGCAGCTCCCGTCACGGACATGGAAACGGAATTTCACATCGTTTGCACATGTCACAAAATACTGCTCTTTTGATTTTTTTCCCAAACACTTGAAAATGTGAAAAATCGTTCTTAGCTCATGGCTGTACAAAACCAGGTGGTGGCCTAGGTTTGGTCCAGTAGACTACAGGGTGCTGCCCCTTGATCTAGGTGCATAGACAGTACCCTTTAACATTGGGAATGCCCCGGCCTAGCGAATGTTGTTCTTATCACTTCTGTTTTGCAGAAGGTTAGCGAAGCGAAATAATTTGCCACATGGCTAGACGTTGGCAGGTAGGGTCGCTGGTGCTAGAGCTGGCGTTTTAACCATTGCTCCTCTTTGCCGTGTCAAGCCAGTAGGTGTGTGGTTCCCCCAAATGTGGGCATTGTCTTCCCAGTGGACCCACTGGGTGAACCTCCCTTTGAAATCTGGGTGTACCTCCCTATGACATCCCTGGGCCCTGTTATTATCACGTCAAAGAGAATTTGGAAAACTTACTGAGAGAAACTTGTACAGGTGTTCTAGAAAGATTGCATGGGCTTTGGTTCCCGAACTCTCTTGTTTGGGGCACCGAGGCGTGGGAACATAGCCTAGGCCAGTGGTTCTCAACCTTTCTAATGCCGTGACCCTGCAATACAGTTCCTCATGTTGCGGTGACCCCAAACCAAAAAATAATTTTGGTGGCTACTTCATAACTATAATTTTGCTATAGTTATGATTCGGAATGTAAATACCTGATATGCATTATGTATTTTCCGATGGCTTTAGGCGACCCTGCCGGGGTCGCGACCCACAGGTTGAGAACCGCTGGCTTAGGCTCATTTGCTGTGTGGCATTTTGCCACCTCCTGGGAGCTGAGGAAGTCTCTCCTGATGGCAAATGCTGCCGCCATAAGCAGAGAGTGTTTGTGCTTTATTTCCTCTCTTCCTGTGTTTCCGGGTATAGCAACGTCTGAAGGTTGTTGGGAAAAGGCCTTTGGAGTTTTGTGAAGGTGAGCTCATCAGGTTGGAGAATTCCTGGGCCTCCCTAGAAATGAGTGTGGGCCACTGTGGCCAGGCTTTCTTCCCATGGGCAGAACTACGATGAAGAACCCTTCTCTGGGGGTGTCCCGGGGGGCCCAGGTCATCCTGGAGTCTGGTTGGGAGTTGCTGCCATCTTCTTCCTGGCTCTCTCCCACCTCATCTTATTCCCTTCCTTTATGGTCACACAAGCTCTTCCCTCTGTCTGGGTGGCTTGTCCTTCATTGCTTCAGCTAGGTAAGTGGCTCCTCATCCTTCAGATCTCAGTTCTTTGACACCTCCTCAGAGAAGCCCTCCTGCCCAGGTTTAATTCTTTGAGCACAGGCTCTTGATGGTACCAGCTACCTCTCCCTTCATATATTTATCAGGATTGGCCATTTTACATTTATTTGTAGTTACTTGATTGATTTCTGTCTCCCCACTGGACCTCACGTTCCAGCAGGGACTGTAGACAGAGGGTGGGGGTGCACCCCATCTGGACTCGTATCCCAGTGAGTTCCCATAGATAGCACAGTGTGCTGTACGCATTAGAAACTCAATAAACATTTGACAGGTGAGTAAACAAATGACCTTTAGCAAATATGTTTCTCTCTCTAAAATGGAGGCAATTATTTATGTCCTCTGCCTAACCTCAAGAGAAAGTTGAAATTTACGTAAGAGCAATTTGAGGGCAATTAACACGCAGATGTAAGGAATGATCCACGGTTGACCATTCAGTCCTTACAGAGCGAAGATATCCTGAGGTTCCTTATACCAGCCCAAGCTCCAGATGAAGGAAGAGGTGGTAGGTCCTCTGAGCAGGCTGGCAACGGAGGATGTGGAGCTCAACCTGCCCGATTCTGAGCTCGGAGTCCTGGCACCACCTCTCTCTGCCCTGTGATGGGGTGTGAGCACGTGGCCCCTAGGCACTTCCTGGCCTCAAGGACGGCTCATGCCTTCTGTACTCTGATTACCCAGGGGCTGTCTGCTGGGCTGCCCTGGCCGTGGGGTGCCGGGCTTCACACTGCACTGTCTAGGAGCCTCTGGTTGCTTCTACCCCAGAGATCTTGGTCCCAGGCAGAGACATAGACAGCATCACCCTGTGAGGCTGTACAAGTTATTAAGATGAGGAACGTCGAAAGATTAGATTTATGACAGCCAACAGTGGATTATGAAGAATAATTTATCAAATGTCAGTGCCTGCAGCCTACAATTTACAGAAGGTTTGCTTAAGCCGAGGAGATCTGATTGGACTGCCCCCTCCTCCATCGCTAATGAATGACAGATCTAATGGATGGCTTCCCGGGCTGGCCAGCCACACTGGGTGTTTATCTGCTTTTTATTAATCATTATTATCATAACATTTCCACAGGGCCCCTCCACCCACAGCTCCTTGGCACAGGGAGGCTCCTCTGGCCACCGTGAAGGAACTGGGGCCATTTCTGAGAGATGTTTTAACTGCCCTGGATTAGCTGGAAGGCCCAAAGTCCCCTCACCAAGAACAGTTAGGGAAAATTGAACCTCACCTTCATTTGTTCGTTAGGAAATAGCACTAATTATGGGTCAGGTACGTTGGCTGCAATGCTGAGCAACAGCGGAGGTCTGTGGTCTAGAAGGGAAGAAGCAGATTAGGAAACACAAGTGGAGGCAATGGTGCATCTGAGCACTTGCTCTGGAGGAGGGCACGGGAGCTCCAGAAATGTACACGGGAGGCTTCCTTGAGGAGGTGACAGTTGAGCTGTGATTTGAAGGATGAGTAGGAGTTACCAGAATGAGGAGGAGGGGGAGGCTTCTCCTAGGCAGAGGGGTCCGCATGTGCAAAGGCCTTGCAGTGGGCAGGGAGGACGTGTGCTGGTGGTAGGAAGAGGCAGAGAGAGCTGAGGTCAGAGGGAGGAGATAGGGCAGGAGAGGTAGGTGGGTTCAGACCCTGTGGGTCGTGTGCAGAATTTTGGCCCCCAGGAAGCTGGTGAGGTGGTTTAAACAGAGAGAAGTGACATGATCGGGTTATGTTTGGAAAACTCACCTTAGCTATATGTGGAAGTTGGATTAGAGGAGGAAGAAATGCAAGTGGACGGGTCACTGAGGGGGTCATTACAGTCTCTGGGTAGATGAGGATGGTGGCTTCTACTGGCTGACCAGGACAGATCCGAGTACCTGGAATTACTGACTGTGTCTGGTGCTCTCTTCACTGTCCCACTCTGTCCTCTTCCTGGAGGTGTCAGATGGGGACCACGACTCCTGCTGGTTATTGGGCTCTTCTATAGGCTGCACGCTAGACACTTAACATACGTTGTTTCATACAACTCTGTGAGGTTGGTACTAAAATTCCCATTTTACAGGAGAGAAAATGGAGGTACAGAGGGGTTATGTAACTGCGCAAGCTGGTATACCTTGGAGCCAGAATTGCAGCGTAGGCGTGTGACCCAGACCTTGCAGTGCAATCACTATGTCTTAATGCCACTTAGGTCCCATGTCCTGGCTAGCTGGTGGACCCATGGCCATCTGAGGGCATGGCTGCCCCTGGCTTCTGTTCTCCTTTTGTCAGCTGCTTGTCACCATCCTATGGGAGGACAGAAGCTTGGTCTGACCTGTGATGCCTGTGGTAGAACCAGGTGGGCAGTTAGGTCCTGTACCTGGAGGCTCTTTAGCAAAATGGTAAGACTTGAGCATCATGTCACTCTCCTTGCAGGAGTTCAGTAGGAACACTGTTCTGTGACTCTGGGGTTGACCCTTGTCAGAGAGGCCTTTTGTTCTTTCTTCTAGCTTGGCAGTAGCAATACCTGATAGCTCTGCAGAACCGACAGTTTGATTTTTCTGGACCTCTGAAAGAACACAGATTGCATGGAAGACAGGGTCTGTGTGTTCTCGAGCTGTTACTGTCATTGTTATTTTTATTGTAACAAATTGCCGAATGGGAAGCTGGGGTGGAGGTGCTCCCACCTTGAGACACGGTAGCTATCGAGTGGGGAGAGGGACAGACACTTGGATGCCTGTCCTTTCCCCGGACCGCCCAGGGTCTACATGGTGATATTGGAAGTCCCCTTTTCTTCCTGGCCAGAAAGCCTTTTAGGGTTGAGTGAAGCCGCCCTGGGTGGAGGGCCCTGTCTTCAGCAGGCCCTGCTAAAATGCTGGGTGTTTTACAGCCTTCTGCTGAACTGAGGTCTCCTCATGGCCAGAGACGGTGTCTGTCTTGTTGGCCCACGTACCTAGCATGGTGTCTGTCATGTCGTAACTTCTAGACTGCAGCCAGTAGTAATTGTTGACTGGCTGAAGCTAACGAGTGGCAAATTGGTCTTTCTTCCTTTTCTTTTCTTTTCTTTTCTTTTCTTTTCTTTTCTTTTCTTTTCTTTTCTTTTCTTTCTTTCTTTCTCTCTTTCTTTCTTTCTTTCTTTCTTTCGACAGGAAAGGAGAGAGATGAGAAGCATCAACTCATAGTTGAGTCACTTTAGTTCATTGATTGCTTTCTCATATGTGTCTTGACAGGGGAGCTCAAGCCGAGTCAGTGACCCCTTGTTCAAGCCAGGAACTTGGGCTCAAACCACTGACCTTGGGCTTCAAGCCCGTCACACTCAAGCAGGCCACCCTGCAGTCAAGCTGGTGAGCCTGTGCTCAAGCTGGATAGGCTTATGCTCAAGGAGGTGACCTCCGGGTTTTGAACCTGGGACCTCAGTGTCCCAGGTCAACACTCTATGCACTGTGCCACCACTGATCAGGCTGTTTTTTTTTTTGTTTTTATTTTTTATGTATTTACTCTGTTCTCTTGATAGTAGATGTGGAGCATTGTGTTGCGTGAGATGCCACTCCTGTATGGGTACTGCAGAAAATGCTGTGATTGTGAGTTCTGGCATGGGTGTGTTTGGGGTGTATTCATTAGCTATTGCTGCATAACAGATTACCCAGAAACTTAGCATCTTAAAACAGCAAACATTTGCTGTCAGTTTGTGTGGGTCAGGAGTCTGGGAGTGGCTCCCTGGAAAGAAGGCCCTGGCTCAGAGTCTCTCCCGAGGTTGCAGCGAGGCTGCCGGCTGAGGCTGTGTCATCTGAAGGCCAGAGCAGGGACGGGGAGCTGCTTCCCGCCGTTCACTGTTGGCGGGCGGCCTGGTGCCTTACCATCCAGAACTCTCCACGGGCTGCCTGAGTGTCGTCATGACATGGCAGCTTGCTTCCCCTGGAGCAGGCGATCTGAGAGAGAGCAGCAAGGACATTGTAGTGACAGTCTCTGAAGTCACACACTGGCCCTCCCTCCACCTGCTGTTCGTTAGGAGTGGGTCATTAGGTTCAGCTCGTGCTCAAGGTGTGGGGAATGGGTTTCGCCTCCCGAAGGTAGGAATATTTAAAAACTTATGAGCATATTTTAAAACCACCCCCGGGGGAATGAAAGTGCATGTGCCACCCATTTGCTGTCACTGTCGGGTGACATGTTTAAGCCCCAGGCATGTGTAAGGCAGAGAAGAAGGAACTGCGGCAGTGAGGTATCAGCGGGGAGGTGACTGAGATGTGGGGGTGCCTGGGGCAGGCCCCTGGGGAATGGGGCTGAGAGGGGGCGGAGAGCTCCAGGCAGAGGCCTGTGAGAAGTGGTGGTAAGTTTTCTGTCCAAGTCGGACATCAGCGCTTTGCAGAGTCCTAGCTGCTAGAGCTATCTTGTCTGCCTCGGTTGGGGGCAGGACAGGGGGTGGGGAAGGTCCACTCCGGCCACTCTGTTCGTACCAGGGACTTGTCTCTCTCCCCATCAGTCTGCAATGGATGGCTGCATCCAGGCGTGAGGTGGGCCACTTCAGACCTGGAGAGCCTGATGTTCTCTGCTGCAGATGCCATGGTAACCTGCCCCCGGTACCCTGGGCAGGCCTCCTAGCTCCTAAGCGTGAGCTGCCTGGCCTTGGAATCTAGGCCTGGACCTGCTCGCTGTGAGTAGGTCCTGTCTTCATCTGGAGCCTGCCAGTTCAGGGTTTGTTAGACTTGTGAACATTATTGGATAGTGATGCAGTTTTTGAACCAAGAATAGGTGTGATGTGAGTATGGGGACAATAGGATGGAATATTTGCAATTGGGCCATCTTGGAAATTCAGGATGTCCCCCATTTTGTGATTGGTGAGTCAGTCCCCATGAGGGACCTGAGGCTTTGGTGGGGCTGGCTGAGACTCAAATGACATTCTCAGGAGGCATATTATAGCTTTTCCAGAAGATTCGACTTCCCGTCATCTTATTTTTAGCAGAATGTGGACCCTGACCTGCTCAATCTGGCAGTTTGGAAAGCTTGCCTGGTAACCTGGCTTTGTGGGAATCTGCTGGCTGGCTTTTCTGGAGTGTCTCACGCTGCCCTGTACTGGGGTGTCCTGTCACGTGGTCTCCAATTCCCGGACCCCAGCTGAAGCCTCTGAAGTCTTAACCTGAGCCCCTGTCCGCTAAGCCCCTAGGGGATGACCCATTTCTCCCTGCCCCTCTGGATGTTTGCTGCTCTTTAAAAAATCCCTAAACAGCCCCTCCCCCCTCCCCCCAAATAAACCAGACCATACAAAGCTAGAGAAACTTTTCCTGGTTATTTTTCCTTTTCCAGAGAAGGACATCGATACATTTGAATCATGGGCCTACAGTAATTAAAAAGCACATAACTAGTCATTTTAAAATGCAGTTGTTTTACTTAATTGATTTTGCCACCAAACCTAGAGGAACAACAACAGAAAAGGGACAGGGGAAAGAAAGCCTCCGCATGGGAGAGCGGTTTCTGCGAGTGGCTGGCGCAGCCCAGGGCCCTGTGCGGATCTAACTGCCGCCCAGGCTGCAGTCTGTTTCTGCTAACAGTTTTCCGCTGAAGGAGCTGGGGAACCAGGCCTGGTTAGCGGGGTGGCGTGTGTTTCAGCTGCATGGGGCTGTGTGTGTAATTCTGCTTTCAGGACAGGGTCTGTTTTTCCTTACTATCAGCTTACAGGACTTGCACTGAACACTTTGAATCAAGGTTCCATTTAAAGATACTTTATTCATATTTAATTATAGGCTGTAGCACCAATCTTTAATTACCTTTTTTTATAAGCCAGCTAGGAACATCCACTAGCAATCAATTATTTTGTGTGTGTGTGTGTGTGTTGTGTGTGTGTGTGAGCACAGGCGGGTAAGCGTATGTGATCTGCTCCCTGATGGAGAGGGGAGGGATGGCTGCTGGGCCCTGGGTGGGGGAGGGCCGGGAGGGGTGGGGTATCTGCCTGATGGGTTTCCTGTGTGGGGCGGGGCATCCGCATTTCCCACACCTCTCTCTGCTTCCGCTGGTCAGACTGGGAGTTTGGACAAGTCCTCAGAGCTCTGCCTTGTTCAGGGTGCTAAGTTGGCAGCTGGGCTTGGGTGGTATCTCAGGAGCCAGGTGGTATCTCCATCCCCTGGTGGGAGCAGGGACTTGTGGGGGGCCCCTTCCCATCCCCGAGGGCATGGCACACCAGACCTCCTCTTACCCTGGAGATTGGGATGCTTCTCTTGGCCCTCCCCGTTTTCACCTCCCTCGGGAGTGCTCTTGGATGCTGTTTTTGCCACCCAGCCCTAGTGATGCCATGTCACTCTTTGGTTGCAATGACTCAGCAATGTCCCTGCAATGACACTGACTTGAAGACTGGTTGTCCTTCTTAGAGAATGAGCCAGTGTTCCCAGGGAGCGAGGTCAGCTCACTCCCAAGTCCCTTTGCCGTAGGGAGTTTGGGTCATTCCAACTGCTTAGTTCACAGCTGCTCCAGGAAGTATTCTTCTTGGTGCTCCTTCCAGGATTACCAGGGGGTTTCCAAAGGAATTCAATGTTGATCTCATTATGTAATGGCTGGGAATGTTGCTGAAGTTCCAACTCCCTTCTATTCCTGGATGCCTGTCCCAGCAAGAGGGTGGAGAGAGGATGGAACTCACACCGAGCCTCTCGATTTTGGGCACCATGCCTGTGTCTCTTTAATTTAGCCTAGTTGAGCCCCTTCAGTTGTGTGTGACAGAAAATGACTAAAACTGACTTAAGTGAAAAAATGGAATTATCGGGTGGGCCTTCAGGAATGGCTAGATCATGGGGCTCAACCATTGTGATTAGGATTCATTGGCTCTGCTTTCCTCTTTGTTGCTACTATGTGACCCATGGCATCTGTAGGCTTCAAGTTCAATTTTAGTAGAAAGAAAGAACCCCTTCTGCTACAGTTTGAACGAAAGTAAAATAGTTGAGTCTGATTGGACCAATTGGGTCATGTGTCTGTCTCAGAACCAATCAGGGCATTGAGGGTTCCGATTGGCCAGGTCTTGGTCTCACACTCACCCTGGAGTAACAGGTGGAGTCCACCTAGGTTAACCCCACATATGACATGTGCTTTTACATTTGGGGCCTTTGGGTTAGTAGGAGTCTGGGAGCCAAAAGTCTAGCCATTTCAAAAGGAAGGAAGAGTTGATCCAGTCTTCTTCAATGGAGAAAATAGTGGATTTAATCCTTCAACAAATCTTTGTCATTGACTAGTTCTAGGTACAGCCTTGTTCTAGGTACAGGAACTTTAACAGTGAACAGAACGGACAAAAGTCCCTGCCCACTGGGAGCCGCTATTCTACTGAGGTGTATGTGGCTGTGGTCCTTGCATCCTTTAAATCCAGGGTCCTGATTGAAGGGTTCTTGTGCAGAGAGACCCAGGGTGATTCAGGGTAGGTGATGTGGGAAGAATATGGCCCTCAGAGAGCCTAGATCTCACAAAGGAGGGAAGAAGACAGGTGCATGATTGGGAAAGAAGGGGGAAGGAGGCACTGGGAGGGGTACAGATAAAAACCCCGTAATAAAGAAGGGGGACAGGGAAGCCACTCTGTACCCATCTCCCGTGACAGAGAAGTGCAGGCCCCTCCCATGTTGTCTGGACCTTTGGTCTCTGCAGGATGTTGATAAATGGGATGCAGTTTAGTGAAAGCTAAAAAAATGATGACAGGGCTGGAGGGAGTGATTTATGAGACAAGATTAGTGAAGTGATGGTGCAGCGTAGCAAATGGGGATGGGGTGGTGGCCGCGGGTCACGTGACTTCTGGAGTCCGAGGAGAGGAGAGGGGCTGAGGGGCTGGGAGTTTGCTGTGAAAGGGGACAGAGGGAGGTGGGGGCACGGGCTGAACAGGCCTCAGCCTGCGAGGTGGGGAGGCCTGGACTACACGTGCACATTTGCAGGTGTGTGTATGGCTGGCCGGACCTTGCAGAATTGTGAGGCTGTCCAGGGACTTCAAGAAATGAAGAGGATGCTAACCTCAGCTTTGGCCGATCTTGCAAAAGGCTTTTGGGTTTTCCTTCCCATCTGGTAGAATACATATATGTGGGCCATGTAGGTGAGACCACTCAAGTCAGAAAGACTTTTCTCTTTAGGGGAATTGGTATGGCATTTCTAAGAGGGAAGGGGAGAAGGCGGAAGAGAAGAGAAAGTGGAAGAATTAGGGTGTACGTTTCATTTCATAGAGAAAGCAAGGCACAGAAAGGGCAGGGGATCTGCCCACGGCTACCTTTGGGTGGCATTGCACGTGAGGACCAAATGCAAGGCTCAGGTCTGCAGCCCTGGGCTTTCTGCCAGGTGGCCAGGCTGGGAATGGGCTCAGGGGCCCATGCTGAGGCTGCTGCTCAGGCAGGAACCAGAGGCAGTATTGGGTTGGCAGCCTCCAGCCAGGGTTCCTTGAGCTCTCCTAGTTGGTGAGCTTGGAAATCTTCCGTCTGACCCCTGGGCAGCCCTGGGCCAGGTTCCGTTCACTTTTGATTATATCTTTATGTGAAAGTCTTGGAGGCACAATGGTAGATAATTAAATGGGTGGATTGTGCGCAGTCTGAACATTCTAGATAGCACTTCTCATACGTGAGAACACACCCTCCACACATGTTTCTGCCTCACTCCCTCCATGTGCCTGCTGTGAATCTCTGTGCAGCAAAGGGCCCAGGCAAGGAGCTGGGCTGGCACAGGACTGGCAGCAGGAAATCTGTCGTGGGGGCATCGGGCAGCGGCAGCTCTGGCCCATCATCTCACTGAATTGAGTCATCGTAATTGCTCCATCCTTTCTCTACCCTTGACAGATCCATGATTTGTTCGTGAGCTTTGACGACACCCCTCTAGGGGCTGCCTCCCTGGCCCAGGTCCATAAGGCGGTGCTGCATGATGGGCGGACGGTGGCCGTGAAGGTCCAGCACCCAAAGGTGCAGGTGCAGAGCTCGAAGGACATTCTCCTGATGGAGGTGAGAACCTTCCCCTTTCACCTTCCTTCATCTTCATTCTTTGTTCCCCTGCAATCCAGGCAGCTTCAGTGAAACCGATTCAGAGCGGGTGGGTAGATGTGGCCCTTTCAGCAGCAGAGTGGCAGAGAAGAGCTTGAGACCACAATAAAGGAGGTATCACGTAATGCCGTGACCATCGGACCTTAGGGTTGGGTCGGTCAGTTCTTGATTTGTTCCCAGGTACTATTGATACATTCACATGGTCTCAGAGCACACTGAACAGCGACTGGGGCCGAGGGGACCTCGGGAGGATGTGGTAGAGACGAGACGAACCCATAGAAAAGTTACATCATAGTTTTTAAAATTATCACAAAAGAGAGCATGTGATCAACCAAGGGATATAAAAGTGACAGGGAGATCGCAAAGAAGTATCTATGTAGATTGCACGTGTGCCTATCCAATATGTTTTGAATGAACAAACTTGCATTCCTAAAAACGGTCCTGGGAAAAGCTCTAGGGAGACCATGTCTCTGGACTTTTCTAGCTCCATGCCCAGCACGAGGGGGGGAGGGTGAGCCGGCCCCTGCAGGTGGCAGCCAGCACCCTCCATGAGAGGTCAGTGGTCCATTTAACCTGCCGGCATGCCCCTCGCCTCTGTGTCTCCTTCCTTGTCCTTTGCTCTCATTCCTCATTTTGGACTCTTATTTTATTCTTTCAACTCACTCTTGACTAAACTTAGCACACTCGTTAAGGGTTTCTTCTGCATCAGGCGAATGAGCAACATCTTCCTCCCCAGGGAGCTCCCTGAGTAGAGGAGGAGCAGTCAGTCCACAGACGGCCACAGTGGGGGGACATGAGCTCTGTCCAAGGGGCGTCTGTGATGTGCCCGGAGCACTGCACCCGCACGGTTGAGGGCGTCGAGAGGGCTTCAGCGAGGAGCCTGTGAGACAGCCGGGCCGTCGGAGGGCAGCCCAGCCTGTGCGAAGGCCCCGGTCTTAGAGGAACAGGCTGGAGACTCCCGCTGGTTCGGATGTGGTGAGCCGGGAGGGGCGGCAGACGAGATGCTGGGAAGGAAGGCCGGTAGAGCACGGAGGGCCTCGTAGTCCAGGCTCTGGCACAGAGTGGTGTCCACAGTTAACACGAGGTGTATGGTGTCCACAGTTAGCACGTGTTCGCTATGGAAGGAGCTGATCTGATCTTCTCTCCTAGTTAGTGATCAGATGTGCATTAGGAATAAAAATCTGTTGGCAGTCTGGAGGATGTGTCTGAAGGAAGAAAGACTCTAGTAGGGGGACTGATTGAGGGCCTGCTACCATGGTCTGAGAGAGAAGTAATAATGTGGTCAAAGCAGTGGAATGGGTGGAGGAGAGGGGTGGGTTCAAGGGTGGAATCGTCCGGGCTCTGTGACCAGGGCAAATTCTGGTATGAATGAGAAGGAGGGGACTGAGATAAAGTGTGGGTTTCTGGTTTAAATGATTAAGTTTGGATGCCTTTACCTGTGTGTGTCAGTCTGAGTTCTCTGGGGAAAAAAGAAATTGCTCCTGGTATGTCAGAGGGAATTTGAAACAGAGAGTGGGCTGACAAGGAAAGGGATTGCTGAAACCGAGGGGACTGGTGAGACAACTACCAATGGCAGAAAGCTACCCTCTGGGTGCAGGGCAAAGACAACAGTGGTTCTCCAGAGCCCAGGAGCTGGGGACCCCTGGTGGAAGCTGGGCCCAATGGGAGACGGATCACAGGTGCAGGGCCTGTCACCGGGAAGGTAGACCAGGGTGTCATCTCCTCCTGTCCCCCAGCATTACACCAGTGTGGCCCACTGGCCAGATCTAGTTGGAAGCCAGTTGGCAAGAAAGCCTGGGAAATGTAGTTTGTTTGTTTGTTTGTTTATTTATTTAATGAGAGTAAGAGGGTTGGAATGGATTTCACTTTCAGAGCAAAATGTAATAACGATGGAGCAACCATGTTTGGTGAGAAACAGCTGGCAGGGGTTTTTGATCGGGAAACCTCTGTCCGTCTGCAGCTCAGGCTATAAATACAGATTCAGACTCACAAGTTGAATCCGGGAGGGGGCAGGTGAGATGACTTAGAAAGGTTGCGAAGAGTGAAAACAGGAAGGCGGCAAGCAAGAACTCTGAGAAGGTCATCATCCAGGTCCAGGGCATGTGCCCAGGAGGATCAGGAAGGCGTGCTCAGAGGGACTGGGGGCACCAGGCCCGGGCAGCGCTGCTGTATCTGGGACACCCATTTCAGCAAGTGAGCACTGTTATCGAGAGCTGAGTAATGAGCCACCTCAAAACATAGTGGCTTGAAATAGTCATATATTTTGCTCATGAATCTGTGACCTGGGCAGGGTTTCATAGAGACACTCACTCTGTTTCATGCAGTACCAGCTGGGGGGCTTGACTGGAACTGCAAGGGGTTCCTTCACGTGGCTAGAAGGTGGGTGAGGGCTGTTGGCTGGAAGCTCAGCTGGGGCTGTGGGCCACGGCCTCAGGTCGTCTCCATGCCAGCCTCTTCATGGCTGTGTGGGCTTCCTCACAGCATGGTGGCCAGGTTCTCAGAGCGAGTGTCCTACGAGAGTAAGGCTGAACGTACATTATGGTTTTATGACCTTGCCTTGGCTGTCATATAGGTTACTTCCTCCTTACCCTGTTGGTAAGACCCGGGAGTCACAAAGGTCCCCTTTGTTAGAGGGGTGGGGATATAGATTTTACTTCTTTTCTTTGGAGGGGGGGCTCATATCTAATTTTTATTCTGGAATGTGAAACTCTTTTTAATTAAAGTATAGTTGACATACAATATTATAATATGTTAGTTTCAGGTGTTTAGCATAATATGATTTCACATTTATACACTTTACAGAATGCTCACCACAAAATGTCTATTGCCCGTCACTGTACAAAGTTATTGTATCACTGACTGTGTTCCCTTTGCTGTACTTTACATCCCTGTGAGTTATTTATAACTCTAAGCTTGTACATCTTAATCCCTTCAACCTTTGTGCCTGTCCCCCACCACCCAACCTTCTGGCAACTATAGTTTTTCTTTATGAGTCTGTTTTGTTTGTTCATTTGTTAGTTTTTTAGATTCCACACATAAGTGAAATGGTAATTATTTGTCTTTATCTGATATTCTTCAGTTAGTGTAATACCCGAGGTCGCCGGCTTGAGTGTGGGATCATGTCATTGATTACTGGCTTGAACCCAAAGGTCACTGGCTTGAGCAAGGGGTCACTGGCTTGGCTGGAGCCCCCCAGTCAAGGCACATATGAGTAGCAATCAATGAACAGCAAAGGTGCCACAACTATGAGTTGATGCTTCTCATCTGTCTCCCTCTGTTTGTCTCTCTGGCTAAAAACAAACAAACAAACAAACAAAAAACCCAACTCTTTTCAAGTTTGGCTCTTTGACGGTGGGGGAGAGTGAAGATGGAGTTTAGAGCAGAGCAGAGTGAGAGGTCAGGTCGCTGCTGGGACGCAGCAGCAGAACGAGGGGAGTGGAGGTTCAGGGGAGACGTAACTGCTGGATCTGGTCCAGGAGGAGACTCGAGGGGTCAGCATGCAGGGGCTCCGGTGGAAACATGAGCCTGGCCAGCCTCTGAGGCTAGAGGAGCGTGGTAGGGCTGGGGAAAGATGAGTGTGGGGGCGGGGGGAAGGGGCGAGGGGGCAGCTGAGTTGTAGGCCTGATAGCCTCTAATTTTTCTCTGAAGTAGGAGGCAAGACCATCTGCTGAGAAAGAAGGGGTAGGAGGTGGCATTGGAGGCTCGAGCGGGGGCGCAGGTCTGGAACAGCTGCCGTGTCATTGGAAAAGGGAGCAGGGGTGCTGTGTGGCCCTGGGAGCCCACCTGGAAGCCCGAGTTTTCTGGAGCACCTGTCAGTGTCTAGGCCTGGCCATTGCTGGGAGTGAACTGGGTGTCTCGGAGGATCCCTGGGTGTCCTGAGACCCAGCAGCCAACCCTGCTCTCCTGTGTCAGGTGGGAACCTGCCTCTGGCCAGCAGTGTTATCAGGACTCACTTGGGCTGGAGGACAGCTGACACAGTTCTCTCTGCTCAGAGCCTCGCTGGCTTCCTGAGTAATGGTGGCCGTAGGTCAATAGCAATAATAGCAGTAATAAAGATTTGGCATCTACTGGAGATAAGCATCAGATGCTTTTCTTTGGAAGAACAGCCTAGCGCCTGTGTGCAGAATACAAAGTGGTCCTTCACCGCGGCCGAGGCAGTGCTGGGCTGCGACCACAAGGCGCAGAGACCTGCACTCGCTGCCTGCCGCGGAGACGCTGGAAGTGAGGCTGCAGGTCACCACCTCCGTGGGCCAGCAGCACTAACAACGGCGTCAGATGGCACTGTCTTCTCGCTGGGCTTCGTCTCTGGTGGAAAATAATCTACCTGGGCCACCCTTCTCAGCTATAAATTTAAGAAGAGCCTGACTAGAAAACTCATTTTATTTTATATTTAAAATGAGTTGGGTTTTTTTTCCTGAGTCTAGAACTAAAATGGTGCCTTGGTTTTAGGAATGAGGACCGCTGAATGGTGCTCAGGGATGCTGGGTAGGACAAGAACGATTTCTAGGGAGTGATAGGGCTACCTCAGCCTCCAGAAACTTGGAGACAGAGAGCAGGCAAAGTCGCTGTTCTGCATAGCCTTCTGGTGCTTCCTGTCATGACAACTCCAGGTACTGTGTGCCTCATTCTTCTCTCCCACTGCCCACTATTTTCCATCTCTCCTTTCCACCCCTGTGAGTGACCACAGCATGGTCTTCAGAGGAAGACTATCTGATGAAAGTAATTCATACTAAGGAGAGACTGACTAATAGGCTTAATCTCCAAATATTTGCAGTTTATACATCCAAACACATATCTGCTTAAGGTCTACAGGAGAGAGACTTTTGAGAGTGAGGAGGTGGGGACTACTGGTTGTATCAGTTAGGACGTTGTTGGCTGCAGGTATCCGGAAATCTATTCCAACATACACCAATCCAACACTTCATTGTGTCTTTTAAGGACCTCGGTTCCTTTTGTCTTCCACTCTGCCATCCTGGCTTGTCCTTCCGAGGTAATGCCCCTCATGGTCCCAAACCAGCTGCAGCAGTTTCTGCTATTACAAGTAGATGCCATTTAGATGCTAAAGAGGTCCTGTTTCTTCCCTCAGATTCCTTACCCAAAATGAGCCCTTCAGGACAATTCCCTTCATTTCTTACTGGCCAGAAGTGGGCCACATGCCCAAGCCTGTATCAGTCTTGGCAAGAGAAATGAGACCACTGATGGGGTCATTGACCAATCATTATTCATCTTCTCAGCCGAAGGCCTGCCTTCCTTGAAGGACATGAAAGACACACGTATTTGAGGTTCTGTTAGCCAGGAAGGTGGGGGAAATGGCTTTTGTTTTGGCACTCAATGGCATGTGTGCCACCTGCATGTTTTCTGTCACTTGTGAACCTGGCGCTCCTCTTAGGGAAGGGGACAGTCTCTGGGATAGTCTGTTGAACGATGACAGAGAGGTGAAGGCCGACTCGCAGTAAGTGGAGTCTGATGAACCTGACGGTGCTGGTGACTTCGCACAAAAGAGAAAGGCACAGCCAAGGGTGTTTTTTAGCTTTGTCATTATCACCTGATATTGTCCCTTTAGTAGTTGGGGCAAGTCTACTTCTCGATGCACGGCCAGTGACTGTTATTGATTTGAGTGGCTGTCCAGAGCCAGACTAATTGGGCCCAGAGATTGGAACAATGAGTCAGCAGGAAGGGTGGACTGACGAGGCAGAGTCCATCCATCTGCTGGCGGCTGGCTTTTCAGCAGTTCCTGCTGCTCACCATAGCAGGGAGCCTAGCTGGACCTCAGGCCATTCTCTCTGGGAGAGCAGCGTAGGACTCAGATGACCTGGGGACCCGCAGGAAGATACGACCCTGCATCACTCCCTGTTATCTCTCAAGCTTCTGAACTGGATGCTGGACATCCCTTTGCTCAGTCATCCCCTAAAACTCTAACTCATGGCCCTCCGTGTGCCACCTGTCCTGAAGGTGCTTTGCAGTGTTGGGATGGGACCTTGGTCTCAGCAACAGAATCTGATCACCGTTTGATGTCACCCAGTCTATCCCAAGGGTCTCTAAAAATCAAGACTTGTGACAGTCGTATTTTTGATTTTTTTGGGAACATTTTCTATCCATGCTGCCTGTCATCTTGTTTCTTCTCTGAATATGTTGATTGAACAGTGGGTGGCTAGGTAATGTTTGTGTTTGGCACAGAATCCAACAGTTGATTTTATTTTTTTTAAATATATATTTTAAAATCCAGAGATGTAGACAACCCCAAGGACATTTCTGTTCCCCCTATAATTCTGTTTTCTAAAAAGTGCACACTTTAAGAACTTATCAGAACAAAGATAAACCCACGCATGCAAGTTATTTACATTGCTCTGAATTAATTTTCGATCCTGGTCGAACATCCATTTTTTACCCGTTCGGATCTGAACAGGTGCTCTATTTAGTGGGTGGTTTCCCATAGAACACTGTTTCTTTTATACTATATAATAACTTGATAGCAGTAACTTGCATTTCAGTTGCATTTTACAGTTTACAAAGCTCATTTTATGCCTTATCTTGAACTTCCTATTGCACCGTCTGTCTTGTGTTGCATGAGACAGGGCTGCATAAAGAAAGAAGCAAAGAAAAAAAACACCAAACAAACAAAAAAAAAAAAACAAAGCCAAAAATCAAAACCAAGAAACAAACAACAAAAACCCACCTGGGCCCAAGTTCTGCATTTGAAATTACAAACTCTGTGACCTTGAGAAGTGCTTTAACCTCCTGGAACCAGCTGCCGTCTCTGTGAAATGGGCAAGAAAAGGAAACAAGAGCATAGACACAGAGCACCTTGCAGCACAATGCCTGGCACATAGTAGGTATTAAATAATGATTATTCCCATTTCCTTGCTTTCATAAATAGCAAGCAAGTTTTCAGGCTTTTGTGTGACTCTTAATTTTTCCATTATATTTCTGTGTGGCCCACAGTTGGTCATTCCCCCTGTGAGCCAGTGGTCTTGTAGAAAAATAATTTCCTTAGTCTACCTCAAAGGAGGTATTAATTTTCCAGCATACCTTGATTGATCTGTAGAGTTCCAAATCAAGTAGAAAATTCTCAGGCATTCCAAAGCCTACAGTTCCTGAAAATTTAGAGATAATCCCTTTTCCCACCCAAACCTCAAAAATAGAAAAACTTAATCTATTTGAATAACACACATGTGAACATATAATTATCACTGGGTGGAGAGGACAAACCGTTTGAAATGTTCACTTGTTCATTCATTTATTCATTCAGATGAACACTCAATAAACATCTGCTGAGTATTGAGTACGTGCTAGACACTGGTGAAAATATTGGCTGTTGGAGGACTTTTATGGAGAAGATAACATTTTGGAAGAAAAATCGAAAAGTCAAATTGATAACGACACCTGTTTTATTTTAGTTGATTGCATCTGTTGTCGGAAAAGAAAACGTGGAAGTGAATCTACTTAGGGCAGGCTCTTAAGAAGGGAATTGAAAGAAAACAGAAGGTGCAACTGAGTTCTGTTTTTCTCAGCCAAGAAAAGTCTAAGATGGCAGCAGCCCAAACCGTTTTAGACTTGGACCAGACAATGCTTAATCTGCCCCCTCTCCCCAACCCCCTGAATTACGTGCAGAAATTCTGTGAGCATGTACATTTTCTGGGCTTCATAGCTGGCACTAGATTTTTACATTGGTGACTTCCTGTAATGGGGATGGCATCCTCCTTGGAAGCTAAGAACCACTGACTTCCATTCGAACAGAGCTTCATTGTGAAGTAACTGAGGGAGTGACTCAGCACGCGCAGAACACGCTAAGGGAGTGACTCAGCACGCGCAGAACACGCTAGACACCGGTTTAATGGCTACTGGACAGTTTTTAAGGATATGAATTACTCTACTCGTTAGTTATTAGCGGTTAATATCAGTTGATGTAATCTTTGCTTTTATGATTAATGACATTAGCTATTAATAATCGGCAGTACTAGTAATAACTAATTATGTAATTGATTAGAAACAGAAAAATCTTTAAAGTGCTTATCAGTGTTGTTTGGATGTTAATGATAATTTAAGATTTCACAAATAACAGTGACCTTACAGCAAATGATGAGGATTTATTGTTTGGTTGGAAACCTCATCCCCAGTTATAGCCTCCACTCGGTTGCATGGAACTCCCTGTTTTGCCCATGTCCGCCCCAGGGTCATTAACTGGTTGGTAATCAGTAAATATTGATTGAGCAGATGACCGAGCCTCACTGTGGCTCCTTCCCTTGTCCCTACTCGGTGAGAACCTCTGGAATTTAGGCTGGAGCCACAGTCTGAAGAGGGTTCTTGCCTGAACTCAGAGCCCAGAGTGGAATCAGGGGACTCAGAAGCGTGTGTGCCCCCCGCCCTGGCCCGGGCAGTGCTTTTGTCTGTGCGCCAGCTCTGCCTCCCCTCTGGTGGCAGCGAAGGGCCATCTGAGGGCAGGGTGACGAGATGCGATGCTTGGAGGCTGCTGTGCCCAGGCGTCTGGGTTTGACACATGCGGTCTGGCCTGGCTGTTGCCACCTCTGCCTTCTAGTTTTCTACGACACAGACGGAAACAAAACCAGAAACAAAACATAAACTAAATCGATTATCATAAGGTCACAGGTCTAGCCTGTGAAAGGCTAGACAAGACTTAAAAGAAATTAGACTGCAGCCAAAAGTAATTAAAGAGAGTTTTGAGAGAAACTGAATGTAATAACCCCGTGTGATGATTCTTTTAGAACAGTGTCGGGTACATAGCCTAGGACTCGTGTTTAAAAATGAAACCGTAAGTGCTTTGTAGTTCATGGGTCTGTTTTAGTTTTATTTCTTTTGTACCGCTTGTGCCTAACACAGTTGGGCCTAATATTATAGACCAGGACAAAAAGAAGCGTAAGCCAAGGCTCACAGGTGGGGATTAGTAATCCTCTGGATAGGCTGGGTGGTGTCTTTGTCTGCTAGGACTGCCATACAAAGTACCACTGACTAGGGGCCTAAGCTGTGACACTTACTTCTCACAGTTCTGGAGGCTGGAAGTCCAAGGTCAAGGGGTAGGACAATTCAGATCCTGGTGTGGACTTTCTTCCTGGTTTGTAGACAGCTGCCTTCTCTCTGTGTCCTTACATGACACAGAGAGAGCAAGCTTTGGTCTCACTCTACTTACAAGGACACTAACCCCATCTCAGGGACCCCACCGTAATGATCTCATCTAAACCTAATTAGTCCCCAAAGGTTTCACGTCCAAATACCATCACACTGGGAATTAGGGCTTCTACATATGAATTTGAGGGTAGGGGGCTCAAGCACTTAGTTCTTAGTTGGGGGAGGTACTAATAGGCCCATGGTTCCTTAGTTCTTGCTCACTGCCCTTCTGCTCTAGCCAGGGTGGAGGGGGGTATTCTCAGATAACTTGGACCAGAATTACTGGAGGATTGGTCAGTGGTCTCCCCAGCCTGACTTTGACCACTAGCAGGAGGGTTTGTCTGAGAGCAGGAGAGTTGCCTACTGTGTTTCCCTCCAGGAATGCTGGAGCCCCTCCGTGTCCCTGGCATCAGCCTTGCTCACCCACTATGGAGCCATTGTCTGAGAACTTGTGAGACCATCTCAAATCCAGAGTTCCGGTGGCGACATAGCCTCAGAACTGAGCCCCTGGCCACAGAGGGGCCGGGGTGTGCTCTGCCGGTGTCACTGGACTCTGGTTCTCTGCCAGTGACATTTAACTTCACACCATTAAACTGACAACTGAAATGTCAGATAGGTCTTCGAAAGCCCCCCTCTCCATCTTGGCCTCCCTTAAGAATCCATAGTAAGGCCAAATTGCAAAAAATCCGAGCTTTTCATCCAAGTGGTCAAGTCCCTTATCTCTTATTCCTCTTGTCTTATCTAACCTTGTTTTCTTATTCCAATTTAATTTTTTATCACAAGATAGTTAAGGTGTACTGAAACGTAGAAAGGAACATGATAGATGCTCAGGTGCCTACCACTTGGCTTAGGAAGTAAAGGAACCCACACTCACGGTGCGGCACACGCTGCAGCCTCTGTAAACGGGACCACGAAGCGCAAACCTGGGAGCGGTAAACACAGCAGTGCAGCGACAGGCTCAAGAGCCAGGGTCGGGGGCCGGGTAGACCCAGGTGGAATTCTATTTCTGTGCTTCCTTGCTGGACAGATTCAGAAAGATCACGTAACTTCTCAGAGCCTCAGGTTCCTCGTGTGTGAAGTGGGAGGCGATGAGAGTGTGCTCTGCGGTCCTCCCAGAGTTGTGGAGGTGAGGGGAGTAACTCAGCAAAGGCTGAGGCCGCGCTGGGCACGTGGCAAGCACTCAGCCAGGGCAGCTGTGGTGACTGCTGGCAATGGGCCCCGGGGAAGCGGCTTTCCTACCCACCCTCATCCGGGGGAGACCTGGGCGTTGTCCACAGTTAGACCCAGGCAGGAGGGCAGGGTGCCTTGGTGGGGTGCTGTGAGCTGACCAGTGCGTTGCTTGGTGGATTTGAGGTGCTCGTCCTGGCTGTGAAGCAACTGTTTCCAGAGTTCGAGTTCATGTGGCTGGTGGACGAAGCCAAGAAGAACCTGCCTTTGGAGCTGGACTTCCTCAACGAAGGGAGAAACGCGGAGAAAGTGGCCCAAATGCTCAAGCACTTTGACTTCTTAAAGGTAAGAGGGGCAGGGCAACGGGGGCATGGTGGTCTGATGGGGCGTGCAGGGAGGGCTGGGCCCAGCCCCGAGGATCCCCCCTTTCAGGACATGAAGGGAGACATCTTCCGAGTGATGCACATTAAAGCTCTTGAATGCGACATTGCAAAGAAATACCAAATGGTATCTTTGACCTGTCAGTCAATCAAACAGATGTTTATTGAATGATCTACAATTTCAAGACACCGAGTGCTACCCAAGGACCTATAAGCTGTGGTCTCTGCCTCCATGAAACATGGGGTGATGGCAGTGATGATGCCACTGCTGCTGTTGCTAACTAACGCTCCTGTACTTGGGCACTGTTCCTAACACTCTACGCATATTCGCTCCCTACTATACGGTCAGGTCTGTTACAATTCACCATACATGTTCTTAGAAGGATCTTCAGTATGCAAAGTCACACATCAGAAACTACTGGGCTTATGGAGGAAATAGGTAATGCTTAAAACACTCAGAAACATCACCAGTGACACGGGAAATAAGACAAGAACCTAAGAAAAACCGTAGCATAGTTCTTCACATGTTAAATGGCTATGAAATACGTAAGATCATGGGACACATGGTGCTTCCCCCTGACACCTGTGTGTGAAGTAGGCATCGGAACAGTTGCCACCTGTGAATTATTGTGACGTGGTGGAAGGCACGTCACTTGGAACTGGATAGAAAGCTGGGACGCAGGTGTGGGTGGGTGTGACCCATGTCACGTGGTGCTGTCTGAGACAGGTGTGCCTCAGGTATTGTGTGGTGTGACGCAGCAGGATGTAGTTTTCTCTGTTCATGTGGTATCTCTCGTGGATGATAGCGCACATAAGCAAATGCAAAATTTGCACGGTGATCAAACTGTTCCCTGTTATGTCATAGCATTGGGACAAGCTTGTGTTTTCAAGTATTATTGTAGAACTGCCTGTAAAATGGAAACTTGTAGGAAACACATCAAACAGTACAAAGTTGCGGCTTTGCAAGAGGTCCTGCTGATAAGTGCTCTAAAACTCAGAAGGGACTCCCACGGTCTATTGGGCAGGAGGCTCTGCTGAGGGGTTGGCACTGGACTGGTCTTTGAAGACTGTCCTGACGTTCCCCACAAGGCACAAAGGGGTTGGGATGAAATGAGCATCAACACTGCTGTTCTACTGCATTTTTTCCTGGGCGGGGTTTGGATCCATTTACCCAGGGGCACCTCTTTGTGGTGCAGCGGCTGGGACCCTGTGTAGTCTATACAGAGAGGTCAGCATTTAGCTCTCAGAAGAGATCAGCCCTTCTATCTTAACTCAGGAGGCCTGGAGAATGAGTGTGTGTGTGGGGGTGGGGTTGCGAAGCCCTTGGGAGCTTTCCCAGAGCTGTCCTGCAGCACCCCTTTGGGGAGAGTATATAAGGACATTGAACGGGAAGGTCTCTTACTCTGGACTTGTGCTCATGTGGCTTGGAAGGCATCATGAGAAACGGATGTAGTGTTGTTTATACTTCCGCTACCCAGATTGATTAACAGAGGTGGGGAGACTGAGGGTGTGTCTACACTGGCCACCTAAGAATCGAAATGTTTGGCTCATGGGAGGAAAAGCCGTGGCTGTGGTCATCAGTGTCGTGTCTTGACACATTGATTTTGGTGGAAGGTGTCGCCACTGGCAAAGTTGAGGTCTTTGAGTGAGTTGGCGGGCAGGTCTGTTGACTGGCTTCTTCTCGGCCACCATCATAGACGTGGAGGTACGGACCCTCTTGTGCCCGTAAATCCAGATGTGCAGGCTTGATCTGGTGACACTGCCCCAGCCTTGAAGTTCAAACCCCCGTTCAGTGAAAAGTTGGTTCTCTGGGACAGGTAATGACATTAGCTAATGAGCATGAGGCTGTGGTGTCTAACATAAGCTTCCACTTGTATGACCCATTTCTTTCATTCTTTTATTCCACGTCTGTTGAGCATCTCTGGAGCCTGTTGCTGTGCCGGGGGCTGGGGCACATGCTGTGAGCAAGAGATGGTCGTTTCCTGCCTGGGAAAGCGTCCCATCTCGTGGAGGACAAACACAGGAATGTGTTGTCATAGTACAGGTTGGTCATGCTGCGACCACGACCTACTCGTCTGTGTTTCTGTGGGTGCCCAAGAGGAAGCACTTCACTCTACCCGGGATATGGAGTGCGGAGGGGCTTTCATGATGTGTGGGCTATACAAGGCCGCAGGCAATCCATATTTACTGAATGTTTCTTTTGCAGCACTGAGCATTGTGCAGGTGTGGTGACATGGAATCTTTCCAACAACCATCACCCCATTTTATAGGCAGCAGTCAGAGATGCCCAGGCCGCAACCCAGATTTTCTGACTTCAGCTCTGGTACTCGTCTGAGGACATTCTGTTGCCTCTTACCCGGCAGGGGTGCTCTTCAGAGCTAGAACTGTGAGCCAGACAAACAGAACCATCTCCTCCACTGTTCCCATGGAAACAGCAAAATTGTCCCCTGGCTGGGGCCAACTAGCATCTGCCAGACCAAGACATGTAATAATAATAATAATAGCACACATTTTTGAAACGAGGATGCCAAATGGGTAAATAATTAATGTAACGATTTGACCTGCCGCTTCTAAAACCCCCGCACACCATTCCTAAGACAATGGTAGACCGAGGGCTCCTGAGTAATTAATTTTGCCTAAACAAATAACAAGGGGGAAGCGAATTTCGCGCTGTGAACCCACTTCGGCTCTTAAAACCGGAGATAGATTGCTCTTGCACACTGGCTCCCCGTCGCAACATCTGCGCGTAATTAAGCCTCAGCAAAGAGTTTACCTCTCAGTGTGCGAGACATCTTCCAGCGGGGTTGAGTAACCTCAGCCCCATGCTATAAATCTCCGAGCCTCAGACAAGCCCCGAATGCAAATGCGCTGTTGGGGAGACTGGGAGAGGTGAGGAGGCAGCCAGGCTGAACGGTCAAGACCAGGGCGTTTGGATTTGGCATCAGAGTGTGTGTGTTGGGGGGAGGGATAGGACAAGCAGAGGTCTGTGACTGACCTGGGAGACAGCTAGCACAAGGTAGGAGGGAGAAGCCCTATAACCACCGGGTGTGGGGCTGGAAGATATGGGAGTGTGTCTCCACCTATGGAGGTGGGGTTGGGTGGGGGCATCATCGCTTGGGTAGGGCCACTCTGTGGTTGGTTTTCTCCCTCCCTCCCTGTCTTCCTTTCTCCCTTCCTCTCTCCCTCCCTCCCTCCCTCCCTCCCTCCCTTCTTTCCTTCTTTCTTTTTTTTAATTTTTATTAAATTTATTGGGGTGACATTGGTTAATAAAATTATATAGTTTTCAGGTGTACAATTCTATTAGACATCCATGTATTGTACTGTGTGTTCACCACCCCAACTCCAAGGTTTCTTAGCGTGAGGCCTCCAGACATTGTGGACAAACCTTGTTAGGCAATGTGCATGCTTTTGGAGAAGTGCCATAGCTTCCTCAGAATCTCAAAGATTAAGAACCACCGATGTATAACAATTCATATTAGTTAAGATTTTCTTTACGTGCTTATGCTGTGTTAGACAAATTTTTAAGTGCATTGCATGTGTTTACGCTTTAATCCTTATAATAGCCCTGCAACGGAGATGCCGTTATTAGCCTCATGTCACCAATGGGAAAACTGGGCTTCGGAAAGATGAAACCATGTGCCCAGGGTCACACACCTTCCCGTAAGGGGCAGAGGCAGACTCCGAGTGGAGGCAGCCTGGCTCCAGAGCCTACTTGTTAAAGCTGTGCTCTTCTGCCTATGTCATATTTTGGGGGAAGATTTAAATTATGCTGAACTGTCTATAACATTAACTCTGAACTCTAGCTGTGTATCAGAACCACATGTGAAACTGTGCATGGCTGTCATAGGGCAGCTGGTGTTAGTCCAGCAGCTGCTAGGTGAGTACTTCTGTGTGGAGCACCAGAACTCCATATGTACTACGAGGGAGTAGGGAGTGTTGCTTCCATTGTAATTGTCATCGCCATCTTACAGGCGGGGTAGCTGGCACTCAGAGAGGTTATGAAGCTTAGCCACAGTCACACAGCGTGGAGGTGGGGGGGCCGGGGCTCCAGCCCTGTGGTCTGTCTCTGAGTCTGCGCCCTGCTCCGCTCCGCTCGGGTGACGGGAGGGCTGCAGCCCTGGTTGGTGGGCAGCTGTCCAGACAAGCGAGGGCCTGCTTCCCAGGTGCATCGACCAAAACACAGAAACAAAGTGGAAGCCAGACTGTGAGCCTGAGGCCCAGCGTCTTGAGCTGGAACTTTTCATAATCTGTGTTCTCTTTCTGGGGGCCAGCTTGGCCCCAGTGTGGGTTCAGTCTGTGGGAGTGGGGCCTTTGCTTTGTTACAAGGAGACCCTAGACTCCGAGGGCCTGTTGGCCAGGGCATGACCCTGCCTGTGGGGTCAGCAGGTGCCCTGCTGTGAGCCTCCCAGGGTTTAGTTTTTTGGGGGAGAGGGCAGGACAGTGGTTCTTATTACCACTTTAAAATGTTTCTCTTTCATCTTTCGGTCCTTGGTAGAAGAAGCAGAGGAAGGATCAGTGGTAAAACATGGATGATTGAGTGAGTGGATCTCACCTTACACCCCAAACCCTGCTGCCCACGTGGTGATTTAGGGGCAAGTCCCGCGTCTAGCCAGGTTTCTCCTGACTGAGCAGGGAGCGGCTTTGCATTTTGTAGTCATTTCCATGTTACATCCATCAAGGCGCAGTGTCCTCGCTGCGTTCCCATGACAAACACCTCCGTCAGGTTTGATATCTCTGTCATTTCAGATCTAAGCAGCTGAAGCAAGGGACGCAGCCTGTTGTCAGACCGAGATGGTTGCAAGTGTGTGGGGGGGGGGTTGGGGAGAAGGTGGTGGAGGGGAACCCAGCAAGCCCGTGACCCTGGCGAACAAGCCTTTGAGTTTCCCTCTCCACCAGTGGCTCCTTCGTGGCTCTTTCCACGCTGCCCCAGGTAGGCCCACATGGGGGTCTGACCACCTGTCCCCAGAGTCCCAGGTGCCCTCTGCCAACCTTCAATTCCAAACACACTACGGGAAGAACTTAGCCCCTTTGATGTGGAAGCTGTGAACATTGGCAGCAGACTTGCACTTGTATGTTTAAAGACACCTTTGAAAAATGCCAAGCAAGACTGAGTTTTAAGTTCAAAGTAGCAGAGAGTCACAGATTTCTCTACGGGCCCAGATTTTTAAATGGCAAAAACTGCAGGAAAGCAGCAGACCCAAACGACATCTTGGTTGCAGCTGGAACCTTTGTTCGGGGAAGCCCAGAGCTCCACACTTGCACGGCGGCCCTAATTATGCTCAGAGCTCCTGCTTGAGACAGGGCAGGAGCAGCCTCCTTTCTAATGAGGAGAACGGGTGGGCGTGGAGAAGGTAAGGGGCGGGACCAGGTCACACAGTTGTAAGCAGAACTAGGAACAGGGAACAGATTTTCTGACTTCAGAGCTGCTGTCTTTGTGCTTGATGAGTTTTGGGGTTGGGATGAGGGAAGTTCTTATTCCCTCAAAGTCTTGAATTAACTTTTCTTGTTTCTGTATTCATAAGTGAAATAAACCCGTCAAGTTGTTGGGGGAGATGCAGCATGCTGCTGTCTGGTAACTCCTTCCTAGCTGTGGCGGGGACTGATGGGTGCCGCATTCTCACTCAGCCCAGCAGCCCTTGGGGCAGTTTAGTCTCTTCCCTATTCTTGGGGACATCGGTTCTCCTTCTGGCGATCGGGTGTTCTCAGAGTCAGAGGGGTGGGAGAGCATGTCAGTTGGGAATGCCTTTGTCTACAGGTAACTGACAGTCCAATTTAGAGGGTCTTAAAAAGGATTTGTTATCCTCACATAGCAAGAAGGCTTGGAGAAGTTGCCTGCTGAGATAGTCCTAGCGGTTTAACAGTATCAGGGCTAGCATCTGATTTTCTTGAACTTTTCCTCATGTTGCAGGATAGCTGCTGCAGCTCCAGGTATCACATTCACTTTACGGTAGGAAGAGAAGGGCGAGGAGAGTTGTCTCATTTACAAATATCCCTTTTGTAAATCTTGAAAATAAAAACCTTCCCGCTTCTAGCAGACCTCCATTATGTCTCATACGCCAGAACTGTGTCACATGGCCATACCGATGACAAGGCAGGCAGGGAGAGGAGAGTGTTTCGTTTTTCCTGTCTCTGGGAAAGCGGAGGACTGGGAACAGGTGTTGGGTTAGGATCCAGCATTGTTTGCCACGGGGTCCTGTAGGAAACGGGTATGAGAAAACGCATGACTTCCCGACCAAAAAAACTTAGCATCCAATAAACACCCATTCGTTCACACCTTTATACATTCATGCATAGGTGCACTACCCAGGTGCACAGGTGTGGAAGCTGAGGCAGAGTGTTGAGACTCATGCCAGGAGCCTGAAGTGGGCCTGGGGGAAGAGGGAAACAGCTTTTAATGCCAACCCTTGTTCAAGTAGGAGAGGTTCCACACATTTCCCAACAAGTCCCAGTTTTAGTTGTGGCTTTTAGTTGAGTCAGGGCAGCCGTTCCCTGGTCCCCGAGCAGGAGGGGTCTCTAAAGGAGGGGCTTGTGTCTTGTCCTGCCCCCCTCTTTCCCACCTGTCACTGCTGAGGTCCCTGTCAGGCCTTCTCTCCTGTTCCTGGGAGGAGTGTGTGCTGTTGTCGGCCTCATTCATCCTCGCCCCCGGCTCCCAGCCCCCCAGACTTTTCTGACCTGCCCTTTCCTATTTCAGGTCCCCCAAATCTACTGGGAGCTGTCTACCAAGCGGGTCCTTCTGATGGAGTTTGTGGATGGCGGACAGGTCAATGACAGGGATTACATGGAGAGGAACAAGATTGACGTCAATGAGGTGAGGCTGAGCCCTCACAGCTGCTGTGCAGGGACACGGGGGAGGGGTTGGGGGGGCTGCCCAGCAAGGGCAGTGTGTCCAGGTGAGGTCTCACAGCCCTGAAATGGGCCCCGAGTACGATGCATCCTCCCAGGTCACTTGGCACAAGCCTCCACCGTCTCCTGAGGTGGGGGTTGGCCGCACACAGAGGGGTGCAGCCTGTGCTGAGCCCCACCTAACAGCTCCTGCCTGGACAGGTGAGAGCCATCTGTCTTCTGTACCATCCAAGCTCCTCAGAGCTGAGTGGCCACAGAGAATGACTGTGAAATCCATGCGTAATCCTCCGCCTCGGGGCCTGGGCACGACCCCTTCCCTCTTCCAACCGCCCTCCCTCCCGCCACTCCCCAGATCTGGAGGTTTCAGGCAGAAAGGGGACGGGAGCAGCCAACTGTTTCCACTTCTCAGAAACAGGAGAAAAGGGGCTCTGTCTCCCACCCCACTGGTCTCGGGGAAAGCTGGCCAGTGTGGTGGGACCTGTGTCCCATTCTCTTCTTCCTCCCCAGAGGGTCCCACGTCAGGGTGGGTTTGTACTTCTCTACAACGTTCATTATGTTTGCAGTCCCTGCTGTGTCCTGGGTGTGGAGGCTCAGACGGGAAGCAGACTCAGATCCCTCCCTTAGGGAGCTCACAGCCTGCGGTCGGTTAGATACACAGCCACTGGGCTTTCCTGGAGAGTTCTGCTTGGGGGCAAAGGACTGGAAAACTACTGCTCTAGTTCAGGGCTCCACTCTACAGGGGGGAGAACAGTTCAGAGAGAGAGAGAAGCAGAGAGAGACAGAGAGAGCACACAAATGTCTTTCCTGAGGTCACGCAGCCAGCTTGGGGCTCTGAGCCTGCCTCCCTCACTGCTGGCTTCTAGGGTGGGCCCAGGGAGGGTGGGCAGAGCTGCCTTCAGGGAGGGAGGGAGACCTGCTCGCCCACCTCCTCCCCTGTTGGTTGGGGTGGGGACATGTCCTGCATTAGGCTAGGGGTCCTTTGCCCACCAGGACAGTCTTTGGATCCAGTGGGAAAAGGGGAGGGGGGATAACCTTTGGCTTTTTCTCAGCATCCTTAAAGGGAAGCAGGGGCTCTCTGCTGGCTGATCAGGAAAGATCCCAGAGCTCCCCCCTCCCCGTTACTGGCATTTAGTTATTGCCAGCTGCAGTGGGATTTTCATTTGGGCAGCACCCCCCAAATCCATTAATCTCTTTGGATCCAGTGAGCTCAGGGCTGTAGTGGCATTTAACCAGAGGCAGCTTTGATTTCAAAGACGAGTACAAAGATGTGCTCTGGTGTGGTTGCTTGCTTGTGGCTGAGTGAGGTCCCTGGGAAGAGGGGACAGTGGGCTGGAGGTGGCCCATGGAGCTGAGGCAGGGTGGAGCCCTCTGGGAGCCCAGTCTGCTCCTGTCCCCACTGTGCAGGCAAAGCCAGCGTTCTGTGCAGAGCTGAACCTCTGTTGACATACTGTGAATTAGTGGGCAGGTAAATAAACCAGCTTCAGGCCCTGGGTTGGCTTCTATGGGGCAGGGCTGGTGTAGAGTGTTGGTTTTCTGTTTTCTGTGGACATGCATAGTTGGGCAAGCTGATATGAGGCAGATTTGGGGAAAGCAATAACAATACCAATAATTACTATATGCAACTAATATGTGCTAGGCATACAACCCATATGATCTCTACTCCTTACCGCTGTCCTGCCAAGGATGCATCATTAGCCCCATTTGCAACGAGAAAGCTAATGCTCAGAGAGCTTAAACAACTTGCCCAACATCACATAGCTTTCAGCAGCAGAGCCAGGATTTGAACCCAGGTCTGCATGACTTCAGAGTCCTTACTTCTCTACCATCTCCATCTCCCTCCTAGGGATTTGCCTTGGACCGCAGTGGAATCTGGGCCACGTCGGTAACTCCCCGAGGCAGGAGTTGAGGACTGACTGAGAAACTTGACCCAGCTGCAAGCTGGCTGCAGCCCGTCTCTCTAGCTTCCAACAGGGCTGTCTCACCATTTCAGACAAACATGGCTCCATCGGAGAGAGATGAGTGAGAGAGTTAGTGCACAAGCAGGGCTAGCGCCATGCCTGGCATGCGGTTAGCGCCCCAACTGGTCATTGTTGTTGTTTTCATTATTATTATTGCAATCGTTGGGCTCTGTCCTTCCCTCCTTTACCTCCTTTTCCAGTGAATGTTTGCTGACTGCCTGACTCCCTGTGCCAGGGAGTCACCTGAGGGGGCAGGTCTTCTTGTCTCCATTTATCAGATGCAGACCTAACTTATGTAAGGCCCAGATCTTAATGGTACACCTCAGTGAGTTTCACATGGATGTACCAGGTAACCACCAGCCAGAGAAAGATACAGATCATTTCTAGCCCCCTGGCAGGCTCCCTCCTGCCCCCTTCGAGTTTGTGCCCTCACCCTGCCTTCTGGCACCATAGATCACTTTTTCTCAGTACTGAACTTCATGTAAATGGAACCATATAGTGTAGTCTTTTGGGTCTGGCATGGTTGTCATCAGTCAGCTGTGGGTCTTTTTTGGAAGCTGTTTTCTTCCATTGGTCTGTGGTTTTACCCTTGCTGTAATACCATACTATCTTAATTCCTTAGGAATCCCTAAGGAATCAATTGCTTAATTCCTTAATCCCCTGTGTGACCCAGAAAGCTCTTTGGTATTCTGAGATGATGTTATTAATACTTTCACAGAAACGCCAGGCTGGACAGGGTGCCGTGGGCCATGTGTCCATTGTGTTGGGCGGATCACCAGTGGGTGATGTTGGGAGAAGACCAGTAATAGGCCCTACTTTGTTCAAGTCAGTCTATTGTGTCTCTTACCCACCAGTATCAAAGCTGCCGGCCTCACGGAAGGCATGCGCACACACACAGAATAGGAAAGACCCCACGTTACTGAACGTTTCTAGCAGGTTTCTGAGGTTCTAAAGTCTCCCTAGGACTGTGGTACTCAGGGAGCCCATCCCTGGAGTGACTCTTCTTCCTGAGGACAGCCTGGCTCCGTGTGTTCCTTGGGGAGGGAAGTACAGTAAAAGGGACAGATAGGAGTGACAAGGGCCAAATCCTGGGGGGGCAGGGTGGTTACTGGCATCTTGGCTGCTACAAGCTGGTGACTCAGCTAGAAGGTGGGGTTCAGCAGGGAGTGGCTCTAGAAGGAATCTCGAGGGGGTGGGGCTGCTCCGGACCCCTGCGGCCACTTGCTGAGTCATCCCCACTCCATTCTGAAGAGGCCCTCTCACCCGGTAACATCCCAGCCCCGCTGAGCCTAGCGTGTAAGGACCTTAAGACCCGTCTAAGTAACTGGTTCCCAATAGACACTGGTAGAGAAACGCCAGGTTGGGAAGCAAGAGACCTGGGTTCAAACTCCAGCTCTGCCAGTGGCTCACTGTGTGACCTTGGACAAATCACTCTCCCTCTCTGGGCCTCAATTTTCTTATTGAAGGTTTTGGATTAGCTGGATTCTCAGGGGCATGTCCTGCTTGAGTATTTGAGAGAGGAATGATACTCAGGTTTCTGGGAGCTAGGACACGAGCCATCTCTTAGAATCACAAGGGAACTTACATAACAGTGCAGATTCCCGGGCCCCACCCTAAATGTACTAACCAAAGTCTGGGTTGGGAAGGCTTGAAGAATCTGAATTTTAACAAACTCTCCAGATAGGTTGAGATACTCCGTGAAGTTCAGGAAGCACCTGCCACAAGGCCAGAGGGCCCGGGCACCTCTGATGTTTTGTACCTCCTGGCACAAAGCAGCCCAGCCCAGGTGTCCTCACCCGCCAGGGAACACAGAGCCGTGGGGACCCAGCAGCCTCAGGGGCCCTTGTTTGCGTGTACCTCTGAGCCTGGAAGCAGATATCACTGAGGGCCTGACCCGATGATCATATTTGTAAGTCAGTTTAAGAGCTGGCGACAGTGACTGTCGTTGATTTCATTAGAAGCAAAGGTCGTGCGGGAGCGTGTGTTCCAGGCTGGATGGAGCCTCCTCAACCACAGGACGGCTATTGATTGCAGGACCTTTATCGAAGGTTAATTGGATTTCAGTGAGGGTGTATTTAAGACCCAGCCCGGGCTGGGGCCCAATTGAATTTGTGTGAAATTAGCCGAGAGGAAGGTGACAGAGCCTCGAGTTTGGGGTTGGCAGGACGGGGACCGGAGGCGTGGTGGGCAGACGTCTGCAGTCTGTGAAGAATGGGGTGGGCGCAGGGCTGGGGGCTTGTGAGGACTCCAGCCTATCTGTTCCAGAGGCCTGGGAGCCAGCAGGGGGCGAGGGTCGGGTGGCCAGTGGTCACTTGTGGACTTTGATCCGGCCCTCTGTCCTCGGCCCTCCCAGGCTGTGGTGTGGCCGCCAAGCCTGTGGTCTTTTTGCTTCTGTCCGGGTTGGGAGCGGAGTGAGAGGCTTAGCTCTTACTCTGAGAGTCTTCCTGCTCATCCTCCCTGTGCAGACCCCAGCTCCTGTTTCAGGTGGAGCCAGGGGCCCGCAGCTGCAGCCTCTCTGGGTCTGAGCCCCTCATCTCTGTGGCCGGAGTGATAAGAGTACTAACTTCACAGGGTCCTTATGCAGACTTTGCAAGCTATGAAGTTCTGCTAAAAAAAAAGAGAAATAGTCATTTATAATTTATGGGGTTATTATTCATCGAGGCACGTCTCCTTCCATAGAATCATTGAGAATCTTCTTTGCTTCCCTCTTGTGCACTTACTTCTGTTGTCTGTGAGTGATGGTCTTCGACTGATGGTGACTCCCCTTCCCCATCTCCTTCGAGTCCCCCCGCCCCCCGCCCCGCCCCAGGCCACCAACCACTGCAGGAGAGGTGTCTGTCTTGCTCAGCACTGCCCCCCCCCCCCCCATGGCTGGGCCTCTCTGGCTGGGAGGTAGGAGGTGGGAGTGCTCAGACCGGAGCAGAGGACCTGTGGAGTCAGGCAGACCCCAGTTACTGCAGTCACTAGAAAGAACACACCTTCCATCGTCCTCCTGTCCGCAGATAGCTTCCTGGACCAGATCTTGAGGAGCTCGGGGATATTGAAGGGGCCCAGGGCACGCGACAGATTCCTGGAGACCCATTTCCCCAGTAGCAGGGTTGTCAGGAGTGGGGACCAGTGTCACTCTGGACTCAGCCTTCCTGGTTTGGGTGGTGCCTTAGCTACTGGTCGGTCGTGCATCCTTGGTGGCTGCAGCTTCTGGTTGCTGAGTGGGGTACAGGAGCAGCCTGAGGGACTGGTGACAGCAACACGGAGCAGTCGGTGCCGTGCCCGCAGTACCTGCTCCACACGCTGTTACACTGGGGTTCCCACCCTCGGCCCTCTCTGCCGTGCCAGCAGAAAAGAGAGAGGGGAGTGTGCAGGGAAGAAACTCTTTTCTCGACGTTGGCCCAGATTAGGTGGGAGGTGTGGAAATACCTCCCTGGAGTGGGTTGTTGCCCGAGGCAGGCAGTGCCGGAGGGCGCCAGCCTTCCTCCCTTCACCACCTCTTCCGGTGGTCATGGCCCTGAGGATGTCATGGCCCTGAGGATGTCATGGCCCTGAGGATGTCATGGCCCTGAGGATGTCGCTGTGGCCTTTGCATCTCCCAGGTGATGTCCTCGTTCAAGCCTAATCCAGAGAACCTTTCACTAAGCGCCCAGAAGCTCCCAAATCAGAGTAATTCTCCCAGTTTCCTGAAATTAACTTAGCACCTGTCCTTCCTTCCTCACCACGTCTCCCAACGCCTCGTGTGGTGGAGACGTTCCCTGTGCCTTCATGTTCAGGGACGTCACTGGGCGTCTGCTAGTCCAAGATCCACCCACTGCACGCAGAGACGTGGCCTTGTGCTGGGCAGCAGCCAGTAAGTGAGGTTTATATGCCCCAGGGGTGGCCCCTGCGGGGAGGCCGGTGGGGAGAGGAAGGCTCTAGGCCGTAGTCTGGTCTGTCTTTCAGGCTGTTGTTCTGCCCGAGGAGGCTGGGGCAGGGACTGGGGGCTAGGCGCAGAGAGTTTGAATTATTAACCTGCTTATACTTCACCCCAGGACACCTACATGATGGTTAATATCCTGCAACACCAACCTCCTGTTTCTTCAGAGATCGAGGCCTTGCTTCCATGACACCCTCCAAGAACATAAATAGACTTTCCCTTGGGGGTGGGAATAAATTAACCCGTGCAATTATAGAATAATTAAAGTACTTTCAGCCACTTCAAGTGTTAAGAAAAATCTAAAAATAACTCCTCGATTTGCATATTATTTACTTAATTAATTTTTTACTTGCCCTTTCTGGAGATTCCTGGCTTTCCCCCTCCTTACTGTTAGAGGATAAAGGCATCGCGTGATTACCAACATCCCTTATGGGAGCGGTACATCGTTTTTATATGGAGCAATGAAAAGACTCCTCCCTGACTTTTCCCCCCCTGAACATTGGCTTTAGTTAGCAGTGTGTTTTTGGTTAGACAGATGGCCCTGGGCCTCCCTGAGATGCGTCTCCAAATGGCATGACTACCTGGATGCTGTGGGGACCACCAGGGGCCTTGGCCGACCCCGCCTCCCGGCAGGTGCTCTCCCATGACTGGAAAGGCAGGGCGGCCTGAGTGAGAGCTTGTCCCCTGAGTCAGGCCTCCCGAGTGTGGGTCCTGGTTTTCCTGACTGCTGGCCAGTGGACCAAGCTTCTCCCTTGTTTGAAATCTTGCTTCCTCTACCCGTGTACTGCAGAGGGTGGCTGGGGGTCCGTGCAAAGGGCCTGGAACTGTGCTGGGCACAGAGTGTGAGCTGTCACCACCCTAAACGGTGTTGCTTCCTGTCTTATGCAGATACCACCATTAACAGGGCAAGGGGAAGCTTTAGAGGAATTGAATAGACAGTTTTCCAAAGAAGACATACTACTGGCCAACAGGTGCTTGAAAAGGTACACAACATCCCTAATCAAGGAAATGAATATTAAAACCACAATGCAAGATCACCACATACCCATTGGAATGGCTGTTATTGAAAAGACAGGAGGGAGGGGGGAGAGGGAGAGGGAAAGGGGGAGGGGGAGGGGCACAAAGAAAACTAGATAGAAGGTGACAGAGGACAATCTGACTTTGGGTGATGGGTATGCAACATAAGTGAACGACAAGATAACCTGGAGTTGTTATCTTTGAATATATGTATCTTGATTTATTGATGTCGCCCCATTAAAAATAAAATTATTATAAAAAAAAAAAAAAAGACAGGAGATAACAAGCGTTGGTGAGGTCGTGCAGAAAAGGGAACCCTCCTGCACCGCTGGTGGGAATGTAAATTGGTGCAGCCACTGTGGAAAACAGTATGGCAGTTCCTCAAAAAAGTAAAAACAGAACTATCATGTTATCCAGCAATCTTACTTCCGGGTATATATATCCAAAGGAAACAAAATCAGTATCTTGAAGAGATATCTGCACCCCCATGTTTATTGCAGCATTATTTTCAATTGTTCTTAGTCATGAGATTCAGCTACTGTCCTGTGGAAGGGGTAGGGAAGAGGGTTCCGAGCCCACTGATGGCCTTAGGTGTTTCCTGGGATCCTTGATGACTTTGTGATGGGGGGGGGGGGGGCTGGATGCCTTTTTCTGAGCAAATTGGTTTCCAGAGACTATTTACTATAACTCTAAAAGGAAAAATACCCCAAATTTAGAAATAAGCCAAGAGTATGCATGTGTTTTAAAGTCATTTTTGAACATTGTTCAACCAGCCTACTGCGGATTTTTTAGTATTTAAGGGAATGTACTTTTGTTAGATTTTGCACTGAAAAATTAATTAAGGGCTCAGACTGAAGTCATATGTCAACCGGTAGATCTTATCCAGTAGAGATGCAAATAATTTCTGCCCAGTAGAAAAGATAACCTCAGAGGTTATGATTTCCTTATTGCCTTGTAGGATAATAACCAGTTTTGTATCTAATGGAGGCATCTTAGGTTCTTACTACTGTTTAAATACCTATAAATACCCAGTCCCTCAAAATTCTCTTTGAACCAGCTCTACCTCCTATTTAGTCCTTTATTGATGAGGTAAATAGTCTTTGACGTGTGTTCAGTCTATATTAGCATGAGGGTCATATTTTTAACTTTTTGAAAATCACATTTTGATGGTGATAATGAGTACATATTGTTTGGATATGAGTACATATCCAAGTTTAAAATAATAAGCTACCCCAATGCAAACACTTGTGTGTCTCACAGCGTAGAGTATAAAGCACTTTCTCGTGCGTGATCACATTTTGACCTTGAATCTCAGGGTTTCCCATTGAGGAAGAGGAACAGAAAGGGTTCGTCCCACTTAATGGCTAAGGGAGCACAGACCCAGACTGAGAAGGGAGGCGACTTGTCCCCTAGGTCACACATGTGCTGGGTGGCAGTACCAAGATGGCTGCGCAGACTGGTGCTCCCTCCTGTCTCTGCCTAGCGCCCCTTCTTATTCTGGTGAAATCTGGTGAAAGTGAACATCAAGAGCAGCCCCTAAAGGGGAAGACACCCAGGAAGTGGCGGACGCTGGGGCGTTGCAATGGGGAGGGCTGCTCTGGGGGCTTTGCTCGTGCGTAGATGAACTGCAGTTGGCAACACCTCCTCCTCTGGCGGCAGCGACTCACGCTCATGAGCAAGGGCTCCCCTGTCCTGAGTCTGTAGACCCCCCGGAGCCATCCTGCAATGTAGTAATAGGGGGCCCAGAGCGATTAGCAGTGTTTCAGAAAGCTTAAGGGAGATCGTACATCTCCCCATGACAGGTCTGCCCAGACTAAATGAAATGCCGTTTCTCTGCTTTTGGCTGGAATTCCATCAGTTCAGTCTGGCTGCACTGCTTATCTGGGGCTGATCAGGAGCCCCGATTGGACCTTATATGCATCCTTGACAAATAAAAATGAATTATTACTTAGTAAATGCAATTGGTTGGGCAAGCACAGCCTTTTAGAGCATGGCTCCATGAAGTTCCAGGCGCCTAACCAGGGGGTTCTCAGGGGCACAGAAGTGGGGACTTGCTGAGTCTCCCAGGACCAGCGCTGGCTGGAGCCCCTTTCCCAGGTAACAAAAAATGGTTGCTCTGGGACACCTGACATATCAGCCTGAGTCTGAGAATTTGACATGTAGCAGAGTCCTGCTCCAAATGCTAACAGACACTGAGTACTGGGCCTTCATTTTGCCCAAAGGAAAACCAGGAGCTGGAGAGCTGATGGTGGCAGGACACAGCATGACACAGGATAAGTGTCAGGACTTGAGACAACCTCTGGAACCCTGGTTTCTTCATCTCTTATAAAGGCGCAGTACAACCCAGACTGCCACTCTCCCAGCAGAATTGTGAGGAAGCAGTAACAACAGGGACACCAATGAGAGGTCACCAGCTTCCAAGCACCATGACATTCTCTCTTTCAAAAAAATTTTCCATTGATTTGAGAGAGAGAGAGAGAAGCAGCAACTCATTGTTTCATTTAGTTGTGCACTCATTGGTTGCTTTCTGTATGTGCCCTGACCTGGCAGCAAACCTGTGACCTTGACGTGCTGGGACAATGCTCTATCCACGGAGACACCCAGCCGGGACCCGTGATATTCTCATTTACTCCTATGCTAGCCCCTGAGAGTGGTCCTGTTATGATTTCTATTTTACTGAAGCTGAGAGTAGAAGCACCTGTTTAAAGTCACAAAGTTCAGTTGGGGAGTGCCTCAGTCAGCAGGGGCCTGGGTAGAATAATGGGAGGTTACTGGAAGGCTGTGGGGTTGCAGCTGGTTGCAATCCTGGGTCTGCCCCTTTCTAGCCATGTAGCTCTGGGGAAGTTAAACCTCAGTGTGTCTCAGTTCCTCATCTGCAAAATGGGGATCATAATTGTACCTACTTTTAGGGCTTTTAGTAAGAATGGTGGCTGTGGTTACTAACGTAGGGTTGTTCTTGATTTATTTTGGGCCCAATTATAATCGATTGGGATTCAGAGGAGATTAATGGGATGAGCATCAGAAGCAGGAACCACAGCATCTGGAAAGAAAACCATGCAAAACCAAAAACATAAAAAAACTACCAGAGAGACAAAGTTGTCAATTACACCCTGGCTGGGTAGCTCGGTTGGTTTAGAGCATCATCCCAGTAAACCAAGGTTGTAGGTTTGATCCCTAGTCAGGACACATACAGGAACAGATCAATGTTTCTCTCTCTCTCTCTCTCTCTCTCTCTCTCTCTCTCAAATCAGTGAATAAATTAAAAAAAGAAGGTCTCATTTATGTTAAAGGCAGAGTCCTAAATTCACGTTTGGCCTGTTATAGGCAAGTAGATGAATAATAGAGCTAGTATATGGTATGTAAATTCTACTTCAGTAAAGCTGTTTAACAAAATAGAGCCAGTCCCTGCCACGTTTGGAGCTTATGATAGTGGGTTAGATGGTCAGTAATCAAATAATGACATAAGTCTGACCAGATAGTAGCACGGTGGATAGAATGTCAACCTGGGACACTGAGGACTCAGGTTTGAAACCCTGAGGTCACTGGCTTGAGCGTGGGCTCATCTGGCTTGAGTGCAGGTTTACCAGCTTGAGTGCGGGTTGCTGGCTTGAGTGTGGGTCATAGACATGACCCCCCACCATGGTCTCTGGCTTGATCCCAAACATTGCTGGCTTGAAGCCCAAGGTTGCTGGCTTGAGCCCATGGTCACTGGCTTGAGCAAGGGGTCACTGGCTTGGCTGGAGCCCCCTAGTCAAGGCACATATGAGAAGCAATCAATGAACAACTAAAGTGATGCAATTGAGTTGATGCTTCTCATCTCTCCCCACCCTCACTCTATCTCTTCCTGTCTGTCTCTGCCTCTCTCTCCCTCTCTCTCTCTTTCACTTCCTTAAAAAGAAAAAGTCACAAATAGTGTGTTCATGCCATGAAAGTAAAGTACAACATTTTATGAGATTGTATGACACGAGGACCTCATCTAGTCTAGGGCGTCAGAGAATGTTTCCCCAGGAAAGTGATGCTGACTTGGGATGGGAAGAAAGAGAGGAGCAAACCAGATGAAGGGGAGATGAGAAGAATACTCCTGGCAGAGGGAATATCACATGCAAAGGCCCTGAGGTAGGAAGGCATGAGGATCACTGGAGAAGAGAAAGAAAGAAATTGTGGCTGGAGTGTCAGTGTGCAAGGTGAGACCAGGGAGAGAGGTTGGACTTGGTTGTGGAAAACTTTGTAGGCCAGGGAAAAGTAGTTGAGTATTCATCCTAAGACCCTAATCTCCACCCAGTGAGCCCAGCACTTTTCCTCTGGCTGGGATATGTTTGTTAGTGACCATGGGGTCCAGCTGAGGCTAAGACAGATGCCAAGGACAGTGTGTCCTGGGGTGTCAGCTTTCTGCATTGAGCATCTTTGTCCCCTGGAAACCCAGTGGCAGACCATCTGTGGGCCCGGGTCTGGCTCTATTCAGCAGCTGTTTCCTAGCTGGGAAGAGGCTTTTAGCTTTAATAAAAAGGGAGTCGAGATAAGAAGACCGCCTCGGCAGGGAAAGCAGCAGTGACAGAATGATTTAAACGGCCTTTCCAGTGTCATTTCTTCTGTGCAGACATCATAAATCAGATTAGCATTGGGCTCCGACGGGGAGGGGTGTAGGGAAAGGGGCCTGCAGGGAGAGGGGAGAGGGGCTGTGACTCTGGGTCCTCCTGCGGCTGGCCTGGAGCTGGTGGTCACCTATTCCTGGCCCTCGTTCCCCTAGCCTTACTCTTTGGAGGAGGGGCAGGGGGACTGACTCTGCCAACCAAGCTTCCCAGCCCACATTCAACTTTGGGGAAAGAAATGAAAAGGGATTGATAAGAGAAAGAGGGAAGGGAAACGGCGGAAAGTGGAGGGATGGGTGTGGGAGGTGGATATTACCGCCATCAGAGAAACCGGAAGCAGTGGTCCTTCTACTCTGCCGTGTATTAAAATCACCATGGGAATTTAAAAGAAAATACTGACACCTGAGCACCAACCCCCACATTTCTGGGTCCCAGGAGATTCTGATGTGCAGCTACAATCGAAAAGAACTGGACGAGAACTCGGCTTCTAGCTTCACCTTAGGAACTTCGCAATCTGAAGCCGTCCCTTTCCCCAGGACTGCTCAGACCCACTCGGCCCCTCAGGCCTTCCTCTTGAAAGTGACCAGATTGCAGGACAGGCGTCTACCTCTCGCAGACAGGTGTTAACGAGGATCAACTCTCAGCCTCCTCTCTGTTCTTTCAGATCTCGCGTCTCCTGGGCAAGATGTACAGTGAGATGATCTTTGTCAACGGCTTCGTGCACTGCGACCCCCACCCAGGCAACGTGCTGGTGCACAAGCGTCCGGACACGGGAAGGGTGGAGATTGTCCTGCTGGACCATGGGCTCTACCAGGTAGGAGAGGCCTTGCCTACCCAGCCAGCCCCAGGGTCTAGTCCTGCCTGGACTTAGAGCCCGCTGAATTTCCCTGTGGGCGAAGGAACGGGAGGCGGTTGGCTGAGGTCTCTGGAGAGGCCCTGCCCTAGCCCTAGAGCTGTCCTTCTGTGCAAGTCCCAGTCATAGTCCTGTGTTTCCTGAGCCTCAGCTTCCTCCCCGGCAAGGCGAGGTTAGTAGTGCCTTCTTCACAGGCCGCTGTGAGGGGAACACGGGCACGTGCCCAGCTGTGTGAAAGTGCTTTGTCAGCCTTGCTGCCTAGGGAAGCCCAGGCCCGCCCAGACCCTGGGTGTGAGCTGCCCTCAGATGAGAGGGGACACGATAGGGAGGGTCATTCAGCCCCAGTGACAAGGTGGGGTGTAGCAGGAAAGGGGGCTGGGGACTCTGTCCTCTGGACTGGGGATGCAGAGCTGGTTCAGATGAGCCATGAGTTCTGCCGGGAAGCTGGAAAGTTCAGGGCCAGTCCTGGGACCCAGGGCCTGGTTTGATTCTAGGAGTCAGATGGTCCTTGGGGAGGTGTTCCCTGTGGTCTCCTACCCCTTCCCTCAGGGCCCTAATTCCACATCCCCGAATCTGGTCCCCTTCGAAAGGCTCGGTGCTGTTGGGCACGTTAGTTTAAGGTGGGCCAACTGCTGTCACAGATAGCCCCAAACAAGTGATGGCCACTAATGCTCGCTCGTGTGCCAGTCCTGGGTGGTGGAGGAGGCCGACGGCGGGGGCTGACTGGGGCTCTGCCTCCCAGGCCCCCCTTGGGCTGGTCTTGCCATCTGCAGCCAAGGGGGTGAGGGTGAGGAGGAGCGTGCATGGGCCAGGTCTGGAGGTGGAGCTTCTGCCATATTCTATCGATCAGAGCTCAGGCAGAGGGCCCGACTGCCACGTCCAACTGGGAGAGAGGCGGGGAATGTGATTTCGGTGGGCACTTGGTAATGTCTGCCAATTAGGACCAAGGCTGGCCAAATAGTAGCTTTGAACTTGGACCTTCAGGGATGGCTGAACATTGGGAGAGGGGAGCTGACATGCAGGGGCCATGGTCTTCGTCCATCCCCGTTCACAGTGGTCACTCCAGCCAGGGACTAGGTCTGCTATAGGGAGGGAGGCTCAGGTCCCGACCCGGCTGCTCCTGCCACAGGTGCTCACGGAGGAGTTCCGCCTGGACTACTGCCACCTCTGGCAGTCGCTGATCTGGACCGATATGAAGCGGGTGGAGAAGTACAGCCAGCGCCTGGGAGCCGGCCGTCTCTACCCCTTGTTTGCCTGCATGCTGACCGCCCGCTCCTGGAACTCGGTCACCAGGGGCATCAGCCAGGCCCCGGTCACTGCCACCGAGGTGGGTGCCCCTCACCCTCCCGGCCTGCCCTCTCTGAATGCAAGGAGCAGAACCAGAGGTGGCCTGGGACCCCTTCTTGTCCAGGGTCTGAGGTTCTGCCTGGTGGGCTGTCGGGGGTGGCATGGTGGGCACAGACGGAGGTGCACTGGATGAGGAGGAGGAGGGGAGAAGCAGGATCCCTGGGTGGCAGGAGGGCCATCCACGTAGCAGCCTCATCAGCCCAGAGTACAAACGGGCCACGTTAACCACGTGACCAGCCGTCTGTGGCTTTCACTCCAGCCTGCGCCCAGAAGATTTCAGGCTCCCACAGTTCCCCCCAGGGCATCTGGGAATTGCCAGGTCCCACTTCTGCTGCCTTCTCCTGGGTACTGTCTCCCACTGTGTGGTTCCTCTGGCTACCCTCCCCTGCTTTACTGATAATGCATGGAGAGTCTCAGTTTTCATGTGGTGTTGCTTGTCTCATTGTCCTGGGGGTTTTTAGTGAAACAGCTTTTTGATCTCCTTGTAGTTCATTTTTTCATTGGATCTAGACAGCAGTTCCACATCTCCTCCCTGTACCTGTTTTCACCTCTGCCCCACCACAGGGACTTACGCGGTGGCTCATTCTGCTTAGCTCAGAGCTCCCTCCCTCCCCCGCTTCTCAATCCATCATGGAATGGATTCTGTCTTCCCAGCCTGTCAGTTTGCCAGACTCATGCAGACTTGCCCGTATCCATGCGGGAATGGGCTGGGCTCACAAGGGCCAGGGCCCTGCTTGTGCAGGTAGAAGACCTGGGTTCTACTTCCAGCACCTACTCTTCCTGGTGGCATGGCCTTGGATAGTTCTTGTCACCTCTTTGAGCCTCAGAGGGTTCGCCTGTAAGCTGCCTTGTGGTAGGTGGCTTTAGGAATGGCTAGACCCAGAGTGTCAAACGATATTACCAAAGAGGCCACCTGTTGCCATCTCTTCGTTCTGCTTTCCTCCAAGTTGACATCGTTCCCCAGCAAGCGTGGTGGCAAAGATGACCACCAGCTGCCCTAGGCCAACACAGCTTTAAAGCTTGTCATCTCAGAAGGGAGACAGTCCCCCTCCTTTGTTGGATAGGGGTGGTCATTTCTGCTGTACTGACAATGCATGGCAAGTGCCTGTCCTAGGTCCTGAGGTTCATTCCCTGAACAAACACTTGTGTTTGCTGGACCCTGGATGTGGTGCTGAGAACCCAGTGATGAACAGAAACAGTCCTTCTTTGTAATTTGCGCTGTGATTGAGGGAGGCAGACAGTAAACAAGAGAACAAACAGGTAAATGGAGTAATTGCAGGTTGTGGGGATCAGGGAGGAGACAAGCTTGTGATGGGCGTGCTGTGAATTGAGTACTCAGAGAAGCCATCTCTGAGGAGTTGATGTGTAAGCTGAGGCCTGCAGGACAAGGAAGGCACCAGCCACAGGAAGAGCTTGGAGAAGGCATTGCAGGCAGAGGGGACACGGTGTGTGAGGCCTGCGGAAGGGAGCGTCAGTGTGGTCTGGAGTGTGGCGAGGTGGTGGCGGAATGGGAAGAATTTGGAGCACCGGGCAGAGGAGCATCACTCAGAGCCCATGAGCCGTGGGGAAAAGTTCAAATGAATTCTTAGTACAAAGCAAAGCCTTCAACAGGTTTTTAGCAGGAGGACATCCTCACACTTGCTATTTTAAGTATTTCTGTGGAGTGGAGCAAGATGAGCAGTAGGTGATCAGTGAAGAGGCTGGGGCAGAATTCCACGTGGAGAGGTGCTGGGACTCAGACTGCACTAATGGCAATGGAGGTGGAGAGAACCAGATGGAGACAAGATGCATTTTGGACTAAAGATCGAGAGGCTGTTCTGTTGGCTTGGAGAGAGGATGAAAAGTTGGATCATAGCTCTTTGGGGTGAATGACAGGACAGGGGAGGGTGGTGCCACTTCTTGATATGGTAAGACTTTGGGAAGGACATATTGGGGTGAGGGTATCAGTAGTTCTCTTGAACATTCAGATAGAGATGTCATGGGCAGTTAAACCTGGAGCTCAAAGAAGAGATTCAAGCTTGAGATATAAATTTGGGAGGCCTCAGCATATAGGTGGCATTTAAAACCATAGGCATGGACAAGATCAAATGGCATAAGCAGATACTTAATAAATAATACCTGTTTTTATTAACTAAATGTGAATTTTATTTTTGCATTTTTATTCATTCCTAAAGACCCAGTGTAAATGCTATGGTAGTAGTCTGCTTGGGTTGACAGAGTAGAATGTCATCAACTGGGTGTCTTAACAACGGAAATTTACTTTCTCATAGTTCTGGAGGCTTGAAGTCCAATATCAAGGTACCCCTGGGGTTGGTTTCTGGTGAGAGCTGTATTCCTGGCTGGCAGATGGCTGCCTTTTCATTGTGTTCTCACAGGACCCTTCTTTTGTGTGTATACACTCCTGCTATCTCTGCCTCTTCATGTGAGGACATCAGTCCTGTCAAATTAGGGGCCCTCTTGTGAATTCACTTAACTTTAATTACCTCCTTAAAGGCCCTGTCTCAGTAAGTAGTCACATTGGGGTTAGAACTTCAACTTAGGTATTAGGAGGGGGGCGGATTCAGTCCATAGCCCCAACCCAGGGAGCTCTCTCTGTATAGTTATATGAACTTCTGAGGAGTTGGTGAGCGCCTGGAGGACAGGCATCCTGTCTGGCACCTCTCTGTATAAGGTCTCTGCAGTTCTGGGGCTGGGGCTGGTAGAGAAGGGTTTGTATACGTGCTGGAGACGTGGACTCCATTTACTCTGGACAAAAACCCAAGCAGAGGATAAACTTGGTCTAGGCCAGAGATGTTAAGGGCTCAGTTTTCCGAGTCCTAGTCTTATTTCAAATTAGGAAACCTCCAATATTGTATCAAAGAGGATGTTTTCCCAACTAAAAGTGGCTTAAAGAGTTAGGAATCTGCTCTCTCCATAACAAGCCTGTCAGCAGATCAACACCCTCAGGCCTTTGGGCCGACTCCTCTGCGATTCTTGTTGTTTTCTTCTCTTGATTCCAAGATGAAACCTTTACATCTTTGTTCTGTGGTGTCTGAGGTGGGAGTGAGGGCTTTTCCCTCTCATATATTGTTTCTTAAGAGCAAGCAAACCTTTCCTAGAAATCCCCGCAAAGACTCCTCCTTGTGTCTCATTGGCCAGAATGATGTCACATTGTCTATGCCTAAACCAATCATTTGGCAGGGACATTGAGCTCAGAGCTGGTATTGGCTGAGATCCGTCAGTGATCTGGGGCTAGGGAGGAGCTCTGCCTCCCCGGAGAGCAGGGTCCCAGGGTATCCAATGAACAGAAATGGGGTTCTTTTGACAAAAGAAAAATGGGAGATGGCTGTCGGATTAGTGCAGACACCCAACGGGGCCTACTGCAGACACCCACCGTCAGGATGTGTCTGAGCTTGAAGGCTGTGACGCTCCCCCTGGGTAGTCTGGGTGGACGCAGGTGCTTTCTGTTGGCCCAAGAGGGGCTGTCGCCAGGCCAGGCCCTGCCCTGCTGAGAGGGGGTCCCCATGGTGAGCGGGGCTTTGATGAGGCCTCAGCCCTCCAGCTGGGTGACCTGCAGCTGTGATAGGAGGCAGCGGGCAGGCAGACAGCCTCTTGGTGTCTGGCTCCGTGTTGAGATGTTCCAGTCTGATAGCTCCTGCCTGAGGGACATTTCAAGTTTCACAGCGACTCAGTTATCAGCAGTGTCCATGTGTCCCTGGGAGGGCAGAGAGTTCTGCTTCTGCTGCAGAAAGCGGCCAGGCGGCGAAGCCTTTGGCAGCACTGCTGGGCCCCTCGTGACTTCTGTTGGCATCGAGCACCACCTCCCCATGCCTTATCTCTGATGGCCCTCTCGGTATCGCTGGGAGGGTGGCACAGAGGGTATGAGCAGTTCCAGTTTTTAGGTGAGGACACTGGCTCGGAAAAGGTGAGAGGAGTTGCTTAGCTCACACAGTCTGCGTGAGGTGAGAGGCGGTGTAGTTGGGTGGTGAGGGCCTGGGCTTCGGAACGGGACCGCCTGAGTTTGAATCCTGACTCACCAGTTCCTAGCTGTCAACCTTGGGCAAGTTACTTAATTTCTCAGTATCTCAGTTTCCCACTCTCAAAGGGATAATACCCTCACCTGATAAGGTTGTTGTGAGGATTAAATGAGTTAATACACGCAAGCATTTTCAAAGTGTCCAGCTTACTTGGTGAATGTGTAGTATATGTTGGCCGATGACATTGTCATTGTCATTGTTTCTCTGGAGACCAAAGAGGGATCAGAGCCCCACTGTCATACTCAGGACTCTAGTTGGGGACAGGACTCTGCCCAGAGCCATACAGGGCTCAGGTATGGGAAAGGGTGGAGAGTAACTCAGGGGTGGACTGTGGGCTGAGAGGCTGGCTCCAGCCTCACCAAATGGTTGGTGGGGAGGTAGATTTCCTGCCCCAGTCTGTTTGGAGGCTGGGGGATGGGTGCTGGTGACCTTGGCTGTGGGGAGCTGGGACAGCAGAGCTGCAGATGTGCCCCTGTGCTGGTCCAGTGCTTGACCAGAAGTTGGGGTGAGACGTCCCATCCAGGTGTGTCAAAGCTCCTTGTGCTGAGCTTCCCTTTGGGAAGGGTTTCTGGTGGTCTCCAGGCAGCTGTGCTAGGAGTTCCCTCCTGGAGCTTCCTCACAACCCCCCAGGGCACCAGCTTGGATACTCGCCAGCCTGGGCTCCACTTTCCACACCAGCCATTTCTGTCTCCCTGTCACTGCTTTAGGACTCAGAGATCCGTGACAATGCGGCCAACTACCTCCCTCAGATCAGCCAGCTCCTCAACCACGTGCCGCGCCAGATGCTGCTCATCTTCAAGACCAACGACCTGCTGCGCGGCATCGAGGCCGCCCTGGGCACCCGCGCCAGCGCCAGCTCCTTCCTCAACATGTCGCGTTGCTGCATCAGAGCGCTGGCTGTGTGAGTGTGGCCTCCGGCCTCCCCTCCCCTCCCCTCCAGCAGCTTGTGCTGCCCCAGGAGTCCTGCTCACCTCCGCTCCCCCCACAGTCCCCAGTGTCCCAATCTCCGATCTCCCTGCAGGAAGGTAGGGGCGGAGAACAGCTCCAGTGAACTGGCTGAGGCCCCCGGGCAATGCTTTGGGTGGTCCAGAGTGCTACCCGCATTTGGTAAAATGCTGGGTTCTAGGACCTCACCCTCTTGGTCAAATGCAGGGGTCCCCAAACTTTTTACACAGGGGCCAGTTCACTGTCCCTCAGACCATTGGAGGGCCGGACTATAAAAAAAACTATGAACAAATCCCTATGCACACTGCACATATCTTATTTTAAAGTAAAAAAACAAAACGGGAACAAATACAATATTTAAAATAAAGAACAAGTAAATTTAAATCAACAAACTGACCAGTATTTCAATGGGAGCTATGGGCCTGCTTTTGGCTAATGAGATGGTCAATGTGCTCCTCTCACTGACCACCAATGAAAGAGGTGCCCCTTCTGAAGTGCGGCGGGGGCTGGATAAATGGCCTCAGGGGACCGCATGCGGCCCGCAGGCCGTAGTTTGGGGATCCCTGGTCTAGTGTTTCAGGTTATCCTTACTCTCAGTTAAGTTTGGAATGTGTAGTATATGTTGGCCGATGACATTGTCATTGTCATTGTTTCTCTGGAGACCAAAGAGGGATCAGAGCCCCACTGTCATACTCAGGACTCTATTTGGGGACAGGACTCTGCCCAGAGCCATACAAGGCTCAGGGATGGGAAAGGGTGGAGAGTAACTCAGGGGTGGACCGTGGGCTGAGAGGCTGGCTCCAGCCTCACCAAATGGTTGTGGGGAGGTAGATTTCCTGCCCCAGTCTGTTTGGAGGCTGGGGGATGGGTGCTGGTGACCTTGGCTGTGGGGAGCTGGGACAGCAGAGCTGCAGATGTGCCCCTGTGCTGGTCCAGTGCTTGACCAGAAGTCCCATCCAAGTGCCCCTGGGCTTGGGATCAGGATGCCCTGATGTGTGTCCCATCTCGGTCCGGTCCTGGCACCACCCGTCTCCCCGGTACTGGCCAGACAGCGAGGCCAATATTCTTTTCCCTATGGGTGACTGTGACTCAGAAAAGTGTTGTCAGGAGGCTGTAGACTCGCCCTGGCCAGTTGGCTCAGAGGTAGAGCATTGGCCTGACATGTGGAAGTCCCGGGTTCGATTCCTGGCCAAGGCACACAGGAGAAGCACCCATCTGCTTCTCCACCCTTCCCCTTCTTCTTCCTCTGTCTCTCTTTTCCTCCCACAGCCAAGGCTCCATTGGAGCAAAGTTGGCTCAGGTGCTGAGGATGGCTCCATGGCCTCCGCCTCAGGCACTAGAATGGCTCTGATTGCAGCAGAGCAATGCCCCAGATGGGCCAAGCATGGCCCCCTGGTGGGCATGCCAGGTGGATCCCAGTCAGGTGCATGCGGGAGTCTGTCTGTCTGCCTCTCCCCCGCTTCTTACTTCAGAAAAATACAAGAAAAAAAAAAAAAGAAAAAAAAGAGGCTATAGGCTCCCTCAAGATTTCAGATCTTTTTAGAGGCCTCATTGCCCTGGGGTGTTGATGGGGAAGGGAAAGGTACTTCCCCAGGGAGGTAGTGGCAGAGGAGCGAGAGTTTTAGGCCCTTCCACCTGAGGGTGGCTAATACATGGGAAGGCCTGTGCTCTGGCTGACTGTTCTCCCCCGAGAGGGGAGGCCTAGACCGGGGCCAGCACCCAGTCTACCCACCTAAGGTGGGGAATGGGTCACTTCGGCCAGCCAGTTGGTGAAGGCAGAGTTGACCACATATATCATGTACCCACTCTCAAATATCAAATTAGATGATAGCAAAATAGACGGTACATGGGAAGGGCTGAACAAGATTTAGTCTTCCTTTGAGGGTTCAGGAAACGAAGGTTTGGGTAGATCATCGTCACAAATACCAGCTTTCCTCCCCTCCTTGTGCTGGAGCCGGGGGACTGAGCTGGGCTGCCTCCGGAACCGCCTCAGCCTCCTGGGGCCACCTGACCAGGTTTCCAGGTGACTCTTGCCTTTAAAAAGTTTGGGAAAAAGTTTTTATTTGAGTTTGAGGGATTCTGGTTTGATAAATATTAATTATACCTTTGGAAAAATAGAAGCATTGAAACATTGTGCCCAGTGGCTCCACGAGGCCTCTGGGGCCCTGTGAAACAGCTGCCCTTTCTAACCCCACTTGTCCGGAGTCCTCCTGGGAACAGCTGAGTTCCTCTTGTCCCTGACTGGGCAGTGGACGGTCACAGGACTCGTCCATTGGGGCAGGGAGCTGGCGGGTTGGCTCCCTGATGATCCTGAGTGTTTCTTGCCTCTTTATCTTTCATTCTCTCCCCTTTTCTTGTCCCTCCGCAGGCACAAGAAGAAGAATACCCGTTCGTTCTTCAGAAGGACCCAGATCTCTTTGGGCGAGGCCTTCAGCTTGTGGCAGATCAACCTTCATGAACTCGTTCTGCGTGTGAAGGCGTTAAGGCTAGCCAGCTGGGTCTTGGCCCTGCTCTGCTGGCTGTTGCCCGCTCCACACTGAGTGGACTTTCTTTCCCCTTCCTTTTTTCAGAGTGGCTCTGTGGTGGGCAAGGGGTCTTTTCACGCATTCTTTAGTCATGTCCCTGCCAGCTGGCCTGTTTCTGCCACATGGTGGGCTGGGGCCCTTTGGTCACGGTCCATCGCCGCCTTACACTCCACCTCTGGGGTTCCTGTCCTGCACTGGAGCCCGTCTCTGGGCCCGCGGGCCGACCCACACAGGAGGCTTCTCTCCTTACCAGGGAGATGGCATATGGTCTGCTTTCTGATTCCCGCCACGTCCCCCAACATCTGTTAGCCCTTCCTTTGCCGAGATGGACCGTGAGTGTCACTGAAGGCACGTGTAACGTGCAGGAAGTTGGGTTTTCTTGGGGGGAGCGCGGCCTCTGAGGCTGCGGGAGCAGGTTCCTCTCCTTGTCCTGTCACTGCCCAGCGCTGTTGCACCTTTAGTGAGTGGCTGGGCCACTGGGGCAGACTGTGCTGCGGCCATGAGTTCACTGTGTCCTGGCGACCCTTTGGTGTTTTATGTGCCGTGTGTTCAATAAAACCCCCTCAGGGTTGCAGGGAGGGTTTTGGTTGGTGGGATTTCTATTCTAGGTTGGGAGTGAATCCACACTGGCCATTAGGTAGGAGTGGACCTTGACACCACGTGCCATTGTGTTGCCTGTGTGTTCTTCCTGCCCGCCACTGTGGGGCCACTTCAGGCTTCTTGTAGGTTTCTCTCATCATCTGATACTTAGATCTTAGTTGGAGTTGTTAGAAGCCCAAGGTCAGGAACTCAGGGGCTCGGCTAAAACCTCAGACTTTGGTTCCCCGGGGTTCTCACCTTATTCCCTGTGACCCGGCACCTGCCTCGTTCTCCCGACGGCTTCCTGACGTAGCCCTTTGGTTCATCATTCGATGCCCTGGTCCTGGAGACTGTAGTCCGGACCCTTAGCACGGCTAGGGTTCCACCCGGACACCTCCTTGTCACCTGTCTGGACTCTGCTTCACCTCACCGCCTGCTGCCAGCCGGCCCCTCCCAGCACGGTCACCTGCCCCTGTTTCCGGGACATCCCCCGGTCCTGGGCCTGCGTGCTCTCTAGGTGCTACTGGACTGGATGTCCCCACACTTCTGGTCATTGCTCCTGATCAGTATGGACCATGAATCCCACAGAGGGAACCTTTGACTTCTAGGAAGTTGAGCTTGTTGGAGGGGAGCGGGTCTCCGAGCCTGCTGGAGAACAGGTTCCCTGTCCTCGCCCTGTCACCGCCCAGAGGTGTCACACCCCAGATTCGGGAGGGCCTAACTCTCACTGAGCCACTTTGCTCGCAGACAGCAGTTGTGTTTGAGTCTCTCTGATCTTACTTCATTCATGGGGCAGAAAACCCCCGAATTTGAGTCTTATTTTCTGTTCTCATTACTCATCATCTAAGAAGCAGATTTTCCACTGACCAGAGGTAATTCACAACCCTTTTATTTACTGAAAGAATTAATTGTTCTTAGTGACCAATTGGATGTACCCAGGGACCTGAGAGAATAGTTTGCAAGATCTGTTACTAATCATGAGGGTGCATTCTGGAAATTGTATTTTATGGTGTCTTTTATAGCCACTGAAATAAATATAAATGTCCTTTCCATTCGAGGTAATGGTTACTTGCTTTTCACTTTTGGTTTAATGGTTGGCTTCCTGCAGGCCTGAGAAGTAAAACATCAGCATGTTGCCAGTGAGCCGAGCACCCTGAGCAGATCTCCAGGGAGACCAGGGAGTCTGGGAGAGTTTGGGGTACACGGCACTTTTAAAATAGGAGAAGAGTAGGTTGATTATTGAGTGCCTTCCATGTGTGTAAATAAGTTCTGTCATTGAATTATCCCATCAGCTCTGTGAGGAGGAGGAGTCATTAGCATCATCTTACAGAGATGGGAAGCAAGGCTCAGAGAGGTTTAGTAATTTGCCTAAAGTCACACAGCTGCTGAATGGTGGCCCATGCTTTTTTTTTTTTTTAATCCCATAGCGCTATAGATATGGATTGTACTTGCTGCTTGGGCTGTCATATGTACCTGCACTGGGTCTCAACACCCTGATTTGGGAGGAAATTAGATATTCAGTGGAGGTGGGGGAGTAGAAGGGTAAGGGAGACAAAGAGTCCCGGAAAATGCAGGCGGAGTCCAGATGTTCCCCGGGGCCTAGGATAGGATGGACCTGGACTACTACACTCAGCAGTGCAGTGTGACACTGACCACTCAGAGTTACTGCGGACCCCACAGGCTCAAGGTCAGGGTGCCCCGTGAGACTGCTCCCACTTCAGACACAAGCTGCAGATTTGGGGGTCTCGCTTTAGACACAAGCTGCAGTTCTGACCAATTGACTTCAGGGTCAGAATTTGGAGGGCCCCCCATTCCCTTCAGATTTAATAATTTGCTAGAATAACAGAACTCAGGAAGTTACTACATTTGTGGTTACAGTATTACTATAAAAAATATCAACCAGCACCAGCCAAGTGAAGAGAGGCGTGTGGCAGGTCTGGGAGGGTCTGAGGGCAGAGCTGCCGTGTCCCCTTCCGTGGGATCCGGACACATCGCCCTGGGACACAGCAGCGTGTTCACTGAGCTTCGGTGTGCAGAGTTTCTGTCAGGGTTTCATTATCACTCAGGCAGGATTGGTTGCATCCTGACCACATGATTGAACTTACCATGGAATCCGGACACATCTCCCTGGGGCACAGCAGTGTGTGCACTGAGCTTCAGTGTGCAGAGTTTTTGTCAGGGTTTCATTATTACTCGGGCAGGATTGGTTGCATCAGTGACCACATGATTGAACTTAGCCTCCAGCCCCCCCCCCCCGACAGATGGGGCTGATATCACCCCCATCTTCATCATCTAATACAAACTCAGGTGTGACCAAAGGGCACAGCATGAATGTCCAAGATACTCCTATCACTGGGAAATTCCAAGGAGTTAGAGGTTGGCTCCCAGCAACCAGGGACAAAGACCAGACATATTCTTTATCAGATAGCTATCACTCTGGTGTCTTTTCTTCCTGTGCACTTGGCCTGAAAGTACATCTTTATTGACTGGCCGCTGGCCTGTGCCTTCTTGGCCTGGGTGGAGCCATCTCTGGGCCCCAGAGCTATAGGAGGAGATCCCTCTTGCTGTCAGTTCTTCGGTTCAGGGAGAGCTCATGCGAGCTCAGATATGTTCCCAGCTCATTGTCAGTGCAGATGTCCTGGCTGGTAATATGTGCCCAATAAACATGCAAATATTTAGAATCTTGGGATACTTTGTTTCCAGGGATGTTGAAATCTGTGTGTTAAAGAAGCTGCACGCGTCGGTCATCCTCCATGGGGAATGCTGCTTTGTTAGACTGCCAGGTGAATTTCCTCAGAGCTCGAGCCCACTCCCAGGATCAGAGGTGGCCCCTCTCGGCATTATAGGCTGCCCAGGGCCCTCTTGCCACAGCTGCAGGACTCTGACAGTGCAACCCTCTAAGGACATCTCAGAAAACGAAAGTGGCTCCGGAGGGCCCGTGCAGACCCTCAGGGGCAGGACTGGTTGAGAGGAGTAGAAGTACCCTCAGTGTTAGCAAGTGTGAGGAGTTAAAGGGACCATGCAGATAACACTTGGGACTCAAGGGGTCTCTTTTTTATTTAGAAAATTAAATTTAACAGTTTGACATTGATCAATAAGAGTACATAGGTTTCAGCTAAACATTTCTATAACATTTGAACTGTTGATTGTGTTGTATACCCATCACCCATCAAATTATTTTCTGCCACCTTATATTTGTCTCTCTTTATACCTTCCCCCCATCTCTCCCCCAGGTAACCACTGCACTTTTATCTCTATCCAGGAGTCTCAGTTTTATATCCCACTTATGTGTGAAATCCTACGGGGACTTCAGTGGTCCTAAGGTGATAGCCACGAGGAGCTAGGGTGTAGGTTGGGAGCTGGTGACTGGGCAGCTCCTAATAGAACAGTCAAAGCCGCAGCGAGTGGTGTTCCTTGCAGCCTGGCCTGTTGGAGCAGCGATGTTAGCTGGGCTGGATTGGGAGGGCCCATATTTAACAAGAGGCCAGAATGCCAGGTGACGAGGTGCCACTGCTACAGGCAACCGTGGAAGGCTCAGTCCCCTAAGCCTATGCCTGCAGACATTTTGGTAAAAGCATGTTTGGTCAAAAAGGCCCTGCCCTTACCTTTTCTTCCTCCCTTCCTCCCCATCCTCCTTCCTGAAATAAAGCCTGTTAAGAAGCTGCACAGACTGGCTTGGCTCTCTCTCCTTCTCTAAGGGGAGGACGAGGTCAGCCCTCCGCAGAGTAAATGGTAACCCTCAGGCTGTCGCCAGGATGTCCAGTTTCCTGTGGTGAGCGCCTTGTGGCCTGGTTTCCCTGGGGGCTGCCTCGGCTTGGCTCCCGGGGACAGCTAGCTCCCTCCTAGCCGGGTCACCCCACCCCTGGACCGCTCTGCCCAGGGCACAGAGCACTTGCTGCTCAATTTTGCCTTTGGCTTAATAGTTGCAGAGTTCCTTTGATGTTGCTTCCTACTTTTCTCCTCCGCAGGTGTGAGAGGAAGGCCAGGCTGGGGCAGGGGTGCAGCCATGGGTATCAAGGCCCTAACTGCTGCCATTTCGGCTCCCGTTCCCTCCTCTCTCCCTGTGCTCTCATTCTAGAGCAGTGCTTCTCAGACCTTTGGGTGTACACAGATGATCCGGGCTCTCTCCTTAAGACACAGATTGTGACTTAGGAGGTCTGGGTGGGGCTGAGAGCCTGCCTATCTAACGAGCTCCCAGGGGATGTTCATGCTGCTGGATGAGGACCACACTATGAGTGGCAAGGATCCAGATCAGTGGTTCTGAAGGCGTGGTCCCGGGACGGGCAGCATCAGCATAACCGGGGAGCTTGTTAGAGATGCAGATTCTCAGGCCCCTCTCCAGACCTGCTGAATAGAAACTTGGGCGGAGCCCGGTGCTCTGCTTTAGTAAACTCTCCAGGGGATCCCGATGCACGCAAGGTTGAAAACTCTGCTCTATGGTTCTTGACCGAACCTGCACACTGGGATCACCAGGAAAGCTTCAGATGCCCAGGATTCTGATTTGTATTCAATAGTACTTCTCCTCTGATCGGGGGTTTCACTTTCTGTGGTTTCAATTACCTGAGGTCAGTCTTGGTCTGAAAATATTAAATGGAAAATTCCAAAAAGAAACGATTTGTAAGTTTTACCAGTCCAAAGGGTTATAACTTTTCTAATGGACAAAAATTTTTATTTCTCCTGCTAGTCTCAGTTTAACCCTAACAAAGCCTAAAACAGAAGGGTTCAGACTTACAAAAGGGAATATACTGGCCCATAAAATGAGCTCTGTTCCTTTCATGTGTTATTTCTAATAGACATAAATATATATATTCTGGGGGGAAAATACAGGACTTTTCAACAGATAAATGAATAAACGAATTGTGCTATAGCCATACAATGGAGTATTATTCAGCCATTAAATAAGTAATAAATAAAGCCCTGGTTAATGCTACAACATCATGAATGAACCTCGAAAATACTATGCCAAGGAAAAGTGATTTGTAAGTTTTAAATTATGTACCATTCTGAGCTGCATGACGAAATCTCATGTCGTCCTGTCTGTCCTGCCTGGGATGTGAACCATACCTCTTCCAGAATATCCAGGCTGCACCTGCTCCCTGCCCTTAGTCACTCAGGAGCATTCTCCATTATCTGATTGGTTAACAGGGAGAGGGAGAGATGGGGGGTGGCAGGCCACATTCACGTAACTTCTGTTACAGCATATTGTTATAATTGTTCTATAATTGTTATATAAAATAGAACAATTATTGTTGTTGTTAATCTCTTACTGTGCCTAATTTGTAAATTAGTTGTATCATAGGTATGTATATATACCATAAGAAAAAAAAATCGTGTATGTAGGGATTGGTACTATTTGCTATTTCCAGTAGCCACTGGGGTGGGTTTTAAGAGTTTTGGAATTTAAGGGGAAACTATGACTGTAATAGTTTTGAATAAAGGGTAGGCATTTAAAAAATTACAGTGGTCCCTCATCTATTGCGAGGATTAGGTTCCAGAACCCCCCATGATAGGAGAAAATCTGCGAAGTAGCAACCTTTTATTTATTTTATTATTTATATATATTTTAAGGCTTTATAAACCCTTCCCACACTCTTATAAACACTTCCTATGCTCTTAAACACTTGCTATACTCTTAAACCTACGTAATTTTAACAACATATAAAATTCTATATGGGTACTCACCAGTGAATACACTACAACTTGAATGATGAAGAAGATGATGAATTAGCTTATTTTAAAATAATACTTATTTTAAAAAAAATGCTTATTTTACCACAAAAATAATTAAAATAATAAATATATAAAAATACCTATATACTGCAAAACCCCATGATACGGCATAAAATCCATGATACAGAATTAGGTATATACAATTTATAAGTCCACGGTACAGTGAGACCACGAAAAGTGAACCGTGATAAGGCAAGGGACCACTGTATTTTAATCGATCTCATCAAGAGTACCATATTACATTTCGGTTGTCGTGTTTCCTTAGACTCCTCTGCTCTGTGATAACTCCTCAGACTTTCCTTGTCTTTCATGACCTTGAAAGACCACGACCTTTGGAAGAGTACTGGTCAGGTATATTATAGAAAGTCAATTTTGGTCTGTCTGATTTTTTTTTTCAGAGACAGAGAGTCAGAGAGAGGGATAGATAGGGACAGACAGACAGGAACAGAGAGAGATGAGAAGCATCAATCATCAGTTTTTCATTGCGACACCTTAGTTGTTCATTGATTGCTTTCTCATACAGCTAGTGCTCGACTTACGACCATGATTGGTTCTGACAGACTGGTCGTAACACGGTTTGGTCATAAGTTGAGTAGGCTATATGTACAGTACTGTGAAATGATGTTATAAAAATCTTTAAGTCATATTTTATCATAATTTTCTTTCATTATTGTTATATATAATTTTCTTCATTTTATGCCATCTGTATTATCTCTACACCATTTTGTTTCTTATTTTTACATTCATCAGGTTTAAGTAAAATACTGCATTATCAGTACAACTGGTTTAATATTTGCAAAACATACAAAATTACAAAATACTGGTGCATACAAAAATACAAAATAACAGGTGTAAAAAATACCATAGGAAACATTTTCCCAATTGCAAAACATATTGAAATATATAAACATGTATGAAACATTTTATTGGCGGCTGGTGCTTGGCTGTGGATCATTGATGTCATCATCTGAGGCAGCAGTTTCTCTTGGTAGACATCTTGGGAGGGATTTGATGAAAAATATCCAAGACACAAAACACAAATTACTATACCGAGTCTGGGATAACAGTTGAAATGGTGCACGTGGAGATGGTAGTGCTGCCGGAAGCTTGTCTGCACTGTTGTACGCTCAGCTGGGCAATGCTTGCGCTGCCAGACGCGGAGCAGCCATGGCTAGCAATTGTGGTCATAAAGTTGAATGGTCGTAAGTTGCATAGGTTGTAAGTCGATCAATACCTGTATGTGCCTTGACGAGGGGGCTACAGCAGACTGAGTAACCCCTTGCTCAAGCCAGCGACCTTGGGTCCAAGCTGGTGAGCTTTGCTCAAACCAGATGAGCCCGCACTCAGGCTGGCAACCTCGGGGTCTCAAACCTGGGTCCTCTGCATCCCAGTCCGATGCTCTATTCATTGCGCTACCACCTGGTCAGGCCGATGTTTTCTTAGACGAGGGTTATGGTTTGGGAAGGAATACCACTGGTGAAGTACCCCTCATATCATGTCATATTCAGGAAAACGTGATATTGACATGACTTGCTCTTTGTTCCTGAAAGCTCCCCGGCAGGGCTTGGTCCCTGCTCTAGGCTCACACACCTGCCAGGTGCCTTCCGGAGAAGGAGAAGGAGGAAGTGCTGTTTCTGAACTCGTCCACGTGTGGGCTTAGGCATGCCCTCTTAGTGATTGAAGAGGCTTAGCTATTTCCAAATTAAAAGGCTCCCAGGAAACTGCAAAATGCAGAATGCCAACACAAGGTAAAAAAAAAAAGGCAATGTAGTGTAGTTTTAATGTTTACATTTACCACAATTAACTCTCTAAGCACACACACAAATGTAATGACAAATGGATGTAATATCAGGAGCATGAGCATCAAGCCCCATCCCCCAAAGGATAGGCCTGGCACGAGGGTTTCATTTTCCTGGTGTATTTGCAGTTCTAGAAATGAGAACCCCCAGTGGGGGTTTGCATGGAGCCTTCTAGTCGGACACTGCTGAGTGGTGGGCCTGGTGCCCTTTGCACCAGCCTGAGCTGGTAGCTGCCTCCTGGTGCCCAGAGGGGGCAAGTCAGAGTCTCATCAGGACTGGTGGTTGACAATTTCAAGCCACGATCCCAACTATGAAGGAAGGAAGGGTTTCTGGCCTTTCTCTATAACGGAGAGGGAAGGTCTGAGGGATGGAGCGCCAGCACCTTGGACTTGCCTCTTTCCCGGGCTGCTGCTGGGAGGAACATGAAGTCCTTTTGGGCTCCCCAGGCTGCTGAATTATGGACAGAGGGGTTCTGGCTGTCTCCTGCCTTCTTGTGTAGTTGGTGGTGGGGGAGTCTCCTTCCCTGGCCCCTGGGGGCTTGCTCCTTTTCATGACAAATGTAAACATATGTATTCTACATCAAGAGTATCTGAAAACACTGAAGCAGGCAGTATAGTGTACTGTTTAAGGGCCTGGGCTCTAGAGTTGGCCTGAGTTTAAATTTTGCTGCCCTCAGCTTTCTCTGTAATCTTGGGCAAGTAACTCAGTCCGTCTGGGCCTCAATTTGAAAAGTGGGATAATGGTACCTACTTTACAGGGTCATTTTGAGGATTAGGTTAGATAATATATGCCAGTGGTTTTCAACCACCGGTCCATGAGCTGATGCCAGTCCGTAGAAAGTCCATGCTGCCCCGTAAAAGAGTTAACCACTGATATATGCAGTGGACTTACAGAATTGCTTGGAGAAGAAAAATCATTGTAAGCGCTCAATAAATGGTTAATTTTTAAATTAGCCCTCACGGCAGAGACTTAACTCTTGCCTGTCCTCTACCTGAGGGGCTGAAAAAGCGAGGCCTTGCTTTCCCAGCCTCCCTCGCAGCTGGGGGTGGCATACGGCCTGAGAGGTGAAGGGAATCTGCCGGACGACCTCTGGGAAGTTTTTCTTTATAGAGACTGATACAGTTATTGTTTATAGGTGTAGCCCATTCTTCCTTCCAGCAGGGGACGCTGTTTTGGATGTGTGAAAGTGGAGCAGCCACTTTGTGATCTTAAAGCAATAAATACATGTTTTATTTGGGTACCTAGCATTCCTGGATGCTGGGCTATCCCCCTCTCAGGCATTTATGGGTGTGAGATAAAGTTTATTACTCAGGTAGTAACTAGCAAAAGGATTCCCCAAGGGGAAGGACTCAGGCTTGGTCTGGAGTGAAACATGAATGAGGTGTGGGGTTGGGGTGGCTCTGGTTTTTATTATGGTTGGGGGTTGGGATTGGGCTGAGGGCTCCTACAGGTGGGCCAGGGTTTGCATGGTTTGAACTTCTCCATCGGCAGCAAGGAAGGAAGAGTTGGACTATTTTTTTTTAATTTATTTTTATTTATTTACTTATTTTTTACAGAGACAGAGAGTGAGTCAGAGAGAGGGATAGACAGGGACAGACAGACAGGAACAGAGAGAGATGAGAGGCACCAATCATTAGTTTTTCATTGCGAGTTGCAACACCTTAGTTGTTCATCGATTGCTCTCTCATATGTGCCTTGACCACGGGCCTTCAGCAGACCAAGTAACCCCTTGCTGGAGCCAGCGACCTTGGGTTCAAGCTGGTGGGCTTTTGCTCAAACCAGATGAGCCCGCGCTCAAGCTGGTGAGCTCGGGGTCTCGAACCTGGGTCTTCTGCATCCCAGTCCGACGCTCTATCCACTGTGCCACCGCCTGGTCAGGCGAGAGTTGGACTATTTTTTATCAGCTTGCCAAGGGATGGGGCAGAAGGGGAAGGGGAGAGAGCAGGGCTAGAAAGCTGTCAGTGGTCAACATCAAAAATGGAGTCAGACTCTCCATCACCCATGAAAATCCAGCACACTGGAAATATGCACCAGAAAAATGGAAGGAGCCTAGGAATGAGCCCCTGTTGAGTGGTGAGTGTGGCCACGGGCTGTTTGCCATATGCAAGAGTAGACATGCTACAGGTTTGTTAAATAAATGAATGGGAATGGGTGCTTTTAGAGTATGGGGAGACTTTCTTCTGAGCGTTCTTTAATCAAATGCTTCCTACACCCATGGCTTGGAGGTGGTGGCCAAGAGCCCCATGTCAGTCACAACGATCCTAGCCATTGAATGGCTTGAAACAACACACATTTGCTATTTTACAGTTTGGAGGTCAGAAGTCCAAAACTCGAGGTGTCAGCCAGGGTGTGTGCCTTCTGGGAGCTCTGGCGGGAGCCCACTTCCTTCCCTTTTCCAGTTTGCAGAGGCTGCCTGCAATTCTGGGCTCATGGCTGCCTCACTCCAACCTCTGCTTTCTTTTTCACATCTCTCACCCGCACCCTCCTATAAGCACTTTGTGATTACTTTGAGCCCACCTGGATAATCTAGGAAAATCTCTCCATCTAAAGAAACCTTAACTTAATCACTTCTGCAAAGTCCTTAGACCATGTAGGATAAAATTTATATAGGTTCTAGTGATTAGGAAGTAGACATTTTTTTTTGTGTGTGTGTGTGGGTGGAGGGGAGCATTAGTCTACCTACCACGTCACTGAATCCAGTGGTAGGCTTGGAAATACTCTGGTAGGCTTTGTTCTGAGTAGAAAAATTAGCTTATCAATAACTGATGAAATGATAGCAATAATAATAATAATAGCTAATACCGAGCACTAACTATGTGCTAGCCTCTTTGCATGTGTTCAGTTTCTCTTAGCTCATGGGACAACCCTTTGAGGGCTAGGGAACACTGTTATTGCTCTTGTACAATTGGCTGAGGCAGAGAGGGCTTCGGTTCCTGCTGGAGGCACAGAGGCAGTGAATGGTGGAGACAGGTTTGGTCTGTAGCCAAAGTTTGGGCTCTCTACCCCTGACTCTCCACCTCCCTTTGCTGGTGTGGACTGCTTCCACAGAGTGCACGAGCTGTGGGGCCCTCCCTGTCTTCATGTAGCCCCCTTGGTCTGGAGCTGGGGGGCTCCTGCAGAGGGTGCAGCTAGGCAGGGGAAGCCCCTGAGCAGAGGGTGAGTCCGTATGTCCCAGAGCTCACCCGGACAGTGAGGCCTCAGACATCACACCCCTTGGGCAGCTCTGGTTGCTGGGATGTAGCCCCTGCTAGTGAAATCCTTGTGAGGGGAGTTAACATCGGCAGAAATATTGCCCCATGGTTCAGCAGGAATATAGAGAAGGATCTTCTTTTTATTTTTTCCTCTCCCAAGTATGCAGGGAGAAGTGACAAGGCTGTCAGGGAATTTAAACAGTTAGGACCTTTTAATGAGCTGCCTGAACATGAGAGCTGACTTGTAACAGTTCATGTCCACAATCATCTGAGGGCAGGATGTGTCCGGAATAGGCTCTGATCTTTTCCTCTGTTTGTCCTGGACTGGGTTCCCTGGACAGGGGCTGGTGTCACCCACACAGGGTCAGGCAGCTGGATGTCAGGTACGTCGTTCTAGTTCTGCTGTCACTGGGCACGGCGCTTTGGTTTCTGAGCCTCTGCTTCCCCTGCTGTGAAATGGGTGTCTGTCCAGAAGGTGCCTTTCTTGGAGGGCTACGGTGGACATGAAAGGGTAACAGCAGTAAGAATGACAGGCAAAGCAACATGGAAAAACTAACAGATACCCAGCATGTAAGTAGGCAGTCTGTCTACCTGACATCCTTGCTGCTTTAACAAAGCTTTTGCCTTCAGGGGGCACCCATTTCTGCAAGTGTGCTGATCTAGGATCTCCCACAGACCGTGGGGTTAGAAAGATGACCACCTCTGTGGCCACAGAGACCGGTTCTGGTGTGGGCTCATGTCCCCACGGACCTTCCTGTGACTTTCAGCCTGAGCTCTGGAGAATGACTACCTTTCCGCTGGTCGCTGAGCTCCAGTGGCCATCTTGCCTGTCTCGTCCTTTGACCTTCTAGATCCAGCCATTCCTGCAGGCCAGATCCATCCTTGATCTTCTCATTACATGAGTCAATATATCTGCCTTCCTCCTTTATTTGTGTAAGTTACTTTAAATTGGGTATCTAATTTTAACCAAAAGAGTCATTATCACTGTAGGTGTTTTGCTTAAGGGCCCCAGTCCCGTGTTTGGAGGCTGTGGAGAGCCTAGAGGAGGAGAGTTATAGAGATGTCCACAGGGAAAGAAAGTAGACGATTATAGACTGGACCCTCTCCAGAGAGCTGCACAGGAGCAAATGAGGTTAAATTATCACAAGTTCTTATTGTTATTGCTGTTGTTGAGATAATGAGAGTAAGGGCTACTGGTTGGTTACTTTATATGCCATTTTCCGGTCAAAACCATCACAAAGGTCCATGCCATTCTGGCTGGAGGCCAGTTGTATGGATATTATGCTTTTTATAATAGTCATGCCCTATGGGGTTCTTAGGAACTGGCTTGGCTGTTGGGCTGAAATAGACTTAATTTCTCTTAATTGATTCTGCTAGTTGCTGTCCACGCAGGTATAGGTCACCCCAGAGAGCTGACAGGAGCGCTTTCTTTAATCACAGTATTAGTTTGAAAGAGACATCCGTGAGAGCATTTAAGATAAACACAATCTCACAGAGGTGTTCCCTATTGGCCTGAGAGCTGGCCGGCCAGGTCACAGAACCCATGTTTAACCAGGGATGAGTTTGGGAGCTGGACTGTGTGTGTGGAAGCTTCTCCCTAATTTCACAAGTCTGGTTGAGTGAGACAGAGCTCACGTGAGGGTCGTCACTTCTTTCCCAGTCTGGGTTGTGAGATTCCTAAACAGGCTGCCCTAGATGTGTGACAGATGCCAGGCTTACCTGTCCCCACAGCCTGCTGTGCTCTGCTCTCTCTGCTTTTCCTGATGTCCACACCCTCTGCTTTCTTCATTAGTGACAGCACTAAAGGCCTGCCTTCTGCAGGGAGCCTCCTGAGACCACTCTGCCCTTGTCCGTCTGACTTCTCCTGCTCCCCTTCCCAGTTTTCCTGACCCTTTACCCCCACTGCCCACACTCACCTGTCTACCTGCCCTGTGCAGTCCTCGGAGCTCCAGGACATCTTCTTTGTCTCTTGCACACTTTTTGACAGCAGGACAGTGAAGGTCTTCCATAGGTCATTGTGTGATCACTTACACATGCCTGAATTCACGCATGTAGCATGCATTCCGTCAACTCCCACTTATTGGCAGGAGGGGTGGAGAGACAGGATGAATCGGACATGACGCCTGCCTGTAGGGAGCTGTGGTCTCTCTGCCAAACGAAGCTGGCTCTGGGTAAGGAGGGAGGCTGTTGCTAGTGGAGGCAGTGGTGAGCTGGGAATCCGGGGCCTGGGAGGGGAGGAAGGGGCTTAAACAACTCCTGGGGACCAGTGATGCAGGTCAGCACCTCCGCCTGGAAGCAAGATTGGATGAGACCCTCTCTACGCCTCTCTTCTAGGCCAGTGTTTTCCCAAATTTCATTGTGATCAAGGAGCCTGCATTCACTGTCTCAGTGGATGGTGCTGCCAGCAGTCACCCAGGTCCAAAAGCTGGGAGTCAGCTCTACCCCTCCCTGACCTTCAGAGTGGCCGCCACAGGCTCTGCCTCCTTGTTTGTCCTGTAGTCAACAACTCCCCGCTGCCTCTCTACCAACACTGTTTTGGTTCAAATCTTGTCCCTGCACTGTCTTCCCTGCCACCCATCTTGTCCCCCCAAACCAGCTCTTGTTCAATTCAACTGAAGCCAACTGGCCTATAGTCACATTTCCCGAAACCCTTTTGCCTAAGGATCAATTCTACCAAAGAATAGTTTATCTCAAACTAAGTATAAGGGCTACCGGAAAGTTCTGTCTGTTTCTATCACAACAAGTTTCAACACGTAAGCACATGTTTATTTGGCGCATGTGTGCCTCTCTATTTTTATCACTTAATGTATACATACTGACGTAGCAAATTAACTAAAACAAAGTTGATTCACGTTAGTCTTATGTGTGAAGTGATATTGTACCCATGGCTACTGATAAAGTTCATTTACGCCACTGTAATTTTTACGAATTTCAACAAGGAAGAAATGCTACAGAAGCATGTTTGTGGCATCCACCATATTCCCCGGACTTAGCACCCTTTGACTATCACTTGTTTTTGTTTTTAATTTTTTAATTTTTAAATTTTTTATTTTTGTATTTTTCTGAAGCTGGAAACGGGGAAAGACAGTCAGACAGACTCCCGCATGCGCCCGACCGGGATCCACCTGGCACGCCCACCAGGGGCGAAGCTCTGCCCACCAGGGGGCGATGCTCTGCCCCTCTGGGGCGTCGCTCTGCCGCGACGAGAGCCACTCTAGCACCTGGGGCAGAGGCCAAGGAGCCATCCCCAGCTCCCGGGCCATCTTTGCTCCAATGGAGCCTTGGCTGCAGGAGAGGAAGAGAGAGACAGAGAGGAAGGAGGTGGGGGGTGGAGAAGCAAATAGGTGCTTCTCCTATGTGCCCTGGCCGGGAATCGAACCCGGGTCCCCTGCACGCCAGGCCGACACTCTACCGCTGAGCCAACCGGCAAGGGCCTATCACTTGTTTTTGTCCTTACAAAATTTTTTGAAGGGCAAAAATTCAAAAATGAAGAAGATATCAAACAAGCACTGGTTCAATTTTTCACATCAAAAGATAAAACATTTTTCAAAAATGGGATATACAGATTGCCCTCACGCTGGCAAGAAATCATTAATAATAATGGCAATTATATTATTTAATAAAGTTTATTGACGGTAAGAAAAATTTGTATTTTGTTTTATTCCAAAAATGGACAGAACTTTCCGGTAGACCTTATATTTTGGAATGTTTTCAAATCTATTTGACCTTCCTATTATTTCTTGCCCTCTCCCCCATTTTATAGTTTTTGAAATCAATTCATGAGAGTGCATTTGACTTAAATTTGTATTTCTAAAAGTATTTATTAAACAGGCAGCATTTGTTTTGAATGATTATTTTGTGTTCCTATAGCTGTCTTGTCCTAGGTATCCTCCTTCCATTAACTTTAAAGATAACCAATATTTAGTCATTTTGTCTAAAGATACTTTCCTCAAAATATAGTTGTCTTGGCAAGAAATATTCAAGGTCCTAATTATAATCAATTATTATGCACCTTGATCCCTTAACTAAGGGTACATAGATTTCAGATGGAAAATGGTAGGTATTAATGTTGAGTTTTGTATGAGGCATATTATTTTATGAATTAGGGACCTTGAAAAAGGACATTTGTTATATGCAATATGACACACTGACCAATGACTGTTGTATAACATATACTCAGCTCATGTACTGGGTAAGTGAGATTCTGAGATGAGGTCCTAGTACTACCATTTGTAGCAAAACAACTTATCTCATACTTGAACTGTGTCAACCATTAGGAAAGAGACATTTGCCTCAAATTTTAAACAAGGAAACCAGTGGAATGAAATAGCCTGTTATTAGTAAAATAAACAAGCTTTGACCTAAAAAAGTAGATTGGATTTGTCTGGGGCTCTCAAATAGATATGGCAAATATCTGGCATGGGACTGCCAGCCCCTACGATGGCCAGTGCAAACTCCACAAATTGATCACTGCCTCCTTTCGGGTTTAGTTGGGATATGGCTCCAGAATCCTTAACACAGCATACCAGTCAACTGCTACTGAATGAGCAGTGTTGGCAATGTAATGCCCAACTGCTGATTTTGCTCAAAATAGGATCCTTTCTTAGGATAGCTTCAGGACTCTCATTAATAAACATAGGGAAACAAATGATAGAACATTTCTAACTTTCTGAAGATGGGGAGGAGATGTCTTGGACTCACTTGGGCAGATTGATTTAAAGGCATTATGATGTCATTCCCTAGCTTAGAGGACACTGTATGGCAGTGGTTCTCAACCTTTCTAATGCCGTGACCCCGCAATACAGTTCCTCATGTTGCGGTGACCCCAAACCAAAAAATAATTTTGGTGGCTACTTCATAACTGTAATTTTGCTACAGTTATGATTTGGAATGTAAATACCTGATATGCATTATGTATTTTCCGACGGCTTTAGGCAACCACGCCGGGGTCGCAACCCACAGGTTGAGAACCACTGCTGTATGGCCATGTTTTCTTTTGCAGGGAGTTTGCACCTCTGGGGCGTGGGGCACCATCCTGAGTCTGCCTATTGGAACCAAAGGCATTCTAGGTAAGAGCCTGATCTCTGACAGAGTTCAGTGTGGGAAGCTGCAGCACGGAGCTAGGAGGGGTTCTGATGTGGGGCTCCAGAGACCTAGGGGTCACTTAGGGAAAATCTCTTCCTCTCCACCCTCTGATTTCTCACCTTTAAAGTAGGGAGATTGGGTTAAATCAGTGGTTCTCAGTGGGGTGCTACTATCCTCAGGCACTTCCCAGAAATGTGTGGGGACATTTGTGATGACTGGGAGGCTGGGGGGTTGCCACTGGGGATGCTAGATGTCTTCCTATGGGCAGCACAGCTTCATCCAACAGAGAATTTTCTTATGACCTGTGTAATTTCCCAATGCCCCACAGGATATTCGTGTGATGAAAATCCTGTTTATAATTAACTGAATTGACAACCTAATTCTGTTTTACATGTAAAGGCAAAGCGTTTTTTGCATGGTTAAGAAACCCATTGGATTTTGCAGAAATGCAATTACCATGTGAGGTGAGGGATGATCTGTTTCTTTAGGAACTGTTGTTCACCATCTTGGAAAAGCATATAACCAGTGGCAATAGAGAGCCTGCATTTGAATGGCCAGTGCAACCCACCTGTGTTTGTGTGATTTTTAAAAATTAAATTATGTAGATCACAGTTTCTGTGGATTTCATTTCAGGACGGTAAGGGGCAATATAAAATATTTGTTGTAAAAGGGTATGTTAGGTCCGACTGGGCTATAAAACCACTGGTCTAAAGATTCTCCAAAGATCCTATTTTAGTTCTAACACTGCTGGAGTCTATGAGAGTAGGAAGGAGGTTTATATGGCATGAAGAATGGCAGTAGAAATGAATCAGGGCAAATCAATGTCCCCAAATTGAGCAGAGCCACTGCTGAGAGTGTCCATTGCTCCACAACCGTGTTACTGTAGTGACATATTTGATTTTGGATTCCATGTCCACGTGGGATTCAGGATCAGAACCCCGTAGGGCAGCCACCTGAATCCTTTGCTGTTGGTAAGGGGTCTAACTCAGGGTGCCCCTACCGGGCAGGGAAGCTGTGCTCGCGACTCCTTTCCTTTTGCTGTATGCCTTCCTCCTGCCCCTTTTTCATGATATAATTTTAGTAGAATTAAACTTGAACAGCCCCAAATTGTATAATTAATTACATTCAGCTTCAATTACAATCACTAATTGATCTAAGCCTGCTAACACAACACTTTTATTATTTGGCACACAACTATTGAGCGCCGACTTTGTGCTGGGAATAAAGTAGGAAATGGTCAATTTCTCCTAAGGCGGACGATGGGGGGGCAGGTAGTGTTTGTGGGGGTTGGGGGGGGTAGGGGCGGGTGGATAAGTCCTGCTGGCCTTCTAGTTCGCCTATGAACAATTGTACGCTAGAAACCTCACATGGCTACGCTCTGGGATCGGGCAGACCGGTTTTGGCACCAGACGTCCCACATTGTACTCAAGTTCTCTCTGCTTTTCTCTTTCTTTGACCGTCAAATAATGATTAGTTTAGAAATTAATAGATAGAAACAACAGCTGCCATTTAAGGGGCTCTTAATCTCCTCATTAGTCTTCCTAACCCTGACTCAGGGCTCTTACTTTTCTCTCCGTAATCAAAGACCTTGCCCAAACCTGAATCTGCATTCTTCTTAAACGAGGAGTCTGACTCCCAGGATTCTGCATTTCCGACAAACCTGAACGTGTCTCTGATGCCGCTGGTCTACAGACCACACTTCGAGTAGCAAGGTGCTGGGGCCACCAGATCACCTCTCTTTCAGGAACTGTCATTCCTCGAGGGAGAAGCCAAGGAGAGTGATTCAACAGCTGGCTGTAGAAGATTGTTCGGGCAGGGTTCTCCCCGAGTGGGACAGTGATTGTTCAGTTACATTGGGGTTGCTTCCTCGCTGTCTTCCTGTGTTCTTTTGTGGGGTAGGGTATGTTTTCTCCTGCTCCTGGTCGTGGTTGTATTAAGTAACTTACCAAGTGAGTTCACATATGGTAGTGAAGGTGACATGTGCCCTGAGGCTGGTTCGACACTTGTTAAGTGATTAATTCACATAATATATATTTCTTGTCCACCTAGGAGGAGCTGGGTCCTAGACAGAGGTAAACAAAGACAGTCCCGGAGGTGGGAAAGGCGGGCATCCAAACCAAGGCTCGGGCGTACAATGTAATCAGCACCCGTGCGGAGCGACCTTCCCAGCTCTGTTCCAGGGATGCTAAGGACCAGCAGTACCCCGGTGTCAGGGTGATTATATGTCCCCTTTTCCCAGGGGTACGGACAGGTGGTCCACTTCGGAGCTTGACACAAAGGGCCCTCTGGGAATGAGCAGCTGGAACGGCCCCTGCTCCCAGAGTTCTCAGCCTCCTTCCCCATTCACCCCGCTTCTCTCCTGGTCCTCCGCAGCTCCTCAGCTTCCAAAACACCGGTGTAGCTGCCGGGCAATCAGAAAGGAAAGACGGTGGCAATTGGGCTGTTTCTCAGAGAGGAAGGAGGAAGAGCTGTAATCACGTCTATTGTCATCGCAGAGGGTCTGATGACAGCTCATCAGGCTGAGAATCCCGGAGGTGGGACCCCTTCTCCCCCAACCCTCCCTCCCTGCTCATCCTCTGCAGCACATACAGTGCTCTTCTGGGGAGCGCACCCCGGCCCCCACCCGCCCCTCCCTGTCTGGCTCCGTCACGGTGGAGGCGGTGGTCAGGAGGGCCGCTGGACTGCCCACTTCAGACGGGAGCCCAGTCAGCCAGGAGGGAGAGGGTTCACCACAGTCATTCCTCCTCTCGCCCCCGAGTTCTGAGGCTTTCGCGGGGCCAGAGACACACAGGGCCATCCTGCCTCGGACGCTGTCCAGCCGTGAGACAGCCCCTGCGCCAGACTGGCCCTTGGTCAATTTGCGTCACTACTTACCTTTCCTGGAGACATTTACCGAGTTTGCCTGGGTGGTGACCTTCTTCTCTGCTTCCACTTCGCCAGGGAGGCGGCTCCGTCATGACTGCTGTGCGCAGGTAGCAGTCACCGTGCTGGGACACAGGGCAGCTCTGAGGCTGTAAACCTGGACATCATTTTTTTTTTCCTGGGCCCTTGCCTCCTGCCCAGAGGCAGCTTTTCCTGGGAAATGGTCACAGGTGTCCTCTCAGGTCATAACCCTCTGACTCCTGAGACTTAAAAGAGGTGCAAGGGAGAGGGTGTAGGGCTTCTTCTCTGGCGCCCACTGGTGTCTCAGCTTTCATAATTTCCCCTTGACTCCCTCCCTCCCTCCCCCCAGTCTGGAGAAAGAATATTTTTAAGTTGGGGTTGGGTTGGGGGGAGTGGTGGAGGGTGTAGAGTGAAGAGGGAACGTTGTTCTCATTCCTAATGTTTTCTCCTAAATCCTTTGCTTAAGTTTTGAGTCTATTCCATTCCTAAAGGAAGATCAAATATATAGTTAGCTTTTTGAAAGCAAAAGTCAGTAAGCTGGCACTCAGTAAACACTTGTTAAAAATGAATAATAGTCCATATTTTCAATTATAATACAAAAATAATGGGGTCATATTTTAAATGCCTCCCCCCCATGAGTATGCACACACACATACACACACACACACACACACACACACACACACACACACACACACACACTCAGGCACAGCTCATTTTTAAAGAGAATTCAACAGGCTTTAAGCAGACAGAATGTGCATTAGTTTTCTATTTCTGTGTAACAAATTGCCACAAACTTAGCGACTTAAGATGGCACATATTTCTCTGACATTTGTGCTGGGTCAGGAGTCCCACACCTTAGCTGCGTCCTCAGCTTAGGGTCTCACGAGGCTGCAGTCAAGGCTGATGACTGAAGTCAGCCTGGCTGTGTCCTCGGGGCCCTCTTCTGGGCTCATGCAGATTGTCGGCATAACTCAGCTCCTTACGATCTCCTAGGATGAAGGCCCTCAGCTTTCAAAGCCTGCCCTCTCCCCAGGCAGTTCACAATATGGCTGTTTTGCTTCTTCAAGACCAGAAGGAGCATGTCTCTTTTTCCTCAGGAAGGAACCACTCCCTCTTTTAAGGGCTTACTTGATTAATTCAGGCCCACCAAAGGACATCTCCATTTTGGTTAACTCCAAATCAACGATGCTGCAAAATCCTTCCACCTTTGCCTAATAATATAACCGAATCACAAGGTAATATCTCATTATATTCAGTCTTACCCACATTTAAAGGGAGGGAATTAGCGATGTGTAGGTGTGTGTGTGTGTGGCAGGTGCTTTTCAGTGTGTTAACATCCATAGTTTGGTCTAATTATTACATCTATGGTGTTTTACTGGGGGAGAGCTGGAATGCGAACCTGTGCATTTCAACCCAGGCTGCTCGCTTAACTCGTGTCCTAAATAGAATTTAGGAAAACATGAACAGACAAACAGATGCATGATAAATGATTTAAAATGATGATCGTGATGGCAAATTTTATGCCTGTGCTCTCTCTCTCTCTCTCTGTCTTTTGCTGTTTCTCTCTCTCTGCCTCCTGCTCTCCTTTATTCCCTCCCTCCTGCTCTCTGACATTAAATGCTTGGTTTCTCAAAGTGACAGTTCAGGATGTTAAGTAAACAGCACCCCCTCTTTCTTTCAAGACTGGCAAAATGGAAGAGGCTTCTTGGAGTCTCAGGTACAGTAGCTATGTGGGCACCTGGTCCGGCCACTACCCCATGGTCACCAATGGGCTGGGCACTCCTCTGACTGCCAGGGGCTCCACATTGCCCCCTGGAGTCCTTCCTGAACCCACGCACATCCCTGCCCCACACATGTTCAGAATAGACACCCGAGCAACACGGACTCAGGCCTCTCCCTGCACAAATGGGTTTGAGTCTCAGGAGACTAAGAGGTCAGCCAGATAGGGCTCATCACTGCTTCTCTTTCCGTTTCATACCACCGACTCCCTGCAAACCAATGCCTGGCTTCTAGCCTACACCAGCCTCTTCTGACCCCATTGGGTGGTCAGTCCTGCTTTCTGCTTTGCACAGAACTGTAGTACTGGGCCTGCTCAGCAGGGGTCACAAAGTTTAGCCTGGCTTACCTGGGCTGGGCAGGTACCATATCTGAGTCCAACTGCCAAGGGAATTTATATTCATACAGACAGTGTTTGTATTTTCTGCCAACAAAAATATATATTTTTGCTTCTGTAAAGAAATACAAGCCTGGCCCTGGCTAGTTGGCTCAGTGGTAGAGTGTTCTTGGGGCCCTCAAAAATATATATCCTGGGAGATCGTGAGGAGCTAAGTTATGCCAACAATCTGCATAAGCCCAGAAGAGGGCCCTGAGGACACTCTACCACTGAGCCAACTAGCCAGGACAGGCTTGTATTTCTTTACAGAAGCAAAAATATATAAATATGTATTTTTGTTGGCATGTGGAAGTCCCAGGCGTGTGGAAGTCCTGGGTTTGATTTCTAATCAGGGCACACAGGAGAAGCACGCATCTGCTTCTCCACTCCTCCCCCTCTCCTTCCTCTCTGTCTCTCTCTTCCTTTCCTGCAACCAAGGCTCCATTGGAACAAAGTTGGCCCGAGTGCTGAGGATGGCTCCATGGCCTCCACTTTAGGTACTAAAATGACTCCAGCCACAACTGCCCCAGATGGGCAGAACATTGCCCCCTGCTGGGCATGCCTGGTGAATCCCAGTCGGGTGCATGCGGGAGTCTGTCTGACTGCCTCCCTACTTCTAACTTTGAAAAAATACAACCCCCCAAAAACCAAAAACAAGCTTTTAGATCTACCTCTTTTTGCAGGATATACTAAAGATAATTAAATGACAGCATGAGGAAATAGACATATTTAGAATGTGGGACAGTCTATATGACAGCTGGCCTGATCTCTTCAAAGAGTCAATGTCATCAGGGTGGACTGTCCTAGATAAGACTTAGGAGGCATTATAAACAAATTAATTGTGTTAAACTTATTGGATCCTGATTTCCAAGAAAGGGCTCTAAAAAATATTTTTAAGACAGGTATAGAAATTTAAGTATGAGTGAATTTTAGGTGATATTAGGGAATTACTGCTATTATTGTTAGGTCTAATATTGATTCTGTTGTTAATTGGAGAAATATCTCTACACTCTGGAGATACATGTTGAAATATTTATGGGTGAAGATCATGATGTTTTAAATTTACTATGAAGTGGTTCAGCTATGAGGCAAAAAATGGCATAATTATTAATAATGGTTGAAACTAGGTGGATGGTACTTGGATGTTCTTTCCTGCATGTTTGAAATTAGAATTGAAATTACACTGAAGCAAACAAACAGAAAACTGGAGAGAGCTGCAGCTGACCCACATAGCTGCCCCACACAGCCCAGATCCCCAGAGTGAGTGAAGGGCTGTGTGATATGGAGCCTAATGGCCACTGCAAAATCTCATACATTAGCAACCGACACTGGCAAAGAAGAGGGCTGTGCCCTTCTTCCACCTTCCCGCTCTTGTGTGTGTGCTTGACCAGATGCATCCCAAACCTTGCTGGCCAGGCACATCGTACCATGCAGGTAATGGAGTTAAGCCTCAGTGACCCTCGCTTGCATGGGCCTCTCCCAAAGCCCCGGGAGGCACTAGCAATATGTTCACATGATCATGTGCTTTGCAACAGGAAGATCTTTCAACTGCAGATCATTAAGACTGTTGTCTATTTCTACTCTGATTTTCCCTGTGTTATACTTTCCCTGTATTGGATGGTATGGAATGGCCGTGGGAATCTTTGGGCTAAGAGGAAGATGGACCTGGGGATGCCTTTAGTTGGTGTTTAGTGGGATATGCTTCTGTGGTTTGCAGTCATTTGCTAGTTGTCTTGTTGCAGAAACGGCTTCCATAAAAACTCTCTCCTGCCCACTGTGTCAACTCCCCTGGCTTTATGATACTGAGGTACAGGCCAAAGGTCATCAAATGAGATGTATCCACAGGTTCAAAATGAGATTGTGTCCTTTGCCCAGCAGGAGAAATATTTGATAGTGAAGGAGAAAAAGATCAAAATGTAGAGAGCCAGAAGTCGGTCTGTATAACAGCCTTCCACTTACTATATGTATAAAATTATAAGTGGAAAATTTGGTACTCACTGATGTCTAGTAAAATGGAAGCTTTTTCCTATCAGAAAAATGCTTAATAACTTAGCTTATACATTTATAAACGCACCAAATCCTTTTATGATGGACATTATGAATCATAGAATTGAACAGAATTCTTATATTTATAGGGCAAAACCTGTAGTAGTATTACAAATAATATGTCTCACATGTTTTATGCATATCAACTATGAACAATAAAATAAATTTTAATGAGCCATGCTAAAGGAAAAATTCAATTATCTTTTTATTCTTCAGAAGGTATATAAATCTTGTCCTATGAAACAGTGATCAAAGATCATATATCCCAGAAAAGTAGGGGTAAAAAAGATAGGTTCAGCAATTGAATAATCATACTATTTTCCTCAGATTTTGTGATATTTGTGTTATTTCAGCACTTAGAAATTTATAATGAATTATGATTTTTTCACATTATAAATAGGTAATTGTAATTTTGTATTATTTTACTTAAAGAAGGACTCCACAGTTGTATAGGCTTTGGGCAGAAGATGGCAGAGCAAAAGCTAGAGTTCTGTCCCCTCATGATACTTGAAGCCCATGGCCACTCTGGATGGCCCATTTCTGGTCTCCTTTTATTTGAGGGAAAAACAACTATCTCATTTAAGTGACTGTTTGTTGTTATTATTATTTTTTTTGGTTTTTCTGTTATGAACAACCAAACAGAAACTTAACTGACATGCCCTTTCACTCAATAGTTCCACTTTCAGGAATTTTTTCCTACTGGTATACTGGTGCATATACAAAATGATGTATGGTCAAAGTCATTAATTGCAGCAAAAGCTTCCAGGAAACAATCTATATGCCCATCAGTGGATACTGGCTAAATAACTTCTGTATAGCCATACAGTGAAATAGTAAGCATTGATTATTAGGAGGAAGCTTGTCATATCAATTCAGTATTATCTATGAAATATATTGTTAATATAAAAAAGGAAGTGCAACCTGACCAGGCGGTGGTGCAGTGGATAGAGCGTCGGACTGGGATGCAGAAGGACTCAGGTTCAAGACCTCGAGGTCGCCAGCTTGAGTGTGGGCTCATCTGGTTTGAGCAAAAGGCTCACCAGCTTGAACCCAAGGTCTCTGGCTCAAGCAAGGGGTTACTCGGTCTGCTGAAGGCCCATGGTCAAGGCAGATATGAGAAAGCAATCAATGATCAACTAAGGTGTCGCAATGAAAAACTGATGATCGATGCTTCTCATCTCTCTCTGTTCCTGTCTATCCCTCTCTCTCTCTCTCTGACTCTCTCTCTGTCCCTGTAAAAAAAAAAAAAAAAGGAAGTGCAGAACAGTGTCAGCACTGTGCTATTATTTGTATTAATATGCATTTATTTAAATATATGTATTAATTCCTCAACTAAGTGGTTGAGAACAGGAATGAGGAATGTGTTCTTTTTGAAAAATCTTGTGAACTTTAATCTACAGGGTGGGGCAAAAGTAGGTTTATAGTTGTGAATATGTGAATCACAGTTTATTCTCTTATTATTTATTGTATTATTTTCCATATGAAAAACTGAAAATCTACTTTTGCTCTATCCTGTAGTTTAAAATAAATAAAATTAAAATAAAAACTAGAAAAATTATTACAGTTAATATCTGTGTAACAATATTTATTATTTGTTAAAAGAAATCTTTTTTCCAAGAATAAATAAAAAAAGATCTCTTAAGTTACCCATAAATAGAGATGCCATATGCCTGGCTTGCCCAGGATGGTCTCAGTTTATGCCTCTTGTTCTGGTGTAATTATCACTGTCACTTTATTTCACTTCTAGTGGTGTCCTGATTTGGATGATGAACTGTCTGGTCAACCCACCCACAAAGTACATCATAGCCTATAAGAAGTTCAGCTTAGCCTGAGATGAAACTGACCCACTTCTTTGGCTGATGACCAGATGAAGTAGTTGACTTGAGTTTAGGGGCCTTGAGTGAAAAATAGTATTTCTAATAATGAATGAATATCAGGGAGGCAGGCAATGATCACACCACTCAAGGTAATGGGAAGTGGAACAAACGAGTATGCTAGTCTCACTTTCTGGTCTCATGCCAATGCCGGGGCATTGCTTATTGGGAGGAATGGTGGATAAACCACTGTGATATTTATCTGGTTATTTTCTCTCTCTCTCCTTTTGCTATATAATTGCATGCACAAATACACTGCTCACAAAAATTAGGGAATATTTTATAGCTTCATATTCATTTTGAAATATCCCCTAATTTTTGTGAGCAGTATATGACTCAACTCTGTAGAACTTAACATGTTACATTTGCAGTCTGCCTCCACCTCCTGAACCGTGAGCTCTCTGAAGGCAAGGACCATGTCTGATTTCTCCCTGTGTCCCAGCACATAGTCAAGCTCTCTAAATGTTTGTTGAATGAATGAGTGAACTCTGTGGAGACCTACACTGACGTCTGGTGCTCTTTTCTCCACAGATTTTGGCTGTCAATCTTGAAGACTGTAATCTTTATGAAGGCAGGAACTAGATGTACTTGAATCAACACTGGAACCCCAAAGCAGAGCCCTGGTATATAGTAGGGACTAATAAATGTCAGTTTGATAAATGAATGAATGAATGACTGAGTAGATAGATGAATGATTCAGTTTTGCATCAGTCACCTGAGGACCAATATTTTATATTTATCATTCTCATTAGTTATGGACTGAGTTTTCCTGTGCCCAGTTTATATGTTGAAACCTTCATCCCCAATGTTTTGGTATTTGGAGATGGGCCTTTGGGAGGCAATTAGGGTTAGATTAGGCCATGAGGGTAGGGCCCTCGTGATAGGATTGGTGGTCTTATAGGACGAGGAAGCTTGCACAGACCAAGGAAAGGCCCTGTGAGGACATCACAAGAAGGTGGCTGCAAGGCAGGAAGAGAGCCCTCACCAGGAATGCTATCTGTTGGCACCTTGATCTTGGATTTTTCAGACTCTAGAACTGTGAGAAATACATTTCTGTTGGTTAAGCCACCCAGTCTATGGTATGTTGCATGGCAGCTGAGCAGATGAAGACAGGTGGCTTACCTGGCCCTGGCATAGGATGGGAGAGTTCTTTCACACTGGTGGAGGAAGAGTTCACGGAGGAGGCAGGGTTTGGAGACCTTCTTGAATGAAGATAGGAAGCCCCTTACAAGCTGTCAGCACTTCCTATGAGTCTTGGCAGAGTGCCCTCCTGTGCCCGCAGTTTCTTTAGAGCATCTCTCCCCAGCTGTTGCCTTCATGATGGATGGTATTTCTGTGCCAGGGAATGTATTCCTCAGGGATGCTCAGGTTTTGAGAAAGTAAAATAAAAAATGAGTATGAGAAAGTAAAGTGAAATAATAATTCGTAAATGCCACAGTTACTAAGAAAACACCAGTCCTAATTATTAACTTAGGTTGTGCCGTATTCAGAGTGGGTTGTGAGTTATGCTGTAATCATTGAACTAGCTGTCATGCCGTCCTCTCTTCTCAGGAGCACACATCAAATTCAAGTCACTGTGATGCTATTTTAGGGAAGATACTGAATTTCCTCTAGTGTTTCAAAAAGCAGCTGATTCACAGATTTTAGTATTCTCACTATTAATAGGAACAGATTAGCTTAGAACTGATTGAGATGCACTAAGGTAGAGAACCAACTGTTCTTTTGTTTTAGAATTGCTTCCTTCTACATCTACTTAAGATGGTATGTGTCCTCGAAGGGTGACATGTCACTCTTTAGCTACTTGTCTGCATAACAACAGAATGGTGCCAGTTGTGCTATGGAATTGCTTGTGTGTGTGTATGTGTGTATAGTCAGTTGTGGGGAAGTGGGGTAGGGCTGCTAGGAAGGTGGTGGGAAGAGAAGGGGCGTGAGTACTCCCAAGCTTCCAGAGTTTTGCTTTGGGCCCCATTACAAGGCCCAGACACACGCATGGGGTCATCTGAGGGTGGCGGCTCTGTGTCATATGTGACAATAGCCACCATGTCTCCTAACCTTATCATCAGACCTTGTAGTTCTTTGATAACTGATTGACTCTGGGACACCATATTCTAAAGAGACATTAGTGTCTGGCCCTCAGATGGCCTCCTTTTTGGCGTCTGGAACCCGGGTGGTCTCTGGGAAAGAATGAGTGGTTTTGTAGTAGGAGGAACTTAAGAGCTCGGGGCTGGATGCACCCAGGCCTGAATTTCACCCAGTTCAATCACTTATGAGCTGCATGGGCGTGGGCAAGTCACTGCACTGTGCTAAACCTCAGTTTCTTCATGAGTAAATGGGATTGATAATAAAGGTTCCTACATCATAGAATTGTTGTATTAAAACAACACTGTTTAACATAGGTCTTAGCATATAATAAATCTTCAGTAAATATGAGGTGTTATTTTTTCTGCATGTTTGCTCATTCTCTGATATATTTGAGACCAGATATAAAAGGACTTTGGTTGGGACGCTTCCCAGTTGTCATTGACAGTGTTATTCATTTTGGGATGAGTCTATCTCCAGGACAGAAACCAGAAGGAGTGGGCGGAGCCTAGTGCTATACAGTTTCAACCAGCGAGGCTTGCCTTCACTGTCTGAATGATGCCTGGGATGCACGGAGCGTCCTGTGGCGCTGAGCTTCTCCGAGTCCCGAACATGCAGGAAGAAAGCAGAAGTTCATCCCTGAAGGAGGCCTTTGAAATCGAAAGCCTGAGCTCTAGAAAGTGGGAATCTGGGTGACCCCCACAGAGCAGTGCTTTAGTGAAAGAAAGGAAGGTGGGTGTACCAGGCTACAAGGAGAAGGGTATAATCAGCTAACAAATCTCTGACTGCTGATCCACAGCCTGCAAGGCCTCTCTCCTAGAACAATGTGCGGGTCCTGGAAAGCTGTGCCTACCTCTTAGAACAGGCCAGGCTGAGGCTCAGATTTTATCAGTGAACAAGGAGCTTAAGCGTTTGGAGGCTTGTCACTAACCATAGGCCCTTCACTAGGCCAACATGCTGCTCTGGGGCTTGGCTTTCTCACCTTTGAAATGAGACAATAGACAGACCCTGACATGTTCTAGATACTTCGCCCCTGAGCATCTTTGTTGTAGACATTTTTGCTGCAAGCATTTTTGCTATGTAACTAGCTGGCTGTAAGACAATTTTGCCATAAAAAAAGATAAAATCATGAAAATTTAAAGAGGCATAAGAGAATTAAAAATACTTTATTATGAAATACAAACTACTTAAATACCCTTAAAAATGTGTGTAAATTTGTGGCAATACAGAGAAAAGAGCTGATTTTATATTATGCATTAAACCTAAGCACTTGTCTTCATTCTGTGGGAAACGTGGGCTCAAACCTGCACCCCCAAGAGGGCCCTCGGCCTCTCTTTCTACTCCTAGTGTCGTGTGTTTCAAAATAAGAAACCAACTTTCAGGCAAATCATCATCATCTGGAAGAAATGCTACCTACGGTAAGACCACACCGCAGTACAGGTTGGTAGGCACAGAACAGTCATGTGGAGGTGAAGCACAGCATAGGGAATATAGTCGATAATATTGTAATAACTATGTGTGGGCCAGGTGGGTGCTGGAAATATTGGGGGACGATGCTGTACACCTGAAGCTAATACAAAATAATACTGAATGCGAAAAAGAAACACCACCACCATGTCTATTTGTCATGGTAGATCATTATGGGGGCTGGCTAAGATTTACAGGTATATATCATACAAAAACGGGTTAATTGCGAGAATTTCATCAATGGAGAAATGAAATGAAACAACCTCTCCCCCCACCTTTAATATCAACCAGTTATTTTATCTTTTTTTTTTTTTTTTTTTTTGCAGCATAATTGTTTTATAATTTTCAATGATTTTTCAACCACCAGTCCCTGGACTCTGTAATCTTCATACAACATCGGGGTGGTTAACTCTTTTGCGGACCAGCACCAGTCCGCACCAGTGGTTGAAAACCACTGAATTATATGATGATGTTGTGGCAAAAATGCTTCCGGCAAAGACACTGCTATGGAAAGGCTGGACGCGCCCCAGGACACCTTTTATCGCAGACACTCGGGCTGGAAGGTTGTGAAGGAGAATGAAATGGTTATTTCTTGGTGACTTGCCCTTTCTGCATCTCACTTTTTCTCCCCTTGTCACTCACTCCAGGCTCTAGGGCATTCTTGCTGCCATCGGGTAATGGTCAGCTTGGTCACCAGTACTGGTTCCAGTGAAAGTTTACTGCTTATCTGCCTGTCAATGTCCATTCATGAAGTTGAGTTTCTCATTTCTCTTCTTAGCTTTTCCTCATGACAGTGGTGCCATTAAGTCCTTCATTCATTCATTCATTCTCTAGGTCCCAGGCTCAGTGCTAAGGACAGAGGATATAGCGACAGTGAAATGGGCATTGTCTTGTGCTTGTGGAGTGAGCATGATGGGGGAAGGGACAAATTGGATAACATTGTAATGAGAAAGGAACCAGCTTGGTGAGGGCAGTTATTAAGGGGGGCGGGGCTAAGAGGGGAAGAGGGTGGGGTAGGTAAGGTAGGTAAATGTTGAAGATCAGACATTTGCGTTGAGGCTTAACTGATGAGAAGAAGGGAGACAAAAGAAGCAAGTGTTTGTGTGTGCGATGGGGAGGGAGTGTGGGGAAGGGGGAGGACGTCAGCTCCATGAGGGCAAGGGCTTTTGGCTTTGGTTTGCTGCTGTACCCCAGTGCCGCCAATAGCAGGCGCTCAATGTACAGATGTTGAATGGAAGAATAAATGGAGGCACACAGGTAACGTCCCTGTGGCATGAAAGAAGCTCACAGCAGCAAGAGGAAGTCAGGGAGCTGGTTAGAAAGCTTACCTGGTTTGGATTCTCCCAAAAGCAGATGCTGAGACCAGGGTCTGGGTGAAGGTAGTTTTTATTTGGGGAGCACAAGTGAGAGAATGGGGGAAATAGAGGAAAAGAGAGAAGAGCCACTAGGTAGAGTGTGAGTTAACAGATGGGGGGTGGGTGTTGAATCCCATTGGGGACCTCTGGGTAACCTTGGGGCACACACCTGAGCATTGTCCTCCCAAGGGGTGGGGACAGGCATTTGTCTATGACTCTTGCTCTCATTGGTTGAGAAGTGTTCCTGAGAGCATTAAATCCCTAACCCTTCCGGGCTGGCCTGCTCTGGGTTGAGAAAGCCCTTCGGCAGAGGAGCCACTTGGAGTGGGAAGGGGCCATCTCTTCAACAGCCCTCCATCACAGCTGCAAGGGAACTCCGAGGAGGCTCGGGGGCCTGGGGGTGGGCATCGACAGGGCCTGCTGCAGAGGCAACGCAGGGCTCCAAACAAGAGAGGATGTGGATTTGATTACCGTGGTGAAATTGGGTGTGGAAAGTGATCAACAGTAAAGAGTCAGAGCTCTCCCTTTCTTCCTGCTTGTCCCGCCGCTTTCATTCCACAGGTGTGTATTGTTGTGGTCCGGCGTTCTGGGCAGTGGGCTCTGAAGCTGAGCTCATGGAGCCAGCTGTTTAAGGAGCGCCTTGCAGCAACACCCATGGAGAGGAGGGGACAGATGCAGGAGTGGGCAAAGGGAGAAGGGCCGACAGCGTCAGCCAACCGCACAGGGTGCTCCAGAGCTTGTCCAGGCTGCGGCCAGATGCAGGGCCTTCATCCCTCGGGGATGCGGGCCAACCTGGGAGGGGCCTGTGTGACTTGGGGCAGGCAGCTCTGTTCAGCCGAGGCGATTGCTATCACAGAGTCCACCACGGTTATTAATAGTTTTTTGCATGCCAGGTGCTGTTGTAGGTGTTGGGGGTGCAGCCGGGAATGGGTGAGGAGGAGAGGGAGAGGACAAGCAGGCAGTGAGCAGTGCAAGGCAGAGAAACAAACAGGGCTAGCTGAATGATGGCTAGGCCGGCAGGAGGAAGGTGGGGCGGAAGTGAGGGAAACAGGAAGGAAAAGGCAACCTGAGCTTGAGTCTGGTGGTGGGCAACTGCTTCTTGCACTGGACTGCCCAGGAGCTGCGATTGACCATGTCTCTTGGCCATAACTGCCACCTCTGTGCAGGCGGTAGGGGCAGCCCCCTCCTGAGGGCAGCCTTGAGACCCCCTGCTCTCTTGTTGGCAATCAACCCCAGGGTTTTAGGAGCTGGAGGTAGGCATGTCTTCCTCCTGGCTGTCACCTTCCACCCAGAACAGCTGGCACAGCCTCGGGCCTGATCATTAACCCAGGGAGGGGCAGTGGGTTGGCAGAGCTGGGCTGGGCCCAAGCCAGGGCCGGCACTGTGCTTGTGTGTCTGCCTTCACTCGCTCACGCAGTCTGCTGGCCTGCCTCACCTGGGCTGGTGCCTGTCAGGGGCCTGATCGCGATGTTCCCTTTTTGGGGACAGGGGTGCGGGAGGCACCCCCAGCCAGGCTCAGGCTCAGGCTCCTAGGCCCTTGTTTTTGCAAAGGAAGGTCAAATATACCAGCCGCGGAGGTGGGGGGAGACTGGACACAGCTGTCCTGGAGGTCACAGGCCGTTACTGCCGCGCAGCCGGGGCCCGGGCAAAGCAGGGTGATAGCAGACAGGCAGGTGTGGGGCCCGGAGCAAGGCCAGGCTGCCCGCGCGCGCGCTCTTTGGGCGCGGTTCCCTGGGCAGCCTTGCAGCTCCTGGCATGGAGGGCACAGTCCAGGGGATGCGCTGCTGGGGACCCCCTGACCTGAGGGCGCTGAGGTTTAGACGGATTTAGTGTAGAAACAGAACAAACGGACCCCTGAATTCATTGGCGACTGTTTCTGACACCTGGGCTTCCCGGTGAGTGCACAAATGAAGCGGAGGGCGGGCTGCACGAAGACCTTGGGAAGCCTGGGCGCTTCTGCGCAACCGGAAGTGAAAAAAAAGAAACGGTTCCGACTCCTAACACAAGTGTGAGGAAGGCAAAGACGTCTTGCTTTTGTCTGTGAGGTGGAGTGGGGGCGGGTGCATAGGGCTGTTCTGCTACTGCCTCTAAGAGCCCCCAAACAGTCCTGGGCTGAGGGTTCCCCCTCCTCTCTTCTCTTCCGTGGCTCCCCTTGGTGGGGGCTGAGCTGGCAGAGGCCCCTGGGACGTCTTATGGTTTCAGATTTACCAAATAGAAGTATAGGATACCCAGTTAAATGTGAATTTCAGGTAAATGAACTTTTTTTTTTTCTTTTCTTTTTAAGGATAAGTGTGTCCCATGCATTTTGGAAACATACTTATACTAAAACAACTCATTATCTGCAGTTCAGATTTGACTGGCACTCTGGTATTTTCTCTGGCCACGTTGCTTGAGAGCCACATCTGCCTTGGCACACCACATCCAGGGAGCAGGAAGAGGGCAGAGCTGTCAGGCCGTTTGCCCTCTACCCCACCCCACTCTCAACATTGGGAGTGCTCCCTGAGTGCTCTTTGAGTCTGGGCTTCTGTTCAGAGGTGGGTGGTGGGTGTTGAATTAGTAACGAGAAGACCTGGGCTCTGAGCACCTGTGTTGAACCCCCCCCCTCCCCGCTTTTCATAATGTACGTGTCTGACTTAAACTTTGACTGCTGAGGCGTACGATTAAAATAGGCATCCACGTCACTAGGTAGAATAAACAACTGTGCCAGCTGCTGGGCTCCGTAGTCAGGCAGGCTCCCCCCTCTCAGGGTCCTTCGTTTTATTTATTTATTCATTTTAGAGAGGAGAGAGAGAAAGAGAGGAGAGAGAAGGGGGGAGGAGCTGGAAGCATCAACTCCCATATGTGCCTTGACCAGGCAAGCTCAGGGTTTCGAACCGGCGACCTCAGCATTTCCAGGTCGACTCTTTATCCACTGCGCCACCACAGGTCAGGCCTAGGGTCCTTCGTTTTAAAGATATTGGTTGGTTATGATAAGTGACCGTTGGTCTACTCGTTTGTTTCCTCTTCCCCTATTCTAAATTTCTGCTCTTAGATTTTAAATTACCAATGAAGAGTGAGCTCTGGAAAACCTAGGCCCCTCTCTCCCCCCGCACCCTGGTCAAGGCAGAATCTTAGGCCAATTACGCAAGCAAGCTCTCTCTACCCCCCCACCCCACCAGACCTCTCTGTGTGGCCCCAGGCGTGACATGTAATTTCCAGGTCTTGTAAGTCACAAACCTGTGTCATTCTAGTTTGCTGAAGGGTGTCTTGCAATCATAATAAGAACTAGTCTGGCCACAACATTGGTTATTGAAAGGCTGAGACCAGCACAAAACACCTTGTCTTTCCCACACGGAGCTAGGTACAGCCAGCCTCTCTGAGACCATCTTCCTCGTTGGTAAGCTGGTGTATAGCAGGTAAAGCCTGCCTGGTGAACACGTGGTGGCACATCATCCAGCCCAATACGTTTCGTCTGTGCACTTTAAGAAGCATAGAGCAGGAGACTCAAGCTCAGATGCCTCCCAGGGCTGGGTGTGTGTATGAGCAGGGCTGTCGGTGAGTGAAATGGCAGCAGTCCCCCAGAGGGCACAAGCCAGGAAGGTGGTAGGGGACAGCTGTATTGCTCTAGCTGTTTATTGACACATGGTAAAGTGAGGTTAGGTCATACAAATTTTCAAAAAAACCTAGATATCTGGATTGTTACACAAAAATATGATTTAAAAATATTTGCAACTAATTCATATTTTTCTTTTTCTTTTTCCAAGTGAGAGGAGGGGAGATAGACAGACTCTTGCATATACCTGGCAACCCCCATCTGGGGACCAATGCTCTGCCTATCTGGGGCCGTGCTTATAACCAAGCTATTTTTAGCACCCGAGGCTGATGTGCTTAGACCAAACCAAGCTATCCTCAGCACCTGGGGCCAATGCACTTGAACCAACTGAGCCATGGCTGTGGGAGGGAAAGAGAGAGAGAGAGAAAAAGAGAAGGGGAGAGGAGGGAGTGGAGAAGCAGATGGTTGCTTCTCCTCTGTGCCCTAACAAGGACATCCACACACTGGGCCAAGCTCCACCACTGAGCCAATTGGCCAGGGCCCATATTTTTCTTTAAGTAACATTTTAAACACTGTGTGGCCCTAACTAACAGATGAAACTTAATAGTTACATAGTGTTTACCAGGTGCCAGGTTTTATTCTGAGAGCTTCATGTGTATTAGTTCCTCCAGCTATTCCATGTGATAGTAGTATAATTCCCATTTTACAGATGAAGAAACATAGACACAGAGAGGCCAAGGATTGATGGCAAATGTGACCTGAAGGCAGTTTATCTTTGAAGACAGTTTCTTTCTGAGCTTGCTGGGCACTAGTTACACCGAGCTATACTGGGGGTACAGACAATGGCTAGAAGCACAAGCTCAGGGGTGAGAGATGTGGATTTCAGGCTCAGCCTTTTCATTTTCTTATCAACCATGTGTGGTGTGCTGGCAAATGTCAAACAACCAGCTCTCCAAGGTGTTTGCCCATTTCTGTGGTGTAAGCACTCCCACCAGGGCCCATTTCAAACTACCAGGGTGCTGTCACTGAACGTGGAGTCATGGAGAGAGGCACACAGTAGGCTCTAGCACACCACTGTGCTGCTATGCAACCTTAGACAAGCTGATCCACATTTACAGCCTCCTGGCCTGTAGAACAGAAATCAGAATGCCTACCTCTCAAGGTGAGAAGAGATTTTGTGAGCATGGGCTTGCATGCAGCCTAGGTCTCAGTAAGCTATAGCTATTGTTATTATGATTAGTTCCCAGGGTGAACCTGTCATTTGTCACCAGGCTTTGGCCTCATTCTCAGGTACATGCTTAATACATGTTGAATGCATCATTTCCCTTATGCTTTCACTTACTGAAATCTTCTCTTTTTTTCAAGTCCAGCCCAGTCCTGCCTCTTCCATGATGCCCTCCTGATTGTTCTTCCCCCTTTTGCCAATTCTGCCAGTTAAGTGAGAGGGCCTCTATGGAGATGAGGGCCCAGGGCATGGGCGCCCCCTTCTGGCAAGGAGCAGCAGCAACTCCAGGGGCAGTAGGTTGGCCTGGTCACAGGCATTATTTCAAAGGTCATGACCTTAGATAAATCTTGCATTTTCTCTGGCTGTTCTCTGCCTGTAAAATCAAAGTGTTAATTCCTTTCCTGTCTCCCAGGTGGCTGAGGGGTTAGAAAAGTGACCACTGTGAGGAAAAAGCTTTGAAATTGAATTCATCACATATATGTGGTATACACTCATCTGTAGAATGGGAGTAATAAGCATTCTATCTCATAAGGGTTTTGTGATGATGAAATGAGTTAATTTATGTACAATACTTAGAACAGGCCTGTCATATATTACCTATTTTATGTTAGCTAATATTATTATAAATAATATTAAAAGGTGATAAACTGTCAGCTTGAAAGTGCTTTTCAGTAGTCCGGGGGGCTCTCTTGAGTGGGATTCTCCTGGTGTTTCTTCCTTGCTTGGTGGGAGATAAAGACTCTAATGCAGGCATCCCCAAACTATGGCTTGCGGGCCGCATGTGGCCCCTTGAGGCCATTTATCCGGCCCCCTGCCACACTTCCGGAAGGGGCATCTCTTTCATTGGTGGTCAGTGAGAGGAGCACTGTATGTGGCAGCCCTCCAACGGTCTGAGGGACAGTGAACTGGCCCCCTGTGTAAAAAGTTTGGAGACCCCTGCTCTAATGTTTTGTGGTTTAGCTTAGAATGGAAGCTGTCTTCTGGGGACTCCTCGGTAGTGGTGGGGAGCCCTTAGGAATGAAGTGGGAGCTGCCCCTGTCAGGCAAAGGCACAGACTGGGCTGTGTCCCACAGACAGAACCACAGGCACCACGAGGGCTGTTTGACCAGATCCTGGAATCCTTCTTCTCTTACCACCACAAGGTCTTCCCCCTGAGTTCATACCCCGGGACTACATGAGCATCTCCCAGGCTTTCAAATATCCAAGTCCCTCCGACATAGGGACTTGAACACAACCCGAATTCCAGACTGAACCTAAGTATTATTTTTTGATTGAACCATGAACTACCCCCAAAATATGTTGTGAGTTTTTATTTTTCCTTCTAAAAGTCACCGTAGTGGTGAATCAGTTCTCTCTGGAATGGACCCAGATGCTTTCTGAAACCAGTCAACTGGGAGAAAACGGGGACATCAAAGTATTCCCCGAATTGAACCCGAGCGACGTGGGAGATGTTGCTCCGACTGGTCACTGTGGGAATTGGCCTGTGGTCTCGTGTTTCCTGTGGCTGGTCAGACGCTGTGTTCTCCTGCCTTCCCATCACTCCCTGAGCAGGACCTCTCAGGACCCGTGGGGCACCTGTGACCAATTACAGACAGATCTAGGCGGCATCATAAGGATGTCAGCGGGTGGCAGCAGTCCCTGTGCATGGAAAAATGAGTGAGATGGAGGTACTCTCTTAGGAAGAGGGAGAAAAGGGGTGGGCAGAGAGTTGCCGGGGCTGCTGTGTGTTTGTTGTTTATGGTTTTAACCACTGGCCCAGGGCCCTTTCCTGACTAGGGCTCTGCTTGGGGGTGGGGAGAGGTGTGGGAGGGGTTGGGGAGAGCTGGAATCTGGCCTTCCCCTGCTCACCATAGTCAGCAGCTCATTAGGGATTCTAATCAGGCAGAAATATTTCCCCGTCAGCTCATTACAAACTCTAACAAGGTCCCAGCTCCGGGTCGGGGCTGCGTTTCTCCTGCTGGGGATAACGATGAGTAGCTTGTTGGAGCCTTTGGTAACTCATTTGTTACAACATGAGGTTTGCAGCAGCAGGAGGGCTTGGTAGTGGTGGAGGAGGAGCAGGAGGAGAGAGCCTGGGATGAGATGGACGGAGACGCCCCTTTATAGAGGACAGGAAGGCAAAAAGCGCCTGAAGCTTTAGGAAAGCCAAGCCTACATGCTAATAGGCACCTAGAATCTTCTAGGACTCTGGGCCCGGGTCTCTGTGAGGTGCAGACCAGCTCCAATTGTGTGTGAGGAAGCAGGTGGCATCGTGATCACTTGCTGACCGGGGACAAGCTTCTTATCCTGTGGGGACAGTCCTCAGGACCCCTGCTCTGCATGCTTGCATGACCCCAGAGGCTAATCTTTGAACTTACAGGGTGATTTGGAAAATATTGGCATGCCATAATTTTCCAACACAAAAATTATCAGTGTGCTCCTAATTTCCATTGTCTTACATCTAAACTTCTTTACTTTTCTATCAAGGTTTTGCACAAAATAACCCTACTAAGTAAGGTTAGCTGTATTTCAAGTACATTCCCCATCTGAAATCCTCTATTTGAAACTTTTAAGGTGCTGATCTCTTTAATAGCTCATACAAATTGTTATTATTGTTATTATTATTAATAACCTTTTTTCTTGGTTGTTCTGTCCATTCACCAAAGCATAACCGAAACATGACATCTACGAATCCTTTCGTGGTTATGCTAACTTTCATGGGGTGCCTACAGGGATCAACCAACTCCAACCTGTGGGCTGAATCTGACTCACCATCTGTTTTTGTAAATCAATTTTCATTGGAACTCAGACATACTCGTACACTTACTGGTTGTCTTTGGCCAATTTTGTATCACAGTAGAAGAGTTCAGTGGTTGTAACAGAGACCATATGACTCAAAAAAAACCTAAGGTATTGATTATCTGCCTCTTTGCAGAAGAAGTTTGCTTAGCCCAGCTTAAACTATAAAATGTATAACATGCTTCTTTAAATTCTTCTAAAAAGCCTTCCCAGATGGTGGAGGCTCTTCTTCTTCTTCTTCCTCTTCCTCCTCCTCCTCTTAAATTTTTAAAAATTGAGTGTAGCGAGAGAGGGAGTAGGAGACAGAAAGTGAGACAGGAACTTTGATCTGTTCCTGTATGTTACCTGACCAGGGGTCAAACCCATACCCTCTGTGCTTTGGGACGAAGCTCTAAGTAGCTGAACCATCTGGGTAGGGCCTCAGGTTCTTCTTTATTTTCGCCTCTTCCTATCCACTCTTCATTCTTCCTATCTTTTTCTGCTCTGAACTTGCATCACATTTTATGCTTGTTTCCTGTGATGTCTCCTCTTTGTAAAAATGTAGTCATTTATGTGTCTGTTTTGTGTAATCCTCTACTCTGTAACATCTGGATGGGATCTCTTTAGATCCATCTCTGCAGCCCCTTCACTCTTAGCACAAAAGTCCAGTAAGGGGATAACTGGGGGGAGGGCGAGAAGAACCCTGTTGGTGGCAGAGTCTGCTGTGGCTCCCGAATAAACTTCCTGGAATTGCCACAAGGGATGTCACAGGCTTCTAGCAGTTCTGTTCAGGGACTGACATCATGAAGAGCAGTGTTCTTTGTGGACTAAGGCTAGCCCATCCTGCCCTTGAATCGGGAGCCAGATCCTGTTTTCTTATTAGTGAGATCACTGTGTCATAGAGGGAGGGGTGCCCTGCAACTTTGTGGATGAGTTACAGGATGCTGTTGACCTGGTCCATTTCCATCCCTTCCTTCTTTTCTAACACGAACCCTTCGTATAGATTCCACATGTAGGCCCATCAATCCTATGAAGATATTTGAGGAAAAGAAAAGCTTCCTGTCTTTTAATCTTTGTTATACAAAATCACAATGAAAGTGTGTGGCAGGCAGAATAATGGCCTCCAAAGGTATCCATGTCCCCATCCCCCGGAAACTGTGACTATGTTACTTTACAATGCAAATGGGAGTTTGAGGATATGATTAAGGTTAAAGACTTTGAGATGGGGAGGTTACCTTGCATTGTCTGACTGGGTCCACTTTAGTTGCCCGAGTCCTTAAAAGTAAAATAAGGAAGCAGGAGAGTAGGTCAGAGAGCTGTGACATGAGAAGGACTAGATCCACTGTTGCTGGCTTCGAAGCTGGAGGAAGGGGCCGCAAGCAAAGGAATGCGGGTAGCCTCCAGAAGCTGGAAAGGCAAGGACCGGATTCTTCCCTAGAGCTTCTAGAAGGAAGGAAGCCTGGACAGCACCCTGATTTTAGCTCAGTGAGACCCATGTCAGACTTCTTAACTCCAGAACAGGCAGATAATAAATTTGTGTTGACATTACATTTGTGGTAATTTGTTACAACAGTCGTAGAAAACTAACACATATACCAGCACCCTGACCTTTTTTTTTCTTAGTCTGAAATGGCTGACCTTACCACTGACTCAGTGGCTCAGAGAGGCAGATGGGGGAGGTGGAGGCTGGATGGTCATTTGCCCATCATTTCAGAAGAAAAGTGGCCTTGTCCAGAGTCCTGGAGCTGGGCAGGTTGTCTTGGAAATCAGGTTGGCCTTGCCCCTAAGAATAAGTTAAATCAGGCAAATGTGAATAGCCTTTTTCTGGCAGTCCATTTGGGGAAGGGATGGACTGGCCTTGTGGTTTTTGTTGTTGCATGTGTAGAGTGTACAAATTTTAGGTATTTGTACCAGCTGGTAGGATTCTGGTCCTCAGAGAATCAGGAACCCTAAAGTTCAGGGCCTGGGTGATTTCCCCTGGGCATTGGTTTTTTTGCTAAAACAATTGAATGAACCCTGTATCAATTATCTATTGACATAATACTGTGTTAAACCCCGCCCCCCCTCCAACCTCACTGACTTAAAACAATAGCCGCTTATCATTGTTCACAGGTTTATGGGTCAGTGGGCCAGCTCTGCTGATCTGGGCTGGGCTCAGCTGGGCTTGCTTATGCATCTGTGCTCAGTGGGGAGGTTGGCCAGAGGCTGATTAATCTCAGATGACCTTGGCTGGGGAGACTCAGTTCTTCTCCATGTGCTCTCTCATTTTCCAGAAGGTTAGGTGATCTTGTTTTTATGATGGATAGAGGGACGGAGGGAGGGAGAGAGAGATGGGTGTACCTCTTGATGCTGAGGCTTGGCACAGATATGCTATCACTCCTGCTGTTGCAATTCTCTTGGTCAAAGTAAGTTGCAAGGTGCCTACAGTCAAAGAACAAACAGTAAAATAGACAGAGACTCAACACCTGATATGAAGAATGACCAAGTCACATTGCTCATAGTATGGGAAGGATGGCAAGTTAGGGCTATTTTTGCAGTCAATCTTCCACAAACTCTGTGGGAAGGAAAAATGTCTTTGTCCCCAGTAGCCTCAGAGGGCTGAAGTGAACAAGGCCACTTCCCACATCTGGCTCCTCTCCTGGCTGTGGGAGCCATCAGAGCCTCCAGATCCTTTTCCCTCTTCACTACCTGCCCCCCCTCCCAAGCCATAATTCTTCCAATGAATTGCCAGCCGCCAGTCCCTCCCTCCTCTGTCTCTCTGCTCCAAGCCTGAGGGATGTTGTGGGCGACCGGCTGGCTTGATGAATGCCGCTTCTGTAAACCTTCCCCTGGCCCCTGTGGCAGCATCAGCGTGAAATGAACTTGCTAATACTCTGAGAGCCACGGACCTTTTCCTCTTCCCCAGCACAACGCATCAAATCGATCTGGCTGGGTGAGCCTCGACAAACCCCACAGAAAAAAAGCATCAGCAAATTTAAAGCCTCGTTCGAGGTCTTGATTCACCATAAACCAAGATGCCGGCAGCAGGCATTGAACCTCTTCGCTGCCGCTGATACTGGATTTATTGACTTGCCGATACGATGCTGATATTGACCAAGACTGAGTTCCAAATGAAAAGGCCCAATGGCAGTATATCTTTATTGCTCAAGTAATCCGAGGATTTGCTAATCCTTCCTTGTCCCACTCAATAATGTTGCCGAAATTCCGTTGGAATGGAGAGGCCATCACTTAGGCACAACAAGATGCCCTTTCCCCACCAGGCCTCCTGAAATGGGGATGGAGGTAATGGCAGCGTGTTGAGAACAGGACCAAAGTGTTGCAAAATCTATTAACGCCCATACCTGAAGCCATGATACCTTTAACTTTTTAGAGAATTGACTCTCTCCTCTTGGGAAACAGCCCAGGAATGAACATGACAGCATTGCACGTGGGACCTGCTCATGGATGGTGTCCACTTACCCCTCTCCTCTGGTCCTCAGCCTGGCCTCCCTCCAACCCAGGCTAATGCATCCCATCTCAGGGAACACTGTGATGTCATCCTTAGTGCTGGCCCCTGACAATGAAATGAAACTGACATTTAGTTCTTTCTAATTTCAAGGCCCACTAGGAACACAGAGAAGGAGGGAAAATTTATTATCTGCTAGTTAATTTTCTCGTTGAAGTAGTCTGCAGGCCTGGCTTTTAGGGAGGCTGTGTTTGTAGTAGAATCATCTATGGTGACTTTTGAGTGTTTGGGCATCAGTGACCCTGGGGACACAAGCAAGGAGCAGATGAGCAGATAGAATAGGGCCGAGCCAGGGACCCCGAGGGGCAGAGTTGGGGAGTGAGCCCGAGGGGCAAAGTTCCAGCCCAGCATTCTTACCTAGCTCCGGTAACACTTGGTAGTCTCTGAAAGGCCCGCTGAAGGGGGAAAATGGAGGCTTGTAGGGAGAGGACGAGGAAGGCAGAACCACAGGAAGATGGGGCTGCCCTGCCGATAGGCACACAGGCAGGTGCAGGAGGTCCCAGATGTTCATCCACGGTGGGACTCTTGCTCTGTTCTTTCTGCTAAGACTTGGGTTGTCTTTAGTGGTGTGATCGCCACTAGCCCTCCCGGATTGCTGCTCCAGGGAGGGAAGGACTTGATGACAGCGTCACCCACCTTCCAAAGAGGCACTAACGCAAAGATTCAGAGTGCAGGCTTGGCAGCCAGACAATTTGGGTTGGAAATCTGGCTTCAGCACTTACCAGCTGGGTGACCTCGGGCAAGTCTCTCATCTTTTCCAAGCCACAGCTTTCTCATCTGTAAAAAGAAGGAAATAAAAGCAGTCCCATGACAGGCACTATTTATTGCCTCCCTTTCTTCCTTGCCGACAGAATATCAATTTTTCTCAGGTATTACTTCCCATGATCTTGTAGGTCCAGTTCCAGATCCCAGAGAGAACATGTGATCAGTTCTGGCCAATGAGATGGAAAGGAAACATTTCTAGGGTGGTTCTGGAAAAGATTTCCCTCCCTGATAAGAGAAAGCAGATAAGGACACCTGCTTCCTTCTTGATATGAAGTCAGTGGATGGGAGAAACCTCCCCACTTATGTGGTCCTCTGCTTCCCAAAGTAGAAGGAAATTTATTGGGTAATGCTAAGTTGTTGGCAGCCATGTTAATATGACAAGAATATGCAGACACCTATCCAGGGTCCCCTCATCATGGGACAGCTAAAACAAAGCCATTAATTGCCCCTTTTCATCTCGGAAAAACAAACCCTTGTTTGTTAATGTTACTGTGAATTGCTTATTCTGTTCTTTGGAGCCAAAATATTCCTAAATGATACAAGTACCTACCGTGTGAGTTTGATGAGAGAATTAAATGAGATAGTCAGAGGGTCTTCTGGACAGAGACTGAAATTTCATTTCTCCAGTCCCTGCAAAGGCTTGATAGTAGGTTTGTGAGATTTGCTCCCTGGGAATAACGATGAAAGAGAGAGGCTGGGAAAAGAAACGGAGGAGTGGGAATAGTCTTCTTGCTCTGTTTTGGGGAGAAAGCAATTTAGGTCTTAGCTGGATGGTTCTCTGTCCACCTGGCATGTGCTTTTTGCTGGGTCAGGCGCCATCTATCTTGTAGGCAGTGACAGAAACATCATTATGTGGCACATGACTGTACATTTTGAAGAGTTTGTATTTATGTTCATGAGGAATATTGGTCTCTAGTTTTCTTTTTCTTTCCTTTCTTTTATGTTCTTCTTTTTGGGGGGTTGGAGGAATACTATCTTTAGTTTTGGTATCAGGGCAATGCTAACATCATAAATTGAGATGAAATATACTCTCTTCTATTTTCAGAAAAAATAGAATTTTATTATTTATTTATTTATTATCTAGAATTTATTATTTCTTCTTTAAATGTTTGATAGAATTTTCCAGTGAAAGTAGTCCTTTTGGATTACTTTCTTTGGAGGGAAATATTAAACTATAAATTCTATTTTTCTAATAATTATATATAATACTGTTTGGGTTATCTATTTTATCTTGGGGAGTTTGGTAGTTTGTGGTTTTTGAAGAAATAGTCCATTTCATTTAAGTGGTCAAATTTATGTGTGTAGAATCATTCATTGTAATCTCTTTCTAGCCTTTTAATGGCCGTGGGGTTTAGAGTGATAGCACAGCTTCTAGTCCTCATATTGATAATTTGTGCCTCCTCTCTCTTTTCTTGTCTCTCTTTCTAGAAGCTTCTCAATTTTACTAATTTTCTCCTATAACCAGCTTTTGGTTTTCTTGATTTCCTGTATTGTTTTTTCTTATTCTCACGTCACTGGTTTCTGCTCGATCTTTATTATTTTCTTCCTTTTGCTGGCACTCTATTTATTTTGTTCTTCTAGTTTCTTACTCTAGAAACTTAGGTTATTGACTTTAGACCTCAATTGTATTCTGATTATAATCATTTATTGCTATAAATTTGTCTAGAAGTATGGCCTTAGAAGTTTTGGTGTAAATTTTCATTTTTTTTATTTAAAAATTATGTTCTAATTTCCCTAGAGACTCCTCTTTGGCCCACTTGGGAGTAGTATGTCTACAGTTCAGTGGTATTTAGTGCATTTAGAATGTTGTGCAATCACCTTTTTCTCTAGTTTCAAAACTTTTCCCCCCAAAAGAAACACCGCATACCATTTAAGTAATCTCTCCCCATGCCCCACCCTTACCCCTTGCCCCTGGCAACCATTAGTATGCTTTCTGCCTCTCTGAATTGGCCTATTCTGGACATGTGCCCTTTTTTGTCTGGTTTCTTTCAGTTAGCACATTTCCAAAGTTTATCCACATTGTAGCATGTATCAGTACCTCACTCCTCTTCATGTCTGATTTCTTTTAAAGGAGGTAGTTGTGCTCAGATTTGACCCTTGTTTGTTAATGTTACTGTGAATTGTTAATGTTATTCTGTTCTTTGGAACCAAAATATTTCTAAATGATACAAGTACCTACCATGTGAGTTTGATGAGAGAATTAAATGAGATAGTCAGAGGGTCTTCTGGACAGAGACTGAAATTTCATTTCTCCAGTCCCTGCAAAGGCTTGATAGTAGGTTTGTGAGATTTGCTCTCTGGGAATAACGATGAAAGAGAGAGGTTGGGAAAAGAACCTGAATTGCTTTCTCTCCAAAACAGAGAAAGAAGACTGGTATCAGGAAAAACAGAATTTTATTATTTATTTATTTATTATCTAGGCACATTCTAACATGCCTCTCCCGTACTTCTCCTTTTCCTTTAACTTTTCCCTTTTCTTACAGAGGTTGGGAGAGAGAGGAACATAGAAAGATCTTATTGTTGATCTTGATCAAGATTTGTTTTTAATCTAGATCATATAACAAGATTATGGTCAACAGAGCATTTTGAAGACTCCTCACTAGGGATGGTGGAGGGTAAAAATCCTCGTTTAATCATGCAACATTTATTGAACACTTATTACGTGCTGCTCGAGGTAGGAGACCATGTTGGGATCACCAAGTGAAATAAGACACTAATCCTACCCTCACAGAACGTTCATCTCAAAGATGTCAGTCAAACATGACACTGCAGTGCAATAACTATTTCTGTCAGATGATCATTCAGGGCTCTTCAGAAGCACAGAGTCAGGGTGTTAACTGGGTCAGACTTCTGGGGGGACTGCAATTTCAGCTAAACCCTGAAGCCAAGAAAGAATTGCCTGGAAGGGGAAGGTCAGGAAGGGAACAGCTTATAGGAGGGTCCAAACATCATGGTGAGCCCTGTAAGCCTGTGGATACACCAAATGGAACACACACACACACACACACAAAAAAAAAAAAAAAAAAAACAAGAAAAATTCCAGGTAGTCCTGACTTCTTTGAAGTGAGACAATATAGGAAGGCCCATTCATTGGCTTATGAGCTTATTCCCACCAAATCTTTCTCTGGAATAGGAATATAGGATGTCTATCAACATGACTCTGTAAGTACAAGTTGCTGGTGTATTCCATTAGAGCTAGTAGAGTGGGGGGTGAGGGAGTTAAGAGCTGGACTTGAGCCTGGTAGCCTGATCTTGAATCCTGCCTGATTCTGTCACTTATGAGTTGTGTGACCTTTAGGAAAACATTTAACATCATGGTACCTTGATTTTGTCATCTATAAAAAGGAACTCATAACAGTATCTACTTCTTAAAATTGTTATGAGGATTGAATGAGTCAACACAATATATGTAACACACTTGAGCAGTGCCTGGCACCGATCAGTGCTGTCATTAATGTAAGTACTCAGTAAGTCTCAGCTTTTATTGTTCCCCTGGACTGATCGCAAAAACCACTCATCAGAGGTGAGAACCATAATGGCTACTATGTGCCAGGCACTGGGTGATTTATATGTCATCTCATTGACCTCTCCTGACAACCTGCTGAGGGAGGTTAAAAAGAGACTTGACAGATGAGTAATCAGGCGGGGAGAAATCTTCTCCCACAACCTGTAGCTAATAATGGATGGAGTCAGCATGTGGACCTGGGTTTGCCCAACTCTAAAGGGACTGCTCTTAACCTATCCTCTATCCTGCCTCTCTTAGGTGGGGGTTCTAAAATGCTAGTGGGACACATGCCTCAGGGCTGTGGGTTCGAGGGGCAGGATGACTTCTGAGGTCATTTGATATTTCAACACACATTTGGGATATTTGAGGGATTTATTCTCTTTCCTTATAACTCAAGCAAAAATCCTCTAGTTAGAGTCAGTCACCTCCCTGAAGGGCACAAAGCTCTCCTGTGAGGGTTGTAGGAGCATCCTCTGGGGTGAGGGCACGGGCACCTTTTAGGACCTTGGGTTTTCTAGCTATTAAAGGTCTAGCTCAAGGTCTGTGGACCTCCACGGGTTAACTCTGCAGGCCACATGCTGTAGAAGTTGGCATTCATTTGTGGCTGCTGTTTCTGTCTTCATCATGATGGAGAGGTAATTTTTGCTAAGAGCCATTAAAGTGCCCAAGCCAATATTTGGTTGGAGAGAGTGGCCATGGTCTCATTTCCTGCTTCTCTCAGTGCCTTGGATCCTGCAAGACATCAAAGCATCCTGCTGGAGGCCTCCCAAGTGGGAGCCTTCAGGAAAGGGCCAGAAGCATAGCTAGGGGGGTTTTGTGGTCTACAAGATATGGAACAAGTAGGCACATCTCTTTAGAAACTTGGAGGTTGATGCTGTTCATGGTATTACTGTTGATTTTGGGATTGGAGGAGGCAGAGAAATGGGAGGTCCATGAGGAAGTTTACATTCTTAGAGACTGTCTGTCCTGGTGGGATGTGAGCCCGGTGGGCAGTGGGCTCCTTGAGATGCTTGAGGTGAGCAGTGAGGGATAAACTGCTTTTGGGATCTCTAAGGATATAGGTGTTATCTTGAGACCCTCTCTGAAATTAGAAGAGAGAGAGGGAGGTTCTGCCTGACCAGGCGGTGGCACAGTGGTTAGAGCATCGGACTGGGATGCGGAGGACCCAGGTTCGAGACCCCGAGGTCGCCAGCTTGAGCACGGGCTCATCTGGTTTGAGCAAAGCTCACCAGCTTGGATCCAAGGTCGCTGGCTTGAGCAAGGGGTTACTCGATCTGCTGAAGGCCGGCGGTCAAGGCACATATGAGAAAGCAATCAATGAACAACTAAGATGTCGCAACAAAAAACTGATGATTGATGCTTCTCCTCTCTCTCCATTCCTGTCTGTCTGTTCCTATATATCCCTCTCTCTGACTCTCTCTCTGTCTCTGTAAAAAAAGAAAAAAGATTAAAATAATAAAGAAAGAGAAATTCTGCTTTTAGGTTCTTTCCTCCCTTCCTTTGTCTCCAAGGATTTATTGGGCATTGGCTAGAGTTGAGTGATAAGCCTGTGGAGAAAGCACATCCAGGAGTTCATGTAGGGAGGAGGTAGCCAACAATTATAATATTGATAATGAGCTCTATGCAAGGTGCTAGGGGAGCAGAGGAAGGGGCACCTGACTGCTCAGAATGGAAGGTGAGGGCCAAGGATGAGAAGATCCAGGGAGGGTCAGGGAAGGGCTCGTAATGGAGTTGGCATTTGAGATGAACACTGGAAGAGTTTGCCAGGTGGTAAAGTGGGGGCAGGGGACACACAGAGTGGTGAAACAATGCAAGGAAGGCTTGACGGTATAAAAAAGAATTGGATGGGAGTTCACACAATGTGGTATGTAGGGTTCTAATAAAATGTATGCATTAACAACACAAAGTAAAACTTCTTGCTAGCAATGCACTGATGCTGGTCTTGGACATTTTGACTATTTGTGACTTTAAGGAAACCAAACTAAATATTAGTTAACATCTTGATAAAATGTGTGTTAACAAGTCACGAACATATTTTATTAGATAACTGAGGGTTTTAGTGTATCTGGAACATAACTTCATGGGAGTGAGAGAGAGAAGAATGAGATGAAGATAAGGGTCAACTTAATACTTGACTTGTTACATGTGTTATGATTTTTCTTCTTTTTTCCTCTACTTTTTATAATGGAAAAGTTTCCATCACACATTAGAGAGTCTAATGTCATGAAGCCTTATATATCTATAACCCAACTTTAATAACCATTGACTTTCTTCTATTTTTGTTTCATTAATTCCTTCAACTTTCTTTCTTAGTTGCTGGAGTGTCTTGAAGTAAACCCAGTGCTCATATGTACTTCAGTATAATTTCTTTTAAAAAAGTGGAACCACAAGAAATGTACCAGATAATTTCTTTTTAAAAATATAAGCACAATATCATTTTCCCACTCAACAAAATAAAAATTCTTTAATATCACTTAAAATCCAGTCCATGTTCAGTGTTCACTGATTGTCTTAGAAATGTCTTTTTATAATTGGTTTGTTTCAATCAGAATCCAAGCGTAGTCCACGAACAGCATATGGATGATTCGTCTCTTGAGTCTCTCTTAATCTATATTAGTTCTCCACCCACCCCCTGACTTAAAAAACACGACACATTTTTTTTTTTAATTAAAAAAACTGATAGTTAGAGCTAGAGACTTGATAAGATTCAAGTTGTCTTGTGTCAGGAAGACATCATCGGTGGTACTGCATGCTTCTAATTGAATAGCTAATAGTTGCTCATGGTTAGTGAGATTAACGTTGGTCACTGGGTTCAGGTAATGTTGGACTAATCCATTCATTATCAAGTTTGTATTAAGGTTTTTAAGCTGGAGTGGCCAAGACAGGTTTGGCCATGAGCTAATGAAGTGATTTTGGAGGTAATGAGGCCAGCTGAAAGCAATTGCAGTGGTCTAGGTCAGTGGTAGTCAACCTGGTCCCTACTGCCCACTAGTGGGCATTCCAGCTTTTATGGTGGGGAGTAGCAGAGCAACCAAAGTATATATAAATAAAAAGATAGATTTAACTACAGTAAGTTGTTTTATAAAGATTTATTCTGCCAAACAGCGAAAATTCGACATAAAGTACTTGGTAAGTAATTATTATTATATGCTTCAACTTGCTGTAACTCTGCTTCATAAATTTTATAAAGTAAAGTTACTTCCCTACTTTATAAATCACCATTACTGTGGAACCGGTGGGCAGTTAGAAAATTTTACTACTAACAGAGATACAAAAGTGGGCGGTAGGTATAAAAAGGTTGACTACCCCTGGTCTAGGTGAAAGATAAAGATTTCATCTAAGAGGATGGTTAAGAGGGCCCTTGTTTGAGAGTGAATAGTGAATAGTGGGTGTCTACTGAATGTTGAGATGAAGGAGGAGAATACAGTCAACTAGCCTATTTGTCATCTTTTCTTTCTCTAGAATGTGCTTTAGGTAATCCCACCCAGTCCCATGATTTCAAATACGCTTATATAACTTCTGACCCTCAAAGTTGTATCTCTGACCTTCAACTTTTATCCCGAATGCCACAATCTTATATTCAGTTGCCTGCTGACCATCTTTACTGAGATCCCAAACTTCCAGGTCCAGAACTATACTGTTGTCCACACGAATGTACTTCTTTCCCAGCCTCCCCTCTCCTAGTAATAGCACTCCTACTTGTTCAGACAAAAACACTGAGTTTCCTTGTTTCTTACCTGTCCCTCACCCACCAGTCAAGTCCTGAAAGATCTACCTTCAAAACATATCTGAATCTGAAACAGTTCTCAGCAACTGTAGGCCTAGGTCAAAATATAGTCATCTTTCAGCTCTTCCTAAGACCTCAGTGTTTCTATTCTTGCCATAGTTCAGAGGAGAAATGTAAGTCAAGAGTCAAGGCTAAGCCCTGGCCGGTTGGCTCAGCGGTAGAGCGTCGGCCTAGCGTGCGGAGGACCCGGGTTCGATTCCCGGCCAGGGCACACAGGAGAAGCGCCCATTTGCTTCTCCACCCCTCCGCCGCGCTTTCCTCTCTGTCTCTCTCTTCCCCTCCCGCAGCCGAGGCTCCATTGGAGCAAAGATGGCCCGGGCGCTGGGGATGGCTCTGTGGCCTCTGCCCCAGGCGCTAGAGTGGCTCTGGTCGCAATATGGCGACGCCCAGGATGGGCAGAGCATCGCCCCCTGGTGGGCAGAGCGTCGCCCCCTGGTGGGCGTGCCGGGTGGATCCCGGTCGGGCGCATGCGGGAGTCTGTCTGACTGTCTCTCCCTGTTTCCAGCTTCAGAAAAATGAAAAAAAAGAAAAAAAAAAAAAAAAAAAAAAAAAAAAAAAAAAAAAAAAAAAGAGTCAAGGCTAAGCCTGACCTGCGGTGACTCAGTGGGTAAAAGCGTCGACCTGGAACACTGAGGTCGCTGGTTCGAAACCCCAGGCTTCCCTGGTCACGGCACATATGGGAGTTGATGCTTTCTGCTCCTCCCTCCCTTCTCTCTCTCTCTGTCTCCTCTCTCTAAAATGAATAAAGAGTCAAGGCTAAGAGGATAGTTCCTTTCATTATTACTCTTCCATTCTTGGCAAAGACAAACAATGCTAACTTCTTTTTGCATTATATAAACACTCCTTTTAGTCCCAAAATATTAAATATAATCTCTACAGAATTGTGATCTGGTAGACTGCAAAAATGGCCCCAATTTGTCACCGTTTCCTGCATCTATGCTTTTGCCATGTAACTCTGCATGGCTCTCCCATCATCTCTGGGCTTAGTCAATTGACTTGCTTTGACCAATGGAATGTTAGTAAAGAATGATGCAAGCTTAAGCTTGAAAAATGCTTGGACATTTGGGCTTGGTCTTATTCTTTTGCACCTCTGCCATTACTATGGAATATTCTTGCACTCGTCTATTGGAGGATGAGACCTGTGTGAAGCAGACAACTGAGGCTTGCCTGGGTAAATCGACAGCCAGCTGATCCCCAGATATATGAGCCAATTGAGTCGAGACCATCTCACCAACCACCCCAGATACATGAGCAATTAAGGTTTCATGTTTTTTTGTTTGTTTTGGGGGATTATGTAGCATTGTGGCAATAGATTACCGGGCAGTTTCAAATTAATATCTACTACATGGATTCTTCCTCTTAATTTCAGACTTATTTATCAAACTACTTATCAGACAACTCTGTTGGTTATAGAATAGACAGGTTTAATAAAACATGACAAAAGCCTTTGATAAAGCAGCTCTTTTCCTAGTTGTTCCCATATCATAATGGCACCATCATTCACCTAGTAGCTCAGGTAAAAAAAATAAAGATCATTCTTTATTCTATGTATTCTTTGTATTTCTCATCCACATGGTCAGGTTGTTTCTATATCTTCAAAACATGTCCTAATACATCCACTCTTCTCCATTCCTACTGCCAACCACTTTAGTCTACACCCCCATATACTCTTTTCTATATCATTCTAGTCACCTCCTACTTGGTCTCCCGGTTTCCATCCTTGACTCATCACCATAAAGTCTCAAGATGGAAGCAAGAGTAATTTTTAAAAATATTCTACAGATATGACACCAAAAGCATAGCTAACAAAAGAAAAAACAGAAAAATTAAACTATATTGATTTTAAAAACTTTTGTGCATCAAAGCATACTACCAACAGGGTAAAAAACAGCCTACAAAATAGGAGAAAATATTAATAAATTATATACCTGATAAGGTGTTAATATATAGAATATATAAAGAACTAAAACAACAAAACAAGCAGCTGAGTTAAAAAACGGGCAAAGGACTTCCATGGATATTTCTCCAAAGAAGCTATGTAAACAGTCAATAAGCATGCAGAAAGATGCTCAGTATTATTAATCACTAGGGAAATGCAAATCTATATCACAATGAGCTACCGCTTCACATCCAATAGGATGGCTACTATAATCTGCCCCCCCCCCCAAATAACAAGTGTTGGTGAGGATGTAGAGAAATTAGAGCTCTTGTGTACTTTGGTGGGACTATAAAATGCTGCAGCTGCTATGAAAAACAGTATGGTGGTTTCTTGAAAAATTAAAAATAGAATTACCAGATGATCCAGCAATTCCACTTTTGGGTGTATACCCAAAAGAATTGAAATCAAGGACACAAACAGATTTTGTACATCCATGTTTATATCAGCATTTTTCACTGTAGACAAAAATAAGTAACCCAAGTGTCCATTGATGTATGAATAAACAAAATGGGATATATGCCTACAATAGAATATTATTTATCCTTAACAAGAAGGAAAATCTGACACATGCTACAACATGGGTGAACAATAAAGACATTATGCTAAGTGAAATAAGCCAGTCACAAAAGGGCAAACACTATATGAGTCTATATATAGAGAGAACTAAAGTGTGAAATACCTAGAGTAGTTTAATTCATAGAGACAAAGTTGATGGTGGTTATTAGGGGTTGGGGGAGGGGAGTATGGGGAGTTACTGTTTAAAGTGTATAGAGTTTCAGTTTTGGCAGATGAAAAAAGTTGTGAAGATGGATGCTGATAATGGTTGTACAACATTGTAAAGGTGGTTAGTGCCACTGAGCGGTGCTCTTAGAAATGGTTAAAATGGTACATTTTATGTTGTGTATATTTCTTTAAAAATGACACAGAAAAAACATTCCTCAGACATTTAAAATATAGTTTAATATATCCTTTTGAGCAAATCAACAAAATATCAAAAAGGAAACAAATTCAGGGATAATAAAATAAATTATTGGCCTTTTTAGGGTTTCCTATAAAGAAGTATACCTGTTTTTAGATTATTATTACACACCCAGACTCTCTTTCTATATTCAGGATATACTATAGGTTTCGAGATTTCATCTTGCATCTAAGTTATTTTCCCTGTCATATGAAGACCGATAACAGAATGTGCTTCATGGCTAATTAGTTATCCTATTTTTTATATTTTGAATACAATCAAACTTAGATTAAGAATTTAAATTATTTAATACTTGACATGTACAATAGAATATATATGTTGTACATATATGAATATACAAATATAGGTAAGTTATGAATATATGTGTATATAAGAATATTTATTATATTTTAAAGTATAAATGTGAGATCATTTCACTCCCTGATAAAATATTTTCTTAAACTTTCCATCATAGCCCTTCCCATGGCCTTCAGGCTGCACAGGATCCTATGTGGTCTATCCTTCCAACCTCATCTTTTATTACCTTTCTCCTAACTCATTTTGCTCTGGTGACCTTGGCCTTCTTGCTTGAACTTAAATTTCCAAGTTTGGTCCTGCCTCAGGGCCTTTGCATTTGCCATTCCCTCTGTCTAGTATGCCTTCCTTCTAGATATCTGCATGCCTCCTGTCCTTGCTTCAGTCTGATCTGAGCTCAAATGTCTGCTCCTCAGAGAGCACTATCCTAACCATTGTGTCTAAGGTCAACCCCTCCCTCCACTTCATTGCTCATCTCTTGCTACCTTCTTTACCTGCTTTGCTTTCTTGTCAGAACTCATTACTACATCCTTGTCTATCTCTTTGAGCAGCATCCCAGCTCCAAGAAGAGTGCCTGACACACTGATGGTGCTCAGTCAATGCTTTTGCAGTGCATGAACTCTACAAATACTTGTTGAGTCCCTCATATGTGCCACACACTATAGATTTAGTTTTGGTGTCTGTATGGAAGATTATACTCTTGACTGACACAAGATGCTGAGACAGGGAGAACTAGGGACAGTTAGGTTGTTCCGATGAGCTGGGTTTGCGATACCTTGGGACTAGCAGGTAGAGATGGAGAAAGGCAGTTGTAGCCCTAGTATGGAACTCAGGGCTACCAAGAAATTGGACAGAATGCCTTACAGAACATACAGAATTCTATACCAGGACTGACTACCAGTCTGTTCAATCTGGCCTTGTATTTTCTTTTTTTTGACAGAGACAGAGAGGCAGAGAGAGGGACAGATAGGGACAGACAGGAAGGGAGAGAGATAAAAAGCATCAATTCTTCGTTGCAGCTCCTTAGTTGTTCAGTGATTGTTTTCTCATATGTGCCTTGACCAGGGGTCTATAGCAGATTGAGTGACCCCTTGCTCAACCCAGTGACCTTTGGGCTCAAGCTAGTGACCATGGGGTTATGTCTATGATCCCACACTCAAACCAGTGACTCCTTGCTCAAGCTGGTGAGCCTGTGCTCAAGCTGGATGAGCCCGCGCTCAAGCCAGCGACCTTGGAGTTTCAAACCTGGGTCCTCCATATCCCAGTCTGACGCTCCATCCACTGCGCCACTGCTGGGTCAGGCTGGCCTTGTATTTCTGATGGGCACAAAGGAATACAGGGAAGAATGCATGGTGGCCCATAATATCAACAGTAAGACCTACCTTAAGTGGAGCCTTACATGATGGGATTTCAGGAACTATGAGGACATGTCTGTCCCTAGAGCCATTGGCTTTCCCACCAGCTCCCTGATTTTGGGAATTCCCTTAGATGGGCAAGTTGTTCACTCAGCCACTAGAGAGAAGCTAGAAAGGCAAGCATTTCCATGAGAAGGTCTCCTCCACTTCAAGTTACAAGACATATAGGTGACTCATTTTGGAACTTTCTAGAAACCAGGTTTGGGATGTTGGGTAGAGAGAGAATCTGAGGTCTAGGACAAAGAACAAGAGAAGTAAAAAGATGGGCCCCAAAATTTCACATACTTAGTATTCCTGACTTCTCCCTTATAAGTCATTGTTCATCTACCAATTTCCTAGATAGAAATTGCCCTTATATTTGTATAGCACTTTATAGTGTATAAAATATTGAAAAGTCAGGTCCTCCTAAATTTGAATTCCACCTACCATGTATGACCTGTGGGACCTTTGGAAAATTTACTTAGCCTCGGCAAACGTCCTGACTTGTAAACTTCAGGTACTAATATAGTCCCCAGGGGATTAAACAAGGCAAGGTACATGAAGCGCTTGACTCACTGTGGCACATACACGTTGGATAAACATTAGTTTTCTTTAACTCATTTGCCTGACACCAACACGGGGAGGTAGGTTTGACAGGTACCGTTGTCATCCCATTTTACAGATGGCAAACCGAGACCAGAGAGCTGTATTGTGAATTTCTCAAAGCCATAGATCTTTCAAAGAGGAGAGCTAGGTTTTGAATTCAGACCCTGGGTCTCCCTGTTTTTCCCCCAGCCCCCCAGCACGCTGCCTCTCGCTCCTTTCTGATTGTGCTGTACTGATGGTGTCAGGAGGTGCCAATGCTGGGGAAATGGCCTAAACATTCACCACCTGGCACATGGCGTTGTCTGTACCATGTGCCAGGAGGGTGCTGCCTCTTTGCTTTTGTTATGCTTTTGAAGACATTCAGGCGCAGCATGTCTGAAAGCTGAACAATAGCCTTCTGTGTTATCAAGGGTATTCTGATCAAATTATATAATCCCTAATTGCATCCTGCCTTTTCGATCTAACCTTTGTTGCTCTATTTCTAGCACATCAGAGCGTCTGTTGCTACTGCTTTTCCCTTCGCGGCTGAACACAGACTTGGCTGGCTGGAGGACACAGGCTGGCCAGGCAAGGCTCATGATTCACCTTTGTCTCCACTGTCTTACGTTTATGAGACTTGCACACTAGTACCAACACCTTCCCCTCCTTTTCCTAGTTATTAAAACTAAATGGCAAATACAAGCCAATACTTAGGCAGTTGTCCCGCTAAACATGGCTGTCCTGATAAAGGCAGTGATCTTGCTGACCCTAAGTGCTGCGTGGAGGCAGCGTCGTTTTGCCGTGGCTTGGTGGGGTCTGCTAATTTCCAAAGCCTGGGCAGAGCCATCGGTGAGTGGCTTACTGTCGTGCATGGCACTGAAGAATGTGCTCTAGCTGCACTTCAGAAGGGGTGACTTGGGTTGTCAAATGCGTGTATATAGGTCCTAAACTCGTGTCTAACCAGGAGGTGGCACCCTTTCTCTGCCCAGTTGGTAGTGGTTGGTCATTACTGTGGGGAGGGAAAAAGATGAGCGTCCATGGAGTGGACTGCCATTTCAGAGGCTCTGAGTCATGTGCTCTCCTCCCCTAAACAGACACACAACTCTCTAGAAGGAAACTGCATGGGCTTCAGTTCTGTGGCTGCCAGAGCCCCTTCTCCCTTCCCTCGGAGATGCCACTACCGCCACTTTCTTTGGGTTTCTCTCCCCTCGGAATGCGCACTGGGTCCGGCAGAGTGGTCAGAACAGAGGCTTGTGATGATGGTAGAGTGGAAATGGGAAAGAAGACAGGATGGTTGAGGGACTGCTTCTTGTAATGGGCGCTTCCCTCTGTCCCTATTACGAGCAGCCCTTCTGCTTTTATCTCTGGAGTAACAAACTCGTCCTGTATCTCTGCACCCAGAACTCAGTCTCAGTTCTGCTGGTCACCTGGGCTGCTATTTGCTCTGAGCCCTTTCCTTCGTTTTCATTGGATTGTGGGGAACCTAAGGTCTGAACTGGGAAGAAAGATGAAAAGGATAGGGGAAATGAATACGAGAGAAGAAAACGTGAGGAAAGAGACAGCCAAACAGACAGCAGATGGACAAACACAAAGACAAAAGACAGAGACACACAGAGAAAGAGTTATGATGAGAGACAACAGGACATGTACACAAGGCAGAAGGTATTGGTCTGGAGGCAGAAGAATGGATATGTATTACAGCCCATCTACTTTAAACTCTGTGAAGTTGGGAAAGCCACTCGACTACTCTGAGCCTTAGTCTTGCCATTTGAAAAATGGGAATAATTACACTTCAATGGAAAGCAGGAGGTCCTTTTGTAAGTGACAAAGCTCTTGACAAAATCGATGTAATGCCCACCAGACCTGAAGAGAGAGGATGTTGTCCTGGTTCATGCTGAATCTGGGGGCTGGGGCATAGGAGCTTTTAGCAGCCCAAGAAGAAACCCTAGTCCCCTACACCCCAATTCCAGTTTCTCAGAGCATTTTATGAAAGGAGACGTTTGCTCGCTTTCAGCTCCTGGGCAGAGAAGCCTTCCTTCCCGGGATGGCATCGTGTGTGTGTGTGTGTGTGTGTGTGTGTGTGTATGTACACATGCACATTTTTAGATTACTCTCTCCCAGAATTAACACTCGTAGCTAACATTTTACTGAGCTTACTATGTGCCAGGTGCTTTTCTAAGTGCACTTCATGAATGAGCATTTAAGCCTTAGACGTCCCTTATGAAGTAGGTACTACTATTAGCCTCATTTTACAGATGTTGAAATTGAAGCACAGATGGATGAAAGGAAATTGCCTGAAGGCATGCAGGAAGCGGCAGAGGAGATGAAACCTGGGCCATCTTGTGCCAGGGCTTTCCTAACCACCCTGCTATCCTGCCTCTCGAGTTAGGTTCATGTCCCTCACTCTCTCATCTGTCAGGAAGCAGGAGGCTGCCTCAGAGGACAGTTGAACTGGCAAGCACATTTCATCCAAGGGGCACACCCTGGGGGGTCTGTCACTACATTCAGGGTGTTGAGGGGGGTGTTCCAGCTTGAGATGCCTCCCCACCAGGCCAGATGTGCCATAATAAATCCTTTTCCTTGCAGTGAGGTGGCGATATCAGCACTTTAGGAGAGAGAAGAGCGATGAGGAGGACTACATGTGCCTTTTATTCCTGATCAAATGCAGCACGCAGACAATGTTAGATGCCACTAGCCACCCTGCTCCCAGCTTGTTTCTGGAGGTGGGAACACCTATTGTCTGAAGGTCCTGGACTCCAGAGCTGGCCTTGGTTATGCACAGCTGGGAACCTACAGCGGGGTACTTCCTGATTTTAGTTCCTTTCTGCAGGGCAGTCATTGTGGGCCCAGATGAAAATCCCATGACAACTCCATTTTGCCTGATTTCATATCAGAGAGGGATATGTAAGTGACTAGGCGAGCAGGAGTCCACACCAAAAGGCGGCAGAGGACTTTGCAGGTAGCCTCAATTTGCTTCCATCCAGATGCAATTGGCACACATTGGCTGAAATCAGGGCTCCTGGTCTATTGGTCTCATTTTGTTCCCAGAGAAGGGAACATCTCCACATGGGGTCCGGGGCCAGAAATCTAAGGCCCAGGGGATCTTCCGGAGCTGTTTTTCTAATGCACTCATTGCCCTCATCTTCTCTTTTTGTTTCATTGCGTTTTTTTTAAAGGTACTAGGGTTCTCTATTCCCTGTGTTTTATCATGTTTGAGAACATCTGATTAAGACCTTACATTTGAGAAACGATCTGTCGCAATTTGCAATTATGTCAAATTCTCTTGCCCTCAGATCATTGTAGACATCTACTTGCTCTCTGCAGGTATTGAATGTTACTGTTTGAAGTCAGAAGTCAGTCTGATGTTTCACCTCGAGTTTATTCTGTTTATTCTTTCTTTATCTCTGAGGTCTAATACTTTAAATAGGATGTGTCTTCATGAAGTCTACCATGACTTATTTATTTGGATTATACTTTTTCTTTGATGTTCACTAACTTAACTAGGCTATATCTTGATGTCTTTTATTCTAGAATAATTACTCTTGGTATATATGGGGTACCATTTTGATTTGCTGATTTTTTTTTCATTCCAGTGAAATTTTTCTATATTATGTTTCAGAATTTTTTATTGATTTTATTTTTTTTAAACCTTAGTGGCACCAATTATCCTTATGTTTGACAATCCTTGTTCTTTACTTTTATCATTCCCTATCTAATTGCTTTCATCTCTGTTTTATTTTCTCCTCATTCACTGGGACTATATCATGCTTTCCCTCAATCTTATCCATTCTAGTTTTTCATTATGTTATTCAGCTGTTTCTAATTTATTTATTAGATTTGTAATAAGTTATTTTGGTTCACAATTTGTTTCCTTAGCTCTGTGAAATTTCTTGTAATTTCATTTTATTGTTCTATCATCTCCTGTGTATTGATTTTATATTTTTATTAAGTTTTTCTCTAGAATAAAACTCTCACGGGGAAACGATCTCTGTTTCTTGGGTGACGTATTTTTCCTAACTGTTGCATTTGTCAGTAATCTTTCCTTTTCCTGTTATCTCTCTCCCTGGAAAGATGCTAAGTCCTGTTGGCTCTTTCTGCCTCTGCTGAGGCCCCACAAGGTGATGAAGGGGCTGCTACTTCAATGGCGTTTTTCCAAAGCTTTTCCTAGATCTACTTAATGCTCTCAGGCCATTCCTCCCCACATTGTAGGGTGTTTGTGAGAATTCTCAGGAATCTTTGGACTAAATTACTTCCCTACATTCTGCTCTTGTTAAGAGTGATGTAAGAGGCCCTGGCCGGTTGGCTCAGCGGTAGAGCGTCGGCCTGGCGTGCGGGGGACCCGGGTTCGATTCCCGGCCAGGGCACATAGGAGAAGCGCCCATTTGCTTCTCCACCCCCCCTCCTTCCTCTCTGTCTCTCTCTTCCCCTCCCGCAGCCAAGGCTCCATTGGAGCAAAGATGGCCCGGGCGCTGGGGATGGCTCCTTGGCCTCTGCCCCAGGCGCTAGAGTGGCTCTGGTCGCAGCAGAGCGATGCCCCGGAGGGGCAGAGCATCGCCCCCTGGTGGGCAGAGCGTCGCCCCTGGTGGGCGTGCCGGGTGGATCCCGGTCGGGCGCATGCGGGAGTCTGTCTGACTGTCTCTCCCCGTTTCCAGCTTTAGAAAAAAAAAAAAAAAAAAAAAAAAAAAAGAGTGATGTAAGAAAGCATTCAGGTCACAGCAGAACATTCTGTTTCTTTTCCTCGCTGCCATTTTGGAATTCTGTGGCGCAAGTTCTGCCCCTTTCCTTCTTTGGTTGCCGCTCATGACTTGTTTGTGGGTGTCTCACATTTTTGCTTTATTTCATTGAGTATGTGAAGAGAGTCTGTTCTTGTTCTATTCAGATGATTCTACCCAGAAGTCTGCATTATTTTTATGATCAGAAAAAAAAAAACATGCTATGAGATTATTTAAAATAGAAGAAGGAGATTTTAGTTATCTCTTAGTTTTTTGGACCATTTAAAAAAAATGATTTTGAGTCCATTAATGTCTGCTTATATGAATAAGTTTAGTATGGCTGCCCTTTTTAGCTTGGCTGCTTATGTGAAAACAGATTGGGACAAATATAGAGAGAGCAAGGTTTACCACATATTTTCTCAATACATGAACTTCATCCTTCTAGAAAATTCTGAACCTGACCTCTTACTAGGGCTTCAAGCAATGTTTAGATGTGCTTATTTGATTTTGCATGTCATTCAATTAATCCTCACTGACATTTTTCTAATTTGGGTGCAGAAATTTTAGAGATTTTCTTCTTCCTTGGGGGAAACTTTGGTTTTGCTCGCAAAGAATTTCAACTGATTGGATGAGGCTTTAACTGCATCTACAAAGCACTTTCCACACAACACCTTGATTAGCGTTTGATTGGATAACTGGGTATGATCGCTTAGCCATGTTGGTACATAAAACTATTACAAATGGGAGAACGGGAGGTTGGAAAGGGCAAAATGTCAGAGGGTTGGTTTGGCATATTACCCACTCCAGAGTTTGATAGTTAAAACGTCTCTGCTCCTCCACTCTGGCAGAGTGACCGACAATGAAAACAGTCACATTTACATAATTCAGCAAATGAGTGCCTTGGAAATGCTGCACCATGAAACTGTCTATGTGGAGATGTACTGTGGGCGACTTGTTGGAGATTTATAATTCACATTACTATATTGAAAACACCAAGAAATCGCACAGCAAATAAACTTGTTTATCTTTTTCTTTTTTAAATTCAGCTTTGCCCAAACTCACTTGACCATGAAAGTTTTCCTTTCTTTCCCCCAAGTAACATCCATGAACAGAGCATGTGGAGGGAAAGGCTGGCGCAATCCCCTCTCCTTAAAGTCATAGCCCTGTTCATCTGGATACTGCTGAGGCGTCCGTGATAAAACAAAAAGAACAACTTTTCAGCTGCTCACTGTGCATAAACATTTCCTGTTTTCCTGGTGCTCACAAAAAGTCCAAGATTGACTGACACAAAAAAGTGGAAATTTGCAGCTTGTGTCTTGTTCATGTGACCAGACCTTTTAAGAGACAAACAATCCAAAACCCTTCTCACCAAATCTTTGAGTGAAATGGTCTCTAGGGAAGTGCTGATTTGCATATCACTTGATGTACCATCAGGAACCCTCAGGGGCATCAGAACCCCATGGGAAAGCTTGAGCTAATGCCCTTGTGAGATGGTACCCCAGGCAGCAGGGAGCAGTGATGCAGTAATGTGCAAGTGATCTCATCCAACAATTTCCTCAGCTACTTTTTTTTTTTTTCTTTTCTGAAGCTGGAAATGGGGAGAGACAGTCAGACAGACTCCCGCATGCGCCCGACCGGGATCCACCCGGCACGCCCACCAGGGGCGACGCTCTGCCCACCAGGGGGCGATGCTCTGCCCCTCCGGGGGTCGCTCTGTTGCGACCAGAGTCACTCTAGCGCCTGGGGCAGAGGCCAAGGAGCCATCCCCAGCGCCCGGGCCATCTTTGCTCCAATGGAGCCTCAGCTGCGAGAGGGGAAGAGAGAGACAGAGAGGAAGGGGGGAGGTGGAGAAGCAAATGGGCGCTTCTCCTATGTGCCCTGGCCGGGAATCGAACCCGGGTTCCCCGCACGCCAGGCCGACGCTCTACCGCTGAACCAACCGGTCGGGGCGTCAGCTACTTCTTGAGTATCTACTGGGGGCTAGGGCACAGTGCGCTTGCGTGCGTGCGTGCGTGCATGCGTCTGTGGGCGTGTGCGCACGCGTGCGTTTGTATACATATGGAAATGAATAAAGAGCTATTGAATAAATTAGTGGACTTTTTGGGGTAGGATTTGATTTAGTAACAGAGACCCCTCAAATAATAGTGTCTTAGATAAGACTAGGGTTTATTTAGTTTTTGTTATCTAACAGTCTATTACTAGCCAGACCAGAGTTGGAATGGGGTTCCATGGTGCAAGGGACCCAAGTTCTGCCATTTGTAAGGTGTTTCTCTCATCTTATCATCCCAGAATAGCTAAACACAACATCCTCGTTCCAGCCAGGAAGGAGGCAAAAGTGGCACCCAGAAGGGCGCTTCCCCTGGCCTTAAGGATACAACTCAGTGGTTCCCTGCGTTACCCACCATGCACCCCACCAGTCACATTGCCACGGACAGCTTCAAAGAGAGGGAGACTGAAAAACATAATCCTAACTCCAGGGGGTCATGAAACTCAGCAAAAAAGCAAGGGTCCTATTATTCTGGAGATTGGGAGAGTAGATTTTGGGGAACAACTAACATTCTCTTTCACAGGGTTTTTATAAAATAAATACATTCATTAAGCCCTTCACTTTTTCTAAGCAAGGATGCACCACAGGCCTTTTATTCCAAGGACTGGACTATGGAGTTTTGATGCCAAGAGCTGAGAACCACAAGGTGAATAGCATTTATACCTCTGAGTGCATAGGTAGCATCCCAGGATACAAAAAATTTGAGGCTGACATTCCGGTTTCCAAAGAACTCCCAAAGTACTTTTATTTTTAATAGCAACTTAACTCATTGCATTATAATTACTTCTCAGGGTGGATGTGTCTGCCCCCCCCCCCCCCCCCCCCCCCGATTATACCTGCTCCTCTAGGGCGGGGACTCTGTTCTCTGTCTGACTCATGGTAACGACTCGGTAAATATTGGCTGACTCCAGTGTGAGGAGTTGACAGCCACTTGCATTCCCACTTCCACCTCCAAAATGACTCGAACTCTGACATTCTCTAAATTGGAAGTACTGCAGGTAAATCCAAATACTCGCTGAGGAATTGGATATGTGCTATCAGTGCTGGCTGTTGGTTGCTTGCTTCACCAAATCTAACTTTACATGGGGAATATTAGCTTCAGCTTCTGCATACTATCTGTTCTAGCTGTCCATTGCCATGTGTCAAACTACCCCAAAACTGAGTGGTATGAAATAACCATTTGCTGTGCTCATAGACTCTGTTGATCAGGAATTTGGATGGGGCCCCATGAGAATGGTTTGTTTCTGTTCCAGAATGGTGGGGTCTCAGCTGGAAGCTTCAGAGACTGAGGGTGACTCAGCACTGGAGGGGTTGGAATTATCTGGAGGTTCCCTCCCTCCTGCCTGACAGTTGATGCTGGCTGTTGGCTGGAACCTTCACTGGGGCTCTGCTGGAACATCTACACGTGGTTTCTTCTTGTAGCTTGGGCTTCCTTATAGCATGGCGGCTAGGTTCCAATGGGGAACTTCCTAAAAATGACAGCAGGTTGATGCTGCGTTGCTTTAGTTCTAACTTACCTTGGGAAGCCACACACTGTCACTTCCACCATATTTTTGTTCCTTGTGGCCATCACAAAGGCCTTTCAGTCTCAATAAGAGAAGAAATAGACTCTTCTTGATGGAATAGTGGTGGTGGTGGCTTAATCAGAGGGCTGAGGAGTGAGGATTCCTAGAGTCAGTGAGAACTTTTGGCAGAATGCTGCTGTCAGCCACATACCCCTCATCCAGAGTGCCCACCAAGAACCAGGAGCTTTGGCAAGATTGCTGGCATCCCCGGCACCCTGACAAGCACCATTGGGTAGTGAAAATCTCCCTTGACTGGGAATGAAGAGGCCTATGATCTGATTGTCACATAATATAGGACAGGCCACTTGACCCCTCTCAGCCTCAGTTTCCCCTATCCGACTGATGAGAAGTTTGGACTCAATCAGTTAGTTGTTTTCCAATCTTTTTAAAGCAGGGAAGTCTCCTCCTTTTTAATTTGTATTATTTTCAACCACAGTGTAGGTGGAGCCCATCCCAATATACGGACTGAACAAAAGTCTGTGAAAGGGGTTGTGAGCACCTTCATGCCCATTGTCCTTTCCTGCTCCCTGGGGGTGCTCCACGGTACCTTCCTGCTCCTCAGAGCACGTTTGGAAAACCTTCGGGCCAGGACCTTTCCTAATGGTCTCCAGGATGGTGTTGAGGGTGAGAGAGGAAAGACTCACCCCTTGTCTCTCAGATTTCCCTCCTCACAGATATGTCTGCTTCCTTCCTGCTCCCTACGTGAGCCCCGCCCCATGTCTCCACCATCAGACACTGGGGTACAGCTTCAGGCAGGTGTTCTGGGTGAAATCCCACAACCCCCTGGGGAGAGCAGTGTTTAAGCAGCATGAATATCTGCTGGTATTGTTTGGATTTGCTGCCCTCTCAGCTCCGTCTTTTGTGCCGAACCAAACCAGCCAGGTCTGGGGAGAAGATGGGGACTCCGTGGAAAGGCTGGAGGGCTAGGGGCCGGGGTCTCCACAGTGTTGCCTTCCAGGCCTCAGCGGGTGACTGCGGGAGTCCCCAGCAAGGAGAGGCGCCTGGCCTGCTCTCACAGTTTATTCTCTTCACTGAAGATCTCTGCTTTTCCACCCCTCTCCTTCTGTCTGTCTCCTCCCCGGCCCTTCTCCTAACCCACTCCCTCCCCCACACTTTTTGCTCCATATCTTTGTCTCTCCAGCCATCTCTCTTTTTTAAAAACTCAATCCGCAGAGCGATTAGATTTGCAAATGAGCGGGCAGAAAACTGGGAACAAAGGGAACAGAGCCGAAGAGGGAGCAGGTATAATTACTGTAATTAACTCAAGCAGCAGGGACACATCCCTTCGTCATAGGCTGCTGCAAGGTGCTGTTTAAGCGCAGCAGGAGATGCCGAGGGGAGCCGGCTCCCCTCCCCCAGGGCTGGGGTGTCCTCACGGGGCCCTGGCTGGGGTAGCTCCTCCAGTAGCAGGTGCCTGTGTGAGGACCCTGCTCACCTCCTGTCCTGGGCTCTGCAGGAGCCAGGAGGAGGGGATCTAGGCTCAGAGGACATGGTCTGATCTCCTGCAGGGCGGATTGGGTACCAAAGAACAAAGTTACGGCTCTCCCCTCTTACCTGGGCACTTAGCTCCTTCCCTGCTTTAAGACATTCTGAGAGCGGCTCTGGTATCCCTGAGATCCAAACACATCTAGAGGGCTTGGGGGAAAACACGTCTCTGGTCTCATGGAACTGTCATATCTGTGTCCCCGAGCATCCCCGAATGTACACCTCCTGGCATGTGAGGCCTTCCGGTGCACCTTGGCAACCTGACTTTTCACACTCCATCGGCTAGCCAAATCGGACCGTGTGGTGTGCCCCGAACGTGACCATGTGCTTCCATGTCTCTGCCCTCACGTGTGAGGCCCCTTTCCTCCTGCGTGCACTTTTCCAAATGTCAGTTGGTAAGACGTTATCCACCTCTTGAGATGCACTTGAAAATAAAGCCACTTCTGTGAAGTCTGTACCTATCTCACCTTCCAAAAAAGGCCACAGACCTCATCTCTTTTATGGACCTTACCCCATTGTACCTCTCTTGACCTCCTGTCCTTTGCGGAAGGTGGACGGACCCCAACTTTGGAATTCTGGAGTTTAACTGTCACCTTTGGGGCTTTGTGTCAACAACCAGAGCCCTCTCACTTGCCAATGACAGAAACCCAACTCAAACTGACGGAAACGGTGAAGGGAATGCATTAGTAACAGAAGCCTGAGGATGTCTGTAGTCGGGCATGGTTGGATCTCTGGGCTCAAACATTATCATCAGATGTCTTCCCCCCTCCGTTCCCCTTCCTCAGTGTGGGTTTCACTCCCGGGCAGACTTCTCTACAACATGGCCCCTGCTATCTCCAGACCAGCATCATTCGTAGAGCCACAATCCCAGGGAGAGAGTTGTTCCTTCCCAATGTTCTAGCGTAAACCTGAGACCAAGTCTCATTGGGTTGGGTTGGTCAGGGGAAATGTAACCCAGTGATTGGCCAGGCCGGCATCAAGTGACCCCTGCTGCAACCTGTGGGAGGAACAGGCCAGCCCTCTCCAAACCGCGTGGGTCCCCAGTGGGGAAGGGTGGCCAGAGGGACCTAGAAGAACAACATAGCCTCACAGTATGTCAGCAGAGAGCCACCCTGGTTCAGAGCGCCCAGGGGAGGGCCCAGCGCCTGGAAATGCCCCATAGCCTCCCATTTTTTTTTTTTTTTTTTTGCATTTTTCTGAAGCTGGAAACAGGGAGAGACAGTCAGACAGACTCCCGCATGTGCCCGACCGGGATCCACCCGGCACGCCCACCAGGGGGCGACGCTCTGCCCACCAGGGGGCGATGCTCTGCCCCTCCTGGGCGTCGCCATGTTGCGACCAGAGCCACTCTAGCGCCTGAGGCAGAGGCCACAGAGCCATCCCCAGCGCCTGGGCCATCTTTGCTCCAATGGAGCCTTGGCTGCGGGAGGGGAAGAGAGAGACAGAGAGGAAGGAGGGGGAGGGGTGGAGAAGCAAATGGGTGCTTCTCCTGTGTGCCCTGGCGGGGAATCGAACCCGGGTCCTCCGCATGCTAGGCCGACGCTCTACCGCTGAGCCAACTGGCCAGGGCTGCCTCCCATTTTTTTACTCAACCTGTCCTTTAATACCCAGCCCACGTCCACCAGCTCTGTGATGCCTCCTCACCTGCTCTAGGTGCCCACAGTCTGTACTCCTGACCCAGGTGCAGACCTTTACGCTGTCTTATAAAAAGCTTTCATTTTCACTTGTCAAAGCCTCAATTGAGCAACAAGATTACAGAGCCTCTGGGAGCAGGAATGTGACCGTCCTTGTACGTCCCCTCCCACCCTAAGACAGCCCTGGGCAGGTGGACGGCACTCCAGCGGACCAAGCATGGAATGCAGACTACATCCAGGTCTGAAGACTGGTGGGGTCCCTTACCACCTCTGTGACCTTGGGAGCCCCCTGGCTTCTCGGAGTCTCAATTTCCGTATCTAGAAGTTAGGCTATGAAAACAGTTATTTTACAGAACCATAAAAAATAAAAGAGCTGCTATGTGTGGAAGTACCTCCTCCTCCCAGCGAAGCCTGGCCCGTTTTCCTCCATTTACGGTTGACCTTTGGACAGTGTGGAGGATTAGGGGCCCTGGCTCCCACACACTGGAAAAGCCACATAGAACTTATGACTCTCCTCAGACTTTAACCACAGCTGGCCATTTGCACCTGTGGATTCAACCAACTGTGAATCCAAAACAGTATTTTTAGAGACAGAGGCTGGAGGCGGGGGAGAGGGAGTGAGAGTTAGTGTTTAACAGGCATAGAGTTTCGGTTTGGGGAGATGTAAAATTTTAGAAATTGGTATCGGTGACGGTTACCCAACATTGTGAATGTAATTAATGCTACTGAGTTGTATACTCAAAAATGGTTAAAATGGAAAATTTTATTCTATACATATTTAACTGGAATTAAAAAATTTTAAGTTAAAAAGAAAAACAATTTTTGATCCTCAGTTGGGAAACTGCCGATGAGAGTGTGAAAATACGGCTTTCTACCCGTGTTGGTTGCATCCCGGGATGTGAAACCTGCAGAATACAAAAGGCCAACTGTATCGATTGAAAAAACATCTGCGTGTAAGTCGACCCACGCAGTTCAAACCATGTTATTCATGGGTCGGCTGTACATGATTGTATAATTACAACTGAGCTAAGAGACAGGCATCGGCCTTCCGTATTTCCGTGAGTCTCTAGGCTGTTCTCTGCCTCCCTGGTCGTTTGCTTTTGTTTTCCTTGTCCTAGTTTGTTTGTCTACCTGTTAAATGGTGTGCATGGACAGGGCCGCAAAGCCTAGTGGTCAAGAGCACAGGCAGGCTCGGACCCTGGGCTGCCTTGATTTGGGGTGTCAGTTACACCATGTGCTACTGTGTCACCTCAGACAAGTTATCTCACCTCTGAGCGGCCCAGTTCCTTATCTATAAAACGAGAAAGCACAACCGCATCTGCCTCGTGGGCTGGATTGAACGCGTCGATTTGTGTAAAGCACCTAGCACAGGACTCAGTGGGGAGCAAGTGCTATAAAAACGTTAACTATTATTCCCCTCTTAATGACCCAAACTGAAATACATCATCCCTCAGCATCAGGCTCAGCTGATTCGTCTAAAAATCACTTTTCCGCCTGACCTGTGATGGCACAGTGGATAGAGTGTCAACCTGGAAACGCTGAGGTTGCCAGTTCAAAATCCTGGGCTTGCCTGGTCAAGGCACATATGGGAGTTGATGCTTCCTACTCCTCCCCCCCCTTCTCTCTCTCTCTTTCTCTCTCTCTCTATCTCTCCTCTCTATAATAAATAAATAAAATCTTAAAAAAAAAATCACTTTTCCTCCTCTCCATCCCTACTCCTCATTTTTTAATTCAGTCCCTTGAAATATGGATTACTCCCACATCCTCCTAATTGGTCTCCGCAACCTGTCTTGCCATCTAATTTATTCTTCACACAAAAACGTAACCATATCTGTCCCCTTATTTGTCACTGATGTGGCATCCAATAGTGATCAAGACACGGAGTCCAAACTCTAGGGCATGATGTGCCAATGATTTTTCCTTGCTTGCTTCTTTAGCCTCAGCCCGACCCGCTGGTACTTTGACCAGGTTTTTATGAATCCTTTAGAGCTATGTGACTGATAGAGAAGCGTATATATCCCTTCTTCTTTACACATATGGTGCCCTTTGCTACAGTGTTACATTTTACTTCTGTCGCTTGTCTTACAGATTGTTCCCTCTAGATTGGCCTCGCTCTTTTAAAGGCAGAGCCTGTACTCCTAACCCCTACTCTGTTCTGCTCAGTGAGTGACAGCTGAGTTATTATGGGCTCTAATTGATGCTGGGTAAATAGTTGAAGATTTGAATACATTATGACGAAAATGCACCCAGGTGGCTGGAGTCATGTTCTGAGGACTGGATGAAACAGGATGCTCCATGATCTGTTGGGGGTCCTGTGTTATCAAATGGCCCTGTGCTCTCCTTACACTTCCCTGCAGTGGTTCTTCTTGTCTGCTGCTTTTATGGTAGGCTGAGACAGAGCAATATTTCAACCCGGCTCTTGTCTCTTCTCTCCCATTTCATAAGAATTGGATACACAAGACAAAACCGCGTTCACTGTATAAAAGGATGCCCGCCTGCACACATTCAGGGAAGCACTGGAAGCTGATATGAAGGGTGCCTGGATAGCACCTGGCATCTAGAAGCTCAGCAGATACTTTTTGGATGAAACTTGGGGGTACAGTGTGTCCTGTGTAACTATTTTTAGCCCTCATGTCTCCCCCAAAGTCCTGGTTGTCTAACATCTAATTGGGACCTATTTAGTAATGTTGTCAAAGATGAGCATATGGAGGTATTTACTGACACATTGTTTATAAAAGTAAAGCACTGGAAATACCCTAAATGTTCATCGCAACAGAATAGTCAAATAGATGGTGAAAGATTAGTGTACAGCATTAGTATTAGTCTGTTTGGGCTGCTATAAAATATGAATTAGACTGGATGGTTTATAAACAAAAATTAATTTCTCACAGTTCTGGAGGCTGAGAAGTCCAAGATCAAGGCACCAGCAGCTTGATGTCTGGTGAGAAACCACTTCCTGGTTCAGAGCTGGCTGTCTTTTTACTCATCCTCACATGGGGGCCGGGTTAGGGACCTCTCTGGGGCCTCTTTTATAAGAACACTAATTCTATTCATGAGGGCCCTAACCTCATGACCTAATCACCTCTCAAAGTTCCCACCTCTTAATACCATCACATTGGAGGTTCGGATTTAACATGTGAAATTAGGGAGTGGCATAAACATTCAGTCTATAGCAAGTATAGGGCTCTTACAAATGTTTGTGTTTGTGAAATAGGTTAATGTGGCTCCCAAATGCAAGTCCACCACTCCAGCTGACTCTCCCTTACCACAACTTTGGAGCTAAGACTCAGCATGAGATACAGTTCAGGATCACACATCTCTTCTATATAGTTCTCACAGCAGATCACAGAGGGGCTTTATTTGCCTTATTCCTAACGAAGAACTAGGCAAAGCCCTATAGCTAATGTATAGAAGAGACTATATACTGTTTTTGTTTTTTTTGGCAGTTAACATTTAAAAATTTTTTAAATTTTTTTTATTAATTTTAATTTATTGTGTTTACATGGATTCAAGTGTCCCACTGAATATAACATCCTCACCACCCACCCCTGTGTCCCTTTTTATACCCCTTTGCCCCTCCCCCTAAATCCCTCCCCCCTTCCCTCTGGGATTTGCTGTCCTGTTATCTGTATCTCTGTGTTATGTATGTATAATTTCACTAATCCCTTCACTTTCTCTGATCCCATCCCCTCATCCCCCTTTGCTCTGACAGCTGTCCCTCTGGTTCCTGTGACCCCGCCTCTGCCTCTATTCCATTCCTCAGTTCACTTTGTTCATTAGATTCCACATATAAGTGAGATCATATGATGTTTGTCTTTCTCTGCCTGGTTTATTTCACTTAGCATAATAATCTCCAGGTCTATCCATGCCATTGCAAAAGGTAAGATTTCCTTCTTTTTCATGTCCACACAATATTCCATTGTGTACATGTACCACAGCTTTTTAATCCACTCATCCACTGATGGACATTTGGGCTGTTTCCAGATCTTGGCTAAGGGTTCCCTGTTCTCAGGGACATTTGCATCTGTTCTTGAGGCATTTGTATGTCTGTTGAGATTTAAAGTGGGAGACAGCTCACACAGTAGTTTCTATCATCCACTTGTGGTTGAGAGAGGAATATATTTTTTTGAGATGGTGGCTGGGTTGATACCTTGAAATCATTACATGAGAGTTGATCATTACTTGATCTGAGTATAAGGTAGCCCTTTCTAGAGACTGTATGGGTCATAGAAATTTGGAGTATTAAAGTAAGGAGGGCTTTAGAAAGAGCTACCTCTTTATTTTACAAACGAGGATATTGAGGTAGAGGGAGACTGATGCCTTCTCCAAAGACAGCATTTGGTTTGGCTGAGAGGGCTAGGACCTAGGATCTAGGCCTCCTGACTCTTAGACCAGTAGTTTTTACTCCTTCTGTGACTATGAGAACTATTTTCTAGATTTCCTGACAATCAATTAGTGGTTTTGTATATAGTCTCCCTCTGTGTCCTTTCTCTGTGTTCTAGCTTACTCTCTCTGTTTCAGGCGCTACTCTTGATTGTATTTGAGTTCACAGCAAGATGGCAGGTCGATCACATAGAATAGGGGACTTAGAGAGTTGAGCAGATGGGTTTTCAGGATACTGGGCTACAGTTTTGCATCAACCGTGATAGAAATAGTTATGTATTGTTTTACATTAGATTTGGAATTGTAAAGGTAAGATTGTACCGTTGAATCATATCAAGGATGCTTAAAGATCACTGTGTCCACCCTTTGCTTTATTTGTTCCTTCTCTAGGAATTTATCTTGCAAAGATGTGTGCATAAAGATGTTTGCAAACATAGTGTGCAATAGCAAGAAACTATAAACAATCTAAATATCCACTGATGAGGGATGGTTATAAAAACGATGGTACATTCACACAGTGGAGTATAGAGAGCCATGTGATGATACAACGTGGCAGATATTGCGGGTTGATATGGTGTAACCTATAATATACATTAAGTGAAAATATGACGTGTATGTATGTCTGGTTTGGGTTCCTTTGAAAGCAGAGGCTTAGACAAGCATTTGAGTGCAAGTAGTTTATTTGGGATGTGATCCCAGGAAAAATGAATGACAGAGTGAAGAGAATGAGACAAAAATTCAAATAATGGGTATATTATTGAGTTGTTGCTATATGTAAGAGAAGCATAAATAAGTCCAGACATTCGAAAAACACAGAATGTCTGTGTCTGGAATTGTCTGTTGGTACAAAGGAAGGCTGGATCCATCTTGCATTGGTTTAGGTTGTTCCAGGGGCTTAACTGCCTCTTACTTCCGGCTGCATTTCCTTGTGGGCTGAGCAGGCTCCTCTGATTTTGGAGAAAGCCCTAGTGTTCAAGGTGGGGCTCTGTTCTTGTGCAAGATAGGGACTGTCCAGGGGAGTTGCAGCAGATTTCTGAGGGCGTCTGGTAAGATGGGATGCTGGGCACCGAAAGCATCTGTTGTAATGTAAAAGATGTCTACTTGCATGTAAACAAAGTGTGTGTGTGTGTATATGTGTGTGTGTGTGTATGTATGTATAGATCCAGTCAATTTAAAAATAAACATAAAAATCACTGGGAACTGTGGTTACCTTTGGGTAGGGAGTTGGGGTTTTTGGAGGTCTAGACATTCAGTGTGGGAGAGGACAAATTTTTAAGTGTATAATTTTTTGTGTTAGTTGCTGCTTTTTTAACCCTATGAATATATTTTTCTTTCTTTCCTTTCCTTTCCTTTTCTTTTCTTTTCTTTTCTTCCTCCTTCCCTCCCTCCCTCCCTCCCTCCCTCCCTCCCTCCCTCCCTCCCTCCCTCCCTCCCTCCCTCCCTTCCTTCCTTCCTTCCTTCCTTCCTTCCTTCCTTCCTTCCTTCCTTCCTTCCTGTGAGAGATTGAAAGAGACAGAGAGACAGAGACAGACAAATAAAGGCGAGAGATGAGAAACATCAACTTGTAGTTGTGTCACTTTAGTTGTTTATTGATTGCTTCTTATATGTGCCTTGACTGGGGGGGCTCCAGCTGAGCCAGTGACCCCTTGTTCAAGCCTGTGACCTTTGGGCACAAGCCAGCAACCATGAGATCATATCAATAATCCTACACTCAAGCCAGTGACCCCATGCTCAAGCTGGCGAGCCTGTGCTCCAGTTGGATGAGCCTGTCCTTAGCCCAGTGACCTTGGCGTTTTGAACCTGGGTCCTCAGTGTCCCAGGTCAACACTCTATCCACTGCGTCACCACCTAGTCAGGCTATGAGTGTATTTCTTTAACAATGTTTTAATTAACTTTATTGAGGTATAACATATATAATAAAAGGTACTCATTTTAAGTGTCCTGTGTGATAATCACCATTACAGTCAAGACATGTAACATTTCCATCAGGCTCCCTACTGGCCTTTGGCAGCCACTGCCTCCTTCCACTCTTGGTGACCACTGCTCTACTTTATATCATCTTAGTGTAAATTTGTCTTTTCTAGGATTCTTATAAAATGAATCAAATACTATATACTTTTTTGTGTCTGGCTTATTTTGCTCAGCAGAATGTTTCTGAGAATTATATATTATATATTTTATATATCATAGTTTGTTCCTTTTTATTGCTGAATCGTATTGTGTTGTAGGGATGTAACACAATCTGTTTCTTATTCACATTTGGATGGACTTGTGGATTGTTTCTCGTATTGAGTTATGATGAATAAAAGTTATGAAAACTTCACAAACATTTACAAGTCTTTGTGCAAACATTAGTTTTCATTTTTCTTGCATAAATACCTAGCGGGTTTCTGAATCACATAGGAAGTAAATATTTAACTCTATCAGAAATTGCCAAAATTTTCCAAAGTGCTGTATTACTTCCATTTCTACTAGCAAAGTATGAGATTCCCAGTTGTTCTACAACCTTACCAACACCTGGTATTGTTTCTCTTTTTAATTTTAGCTACTCTGGTGGGTGGGAGTAGTATCTCATGGTTTTAATTTGCATTTTCCCAAGGACAATGATGTTGAGCAATTATCATTTGCATACTTACTAGTTATAGTTCTTCTTTTGTGAAATGCCTGTTCAAAATTTTGACTATTTCTAACTAAGTTAACATCTTACAATTGAGCCATAAGAATCCTTTATATATTCTAGATACAAGCCTTTGGTCAGGTGTATGTATTGCATGTATATTTTCATGGCTTGCCTTTTCTTTCCTCTTCAGTGCCATCTTTTAAAGAATAGGAAGCTTTAATTGTGATATAATCCAATTTATCAATTCCTTCTTGAATATATGCATTTTGTGTACTAAGAATTCTTTGCCTATACTATGGTCATAACATTTTTCTCCTGTGTTTTTTTCTTTAGACAGTTTTTAGTTTAGTTTAGCATCTATAAATTAAGCCAATGGTCGATTTCAAGTTAATTTTGGTTTATATTGTAGGGCAGTGTTCAAGGTTACTTTTCTTCCTGGGATATTCAATTGTCCTAGCAACATTTGTTGAAAACCTTTTGTATTGGATTACTTTGGCATTTTTGTCAAAAATTAATTGACCATGTATGAGTAGGCCTATTTCTGGATTCTTTATTCTGTTCCATTGATCTCTCTGTCTATCCTATGTTAATAGCACATTGTCTTTATTATTGTAGCTTTACAGGAAATCTTAAAATAGTGTAGTTCTTACACTATTTTAGGATGTAGTGGAGAAGGTAGTCAAAGTCCTCCAACTTTGTTCTTTTTCAAAAAATATTTTGGCTATTTTAAATCCTTAACCCTTACATACAAATTTTATTGCCAGCTTGTCAATTTCTATTAAGGATAACCTGGTGACATTATGATTGAGATTATATTCAATACCTGTATCTGAACAATACTGAGTCTTGCAATCTGTAAACATTGTATATCTTCTCATTTATTTAGGTCTTCTTTAATTTTCCAGTGATTATTTTATCATCCCCAGTGTAGAGATTTAACATATGTTTAATTAAATTTATCTGTGTTTTATGTCTTTTGATATTATTATAAGTTGTATTTGTGTTAGCTAGCCTCCAAATTTATAGCTAGTGAACCTTTCCTTCTGATATTATTGCCTTTGTATAATACCTGGCACCCTGCTCCCACCCTCATGCACACATTGTACCAGAATTGATCTGTGTGGCCAATAAAACATGGCAGAATTGGAATGCCACTTATGACACTAGGTAATAAAAGGCACTGTGGCTTCTTCTTTGCTTTTTCTTACACTGCTTGCTTTGGAAGACATGGGAACTGCTCTCTTGGAAGGTCCAATGTGGTGAAGAACAGAGACCTACATAAATGAGGAGCTGAGGCTTCTACCAGCTAGATGTGCATGACTGATCTTGGAAATGGATCCTCCAGCCCCAGTCAAGCCTTTGGATGACAGCAGTTGTGGTTGACATCTTGACTGCAACATATTGAGAGATCCTCATCTGGAGGACCACCCAGTGAAGATGCTTCCAGATTCTTCACTCTCAGGAATTGTGTGAGCTAATAGATGTTTATTTTTTGTAAGCTGGTAATTTGTTATGCAGCAATCAAGAACTACTATAGTATTGCTTTTTAAAAAAAATAACAGTATCTATTTTATTTCAATTTCCAATTCTTCAATATCCAAATAGCATACAGAAATTCCATTTTTCTATATAGACCTTGTGTCCTTGCTAAAATCAGCTCTTTTGCAGATACCTTAGACTTTTTATATAGGCAATCATGACATCTGTGACAAAGATAGTTTTACTTCTTTTCAAATCTGGATGCCTTTTATTTATTCTACTGCCTTTTAAAACTAGCTAGGACTTGCAGTGTTATGTTGAATAAAATGGTGAGAGCAGATATTCTTACTTTGTTCTTCTTCTTAAGTGTAAATTAGCATTCAGTCTTTCACCGTAAGTATGATGTTAGGTGTAGTTCTTCCATAGATGCTCTTTATTGGGTTGAGGAAGTTTTCTTTTTTTCTTAAGAAATTTTCCTAATTCATGTCATTAATAGTGGACTTACAGTTTTAGTAACAGATAGTTGTTATAGTAAGACCTACACACATACACAAAATTACTGTATTTAAATCCAGTATTTCCATGTTTAAGTTATACTTTTGAAATCAGAAGACAAAGTACAACTTAAGTTTTACAACAAAAAAATACACCAGACAAAAAGATAGTTAACAGTAAAAATATCACTATCTGTTCTTGATACAACAGGTAGACACTCTTTGTCAGAAGGCTACATCTTTTCAATTGGATTGTCCAAATCATTAAAATATGGGTGGTTCAGTGCCGTTTTTCTAGAAGCTTGTTTGGCTGGATCATAAGCGAATGTTTCTGCAAGCAAATCGAAGGTATTTTCAACCAAGATTTTGCCACGAGATCTAGGTTTCCCAGTTTCCACTTGGTAAATGTATTTTTATCATCCTGTAAAAATTCCACATCTGGCCACACTTCATTATTGGGGGTGTCCCTAACTCTGAAAATCTGCAATTTCTGAATCCCCATGAAAAAGTGGCTTATTACTTGTACTTCTGCATATATGGTGTCTGTACTCCAAGGGCCAACTGGAATTGAGTGTGAGTTGACCCAGCAACACTTCTGGAGATCATACCAGAGTGCTATTACCCCATGTATATATCTTCTAATAGGTATTTCAAAAGCTCTGGCAAGACCAAGACTAGCCAGTTTAATTGTTCCATTGTTATCAATAGATTTTGAGATTTTAAGATCTCCAGAGTGACAGAACACAATGCCTTGCATGATTTGCTATGAATAACTCTTAACAAGTAAGGAAACTGTGAACTGACCAGAAGGGATAGACTTCAAGTATTTCTTGAGATCCACAATATTCAGAGATGAGATATAACCTGGAGTCCTTCATAAGCTCGTCTTTGAAGACTGATTATATTTGAATGACAGAAGTTCTTTTAATACAGAAATTTCCAGAATTACAGTACTAGGAACTTCTTCCTCTTTACTTTCTAGTCTGACTTTCTTCATGGCTGCCACTTGACCTGTAGTTTTGTGTCTACCCTGATGTATAACTGTGGGGGTACTTTCTCCAGTTTTCTCTATTCTGGTGTAATATTCCATAGTTACTCAATAGGTATGGTAGATCCCAGCTTCTTATCCTATGAAGGTGGGGGTGTGGGGGTGGGGAGACTGGGGGAGTGGTGAAAACAGCAGCGGCTGCTACCATTGTCTGTGTCGCTTTTTCATAAATGCCCAAGAATCCTGAGAGTTTTTATCATAAGCCATTTTCTAATAATCTTTTCGAGTCTATTGAGATAGTTGTATTTTTTTCTTTTTTGTTGTGTTAATGTGGTGAATTACATTGATTGATAATTGAAAGATAAACCAGCTTTGTGTGGCTGAGATAAACCCCACTTAGTTGTCACATATAAATTGGTTTTGGAAACACTTGATGACTGCTGTTCTCTTTTCTGTTATTTCAGGCCCATCTGCATTTTGTGCATCCGAGCAAGGCCAGGAGATGCTGCTTCCCGTTGGTCGCTGCGTGGGGTCCTAGTGGTCCCTTGGTGCCTGAAACTTGCACAGGTAGGTGTTTGTAACCCTCTGAGGTCCTGGGGAGAAGTACCCAGACTGAGACATGTGGGAATCTTGATAAATTGTTGATAATTTCCCACAACCTTAAATCAATATGTTTGTTCAAATATTGGTTCAACTTTAATTAGGTGGAGGAGCTGAAAACTGGGATAGTGGAAGAGTGGAGATGGAGGACTGCTGCCAGAAACCTCAAAACGGGGGGAGAATATTTAGGTACCGGCTACCCTCATACGCCAAATCTTCCCTGTTGAAAGCATGGCCCTTTCGGGTCATAGCCACATCACCAGGATCATCTTACAGTATTCTTCCAACCACACACTTGACTTTTCCAGAGAAGAGTTATGAAAGTACATCTCCCCCTCTGTCTCCTCCTGTTTCCAAAGATAGGCTAACTCCCAGTGATGTTTGAGCACACCTGTCCTTATGGCTTAGTGTACTAGTCAGCTGCATGGGAGACCCACCCCTTAACCTGAGTCTGGCCTGTTTCTTCTTTGTGCTTTGAGCTCAGTAGGAGTTTGATCAGTATTTGTCGAAAGCTCGGTGTCTCCTTCTTTGGGAATTCAAGAAGATGGTTATGAGATACTATGAAAATTTAATTTCACCCAAGAGCATTAAGACCAGGAGAAACCTCTCGTTGCTTGCCTTGGAGGCTGGGGTCAGTCTGCATATGTTAAAAGTATCTGAGACATGAGATTCTGAAAAGGAAACTCTCAGTGGATGAGGTAATAGGAAAGAGCTTGAGTGGCTCCACTGAGTCCGAAACAGCTGCCAACTTTTCAAGGTTAATATGCAGAGAAAGGATAGAACTGGTTTTCTCCTGCGCCTAGTCAGCTGTGGAACTTGGAGACTTTGAAATTAGCTGGTGAGCCAAGTAGAGCAATGCAGCCTCTCCTTCTTTCTCCTCTATTCCAATTTTTCATTCTCTCTCTCCTATCCCTCTCTATTCTGGACTGGGACAATCAGATGACAAAAGAGTTCTACTTTAAAACAAGTGCACCCAGGTATTTATAGTAAGGAATAGGACTGACTGAGCCAGCTGCTAAAAGTAGAAGGTCTGACCTAATCCATTCAGGAAGATTATGGCCCAATGCATTTAGGGATAAAGAAATCAATTCATATCTAATATTTAGAAAACGTATTCAAGATTGGGATGGTAGACCTTATGGGAAAAGCTATAGATTTTCCCAAAGTGACAGCAAAGTGGGAATGAGTCTTGCAGGCAAAAGACTTAACTCTTAGCCCAAACATCAGAAGCTCTTCTAAAGCCTGTTCTCATTTTTCTCCAGGAAAATTGGTCTAAGTCCGCTAAGCATTTTGCACTACATGAATGTCAGTATAGCTCGCTGAGCCCATAAGGGAGGTTTGGGGTGCTAGCTTATGTTTGAGAAGTACTGACTCTCTGTCAATTTTATGGTTGATGCTCATTCAATTTTTCCACATGTGTAAGTTCTTTGAATGAACAAATGCCCCACATTTACTGAGCATGTACAAAGTGCCAGGCACCATGCTGGGCCCTTCTCGTGCTGTTTTATTTAGGATTCACCATAACCTTGGCATATGCTTTCCATTTTTCTGATTTACAACCTGAGACTCAGCTAGGATTTTCCAAAGCCATGTTGCTTGTTAACAGAAGGCTGAGATTTGAACTCATATCTAGCATTGGGGTGCACACTAGTTTTCTCCAATCCTCTTGGCCTTTTATTCTGGGCTGTGTACTTCTTAGGCCCTCAGTCAGTGTGTGCTTATGATGAAAGTTTTTTGACTACTTCTCTCTTAGTATTGTTTCTTCCTCTGAGTTTAACAGCCTAATGGTACCGTTCAACTTCAAGTCTACTTTATGTTTCCCTATTATCATCTATTGTATCAAGTAGGGATGCATTCAGTTGCAAGGAGAAAACCTCGACCAATGTGTGATTTAAAAAAAATTGCTGCAAGTTCTTTGATACTCTTCCATTGAGAGTCGGGGCCTTTGTCACCTGTCCTTGAATCTGGTGACTGCTTCAGCCAACCGAGTAATGCAGAAATGACACTGCATGACTCCAGCATGAGGTTAAGTCACAAAGAGCCATGCAACTTTTGCTTAGGTCTCTCAGAATGCTTGCTCTTGGAATGCAACCATTGTGCTGTGAGAAGCATACACCAGACAGAGGAGCCATCTCTGTAGGGACTCTGGTCAACAGTCCCATTTGAGTCCAGTCTTTGGTCATCCAAGTCCAGGTACAAGACATGCGAGTGAAGAAACCATGCTGGAAGTAAATTCTTCAGGTCTAGCTGTTCTAGTTCCCTGGTGTTACTGATTTCCAGCTGTCTGGTCTCCTTAGTAAAGATCTCAGGCGTCATGGAGCATCAAGCCATTTCATCCGTACCCTGCCTGAGCTCCTGACCTGAAGCATCTGTGAGCTTAGTTCAATGACTTTTTTATGTCATCAAATTTTGAAGTAGCTGTTATTTAAAAAAATTAACTGGAATATCCAAATAACAGTGATTTATAGCAATAGAAGTGTGTGTGTGTGTGTGTGTGTGTGTGTGTATGTGTGTGTGTGTATTTAATAAAGTGAGAGATCTGGAGTAGGCTCTTTTTTTTTTTACACTTTTTTATTTTTATTATTAATTTTAATGGGGTGACATTGATAAATCAGGGTACATATGTTCAGAGAAAACATCTCCAGGTTATTTTGACATTTGATTATGTTGCATACCCATCACCCAAAGTCAGATTGTCTTCGTCACCTTCTGTCTGGTTTTCTTTGTGCCCCTCCCACCCGTAACCACCATACTTTTTTTTTTAATTTTTTAAATAATTTAATTTTTTTAATGGGGTGACATCAACAAATCAGGATACATATATTCAAAGATAACATGTCCAGGTTATCTTGTCGTTCAATTATGTTGCATACCCATCACCCAAAGTCAGATTGTCCTCTGTCACCTTCTATCTAGTTTTCTTTGTGCCCCTCCCCCTCCCCCTTTCCCTATCCCTCTCCCCGCTCCCCCCCGTAACCACCACACTCTTATCCATGTCTCTTAGTCTCACTTTTATGTCCCACCTACGTATGGAATAATGCAGTTCCTGTTTTTTTATGATTTACTTATTTCACTTCATATAATGTTATCAAGATCCCACCATTTTGCTGTAAATGATCCGATGTCATCATTTCTTATGGCTGAGTAGTATTCCATAGTGTATATGTGCCACATCTTCTTTATCCAGTCATCTATTAATGGGCTTTTTGGTTGTTTTCATGTCCTGGCCACTGTGAACAATGCTGCAATGAACATGGGGCTGCATGTGTCTTTACGTATCAATGTTTCTGAGGTTTTGGGGTATATACCCAGTAGAGGGATTGCTGGGTCATAAGGTAGTTCTATTTTCAGTTTTTTGAGGAACCACCATACTTTCTTCCATAATGGTTGTACTATTTTACATTCCCACCAACAGTGTATGAGGGTTCCTTTTTCTCCACAGCCTCTCCAACATTTCCTATTACCTGTCTTGTTAATAATAGCTAATCTAACAGGTGTGAGGTGGTATCTCATTGCAGTTTTGATTTGCATTTCTCTAATAACTAAAGAAGATGAGCATCTTTTCATATATCTGTTGGCCATTTGTATTTCTTCCTGGGAGAAGTGTCTGTTCATGTCGTCTTCCCATTTTTTTTTATTGGATTGTTTGTTTGTTTGTTTGTTGTTGAGTTTTATGAGTTCTTTGTACATTTTGGATATTAGGCTCTTATCTGAGCTGTTGTTTGAAAATATAATTTCTCATTTAGTTGGCTGTCTGATTATTTTGTTATCAGTTTCTCTTGCTGAGCAAAAACTTCTTAGTCTGATGTAGTCCCATTCATTAATTTTTGCCTTCACTTCTCTTGCCTTTGGAGTAAAATTCATAAAATGCTCTTTAAAACCCAGGTCCATGAGTTGAGTACCTATGTCTTCTTCTATGTACTTAATTGTTTCAGGTCTTATGTTTAGATCTTTGATCCATTTTGAGTTAATTTTAGTACAGGGGGACAAACTGTAGTCCAGTTTCATTCTTTTGCATGTGGCTTTCCAGTTTTCCCAGCACCATTTATTGAAGAGGCTTTCTTTTCTCCATTGTGTGTTGTTGGCCCCTTTATCAAAAATTATTTGACTATATATATGTGGTTTTATTTCTGGGTTTTCTAGTCTGTTCCATTGGTCTGAGTGTCTATTTTTCTGCCAATACCATGCTGTTTTGATTGTCGTGGCCCTATAATATAGTTTGAAGTCAGGTATTGTAATGCCCCCAGCTTCATTCCTTTTCTTTAGGATTCCTTTGGCTATTCGGGGTTTTTTATAGTTCCATATAAATCTGATGATTTTTTGCTCCATTTCTTTAAAAAATGTCATTGGAATTTTGATGGGAATTGCATTAAATTTGTATATTGCTTTGGGTAATATGGCCATCTTGATTATATTTATTCTTCCTAACCAAGAACAAGAAATATTCTTCCATCTCATTATATCTTTTTTGATTTCCCTTAACAATGGTTTATAGTTTTCATTATATAAGTCCTTTACATTCTTTGTTATGTTTATTCCTAGGTATTTTATTTTTTTTGTTGCAATCGTGAAGGGGATTATTCTTTTGAGTTCGTTCTCAAATGTTTCATTGTTGGCATATAGAAAGGCTATTGACTTCTGTATGTTAATTTTGTATCCTGTGACCTTACTGTATTGGCTTATTGTTTCTAGTAGTCTTTTTGTGGATTCTTTGGGGTTTTCGATGTATAGGATCATATCATCTGCAAAAAGTGATACCTTTACTTCTTCTTTTCCGATATGGATGCCTTTTATTTCTTTGTCTTGTCTGATTGCTCTGGCTAGAACCTCTAGTACCACATTAAATAAGAGTGGAGAGAGTGGACAACTCTGTCTTGTTCCTGATTTAAGGGGGAAAGCCTTCAGTTTTGTGCCACTTAATATGATGTTAGCTGATGGTTTATCATATATGGCCTTTATCATGTTGAGATATTTTCCTTCTATACCCATTTTGTTGAGAGTCTTAAACATAAAATTGTGTTGTATTTTATCGAAAGCCTTTCCTGTGTCTATTGATAAGATCATGTGGTTTTGTTTTGTTGATATGGTGTATTACGTTAACCGTTTTATGTATGTTGAACCATCCTTGAGATTCTGGGATGAATCCCACTTAATCATGATGTATTATTTTTTTAATATGTTGTATTCGATTTGCTAGTATTTTGTTTAGTATTTTAGCATCTGTATTCATTTGAGATATTGGTCTGGTTTTGGTATGAGGGTTATGTAGGCCTCATAAAATATGTTTGGAAGTATTGCTTCTTCTTCAATTTTTTGGAAGACTTTGAGTAGAATAGGAACCAAGACTTCTTTAGAATGTTTGATAAAATTCGCTGGTATAGCCGTCAGGGCCTGGACTTTTATTTTTGGGGAGGTTTTTAATGGTTTTTTCTATTTCTTCTCTACTAATAGGCTTTCTGCTTCTTCTTGACTCAGTCTAGGAAGGTTGTATTGTTCTAGGAATTTATCCATTTCTTCTAGGTTGTTGAATTTAGTGGCATAAAGTTTTTCATAGTATTCTACAATAATTCTTTGTATATCTATGGTGTCCGTGGTGATTTCTCCTCTTTCATTTTGGATTTTGTTTATATGAGTTCTTTCTCTTTTTTCCTTGGTAAGTCTTGCCAAGGGTTTGTCAATTTTGTTGATCTTTTCAAAGAACCAGCTCCTTGTTCTATTAATTTTTTCTATAGTTTTTCTGTTCTCTATTTCATTTATTTCTGCTCTGATTTTTATTATCTCCTTTCTTCGGCTGGTTTTGGGTTGTCTTTGTTCTTCTTTTTCTAGTTCCTTAAGGTGTGAAGTTAAGTGGTTCACTTGGGCTCTCTCTTGTTTGTTCATATATGCCTGAAGTGATATGAACTTCCCTCTTATCACTGCTTTTGCTGTATCCAATAGATTCTGATATGTCGTATTGTCATTTTCATTTGTCTGTATATATCTTTTGATCTCTGCACTTATTTTTTCTTTGACCCATTCATTTTTTAAAAGCATGTTGTTTAGTATCCACATTTTGTGGGGTTTTTTTCCTCTTTTTTGCAGTTGAATTTCTAGTTTCAAGGCTTTATGATCAGAAAATATGCTTGGTACAACTTCGATTTTTCTGAATTTGCTGATGTTGTTTTTGTGGCCCAACATATGGTCAATTCTTGAGAATGATCCATGTACACTGGAGAAAAAGATATACTCAGTCACTTTGGGATGAAATGTCCTGTAGATGTCTATCATATCCAGGTGCTCTAGTGTTTTGTTTAAGGCCACTATATCTTTGTTGATTCTCTGTTTGGATGACTGATCTAGAGCTGTCAGCGGTGTATGGAGGTCTCCAAGTATGATTGTATTTTTGTCAGTTTTTGTTTTAAGGTCAATAAGTAGCTATCTTATATATTTTGGTGCTCCTTGGTTTGGTGCATATATATTAAGAATTGTTATGTCTTCTTGATTCAGTGTCCCCTGACCATTTTTGTCTCTGAGTACTTTTGCTGTCTTGTAGTCAGCATTATCAGATATGAGTATTGCTACACCTGCTTTTTTTTGCATGTTATTTGCTTGGAGTATTGTTTTCCAGCCTTTCACTTTGAATTTGTTTTTATCCTTGTTACTTAGATGAGTTTCTTGTAGGCAGCATACAGTTGGATTTTCTTTTTTAATCCATTCTGCTACGCTGTGCCTTCTTATTGGTGAGCTTAATCCGTTTACATTTAGTGTAATTATTGACACTTGTGCGTTCCCTATTGCCATTTTATAGATTGCTTTCTGTTAGTTTTGTGTCTTGTTTGATCCATCTCTTTCATTTTTCTATCTTTTGTCTTTATTTGGTTGTATTCCATACATCTTTCTTCTGTTGCTATCTTTTTTAAATCATGTGCTTCTGTGGTGGTTTTTTCAATGGTGGTTACCTTTAAGTAATGAAAAGAGTTCCTACCCTGTTCATTGTAGTGCACTATTTTGTGAGTACTTTTGCACTCCATCGTCCTTTGCTACTGTTAATCTCCATCCTCCCCCCCCCCCTTTCTTTTTGTTGTTGTCACAGTTTAAATTTGGTTTTATTGTGTTCTTCTTGGAGCTTTTACTTGTGGCTTTGTTTTGTTTTCTTCTTTGTATCTGATTGGAGAACCCCCTTTAGTAATTCCTGGAGTGGGGGTTTTCTGATGATAAATTCCCTCATGTTTTCTGCATCTGTGAATGTTTTTATTTCTCCTTCATATTTGAAGGATAGCTTTGATGGGTATAGTATTCATGGCTGAAAGTTCCTCTCTTTCAGGACTTTAAATATTGGGGTCCACTCACTTCTTGCTTGTAGAGTTTCTGTTGAGAAATCGGATGATAATCTAATGGGCCTTCCTTTATATGTTGTATTCTTCTTTTCCCTGGCTGCCTTGAGAATTTTTTCTTTGCCGTTGGTTTGTGCCAATTTCATTATGATGTGCCTTGGAGTAGGTTTGTTGGGGTTAAGAAAACTCGGAGTTCTGTTTGCTTCTTAAATTTGAGGCTTTAGTTCTTTCCACAGGCTTGGGAAGTTCTCATCTATTATTTGTTTGAGTATGTTCTCCATTCCATTTTCTCTCTCTTCTCCCTCTGATATACCTATTATTCTTATGTTATTCTTTTTGATGGAGTTAGATAATTCCTGTAGGGCTATCTCATTTTTTTTTTAATTTTTGAGTCTCTTTTTTCTTCTCTCTGTTGTGCCTCAAGTTGCTTGTCTCCTATGTCACTAATCCTACCTTCTATCTGGCCTGTTCTATTAGCTAAGCTTGTTACCTCATTTTTCAGCTTGTGAATTGAGTTTTTCATCTCTGTTTGATTTGGTTTTATAGTTTCAGTTTCCTTGGAAATATATTCTTTGTGTTCATTGAGTTGTTTTCTGAGCTCCCTAAATTGCCTTTCTGTATTTTCTTGTATATCTCTGAGTATTTTTAGGATTTCTATTTTAAATTCTCTGTCATTTAACTCCAAGGTTTTCAATATATTAAATTTTTTCTCCATAGATTTTTCCTCATTTATCTGTGTTACCTCTCTTTCTTTTGTATCCATGATATTCGATTTTCTCTTCCTTAATGGCATCTGTGGGTGGTTTTGTTGATAGTATTAATGAGATTTAATAAAGAATAAAAAGTTAAAAAAATAAAAAAAATCAAAGAGTTGTTTTTTTTTAAAAAATTAATAATGAAATAAAGAAAAATAAAATAAAATAAAAATTAAAAAGAAGAAATTATCCCCCCCTCCTTTTTTCCTCTCCTGTCCTCTCCCCTCTTTCTTGAGAAAATCTTGTGAACTGTGAATTATATTGTAGTAAATAGAACAAACAATGCCTGTACTGGAGGGCCTGAATTGGGGAGAAGTAATAAATGGAAAAAAAAACCCAGAAGAAAGGGGGTGTGGACCCACAAAAAGCAAATAAGGAAAAAATTTGGGTCAAGAATAAAATGATTTGCTTTTAGGTGTTGGTTGACTAAGAGTTATGATGAGAGGAATAAGAGGGAAACAGGAAAATGGGGGGACAAATTAAAAAATTACTACTGTATTTAGTGGAACAAGAACTAGATAAAATGGAGAGCAGGGATGGGAGCACTGCTAGTGAGTTAAAAAGGTGAAGTAAAAACCCCCAAAATGCCACAAACATAAGTTTGAGTCCCAGATAAGATAATTTGTTCGTTATTGAGGTTTGAATGTGAGGAGACGTAAAGGACAAAGAAAGAAACTAATATAGAGGGAGAAAAGAAAGAGGGAGAGAGAGAAAAAAAGAGGGAACCACTAAAAGAAGAAAAAATAGGAGAGAGAGAGAGAGAGAGAAAGAGAGAGTTAGGGTTTTGGAGTGCAACCCTCATAGAGAGAAAGGAAGAGGAAAGAAAAGATAATGGGAGATGTAACACTTATGGGTAGTGTAGTTCAAGGAGAGGAAAGAGTAAGACTGGCAGAGAGTTAAATGACCAAATTGGAGGAGGAAAAAAAAAATCAAGAATGAAGATAAGAGAAACAAATGAACAAATATAATAAAATGGGATAGGTTATAAAGTCTGCAGATTATTCTTGATTTTGAGAGGTTATCTTCTTGCTTTTTCTTTTCTCTCCCTCTTTCTGGTCAGTGACTTTGTACCTTGGGTTCTGCCCCTTTGGCACACTCAGGTAGAGGTTTGCAGTTGATAAGTCTCTATGGCGATGTCATGTATTGTGCTTCAGTCTCGTTGGCAGTCGAGGCTCATTAGCATTTATAGGCTCCGACAGTGAGAGAGTCCGTGTTCCTGGAGCTTCTCTCCTAGTCTTTCCTTCCTCAATTAGTAGCCTGATAATCCAGCTATGGGGTTGCTGCTGCCTCTGCCTGGATAGTAAGAGGCTCAAAGAGCTGGCAACTCCCCACTATATTTCCACTCAGCACAGGGCTCTGGGTAAGGCTCAGTCAGTCAGAGCTGCTAGCATAATCAGGTGGGGTTTCCGCCCACTCAAAGACCTCTGGCTCTGCCACTCTGTCTGGTAACATGGGCGGGCGCCCACTCCTGGGGCACTTGGAGGAAACTCTCGCTCACTATCTGTGCACAGACCAGGATATCAGGCTGGAAATCTCACACTCAGAGTGAAACCCCCACCCACACGGAAAAGTTCCAGTGTTGGAATTGGCTCTCGCTCCCTCCCCGTGCGTGGCTTTTTCAGGGCGCTGGGGCAGCCCAGAGATTCTGCTTTTGGCCCACACAAAGGCCTCTGACTCTGCCTCTCTGTGGGGTAACACGAGCGCCCACTGCTGAGGCACTCAGAGGAGTCTCTCACCCACTATCTGCGCGTGCCAACCCGGAGATTGGGGAAAATGGCTGCCCCATTTGTCTTTCTTTGTCTGGGTTTGGCGCGAGTATTAGCTTGTATTGACTAGGTTGCCACAGGCACAGTTTTTATTTATTTATTTATTTATTTATTTATTTTATTATTTTATTTTTTTTGTATTTTTCTGAAGCTGGAAACGGGGAGAGACAGTCAGACAGACTCCCGCATGCGCCCGACCGGGATCCACCCGGCACGCCCACCAGGGGCGATGCTCTGCCCACCAGGGGGCGATGCTCTGCCCCTCCGGGGCATCGCTCTGCTGCGACCAGAGCCACTCTAGCGCCTGGGGCAGAGGCCAAGGAGCCATCCCCAGCGCCCGGGCCATCTTTGCTCCAATGGAGCCTTGGCTGTGGGAGGGGAAGAGAGAGAGACAGAGAGGAAGGAGGGGGGGGTGGAGAAGCAAATGGGTGCTTCTCCTGTGTGCCCTGGCCAGGAATCGAACCCGGGTCCCCCACATGCCAGGCCGACGCTCTACCGCTGAGCCAACCGGCCAGGGCCGCCACAGGCACAGTTTTTCCTCGGCTTGGATCTCCGTGCCACAGCCTGGTTCGGCCGTTTGTGCCACGGCCTGGATCTATTCACCCCCCTTTTCCACCTCAGTTTCTATATTCTCAGTTCCCAGTGAAAGCAGCCCTATTTAGGTTAGTGATGAAGGCAGAGCATTTCTTACTCCCTATTTCCTTCAGGGTTTGATTACATATTTAGCCAATTTTTTGCTCGACCATACCTTCGGGTGTATTGTGAAACATCTGGAGGCTCCAAGGATAGGTTTTTCTGTTTCTGGTTGAAGATCTTGTTGAGTTTTGGGGGAGATTTATCGGTATCGCTTCCTACCATGCCATTACTCTGACGTCATCCCTCACCACCATACTCTTGTCCGTGTCTCTGAGTCTCATTTTTATGTCCCATCTATGTATGGAATCATAAAGTTCTTAGTTTTTTCTGATTTACTTATTTCACTCAGTATAATGTTATCAAGGTCCATCCATGTTGCTGTAAATGATCCGATGTTATCATTTCTTATGGCTGAGTAGTATTCCACAGTATATATGTACCAAAGCTTTTTAATCCACTCGTCCACTGATGGACACTTGGGCTGTTTCCAGATCTTCGCTATTGTGTCCAATACTGCCATAAACATGGGGGTGCATTTCTCCTTTTGGAACAGTGCTATGGTGTTCTTAGGGTATATTCCTAAAAGTGGGATAGCTGGGTCAAAAGGCAGTTCGATTTTTAATTTTTTGAGGAATCTCCATACTGTTTTCCACAGAGGCTGCACCAGTCTGCATTTTCATCAGCAGTGCAGGAAGGTTCCCTTTTCTCTACATCCTCGCCATCACTTATTCTGTGTTGTTTTGTTGATGAGCGCCATTCTGGTTGGTGTGATGTGATATTTCATTGTGTTTTTAATTTGCATTTCTCTAATGATTAGTGATGTTGAGCATTTTTTCATATGCCTATTGGCCATCTGTATATCCTTTTTGGAGAAGTATCTATTCTTTTCTTTTGATCATTTTTTGATTGGATTGTTTGTATTCCTGTTGTTGAGTTTTACAAGTTCTTTATAAATTTTGGTTATTAGCCCCTTATCAGACATATTGTTGAATATGTTCTCCCATTGTATGGTTTGTCTTTTTATTCTGTTCTTATTGTCTTTAGCTGTGCAAAAGCTTTTTTAGTTTGATATAGTCCCATTTGTTTATCCTGTCTTTTATTTCACTTGCCCTTGGATATAAATTGGCAAATATCATATATTGCTGTGAGAGATGTCGGAGAGCTTACTGCCTATGTTTTCTTCTAAGATGCTTATGGTTTCACGGCTTACATTTAAAGTCTTTTATCCATTTTAAGTTTATTTTTGTGAATGGTGTAAGTTGGTGGTCTAGTTTCATTTTTTTGCAGATAGCTGTTCAATTTTCCCAACACCATTTGTTGAAGAGGCTGTCTTTACTCCATTGTATGCCCTTACCTCCTCTGTCAAATATCAGTTGTCCATAAAGGTGTGGGTTTATTTCTGGGTTCTCCGTTCTGTTCCATTGATCTATATGCCTGTTCTTATGCCAGTACCAGGCTGTTTTGAGTACAGTGGCCTTCTAGTATAACTTGATATCAGGAAGTGTGATACCTCCCACTTTATTCTTCCTTTTCAAGATTGCTGAGGCTATTCATATTCTTTTTTGGTTTCATATAAATTTTTGAAATATGTGTTCTATATCTTTGAAGTATGTCATTGGTATTTTAATTGATATTGCATTGAATTTATAGATTGCTTTGGGTAATATAGACATTTTAATGATGTTTATTCTTCCTAACTATGAGCATGGTATATGTTTCCACTTGTTTGTATCTTCTTTGATTTCTTTTATCAATGTTTTATAATTTTCCGAGTACAAGTCTTTAATCTCCTTGGTTAAATTTACTCCTAGGTACTTTATTTTTTTGGTTGCAATATTGAAGGGGATTGTTTCCTTAATTTCTCTTTCTGACTGTTCATTGTTGGTGTATAAAAATGCCTATGATTTCTGAGTATTAATTTTATATCCTGCCACCTTGCTGAATTCATTTATCAGGTCTAGTAGTTTTTTGACTGAGACTTTAGGGTTTTCTATATACAATATCATATCATCTGCAAATAATGATAGTTTTACTTCTTCTTTTCCAGCTTGAATGCCTTTTATTTCTTCTTCTTGTCTGATTGCTGTGGCTAGGACTTCCAGGACTATGTTGAATAAGAGTGGTGAAAAGGGGCACCCCTGCCTTGTTCCTGATCTTAAGGGGATTGCTTTTAATTTTTGCCCATTGACAATGATGTTGGCTGTGGGTTTTTCATAGATGGCCTTTATTATGTTGAGGTATGTTCCGTGTATTCCCACTTTGCTGAAAGTTTTGATCATGAATGAAAAGCATTATCAAATGCTTTTGCTGCATTAATTAAAATTATCATGTGGTTTCTCTCCTTCCTTTTGTTTATGTGATGAATCACATTGATTGATTTGCAAATATTGTACTAGCCTTGCCTCTCCAGAATTAATCCCACTTGATCATGGTGTATGATTTTTTTTCATATATTGTTGGATCCAGTTGGCTAATATTTTGTTGAGGATTTTAGCATCTAGATTCATCAGGGATATTGGCCTATGATTTTCTTTCTTTGTGTTGTCTTTGCCTGGTTTTGGAATCAGAATTATGCTCGTCTCATAAAAGAAGCTTGAAAGTCTTCCTTCCTCTTGAATTTTTTGAAATAGTTTAAGAAGGATAGGAGTTAGTTCTTCTTTGAATATTTGGTAGAATTCACTTGTGAAGCCATCAGGCCCAGGACTTTTCTTTGTTGGGAGTTTTTTGATAACTGTTTCGATCTCATTTGTTGTAATCGGTCTATTTAGGTTTTCTGATTCTTCCAGATTGATTTTTGGAAGATTGTATGTTTCAAGGAATTTGTCCATTTCATCTAGGTTGTCTAGTTTTTTGGCATACAGTTCTTCATAGTATTTTCTTACAATATTTAGTATTTCTGTTGTGGCAGTTATTTTTCCACTCTCATTTCTAATTTTATTTATTTGAACCTTCTCTCTTTTTTTCTTGGTGAGTCTAGTTAAAGGTTCATTGATCTTGTTTACCTTTTCTAGCTTCTTAAGGTATGCCTGTAATGCTGTGAATGTCCCTCTCAGTACTGCTTTTGCTGTGTCCCATAAATTTTGAGTTGTTGTATGCTCATTGTAATTCATTTCTAAGAATTTTTTTATTTCTTCTTTGATCTCATTGTTAACCTATTCATTATTTAATAACATGCTATTTAGTTTCCAAGTGTTTGACTATTTTTCAGTTTTTCTGTTTTGGTTGATTTCTAGTTTTATGCCATTGTGATCAGAGAAAATGCTTGATATGATTTCAATCTTCTTAAATTTGTTGAGACCGCTTTTGTGCCCTAACATGTGGTCTATCCTAGAGAATGTACCTTGAGCTCTTGAAATGAATGTATATTCTGCTGCTTAGGGTGAAAGGTTCTGAAGATATCTATTAAATTGAGTTGATCTAGTGTGTCCTTTAAGTCTGCTGATTCTTTGTTTATTTTCTTCCTTGAGGATCTATCTAGTGATATTAGTGAGATATTGAAATCCCCTACTATTATAGTATTGCTGTTGATCTCACCCTTTAAAGCCATCAAAATCTGCTTTATATATTTAGATGCTCCTATATTAGGTGCGTAGATATTTGTAATGGTTATATCTTCCTGTTGGATTGCTTCCTTTATCATTATATAGTGTCCTTCTTTATCTCTTACTATGGCCTTTGTTTTAAAGTCTATTTTGTCTGATATAAGTATTGCTATACCAGCTTTTTTTTCATTTCCATTTGCATGAAATATTTTTTTTCCATCTTTTTACCTTCAGTCTATGTGCATCTTTTGTTTTAAGGTGTGTCTCTTGTAATAGCATATGTTTGGGTCCTGTTTTCTTATCAATGCAGCTACCCTATGTCTTTTGATTGGATCATTTAATCCGTTTACATTTAAGGTTATTATTGATATGTAGTTGTTTATTGCCATTTTGTTCTTTAAAGCTGTATTCATCTTTTGCTATATTCTTTTCTTCCTTTGATCTGTTTACAACAAGCACCTTAGCATTTCTTGCAGCATTGGTTTCGTTGTAGTGAATTCCTTGATTTTTTATTTTTGTCTGGGAAGCTTTTTATTTCTCCTTTAATTTAATTTAATTTTTATTTTTTTATTAATTTTACTAGGGTGACATCAATAAATCAGGGTACATATGTTCAAAGAAAACATATCCAGGTTATCTTGTCAATCAATTATGTTGCATACCCATCACCCAAAGTCAGATTGTCCTCCGTCACCTTCTATCTAGTTTTCTTTGTGCTCCTCCCCCTCCCCCTTTTCCTCTTCCTCACCCCCCCTCTATCCCCCCACTGTTATCAATGTCTCTTAGTCTTGTTTTTATGTCCCACCTATGTATGGAATAATGCAGTTCTTGTTTTTTTCTGATTTACTTATTTCACTTCGTATAATGTTATCAAGATCCCACCATTTTGTTGTAAATGATCCGAAGTCATCATTTCTTATGGCTGAGTAGTATTCCATAGTGAATATGTGCCACATCTTCTTTATCCAGTCTTCTATTGAAGGGCTTTTTGGTTGTTTCCATGTCTTGGCCACTGTGAACAATGCTGCAATGAACATGGGGCTGCATGTGTCATTACATATCAATATTTCTGAGTTTTTGGGGTATATACCGAGTAGATCTCCTTCAATTTTAAATGATAGCCTTGCTGAATAAAGTAGTCTTGGTTGAAGGTTCTTGTTCTGCATTACTTTGAATATTTCTTGCCACTCCCTTCTGGCCTCAAGTGTTTCTGTTGAGAAGTAGGATGCCATGCTTATGGGGGCTCCTTTGTAGGTGATAGCCTTTTTATCTCTAGCAGCTTTTAATATTTTCTCTTTATCACTTAGCTTTGGTATTTTAATGATGATGTGTCTTGGTGCATATTTCTTTGGGTTTCTCTTTAATGGATTTCTCTGTGCTTCTTGAACATGTGAGACTTTTTCCTGCCTCAATTTAGGGAAGTTTTCAGCTATGATTTGATTGAACAAAGTTTCAATCCCTTGTTCTTTCTCTTCTTCTTCAGGAACCCCTATGATGTGGATGTTATTTTTCTTCATGTTGTCACAGAGCTCTCTTAGAGTTTCTTCAGACTTTTTGAGTCTCTTTTCTTTATTCTGCTCTTCTTCTGTGCCTTCGTTTATCTTGTACTCTACCTTGCTGATTTGATCCTCAGCTTCATCTATCCTTCTTTAAATTCCTTCCATTGTAGTCTTCAATTCTGATATTGTATTTGTCATTCTGACTAATTCTTCTTTATTATTTTAATTTCCTTTTTTACATTTGCTATCTCTTCATTTAGGTGTTCATAATGACCATCTATTGTTCTTCTAAGCTCTTTGAACATACTAACAATCATTATTTTAAACTCTGCATCTAGTAATTTGGTTATATCTGACTCATTCTGGTCCTACTCTGGGGATTTCTCTTGATTCGTTTGGGTTGCATTTCTCTGCCTGTCCATTTTGTCTGTGTATAAAAGGGTTTGGCCACTAGAGTCCAATGGATGTTGCCTCTGTGTTCCCTAGGTGTTGTCTGTCCTCAGGCCCACCACCCCCTCTGCTGCTCCTGCCTAGGGCATTGGGGTATGAGCATTGCCGGTGCAGGCCTGCTGTGGCTGTCGCTGTGGTTTCTGCCTCTTGTCCACCAGAGGGGCTGTGTTCACGCGCCCAGCTCTACAAGCCTCAGCAGGTCTCGGCCTTTGCCCTGCCCCCATGGGTGGGATTGATCGCCCCACACAGGCCACAAACCTGGCACCACGGGCAGGGTGAGCACCTTTGCTCAGCTGTGGGTCTTTGCTTATTCCCGGGCTTCTGCCCTCCACCCTGGTCAGAGCTGGCTCCTGTGTAGGGCCGCAAGCCTCTGCTCCACAGGTTGGGGAGGCTGCACAGCCGCAGGCCCTTGCTCAGCAGTGGATCTCCACCCATTCCGGGCTCCCGCCTTTCCCCCACAGGCAGGGTTTCAGGTGGGCCTGCAGCCTGGTTCAGACCGCTTTCACGTGCCCCCTCTGCCCCCACCGGGCTAGACTGAGCTTACTGCAGGGCCTCAGGCACGGCCCTGCCGATGGAACTGTGCTTCCGTGTCCCACCACCTCCCGCCTTCCAGAAAGCCCTCAGCAGTGTGGGTGGGGGTGCTGCAGGTTAGACCCTAACACTCCATACTGTATTCTTGAAAGCTCCTTCCTTCTAAGCGGCTCTGCGCTAAGTGCTGTGGGAGAGCTTGTTTGGCTGGTGTCCTGCTTCCCTTTGCTGGTATTGCTGGTTCCAGGGGAAATATTCTCTTCAGATTTGGGGAGTGACTCAGTCCAGGAGTTAGGTGGCTGTCCCTCAAAGTGTTTCTCTCTGTGCCTCCTAGATTACACTCTCTTTCTGCTACTCTGGTGTTCTTTTCTCTTCCTGTCCCCCGGAGCCCCGGGTGAGTGGTTGTGAAAGAGGTTTTATGCATGGTTCCTTTAAGAGGAATCCTAAGTCTGAGAAATCTGTCTCTTTCTGACAAACAGTATCCTGACTTGTTTCACAGCTAAATATTGTCCATGTGCCTTTTCTAGGCTCTGGGGTTGCAGGCTTGGGCTTTGTTCTTGGGGCCCAGGTCCCTCCCTTCTCTGCTAAACTTACTTCCCGCCACGCAAGTCTCTCCAGGCTGCCTTTCGCTCTAGGGAGCTGGGAAGCCCTCTCCATGATTCCGCTTTTCCTACCAGTCTCAACGTGGCTTCTTCAGTGTTCCTTGGTTGAAGAGTCCTCTTAGTTTAGTTCAAAGTTGGTTTTTCCAGATGATGGTTCTTAAAATTAAGTTGTAATCCACTTTGGTTCTGGGAGTTGGAAGTTGGTATGTCCGCCTACTCCATTGCCATCTTGCCGCTGCTGGAGGTAGGCTCTTGTTGGCATTAAGTTACTTCTCAACAAGGCCCTGTCCATCAGGGACCCAGGATATGTCCATATGTTTACATTGCTATCCTTAGTATGTTGACTTTTGTCCTTATGCTCATTGCTTCCTAGTTTTGGCTTAAATGCGGTAGCTCTAGCCATTGAATCAGCATTCGAGTTAGGAAGAAGAAAGGACAGGCAGAGCCATCTATATGGTTTTATTAAGGAAGCAAAAGCTTGCCCAGAAATCCCCAGGTCTTCACTTGTGTCTCATCAGCTAGAATTGTAACATGCCACCTTTAATGAGAATGGAGGCTGAGGAAATGAATATTTACCTGGCATATTGCTGACCTAAATCAACTTAGATTCACTTAGCAAGGACACAGGAGAACATGAACACCATGTGTGCAAGCCATTGTCTACCACATACCTGAATTGTTCTACCTTTTTTTTAAAATTTTTTTAGCTGGCTTAATTACATGGTGCATCGTTGAAAGCAGAGAAAACAGAAAAACAGAGAAATGGCCCCTTACTTCTCTGGAATGCTTCTTAGCTTCTAGTCCTGCACTAAGCAGGTCATTTCTGTTGAATATGTTTATTTATTGATGAAAGAGAAGACTAAGGAGGAGCTCTTCACATTTTTACTTCGCATATTTCTTGAATTTTGAGAGACAATGTATATACCCTGTTGTACATTTTTAACTTTATATCTGCAGTTTTCATTATAACTTTACAACATTGCAAAAAGTATAATTTTTACTTTTGTAAATTCTGACATCAAGAAATAAACCTTTACATTGCTTTTGAAAAAGTTTCCAATGAAATCTAAATGTGCTAGTGATTTGATACTATTGATATTACCTTCTGTTTAAAACTACAAAAATAAGCTTTTCTCAGTAGTCAGAATTTTTACATCATTCCTTTTCTTCTTGAATTTATACTTCTCTTTCACATTCCCCACAGAATTTTATCTTAATGTAATATATTTTTATGCTTGAAAGTTTTTTTTTATTGATTTCTTTATCATACTTTTCTGCAACAAAAACTATGTATAAATGGAAATAGCATTTTAAACATTCATGTGACTAAAAGTGTTTAAGTATTGGAACATTTCTTCTGGATTGAATTATCATTGAAATTATTATTATACAATTGAGAGAAACAATGTAAATAGAGAATACATTTTGGTATATAATTATTAAACACAAATAAAATTCATTGGAAATGCATCTGCTCTGAGATGGGTGGGATTTTAAAAATTATTTCCTGTATCTAGGAGTGAGTATCACTTATTGCTAGAATTAGACTAAGTTTGGCACCAATTGCTTTTTGTTTATTAAGACATAAGAACTGACGGATGTTAACTAGACTTGCTGTGGTGATCATTTCGCAATATATAAAAATAGTGAATTATTGTCTTGAAATGAAACTAGTGTAACGTTATATCTCAATTATACCTCAATTTAAAAAAGACAGAAGGGCTGAAAACATTGTTCACTTAAGTAAATGGAAATGTAAAGAATATTGTTACATTTCAATGACAGTAGTTGAGCTACTTCCAAGTCATATATTAAAAATCACATAGTGATCTACCACCAAAATCATTTTTAATGCTCTATCAGCTGACAGCTCAATTAGGTCCTCCTTTAATTATTGGAAACCACCTGACTTGGAAAAGAAATCGTAACCAGTCATTTGAGTTGTTCATTTGCAAATGAATTTCTTACCCACTCATTAGAGACATGCACGACCTTGATATTTCTATCGACTCCCCTCTTTGGAGTTCTGGAAGTTTGTACTCCAGGACACATCATACTAAGATTCGGGATTAGTGAATGCTGTGTCTTTCCTTGGGTTAAGTGGGAGGAGGAAAAACAGAAGATGGGGAAAGAGAACTTACCTGTAGGCAGATCAATGTTGGGAGTCTGAAGGAAAACAGGATTTGGACATTGATCCTCATTAAGCTATCCATGCTCTCAAACCAAGTCTGCTTGAATCCCCAAGAGCATGTGGACTCCAATTTGAAGACTGCTGTTCCAAAGGCTGTTAGAACTCATAGAGATGTTAACACTTTTGGAGAGGATGGACTTGCTTGAGTTTTTCTTCCAGCATATTGGCTCTCAGGGAACTGCTCTGTGCTAAGTGCCTTACAGGTATCATCTCACAGAGTCCTAAGAACAACAGCCTATTTTGCAAATGAGGATGCGTAGGTTAAAGCAAGTAGCAGTCATCAAGTACCAAAGCTGGGGTTCAGACCCAGGACTATGGTCATACAGAGCCTGAGATCTTCAACCGCTATATTAGATAGATGGTACCCAACTTTGGGCACAGTGAACACAGATCTTCCCTTGAGTTGTTGCCTGCACTGTTGTTGCTTTTATTTTTGTTTTCTTCTTGGGAAGTTTCTCTAAAGCATGGTCCTCAAATACAGATGTCTGGGCCCCCACCTCCAGAAATTTTAATTCAATAGATCTGGGTGAGGCTGAAAATCTGCATTTCTAATAAATTCCCAGACCTGAGAACCATACTTGGAGAGTCATTTCTCTTAAGCATGACTGGCCTGATGGAAGAGATCCTCATTTCTAATGCATTTAGGAACTGATTATTTTTCCTTTACATTTCATGTAGGGCTGAAGTTTTTGCCTGCCTAGAAGTGAGTCCGTATGAAATGCACATTGCATGTATATTTCAACACCTGAATCAGCTTTGGAAAAGCTTGTGCTGCAGGAATTTTTGCTGGAGATTTTCTTAGTGACATTGCCCACAGGCATGCCTGCATAAGGGGAAACTGTGTTGACATGTTTTTATTTATTCCTGTACACTTTGCACATGAAGGTCCCCTGTCTTTGCCAAGTTGTTCCCTCTGTCCAAACAGAACATCCTTTCTTTCATTCTTCACCATTGGGTCAATATTCGAGACTCATCTCAAGATATTATTTTTTTCTGAAGTTTCTTGGCTGACTGAAGTTCCTCTTTCCTGAACTCTGCTGCACAACATTCTATGGACATGATTTTGCTTACATGGTATCTCTCCTGCTGGCTGATAAATTTGATGTTACTAAGTGCTCAATAAATAATAATAATTAGCTCACCTTTAATAGCACTTACTGTATACTAGGCATTTGCTAGTCACCTTACATATTCATTTCATTAAATCCTTACAACAATCTTGTGAGGAAGATACTGTTGTCATCCCTATTTTATATTTGAGGAAACTGAGGCACAGAACGGTAACTTAGTCAAGGGCACATAGCTATTCAGGAGCATTTTCTTACTGAGGTCCCTGTGGCCCAGGACTGGCCCTCAGGCTTGCAGCCCCCACGATCTGTCAGCCCATGAAGCTCACTGCCACCGAGGCGCATAACTTACATCAGGAGAATGCTGGTCCATTGGTTTGTGTGGCAAGAAACGCTCAGGGGGATGGACACTCTGGGCAGCACATTCTCTCTCGTGGTGGGTGTCATAGGAAGCCAAAGCACGAACCTCCATTGAACTAGCCAGCGCAGTAAATTTAGAACAGGGGAATTAGCAACCTGGGTCCAATGTGTAGTGTGTTTGGATGAAGACAACCCCTTTCTGTAGCGAGGATGTCTCTAGAGTAACAGGGCAAGTCCTTGGCCACTGTTGCTTCACGGATGGGAGCGGGGACCCGGCAGCTAGACTACATGGTTCACCTGCCAGCTCTACCACTTACTAGCTATGGGACTTTGGGCAAGTTACTCATCTGCATGAGATGTTTGTAATAAGGGAACCTGTCTCATAGGCTTGCTATGAGGGCCAAGTTCTTTAACATATGTTAGAAGCTTAGCAGCATGCCAAGTATAAAACAAGAACTGTGGAAGTAGTTGCTGTTGTGACTACTAGCAGTGTATTCTCAGAGGCCAGGCATATTGTAAGTGCTCAATGCACTTTTTTTCTTTTCTTTTTTCTTTTTTTTTACAGAAACATAGAGAGAGAGTCAGAGAGAGGGATAAATAGGGACAGACAGGAATGGAGAGAGATGAGAAGCATCAATCATCAGTTTTTCATTGTGACACCTTAGTTGTTCATTGATTGCTTTCTCATACATGCCTTGACTGTGGGCCTTCAGCAGACTGAGTAACCCCTTGCTCGAGCCAGCAACCTTGGGTCCAAGATGGTGAGCTTTGCTCAAACCAGATGGGCCCGCACTCAAGCTGGTGACCTTGGAGTCTCGAACTTGGGTTTTCCGCATCCCAGTCCAATGCTCTATCCACTGCGCCACCGCCTGGTCAGACTCAATGCATATTTTTGAATGAGTGAATAAGCGAATGAATGATTAGTTTGACTAGAACTTTGTTAGACTCTACTGATGTTTACTTGACAGAAGTGACTTAAAAATAATTGGTTTTTTTTTACAGTGACCAATAGTAAAGAAATACATTTTAAGTTAAGACTAGTACACATGTGCACACATGTTTACACATGTGTCTTCCAAGGGCCCATGGATGCGACTTTTCCATGAAGCTCCAGTTTTCTTAGGGCTCCATGGACCAGAGCTGGGGCCCTTGTGCCTGTGGCAAAGTTTTGGTGGCTGAGGACATGCTGTCTTCTCTTTAAGGTCTCTTGTTCTTTGTTGAACACTTTGCCTGAGGTTGACTAGCACCTGCTGTGGGGACGGTTTCGATCTTTCCCTGCACCCTCTCCCACCCAGGTATAAGTGGCCACCACTCCTTTTCCTGACACGGGCTATTGGCTCTTGGGCCTATGTGTACACTGGGGATGCCTTTGGCTGGCATGTAGCCCAGATTCTTGAGTTTTTGGTGGTCTTCAAGGGTGAGTAGGAAATGTGTTTATCTGCTGGAGGACAGTGATGGTGTAGGTGGGGCTGCAGTGTGGTTGAAGGAGAGGGTGTGTGGGCGTGTCCTGATGTGCATTCAGAATTGTATGAAAAAGAAGGAGTGTATGGATTCTAGACAGAAGTGCCCATTTGTGGCAGCCTGGCCCAAGCTCCATCGCTGCCCTTTCTCTGGTCACTGTCAGTTTTCTCGGGTGAATGGGAAGGACAGAATGCTCGGGAAACTTTCTCAGCCACCAGCTTGGTCTCATAAGGCTTGCCTGTAAAGGGCACCTGCACAAACTATTCCAGGTCAAAGAAGAGAAAGGGAGAAGGCCAGAGGGACTCTTATTGTGAAAATGGTAACATTAATAACCCTTGCTACTATTTATCAGGCATCTCCGAGCTCTGACACCCCTGGATTCTGCCTCCTGACTCAAACAGCAGCTGTGTCTCTGCCCTATAGTTTGTGGCCCATGTGACTTCTATTTATCTTTGTTAAACATTTTAAGTATATTCCATTGTTTTGCCTAAATGCTAATGTGAGCCTTCTCAAACCATGGCCATTGAGGGCTCTTGTTTTTTCTGACTTACTAAGGTGAGGGGGTGGATACCTCCACCTGTCTCCCCCATTGCTTTTGTCCCTCTGTTTTCCATCACTTCTCAAAAATGTTAGCGTTAGCATATTCCCTCCAAAGACTCAGAAATGCAGTCTTACAATTTGCTGATTTTGTATGTGTTCACATTTTCCAAGTATTCCCTAGCCTATTTGTTGTCAATAGATATTTCTGCAAAGTCTTTATTACTTCCTAACTGTTTAACTGTATTTCTTAACCCCTTCCTTTTTTCCTTTCTGTACTTTCTCTGTTTAAGCAGACGATCATAGAGTTTTAGATTTAATGGACCAAAAGTTAAAAGAAAAGGAAAGTCAGAGTAACTTATAAAGCAGGGGTCGGGAACCTATGGCTTGTGAGCCAGATGTGGCTCTTTTGATGGCTGCATCTGGCTCGCAGACAAATCTTTAATAAAAAAAATAACGTTAAAAATATAAAACATTCTCATGTATTACAATCCATTCATTTCCTACCGCTCATGTTCATGGTTGTGGGTGGCTGGAGCCAATCACAGCTGTCCTCCGGGACAACACCAAATTTTTATTGGATGATGTGTAACGCACATGGGTCATTGTATGTCTCTCATGGAATTATATTTTAAAATATATGGTGTTCATGGCTCTCTCAGCCAAAAAGGTTCCCGACCCCTGTTATAAAGGGTTGCTATCTTTTTATTTTTCCAAATAACAACAACTACTAGTTTCTTTTATCATCATCACATCATAAAAGAAGTTGCCCAGTGGAGATGTGTTCTCAAAGAAGTTCAGTGTCCTGTCTGGTTTCAGTTCAGTGCCATCTCTTGGGCTTTTTCTGTGGGCTCAGCACTGTGGTGGGCACAAAAGAAGGACTAGACTTTTGCCTGTCCCCTTAGAGGTCTCACAGAGGAGGAGAAGTGGCAGCTGTATAGAGCTGTAATGTTTAGGTCTACCTTCCCCATAAAGGTACATTAAGATAAAGATCATGTCCTTATGTCTCTATGTCCCTCCTATACCAGCATGGTGTCTGATGTCTATCAATGTTTGCTCAATCAGAATGAATCACAGGATAGTATAAAGTCAAATAGACATAGATGTTCAACTGAAGTCAGTCAGGTACCACTACTGTACAACACCAAGCCATGAGTGGTAGGTTAGAGCAGGAGGGAATGAGTCACTTCTGACTCAAAGGGGCAGGAAGACTTCCTGAAAGGAGGTGGTGAGATTTGAGATGGGTCCTCAGGAATGAGTAGAAGTTGCATGACCTGGCAATAACTAGTTGGGTCCTGTTGGAAAGCAGCCTGAGGCTTGGGAAATCATATTCAGGAGAGGTTGTATTGTAGGCTAATCCCTACTTAGAGCATGGGATGGCGATAGACACTAAAGTACATTTAGGTCAATGGTTCTAAGCCGGGGGGCAATTTTGTCCCCTTAGGGGACATTTTACAATGTCTGGAGACTTTTTTTTTCTTTTTTGTGAAAGAGAGACAGAGAGAGGGATAGATAGGGATAGACAGAAAGGGAGAGAGATGAGAAATATCAATTCTTTGTTTTGGTACTTTAGTTGTTCATTGATTGCTTTCTCATATGTGCCTTGACCCAGGTGCTCCAGCAGAGTCAGTGACCCCTTGCTCAAGCCAGTGACCTTGGATTCAAGCCAGCAACCATGGGGTCATGTCTATGATCCCATGCTCAAGCCAGGGACCCTGCGCTCAAGCCGGATGACCCCATACTCAAGCTGGCGAGATTGCGCTCAAGCTGGATGATCCTACATTCAAGATGGCGACCTCAGAGTTTGAACCCGGGTCCACTGCATCCCAGGTCGATGATCTATCCACTGTACCACCACCTGGTCAGGCTGTGTTTGGTTCTTATATCTGGGGAAGAGGTACTACTGGCAGAGATAGTTCTGGCATATGGTTGAGGCCAGGGATGCTGCTAAACATCCTACAATGCACAGGACAATCCTCTTTCCTTGCCAAACAATAGGCTGGCCCCAAATGTCAACAGTGCTATAGCTTAGAAACTGATGTAGGGGGATTAATAAGAAAAGGAAATAAATACGGTGCTATCAGTGGCATGTCATGGTCACGAGCAGCTCCTAAAGGCAAAGCTGCTATTACAGGTATTGTGCATTTCTCCCCTTCTCTCCAAGCAACTCCCTTTTCCCAGCCACCTTCCTATCATACTTCTCTTTCCTGACTTGTGTTGCCAGATATCTTTCTCCTCTCCTATTGGCTCCTCTTTGGCTTAATGCCTCCAGAATCTCTATTTGTCTCCTGTAAATCAAGACCTACCTGGAAACTCTGGAAGGCTACTTGGGCAAAGAATAATATTTGGAGATGAATGCAATGGTCTTGGCCCAAGATATATCTTTACCTTCAAGTCATCTAGGCTAAAAGTCCCGTTAGATCTCGTGTCTTATGTCTTTATTTGGAGGGACATTTTTGACTTTGCCACATTTCTAACCTGTTGAGTCCAAGTTAGGCTTTTCTTTTCTTTTTCTCTCTCTCTTTTTTTTCAGGAACATAATAGCTGGATTTGTTAATCTTAAGGTTAATGGCAGAACAGAGGTGAGTTTTTCAAAATATAGTCCCTGTAACATTAATTCTCAATTATTTTAATAAGTATTCTCTGAAAATAAACAGTTCAGAAAAAGATATTTCAGTGATCACTTCTGTCTAGGACACTGCTGGGTTAAACAAATATTTTATTTCAACACTTCTTAGAGGCTTTATTATTCAAATAGGCATTTTGAATTTCCGAGAGGCAGAAATGGCATTCTATATTTTCAGACTTAATTGACCATGGGACACAGTCTTGTAGAACACATATTAACAACTTAGTTTGTGAAACATCATTTCAGTGGAAACATATGGAATTTGGAGCCCGTCTCCCTCAATTCCAATCCCTGCCTCCATCACCGAGTAACTTGTTTCTTTGGCTAAGGTGCTTTACTTTGTGAAGGCTCAGCTTCCTCATCTGGAAAATCTAGTTATAGGCAAAAAGTAGTGCCCTCACAAAGTATGGGGTATTACCTCCTAATGTCACACTTCTGTTGTGTGTCACATGGTTCTGCAATTTGTTGCTGACATAAATGTCTTTCCTATTGGACTAAAATCATTAAGGGCCTGGACGGTGTCTTATGGCCTTTGTACTCTCAGTTTTTTCCCCAGTTCCTGGCACTTCATGACCTTCAACAAATGCTAATTGAATGAATCAATGGGTAATATATACATAATATACCTGTACAGTGTCAGTGACTGTTAGTTTTCACCTGGCTGCTTCCCTTATCTCTCCTCACTCAGTAAAAACTTTCTGGAAGTGATAGGAAGTGTAGTAGAGCCATAGGGTAATGGTAACTTTGACCTTGATGTTTCAGTTGGCTAAGGGCTGCATGAGGATCCATGCTTCATGCATGTGACAATTAGCCTGTGTATATCTGAGGCTCAACTTAAGGCAGGTGTGCTTATTTATCTATTTGGAGTCCTGTGCCACAGAGTCACATTGATTAGTTCTCATCTGGAGTGCTCTATTCAATTTGGGACACCAGTTGTTAGGAGGGAGGGGATATTGATTTTGTTAATATCTCTAAGCCTGACTGGACTATGGAGAGGGTAAGAGAGACAGTCACAGGCTGATGCAGGTCTTCCTGGGAGGGTACTAGAGAATCTGGACGTCCCAAATTATGATGCATGGTGAAAGAAATGGCAATGGTTACATGTAATGCCAGTGGCCGAGGCCAGGGAGGTCCACATTGGATTCGGGCAGATGGTAGAGAAACTGTGGAGCCAGAAAGCATTGGGCCATTCCGTTTAATAAAGTCTCACAACAGTGGACAAGCACACAGGCAGGGGAAAATTGCATCTTAGGCAAAGGAACAGCAAAAATGGCGCCTCACAGTGGCCAGCAGGCAGACAATCTGCAATCCACCATTTGCACTGAGGGCAAGTACTCATAGCCTTACATAGACTATACACCTGTGGTGCAGCCACGTGCTCACACATTAATCAGGCAAAGTGCTTGCAACCTGTAAACCAGTGAGCAAACCTAACATAGCTGTTTTCCCAATAATACACTAGAGAGCAAACCAGGGACACGTATGAACATTCTTCTTAAGAGCAGTGTGCTATCAAGAAAAGGGCCTTAAACTTGGGTTTCAGTGCCCGTGTGGCTGGATGAATTTCTTGTCCAGTGGGTCTGAGTTTCCTTGTTTTGAAAATGGAGATTTGGGACTGGAAGATGTTTGTAGGTCTCTTTGGGTTTGATAAAGTGTAACTCAAACATTAGAGGGCTGTGCTGACGAGAGTCAAGACTCCAGATATTTTTTTGTCAATTTCATAGAGCAGAACTCAGACCAACAGGATGGGGAAGAGAAGAGACCAGCTGGCTGCTCCATGAGGAGAAGTCATTTCAGAGGGAGGGAGAATGTGGACAAGTCCCATCCCCAGAAGTGTTACCAGAGCCACCTGCTTGGGCTGTTTTAGACTCTTAAGACCTTTGATTTCATTTATTTTCAAATAAAGGTTTCATTTGAGGATAGTTATAGATTTATAATAAAATTATGAGGATAATACAGAGAGTTCCTATATGCCCTATATACAGTTTCCCTAGTATTAACATTTCACATTAGTATGGTACATTTTTGCAATTAATGAATAAACATTGATATATTATTATTAACTGAAGTTCATACTATTCAGATTTCCTTAATTTTACTTGATGTTCTTTTTTAGTTCCAAGGTCCCATCTAGGATATCACATTGCATCTAGGTTCCTCTTGGCTTGACTAGTTCTCACACTTTCCTTGTTTTTGATGACCTTGCCAGTTTTGAGGAGTGCTGCTCAGGCATTTTGAAAATTGTCCCTAAACTGGGGTTTGTCTGATGTGTTTCTCATGATTAGACTGGGGTGGTGAGTTTTGGGGAGGAAGACCACAGAGGTGAAGGGTCTTTCTCATCACACTGGATCAATAAGACTTATCACTGATGACGCTGACCTTGACCACCTGCCTAAGGTCGCATTTGTCAGGTTTCTCTAATGTAAAGTTATTATTATTATTTTTGCCTCATTTTGTACTATATGGTTTCAGGGGAAGCCACTATGTGTAATAATGGAGTGGGAAGTTATGCTTTACTTTCTTGGGAGAAGTCTTCAGTTTTATATTAAAAAATATTTATTTTGATTTGTTTTACAAGTCTCTTACAGAGCATAGGTGCAGTGATTGAGCCCATTTTCTTTTGGTCAACAAGAGACAGCTAATGAAGGCATGGGATTTACTTAAGCTAACAGATGGTTATCCTTCCCTGTAGAAAGGTTACCAGAATGCTGAACTTGCTAATTACTCTTTGCTTTTCCCAAGCAGTGATTTCAAGAGGTGAGACAAATCTATGTAAGTGAGGGTGCAACTGAGGGACCCGGGAGGCCGAGGAAGAGGGAGGGGCTGCCACTTACCAAAAATGAAGTGGGGGCAGGCAGATGCAGGAGGCAAATGGCTAAAGGGAAACAGCGTGGTTCAGAGGGACTTAATGGGGGGTTTGGTCTCTGGGACTAACTGAAATTCCCAGTCTGTGCTAGCCATCAGCATTTCTTCTGATCAGCACGGGAGTTTTGACCTGCTCCGTTTCCGACCTGGGCCGGTTCACCCCTCCTTAGGCAACCTGGTGGTCCCCAGCATTTCTTCTGGATGACCGCCTGTGCCTCTGTTAATGGGGATTGAGAAGAAATGTTTATCCTGGGACAGTGGCTGGAAGGAGTCTCTCTGACCATTTGTTCTCAACTTGCTGCCATTATCCTGTGCATCAGGCTTTTGCCAGTCTTGGTTTCTGCTCGCATCCAGCGTTGGATGTTTGTATCCCAGTTCCATGAATGGGCTGTGTGACCTTTGATCTCCCACTTCCTCATCTGTAAGATGATGCATTAGTTTGAACCAAAAAAGTGGAAGCACAGACACTAGTGGTGCTCGATCCCTATTCACACTTTTGGTAGATAGTGCCGATCGATATGTGTCCTCAGAATCCTCAACATAGTGCTCTAGGTGTTAACCACGTATCAGTTGGGGTGGCTGAGCAAGGAAATGATTTGCCTTCCCTAGACCAGATCCTGTTTTATTTATTTATTTATTTATTTTTGTATTTTTCTGAAGCTGGAAACGGGGAGAGACAGTCAGACAGACTCCGCATGCGCCCGACCGGGATCCACCCGGCACGCCCACCAGGGGGCGACGCTCTGCCCACCAGGGGGCGATGCTCTGCCCCTCCGGGGCACCGCTCTGTTGTGACCAGAACCACTCTAGCGCCTGGGGCAGAGGCCAAGGAGCCATCCCCAGCGCCCAGGCCATCTTTGCTCCAATGGAGCCTCAGCTGCGGGAGGGGAAGAGAGAGACAGAGAGGAAGGAGAGGGGGAGGGGTGGAGAAGCAGATGGGTGCTTCTCCTGTGTGCCCTGGCCGGGAATCGAACCCAGGACTTCTGCACGCCAGGCCAACGCTCTACCACTGAGCCAACCGGCCAGGGCCAACAGATCCTGTTTTAAGGGCTTCTTTAATGCTGCAATTCTAAGATTTTAAGATTCAGGTTTGCACAATTCATTCATTATTCAATCAACAAATATTTCTGCATACCTCCATGTGTCAGGCTCCGTGCTACATGTTGGGTATACACTGGTGAATAAATGAGACACATGGTCCCTGCCTCTGTGGAGCTTACAGATTTAAGTTCTTTGGTCAAGGTGATGTGTTGTAGCCCAGCATCTCAGTACAGATGAGAGCAATCAAAGTCATCCAACTGTGGGATGGGTAAGAAGTAGACTTTATTAAGCACCTTGGGTACGTTTCAACTGTATTATCCCATTTAATCCTCACAGCCACCTTATAAATTAGGAAGTGGTAGTTACAATGCAAAAATGAGAAAAGCAAGGCAAGGCACTCAGAAGAAATTGCCTAAGGATCCAGAGCGGTGAGTAATAAGGAGGTTAGACCTTTGGTGAGTCTGATGTCAAAAGCAATAGTTTTTATATCACACCTCACTCATGGTACCATGGTACCAATCAATCTGTTCATTGATATAAAGCGAGGGAGGCTCCAGTGAAGGAGGAGGGCAGATTAGAGTCCATGCTGGGGAGACAGGGAGAGGCTGGGCCCACGTTGATGCTGACCTGTAGCTGCTGGAGGCTTTGGCTGAGGGTGCCGTGTGTGGCCAGGGCAGCCAGTCAGCCTAATGGAGCAGGCTCTGGCTAGAATATGCTATAAATGAGGACAGCCTGGAAAATGCGCCTCTTCCTGCCCCCGGGATCATTTATGATATCACACCAGCCCGATTCCTCCTAGGCCTGCCTTTGGCTTGCAGTGTAACCAGTTCTTTTGTGGTTTCCAAGCTGCTTAAAGCTCTATGATTTCTCCCTATGCTCTTATGTTGTCTTCAGATAGGTTGCATTCTGGGAAGATGCGTTTAGGAAACAGGAGGAAGGAGGCGAATACTGGGCACAGCTCACTGACCTTGCCCTCCTTGACGTGGCTCTGCTTCAAGCCCCGGCCTCCATCAGGGCCCAGTCGCCGGCCCAGCCTCGCTCTGTTCTCACACTGAGAGTCCTGCGCTTTCCACGACAAAGCGCTGAACGCCCAGAGTTTTGCTCGCAGAGACTGAGGATGTTCAGTGCTTGGGGTCCCAGAAAGTCCTCCCTGAATAGCAGGTTCAAGCTGGGTGAAATAAAGGATTTTCCTGGGAAAGAAATAGAGGAGAAAATCACTAAGGTTTCACTTAGATATTTCCAGAGACTGGGAAGGCCTTTTATTTCTCATAGAGAACTTCTCCTTTTCTTCATTTTTTAAGTTACAACTTAGTTGACTTTGGGAATCTCTCCTCCCTTATGAGTGAACTTGTAGGGGAAACAGCTATGGTTAGGCTTGCTCACTTGCCTGTATGATTAGTGAGTGGGCACGTGGCACAAAGCCATGTGTGTGTAACCAATATAAGGCCATAGGTACTTTCCCTCAGGGGCAGATCGTTTGCTTGCCCAACACCATGAGGGATGGTTTTCCTGGTCACTGACCTGCCGCCTCGAGAAGCAGTGTTTCCCCGCCTGTTCACTTGCCTGCCTCTGCAAGAATCTAATAAGTGGAATGGCTCAGTGCTTTTTGGTTTCGCAGTTCTTCTGTGGTCTGCCTGAATCCAACCTGAACCTGCCTGGCCTCTAACACCACCATTAAAGAACTGAACATATCAGATGGCCCTAGTTGTTTTTGCCTCAGATTTCCCTGAGAGTAAAGCCTGAAGCATGGACTTGGGTGCAGATAGTTATTTGGGAGGGTGGAGGATGCTGGATGCACCACTCAGAACCTCCTGCAGGAACGACAGGCTGACCGGCCATCTGCTGAGAGGGCTGTGGTTGAGAGCCCTCACATGACTGCCATCATGGGGTGGCCTCAGCTGCAAAGAGCTGCCCAGTTCAAGGCCACGCCCACTACTGGATGGCTTCCATCCAACGACTGGTGGAAGGCAGGCTACAAAGCTCCGGCCACCTGCCTCCAAGGTGGGACAACTTAATGTCTGTGGAGGCTCACCTGCTGCTCCCTTACCTTCCCCTCCACACGTGTTCGTTCCTAGAGCCCTCTGTAATAAACCTAAACTGTGAGCCCAGGTGCCAGACAGTCTGGGAGAGTGGGTGCTAGGGTGAGATGTTGGAGCTGGACCACCATTGCCTGGCTGGCAGTGAGGACCAGGTTACTGGAAGCGGGTGCAGTGGGGAAAACTTTAATCTGTGGGGACGCTGGACATATACCAGTCAAAAGAATGGATAAGCTGGTGCAATGTATCGAGATTGAGAAATATGGGGTAAATAAAGAGTACTCATGAGGACTTTAGAATTGAGTAGCTGTTGCTAAGCTCAGGAATGAGTTGGAAAAAGATATTGAAGGATTGAGAGTTCTTAATCACAACTCTATAGCTGTGCATGAAGGCCAGAGGACTTCTTTGGTGGCATGCAAAGACGTTTTCACCTCCAGCAGAAGGACAGCAGGGACAGCTGAGGCCTGGGCTCAGGACTCAATCATTAGAAGAGCTGAGTTCAAAGAAAGTTAAACTCCCAACCTAAGTTTAATCAAGGTCAGGGCTTGGGGTTAGGAAAGAATGGGACCCTGACATGTGGGATGGGGACTTCTGGTTGATGGTACCTGAAAATCTTGAGTCTCCAGTCTTCCCTGTACCCTTGAGCCTGCAGAAGTGACCTTGTCCTCCTATGAAGGACTAGTGATTCCCTTTGCTGGAAAACAATGTAAAGATCTCTTCCCTGCAAGACAGCACTTGACTAACACTTGCCAGGGTTTTTTAGCTGCAGTTGATGACACTTCTGCTGGGGGAAGTCCATTTCTTTTCATAATGGACCTCATTGGAGGCTGGTTGGTGTCTCTGTAATGAATGTGAGTATCCCATTGGTAGGTGTGAGTATCCACCATCCACTCCAACAGGGGGCAGTTGCATGTGCTGACATCAGAGTTTTAAGGGTCAGGGCTAGTTGGTCTGGGTCTTAGCTACCAAGACTATCCAGTGGCAGCAGAAGCAAGAGAGTGTGTACAATTGGAAAAGCCACAGAGGGGAGCGTGCAGTATATACTAAAGAAAGCAGAACGTAATGGCCGGGAGCCAGGTGAGCACAGGAAGGCAGGAGGAGGCCAAAGCAGAGGTGGGAAGCAGGAACCCAGGCCCCTTAACTCTTGCCTTGCTCAGTCCTGGAGCACTAGAGGTCCTTTCTTCATGGGAAGGTGAGTGAGTCCAGTTAAAGATGCAGAATCAGGGATTTTGGAAGAATGGACCTGAGGAATGGACTCTCCTAGCTAGGACACTCTCTATTCTCCATGCCTGACCTCTCCCAGAAAGTATCAGATTTGATTCAGACACCAATGAAGCAGCTTGGCCTTCCCCAGGAGGGCCAGGAAGGGTGTGATTACAGGTTCTGGTGCAAGTCTTCCAGAAGGGACTTCCTCAGAGCATGGTCCTGTGAGGTGCTCTTCCTCTCGTGTCATATGTTTGGGGAACACTGCATTCTGCATCCCCATGCTGAAGCATCCTTAGCATGTTAAAAGTTCTTAGAAACCTGCAATGGTGAAAGCTGTTTAAATTTACCTAGCTCTCCTTCGGTTTTTCCTGCTACAGGAAACTCTAGGCAGCCAGCTAGGGGTGGGCATGGGGAAGGGGCACAGTCTATAACAGGAATTGAGAGTAAGAATGGAGGGTGAGTTTATATTACACTGCTCTTTGTGTTCATGGAATCCATCTAGCTGTTCTAGCTAGATAGTGCCTTTGCATGAGCGGCTTGGCTTGTCCCTTGTCCCAGAAGACCCTGTCTGTCCAGTGTCTCCGTCCCACCTCCCATCTGGTTCTTCAGAGTCTGGCTGATTCTTGCTCCCGCTCTCTTCTCACCTGGCCCCAGGGGCTTCCTCAGTCAATCATTTTGGTTTGTCTATAGCAGTTCTCCTCTTCTGAAATTATCTTCTTAATTTGTTTACTTCTCCTTCTGTTAGAATGGGGCAGGCACTGCTCTTGGCACATTCATTGTGTTGTCTTGTTTTAAGATTTGTTGCCTAAATTAATGAGGGCTGTCCTCTCCCCATGCTGCCCCTCCCCCCATGCAAATCTGGTCTACGTCTAGTCCTGCCTCCACTAGGAAAGTTTGAGCTGACACTAGTTCTCTGTCACACCACTTAGTGCTTGGGACACACATTTCTCGTGATCAGCACCACCATGGACACCCCGCTCATGCTTACACCCTAAAAACATTTTATGGGCTTCTGCACATCTCATGGTGCTAATACATGACTAGACATGTTTATTCATTTCATTCAGTCATTTATCCACTCATTCACTCACCAATATTTGAGTACCAACTGGGTTCCAGGCACTTGGCGTGGTTATGAATACAACAGTATCAGTAACTCACAGGGCAATGTGTGGTGGAGTGGACAGGTAAACAAAAATCCTAAGTATATCACGCTGTATGAAGGGGTCTGATGTAGTCCGGGGTACGAGGTAGGGCTCCTTGACCTGAAAGAGAAGCAGGTGTTTCCAACTGGCCACGGGACTGCTTTTCTCACAGTGGGCACAGAAGTGCCCTGCAGGGGGAGGAAGCTATATGATGTTCTGGGACCCCAGAGAAGGCCAGTGAGCTGGGAACCAGGGAGAAGGGGCATCGAGAAGGTACTCCTGTAACATGGAACAAATAGAAAATGTAGCCATGGCTTTTATTGAAACAAAGACTTTTCCCCAATGTAACTCAGTCCTAGGCTGCAGCAAATGGTCCGGCCCCCCTTCCCAGGGAGACCGAGTCTGGAGACAGACGCACCCTTTGAAGGCCACCTCTGGAGTGGCCCTGCACTGGGTGTGGGCAAGGAGCCGTGTTGGTGCCCCTTGAGCGCCAAAGGCTCGGAGAATAAATCCCACCGCGGAAAACATGGATCCCCACCGCCTCTCTGAATCCCTTCCCACTTGCGGTGGAGCGGCTGTTTGTGCAAGTCAAACATCGATTCCGCCGGTGGGGGTAGGGGGTAGGCAAAGCCCGTCAGCGTGGGAGACTTGGGGGAGGCCCACTCAAGGGTTAATTTTTCCTGCCTGTGCCTCTACCCCTCTCTGCTCACAGGCTGTATTTATAGATGGGATAATTGCAGGGGCTTTGAAAGCGGTGCTTCCAGCAGCAGGGCTGGGGGATGGGGGTGGGGAGGCCTGGGTCCCACCTGCTCCAGGGAGCTACCCCTCCCCCCTCCCTTTCTCCTTCTAGGCCTCCTAACCAGACTCAACCAGGGATGGGGCCTGACCAAGCAGCGTCCTCACCAGGTATTAAGCACCTCACATTTAATCCCCAAAATAGCCTTAGGCAGTGAGTACAATAATTCCCCCAGCAATTCAGTGAGGTCTTCCTGACCACCTTTGATAAAGGGTGCAGCCCCCTACAGCCTAACCCCCTCATCCCCAGCCAGTCTAGAACCTCACCATGTTTTACTTCTTCCCTGGCACTGATCATAATCAGAAAATTATCTTGGTTTTTTTTTTTTTTCTGTGTATTTAGTGTCTGCTTTGTCTCTCTTGTTTGCTGAATGCCTAGCTTAGAATAAGCGTTCAGTAAATATTTGTTGAATAAATGAATGCTTATTTAACAGAATAGGAAACTGAGGCTCAGTGGGATGAAGTAATTTTCAGGGTCACAGGGTGAGTAAGTGGCAGAGCTGAGATTATCATCCAGGTCTGACTGTCTTCAAAGTGCAAGGTCTCACACAGTGCCAGGCCTCTACTGGGGTGGGGGTGGTGTGTGTGTGTGTAGCAGGAGGACCCTGGGTGTGTAGGGTGGGGGTACTGTTTCTGGTGGACCAAGCTCCCCCCAGTCCTTGCTGAAGGGACAGATAGTCTTCAGCTGTGGCTAATTGTTGGCTCTTTTCAGGACGAGCCGGAAATTTGGATTTTTATGTGAAATGGCCTGATTTTTAAATGCTGGCAACAAATCCACATTAAAAAAACATACTACACACAGCTCAGGCCAAGCCCAGCACAGCTGGGGGCTGGGGGCTGAGGGGGCCCCGCAGTGGGCAACCTTGGCCCTTGGCTCACCTGCCCTGTATCAAGAAGAAACCCCGATATTGCTCATCCCTTCCAGGGACGCTGCACTTTGGACATTTCAAAGCTCTTCCGTACCTAACATTTATTTTAATGTTTACCATGTTCCAGGAAGAAGGCAGGGAGCATTCCTGCACTCATTCTAAAGATTAGCAAACAGAGACCCCAAGGGACTCTTATGAAGCCACAGGGAAGTGGCAAAGAGCTCTCACACTCAGCCCCTGGCCCTCTAGCCCGGGGGGTTTTGTCCTGCCCGGGACCACCTCTCTCTGGGTGTTTCATTTCTTCCCTTCTACGGGGATACAGGAGAGAGACTGAATAGGTTTGAAGAAATCCCACACTGTATCACCCTCAGGTTTGGGGTGCCCCAACAGGGTTTATTGCCAACTCTGTGGAGAGGGGCCTGTGCTGGCTTTTGTTTGGAGATGAAGTTATCAACATATTGTCATGCTGAGTAATAATACAGCATCATCAACATACTTTAATTTTGATTAGGCTCTAACAGTTGTCAATTAGCCCAACAGAAGAAGGGGATGTCTTGGCTAGTCTGCAAGTTCCCAGATGACAGATGGCACAGTGCCTCCCTTATTTCATTCAGCCTGGGGCCACCCCAAGACTGGACTGGCAGCAGGTGACAGCTGAGTGAGTGAATGAATGAAGGAATGAATTCCCAAGGGCCCATGAAGCAAGGGGACCAGGGTTAGAGGACCCCTGAATAATAATAATGCCTTGCACAACTATAGTGAGCATTTATTGTGCACCTATATATTCCAGACATTCTCTGAAGCCTTTTGCCTGTCTGTCAAGCTAATCTGTAAATCTAGAATACTGACTGACACTCTCTACAGTTGCTCGGCACATGTGCTTGGCACATGTTAACAATTAATACTTCATTCAATCCTCCCGGCACCCCTGGGAGAGGCATTATTATTGTTATGCACATGAAGGAACCAAGTCACCAGGAGATCAAGCAACTTGCCCAGGTAAGCAGGTAAGTAAGTGGTGGCCCAGGACTTGAACCCCCAGCTGCCTGACCCCAGAGCTCATGCTCCTCCCCATTTGGGAGTAGCAAAGGAGAGAGCTTGTTCGAGAGAGCCCAGAGAAGTGAGGAAGAGAATTCAAAAGAGTAGAGAAAGAAAGGGCACCAGGCTGAGACAGGGCGGCAAAGGGGGCCCCAGGCAGAAGGTCAGTGTGGACCGAGTCAGAACTCAGTCCAAGGCGTCTATCTCCCCCGGGCTCTTTCCCATGTGAACACGATGGAAACTGACAGGTTCAGGATTCATCTAAAGGTTTCAGCTCTCTGAGTAGCAGGTAGAAATTTGCCTGAAGCATGGCCAGCGCATGATTTGTGAGCAGGGCCTGACCTTGGCCGTCAGCAGGCGCTGCCCCTGCCACCCTTCTCCAGGGAGGCTGGCAGGGCCAGGGGCCCCTGCTGAGGCAGGTCAAAAGAGTTTAAAAACAGTCAGGAAACAAAAGAACGGATCGATTTTTTTCACAGTGAACTTAGTGCTCGGTGAAGGAAGTGTTTAATTACGTGAACTTACGTTTTTGGGGAGAGACCTAGAGTTCTCTGTTTTTCCGTGCCTCTCACCATTTGTTACCCGTGGGTGGTCAGGAACCTTCTTCAGTACGTGTCTCCACAGCACCTGGTTTTAGGTGAAGTAAGTGAGGAGAAGCAGGTGCTTTCAGTTTTAGTTTTTTGCTCATAGCCCATGGTAAGAAAAACTTTTGATACCAGCACACAGTATACAAATAGAAAATGGTGGCGGGAGCCATTGTCTCCATGGTCCTATCGGGCTAGGCCTGGGAGCCTGAGCTGCTGGTGGGTGTGGTAGGGGCCACATCGAAGCCCAGCCGGCATGTCAGGGAGGTTGAGCTGGTCTGGTCCTGTCAGGAGACAAGTTGAAGAAATCGGTGGCCGGAAGCCCTCTCCTTGAGCAAGAAGAGCAAGTGAACCTGGAAGATGCTTAACATGGAATTAGGGTAGGCTAATTCCAGTTCTTCTACCTTGTTTGATAGTCTTTGGTGACCAGGTTTTGACCAAGGAGCTTCAAAAATAAGACTGTTGGAGACTTCTAGGAAAAATTTTCCTTCCTTATTAGTAAGATAGATGAAAGAAAAAAAAATCTTGCTGTTCTCTTTTTTAAAAAAATACTCTTTGGATACTGTTGTGTGAAGATAAGATGCTTGGAGTGTGGCAGCCTTGTTGTGACTATGAGGAAAATGTAAATAATGAGGATGGCAGAGGATTTATGGAACTAGGTACCAAAGACATGGCAGAGCTGGGGTACTTATTCGAGGGCCACCTCCCTCTATGTTTTGTCTAGTAACAGCTGTCCTCCAAGTTTAAGCCACTGTTGTCATTTTTCTACTCCTTGCAGCTGAAATGATCCTGATTTAGAGGTATATACTTGGAGATTGTAGTTCTGGGTTTTAGCAGGTTCATATTTTTGAACTGACTGCTAGCACCAGTGTTGGATGACTCAGGCCCATGGGCTGGCTTGCACCCTCTTTTGTATAAAGGAAGTTGGTGTGGGGACCTCATAATCTTGGCTCAGGATCTCTTTTCCTTGGTGTGTTTTGCTTTATTTGAATTCCTTTCTTCTTTTTCCTTTCCTTTTATTTTCATTTTTTTTTTTTATTTAGAGAGAGGGAGGGAGAGAGAGACAGAGAGACAGAAACATTATGTGTCCTGACCAGGGATGGAACTGGCAACCTTTGTGATTTGGGATGACGCTCCAACCAACTGAGCTATCCAGCCAGGGCTTAATATTTTTTGTATTTATTTATTGATTTTTAGAGAGAGAGAGGAAGGGAGAGAGAGGAGAGGGGGGTGAGGGAAACATTTATTTGTTGTTCCACTCAAACATTCATTGGTTGCTTCGCATGTGTGCCCCGACCTGGGATTGAACCTGCAACCTTGTTGTTTTGGGATGACAGTTTTAACCAATTGAGCTAAACGGCTAGGGCCTCTTTTCCATTTTAGAAGAAAAAAAATTTCCTTGAAATCCCCATCAATTCAATTAAGAAATGTCCTGGCCAAGTGCCCTAGAAGAGCCACACGTATGGCGGTGAATCCCCAAAGTGCATGCTGGGAAGGGAAGTGGATAGAAGGATCTCTAAAGGGCTAACATCAATTACACACCTATTATGTCAGACATAAAAAAGTTTATTTCCGGACTTCCAAATTTATTCCATCTATCTATATATCCTTAGGCCAGTGCCGCACCTTCTTGACTACTGTAGCTTTGAAGTAACTTTTAAAATTGGGAAGTGTAAGTTCTCCAACTTTGTTCTTCTTTTTCAAGATTGTTTTGACTATTCTGAGTCCCTTGAATTTTCATAAAAGAATCAACCAATGAATGCATAAATAAGTAGAACTACAAATCAATGTTTCTCTTTCTCTTTCCTTCTCCCTCTCTCTCTCTAAAACTTACTTAAAAAATTTTAAAAAAATTTTAGTATCAAACTTGTCAGTTTCTGCAAAAAAGGCAGCTGGGATTTTGATAGGGCTTATATTAAATCTGGGTGTCCATTTGGGGTGTACTGCCATTTAGCAGTGTTATCTTAGCTATGAACATGAGATGGCTTTCCATTTTTTAGGTCTTTAATTGATTTCAACAATGTTTTATGGTTTTCTAGAGGATAAGCTTTGCACATATTTCATTAACTATATTCCTAAATATTTTATTCTTTTTGATACCATTGTAAATGGAATTGTTTTCTTAATTTCATTTTTAGATTTTTTTTCATTGCAAGTATATAGAAATACCATTGATTTTTGTATATTGATCTTGTATCCTGCAATTCTGACTGAACTCATTTATTTCTTCTGGGTAGTTCTTAATGGGATAAGTATTTTTTTTCTCTCTCCTTAATTCTACTTGTTTTTGATCTTAAAGCTTTCTGAGCCAACCTTGGCTCCGTAAGTTTTTTTTTTCTTCCATTTTTAATATGAGTAGACTGAACATTTAAAAAGAAAAAAAAAGCTAGTGGCAATAGCCATTTCTCCATTCTTTATGGTTTCACTTGTGCTTTAGTGTGAGTTTATAGAGTGAGATGGGGAATAATCTTAGGTGTCTGGGGAAGGGACGAAAAAGAGATCCACTTAGCCAGGGAATGAGATGGGAGGGTCTCAGGAGAGAGGAGAGTAAAGGAGAGGGAGCAAGAAAGGGAAAATGACCGGCACCGGCACCGTGAAGTGAGTTCCCCGGGGGACGTAGGGAAGCCGGGGCGTGCGGGGGTGGAGTGACGTGAGGGTGGGGTTCAGAGAAAGGCACATCTGTGTGTCCATCACTGAGCATGGCTGCTCAAGGTGGTGGGTGCCAAGAGCTTGCCCTGAAGAACTCATTGGTGTTGGTGTGGATGGCAGTGCGGCGTACGACTGCCTTCCGGTTTCCCCTATCTGCATCATTGACTATTTATTACTGCTGTCTGCTATGTGTCCGGCCCTTACATTCACGACTTTTGAAATGACCTTGGATGGTATCTTCATTTTACAGGTAAGGGGACTGAGTCTCAGGAAAGTTCAGGAAATTTCCCAGTTAGTGAAAGACCAAGTCAAAGGCTGAGAGCTGGCTTCTTTTGCTCCTGAGTCTGCAATCTGCCTATAGGCCCCGTGGCCCCGAGCCTTGGTGGGGCATCGTGCCCAGCAGGCCCGCTTCACCCTCCCTTCCGCAGTGGTCCCTCCCGAGCCTCCCCCTCCCACTCCCTCTTAGGGCAGACTTCCTTTTCCGAGTGTGTGTGTGTGTGTGTGTGTGTGTGTCCGCACACGCGTGTGTCTGTGGTGCTCCCGGGTCAGCCTGTATCACCTTTTTGAAAGTATCCTCAGCTCAGCTCTGGCCTTGTTGGCCAGCGTTTTCTGCTTTAACACTAAGTGCCGGTGGGAGAACAGGGAGTGGGAAATGTGAAAACACTCCCTCTTGCCCTCAAACTACAAGCACTCCTTTGAGTCACTTGGGAGATGAGCCTTCTCCTTATATTTGGGCTTACTGGCCTGTCGGATTCAGTTCTGTGAATATAGGGACAGGACCACCCTGTCAGACCTTGGCTGGGCTAAGAAGATGTGGTCATCTGGAAAAGCAATTGGGACATGGTTGGGTCTCAAAAATATTTCTTGAATAATAAATGGGTAGATTCTAGTTGTCCCAGGACTGGCATGATTGGGCTGTAATCCAGAGGTCCCCACACTACGACCTGCGGGCCACATGCGGCCCCCTAAGGCCATTTATCTGGCCCCCGCTGCACTTCCGGAAGGGACACCTCTTTCATTGGTGGTCAGTGAGAGGAGCATAGTTCCCATTGAAATACTGGTCAGTTTGTTGATTTAAATTTACTTGTTCTTTATTTTAAATATTGTATTTGTTCCCATTTTGTTTTTCTACTTTAAAATAAGATATGTGCAGTGTACATAGGGATTTGTTCATAGGTTTTTTTATAGTCCGGCCCTCCAACGGTCTGAGGGACAGTGAACTGGCCCCCTGTGTAAAAAGTTTGGGGACCCCTGCTGTACATCTGTTAGTCACTTTCAGAATGAGAGGCAGTCTGGTTTAGGTTAGGTGATAGATCTCCCTGTTATAATAGGTTCCACCTTCATAAGCTCCTCTGTCTGTTGAGGGCACAAATACTGTTCTCTGAGGAGGTGCCACGGACAGACCAGCCAATGAGTCTTGGTACTCATGGAGTGTCACATTTAAGAGGGAGGAAGTGGCCATAACAGTTACAAGTGTCCAAATCCTGGACACTGCATCATCTGTTACCATGTGGCTTTTCTTTTTTTTTGTATTTTTCTGAAGCTGGAAATGGGGAGAGACAGTCAGACAGACTCCCGCATGCGCCCGACCAGGATCCACCCGGCACGCCCACCAGGGGGTGATGCTCTGCCCCTCCAGGGCATCGCTCTGTTGTGACTAGAGCCACTCTAGCGCCTGGGGCAGAGGCCAAGGAGCCATCCCCAGCGCCCGGGCCATCTTTGCTCCAATGGAGCCTCGGCTGCAGGAGGGGAAGAGAGAGACATAGAGGAAGGAGAGGGGTAGGGGTGGAGAAGCAGATGGGCGCTTCTCCTATGTGCCCTGGCCGGGAATCGAACCTGGGACTTCTGCACGCCAGGCCGACGCTCTACCACTGAGCCAACCAGCCAGGGCCCATGTGGCTTTTCATGACTAAACAGCACCTGTCATCTAGCGTATTCCCTTCTCCTTCCTCTTTCCTCTTCTTGGCTTTCTCTGTTACTTCCCCACTGTGAGCCCCTGTCCTGCCTCTCTCCCCTCAGCTCTGGGTTTGAGTTTGCCCTACTTTTTTTTTCATTGATTTTTTTAGAGAGGGGGTATAAGGGATAGGCGTGGGAAGCTTCTTGTATGAGCCTTGACCGGGCAAGCCTGGGGCTTCGAACCGGCAGCCTCAGCGTTCCAGGTCGATGTTCTATCCACTGTGCCACCACAGGCCAGGCTGGCCCTTCATTCTGTGACAGGCTTCCCACCTTCTCCTTCTGAGGACCTCCAGGAACTGTTCTGCATGAGACTCTGGTTGGTGTCCATCTGTGAGTGACTCTTTTGCCCCTGCCTCCACCTGTAAACTCCAGTGGTGCTCCTGGTCAGGTGGGCTCCATAGAGCACCCCGTGCCCTCCCACAGGCCAGGAGACACACACCTCTTAGGCTCACTTCTTCCTGGGTAACTCGCATGTGATCCAGTTCCCATCCTTGGAGGGAAAACAGTTCTTATGATCATTTCCATCACTTTCCCTTCAATAAATATGTCTTCAGGGACAATCGGTGGGCCAGATAATAGGGCCAGGGGCTGAAGGTGTGTGTGGTGATCAGTCCCTGTCCCCATTCTTGTCCTTTTGGAGAGATAAGATGTACCTGTTCAATGATGGCTAGTGACATATGAAATCTTAGAATCTCAAGATGAGGGGGACCTTATCCTCTAGTCCAATACTTTTCAAAGTCCTTTGATTATGAAGTAATAAAAAACCCCAATATACTGTATAACAGTATATAACATTAAAATTACATATAACATATACTATTCCACAATGCTGTACAAATAGTGCAACATCTTTTATATCATGACCCAATATGCATGTATTCAGTATTCATACATATTAAGTAAATAAGTGTATAACAAAAGTTTTAAGTTTTACAAAGCAATATCTACCCCTAATATGCTTACATTTTCCATTTCATGTAAACATGCTGACCCTCCTAGTCACTGCATCGATTCTTTGGCTCAGTATCTGAGTATCATTTCAAACTGCAGTTTGGGAAAAACTGTTCTAACAACCTCTCTGCAGCTTTCACTCTCTCCACCGTTGTCAACGGGTTTTCTCGCGTTGGATTTCTCTGGTGATTGGGAACTCGCTATCTACCTAGGAAGTCTGTTCTATCTTTGGATAGTTTTGTCTGTTAAAAAAAGATTTCCATATGAAAATCATGTCTTCCACACACGACCGACTCATTCTGCTTCCCAGGAACATCCCCCCAGCCCAGCAGTGTGCCTCCTCCACACCCCTGACCGCGTGTCAGGTGGGACTGGACCAGCGGTGTGCGTGGGTCCGTGCGCACCCGCTTGTCACATGCGGGCTTCTCTTCCCAGCCAATCACGGGGTCCCTGAGTGGAGGGTGTTTTTTTTTTTTTTTTTTTCTGTTTGTCTTGCTTTGATTTTTGCCACTGCTAGAGCCTCACCTTGAGGTGGGTGCCGGAGAGGTGCTCGGCCTCACTGACTATTGGGATCCTTCCGCACACCCCAGGGACCCTTGCGGTACCCGCTCTGGTGCCCTTCTCCTGTGGAGGGCTCTGGGCGTGGCTGCTTGATTTGAAGATGAAGAAGCAGTTTGGTTGAGGCAGTCCTGAGCTGCTGAGCCGTGGCGGAGAGCCCAGCTGCCACCACGTGGTTGGCCTATAAATCACCAGGCCTCACCCTCCCTGAAACTCCATGAAGCTGAAGCGTAAACAGCACCCTGTGTCAGTGATGGAGTGGCGGGCCCCGTCCCCCTGCTCTGGACGATGCCTCGTAGAACTCCTGTGGGCTCTGGTTTCTTTCTTCTGCACAGCTGCTGGGCTGTTAGAAGAAGCTGAGAGACTCTCCTGCCCTAAAACAGCTCCACTGGTGCCTGTATTTTACCATTAGGGATTCATTCCTTTGGGGCTAACAGTGCTTTCTCCATGAGGTTCTATTTAAAACAGTAGCATCTTGGGAGAGTGGTGTATTATTAAGCCTCTAAAATAGTAGTGTGAATGAACTTGCCAGCTACCTCTCCCTGCTCCACTGCCGCCCCTCATCAAAGTGGGCGTCAGTTTCAAAGACGTGCTGGAAGCAGCATGGTGCGTGTTGCATTCCCAAACCTGGCTGCACTTTCAGTGCCACTGGAGCCTTTTGTTGAATTAGAAAAATTTAATTTGGTAACTATTGACCCCTCCCCCCGCTTCAAAGTAAATTTCACTCATACAATCCCATTATTTAAGTAAATGTCATATAATATATGAAACAAAATTCTTCCCTAAACTGTATATTTTCTGGGTCCCTCCCTAAACCTACAGAAATAGAATCTTTCTGGAATGAGGGCCAGGAATGCTTATTTAAAAATAATCTCTTCTGAGGATTCTAAATATGCAGACAGGTGTAGGAACTGGTGGAGTAGTAGACTAGTAGTAGACTGCTGTTTCTCAGGGGTAAGCACTGTGTTCGATCCACGTCCTGCAGTTCCCTGTCCAGGGCTTGGCGCGTAGCAGACACAAGGTAGGTGCTCATTAAGTGATGTTTAAACTAAACTGAGGCCCTGGCCGGTTGGCTCAGTGTAGAGCGTTGGCCTGGCGTGCAGGAGTCCTGGGTTCAATTCCCGGCCAGGACACAGGAGAAGCACCCATCTGCTTCTCCACCCCTCCCCCTCTCCTTCCTCTCTGTCTCTTTCTTCCCCTCCTGCAGCCAGGGCTCCATTGGAGCAAAGTTGGCCGGGAGCTGAGGATGGCTCTATGGCTTCCACCTCAGGCGCTAGAATGGCTCTGGTTGCAACAGAGCAATACCCCAGACGGGCAGAGCATCGCCCCCTGGTGGGCATGCCAGGTGGATCCCGGTCGGGTGCATACGGGAGTCTGTCTGACTGCCTCCCGTTTCCAACTTCAGAAAAATACAAAAAAATAAATAAATAAACTAAACTGAAAGAGGCTAAGCGTAGGGCAGAACTGGATTCAAGCCTAAGCTCTGCCACTTCCTGTGTACCTTGGGCAGGTGATTTCTTTCTTATCTGGGAAATTAGGATGATAATGTGCACAAAATATAGGGTCGTGTAAAGGCCAAGTGGGATGGTCCCACTCTCTGTTACGCCTTCTTTCCTGTAAAGGGAGGGGAAGTGGTCAATCAGAGGATAGGGTAAGTCCCATGAGGTTTTGTAAGTCCCATGAGGTTTTGTATCAGTTACTCAGAGGACAGCTATAAGTCTCCTTCAAGCACTGGCCTTACCCTGCCACCACAGGTCCTATGGAACTGGGCTGTGCAGATGAAAAGCTGGGGACATTGGCAGAGTTGGAATCAATCCCTTCTCTGCCTGCCTGTGGCTGAATTGATCGGATTCCTGCTTGATACCTGCAATTAGGAGACCAACTGAAGCTAATTTCTAGCTTGACCTGCCCAGCTCCGGAGGAGTGTGTGTGTGTGTGTGTGTGTGTGTGTGTGTGTGTGAAATGCGCATTTCATGTGCGTGGGGGTGGAGGCAGCATTAGAGATAGCCCAATGACTAGCAGGGAGCTTGCAGAGAAAGGGGGGGGGGATGAATGTAGATGGGGGGCATCTGCACTACTCTGGGGATAGGATTGGGGAGGGGTTTTGCCTGCTATCTGCATCTGGAGGGGGCTCTGACCTGAGTCTTGCTGACACCTGCTTCTTCCAATTCTAGTTCCTCTCCTCTCCTCTCCTCTCCTCTCCTCTCCTCTCCTCTCCTCTCCTCTCCTCTCCTCTCCTCTCCTCTCCTCTCCTCTCCTCTCCTCTCCTCCTGTAAGGTATTTTTCCCTGCCAAGAAGGAAGGAACAGGTCTCGGAGCCACCAAGTGTGGTAAGTTCAAAAGGCTTTATTCAGTACAGAGCGTTCCTTGGACGAGAGTCACTGGCCAGAAAGATAGAGGTCAGGAAAATCGTACACAGAGAGATGGCGTGGGTATATTTAAAAAGGGGTCCCTCTAGGGAAGTTGGGCTAATATGACGTAGAGAAATCTTACTGGCTGACAGTCAGTCGCTTTTTTTCCAAGGAGTCCTAGGAAGTTTCTTTTGGCGCTCTTGGCTGTGGGCGGTCCCAGCCAAAGTTCACGGGCCTGGGTTCCCCACGTGACCATCCCTCTATCCACTGACCTTACACCTTGTCCCAACTGGGATCCACCTGGCAAACCCACTAGAGGGCAATGCTCTGCCCATGTGGGGCTCTTGCTCTGTTGCAACTGGAGCCATTTTTTTAGCGCCTGAGGCAGAGGCCATGGAACCACCCTCAGCACTTGGGGCTAACTTGCTCCAATTGAGCCATGGCTGCAGGAGGGAAGAGAGAGAGAGAGAGAGAGAGAGAGAGAGAGAGAGAGAGAGAAAGAAAGAGAAGCAAGAGGGGGAGGTGTGGAGAAGCAGATGGGCGCCTCTCCTGTGTGTCCTGGCCGGGAATTGAACCCGGGACTTCTGCACGCCAGGCCGACGCTCTACCGCTGAGCCAACCGGCCAGGGCCCAATCCTAGTTTTAATAATCATCACGCGAGTGCATTTTCTTCCCTATGTATTGAACGGGGAGATTCTGGAGTGCTTAGGGATAAGGATGGCCCAGGCATCAGTGCGTGTCTGTGTTCTTGGGCTTTTCCTTTGGAAGAAGGGATCGGGCTGTCTCACTTTAGGGACCTGGTTTCTGGCTGAGGTCTCTGGTGGAAACCTGGGGCCAGTTCTTGGTCTGGTGAGAGGTAAAAAGTGTGGGGCTCTGCCACTCCATATTTGGTTACTTTGGGGCTCAGTTGCTCTAGGTAGTGATGCTCCCTGGATTTCAGTTTCTTTATCTATAAAATGGGACAATAATATGCACTTTCCAAGAGGGTAGGAATTCAATGAGAAAACCTAGGAAAAGTACCTAGCTCAGTCCTTGGAACATGGTTGTTGTTCAATACTTGGTAACTATTGTTACTGATGTAATTTTCTTCTTTTCTCCTCTATTCTAAGACTCACCTCGTGCCCATTTTAACGTGTCTGAAATCACGACATGCCTTACAATCAATGTGTATACTTGAGTGTTTGCTTTGTCTTCCTCCAAGAGTGGTTATTAAATCAATGATGACTTTTGTAGCTATGAGTTTCTCAGACCGGAGAAAAAGTGGAATCACAGAGTTCTGTTTCCCAGCCCTCAGCTGGGACTGCAGTGATTTGCAAGTTTCTTTGGCCAGTAACCCCTTTCAAAAAAGGGAGATTAGCAGGTATTAGAAGTGTATTAGCAGCTTAATTGAGCAACACGGAAACAACACTGAAGAAAGGGGGAGATTTGCAGAAAAGTTGGTAATTGCGCCAACCATTTCACGGAAGGGAAAAGCGTTTAGGAACTTCTCTGATCTAGAATTCTCTGGAACCCACGTTTCTTGCTTCATCCTGCTCACCTGCCTGCCTCTTCCTTAAAACAGCCCCTCTCTTCCTATGGGGTTGTCTGTCTGCAGGAGAAAGGTGCGTGCCCATTTGTGACAGGGTGTCGTGGATCCTGTCTACAGGAAAATACACTAAAAAAAAAATTTTTTTTTAGAGTCTAACCTAAGGGTCTAAAAAATGTTGGGCAATAGCAAAATGTAGTGTAATTCTGGCCCACCCATTCATAACCGTTAGATAAGGAATTTGAAGGTATTCTGAGTCTTCTTATTGGGTTTTGTACACATATATGCATGCACGTGTGCTGTGCAGTTAGGGAGCCTGGATATTCCTGAGAAAAGGACTTATTGAAATCATTCCAGAGAACTAACACCATGCTGCAGGCCCCCATGCAGCCGAGGGAAGCTTCCACGCCCACCTTGGTTTCCAGGCCCCGGGCTGTGAGTACAGTCCTTCTGGGGTCATGGCTTTCATTCCCTTGTTAGTATCAGGGCTGGGAGTGGATGGCTGCTCTCACTGGGCTGGAGCAGCATGTGCTAGTAGTGTGCTGACTGATACCAGCACTGCCTCTCTAGCTAGGAGCTGACACTTGTTGGATGTTTACTATGTAGCAGGTGCTACGCTAAACACGTAAGTTGGCAATACCTAATTTGATCTGGCTGCATTCATATTAGATTCTGTTATCGATGCCACTTTGCAGATGAGGGAAAAATGGAATCCCAGAAGACTTGCTTTATGATTCCCCACTCGGCTTGACTCCACACTCCAGAGTTTAAAGCTGTTTGCCAAGATCACTATCTCTTGGCTGCTTTGGAGGAGGGCTCTGAGCACGAAGGCAGATGTATTGGGCAGGGTTTTTGGTGTCCTGAGCTGTGTTTGCCCCATCTGAGCCCTGCTTCTGCCTTGGGTAGCCCCTGCTTACCCTCTCTCTTAGGATTGCTCATCGCACAACTCCAGGAAGCAACATTCGCATCTGGGTCTGTGGCAGGGCATGGCAATCTTGTGATGGGCCAGATGACATTTTTGGCTTTGCCGGCCAGACAGTCTTTATTGCAACTACTCCACCCTGCTGTTGTAGCATGGAAGCAGCCACAGACTACTTGTAAATGAATGGACAGGGCTCTGTTTCATTCATACTTTACTTACAAAGCCAGGGAGCACAGTGCAGGTGACTGACCTCAAGTCTGTGGCAGTCAAAGGGGTGATATTCACAGAAACGACGATGTAGGAGGTACCCCCAGGAGTGTGCAATGAGGGATCGCCGCTGGTTTGAGTGAAGCTGGTGTGTGTGTGTGTGTGTGTGTGTGTGTGTGTGTGTGTGTGTGTGTGTGGTACGTGGTACGTGTATATTCACAGAAATGAATCATGTTTCTTATTAAAAGCATCCTAGTCTGATAATCCTTATTAAGACAAAAGCCCACACTTCAGCATTGTCAGGAGAGCCTTGCATGCAGGGAAGGATGCTGTAACAATGTCGCCCTGAGTTTCAGTTGTCTTTGGGGAGAGGGATTCTCTGTGGTCACCATACCAGAGATTCCAGTTCATGCTCTTCCCCCGTTGAAAGATCAGGCCCCAGGTCAGGCAAAACTCTTTTCTTGATCCAAGTGCAGCCTAAGGACGCAGAGTCAAGAGTTTTCAGAGCATGTGGAGGAAACCAAAGGGGCACGTGCATGCGACACAAGACGTAGACTCGTCTAGTGACCACGTGCAGACTTCCGGTCCGACCCCAGCCAGAGCGTTTCCACGGGTCTCAGAGTCTTTCATTGTACATACACTTTACTGGTACTTTCTAATTAAGTCTTACTTCAGGCCTGAGGACAGCCCTGTCCCCAGGTAATCAGAGTCACATGATGTTCATCATTACGAATGACCTACATGGTGGGCCTCATTCTCAACATGAGGAGAATCCATGCCAATTAGCTCTAAATAAATAAAGCGTGTACTACTGTACAAGGAAAAATAAAGTACATTTAGAAAGAAAGAAAGTAAGAATCAGGTGTGCTCCTTGCATTCTGGGCTGACCACGGCACATTCTGATGTCACCCTCCACACCCTTCTCTCTGACATGCGCCGTGTAGTTCTTGAAGCATAATTATAAATCCATTTAACGGTCATGAAAACGCCATAACATTTGTCACTTGGTCACAGCAGAATAAGCATGGAGAGATGTTTGATGAGGGAGAAGGGGGGGAGAGACTGTGGCATGCAAGGCGCTGGGCTGTGGCTCTCTTGCTTTCTGGATGTCCTAGCCTGGTGCTTGGCCAGGGAGCACAGCCCTCTGAGGTGCCCTTGCCTTGAAAGGGAGGTGACAATTGATCTGCCAATGGAGATGGGATAGGGTTGGGAGCTGGGCCTCCTCATTTTGTGTAGCTGCCCGGCCACCCCAGTCAATTATGCTTGTCCATCCCCGCCCAGATCCAAGTCCAGCCGTGTGCGGGGGGAACATCTGTCCCCGCCGCTGCAGGGCCCTGCAGTCCTGGAGCCAATGTGGCTGCAGAAGCCAAATGTGGGCTCACTGGTTGGTAGTGTGTGCTGGTGTGGGGAGGCGGCACGGGATGGTGCAGAGTGGAGGGCAGGGGTCTGGTGATCCTGGAGGCCCTGGCTGTTCTCCGGGTAGCAGACACAGCTCCCCCACTGGCCCCGGGGCTCCTGGGTCCCAGAGGCAGTGTCTGGCAGAGGGAGGTAGGCACTGGCTGCTTGGGAGCTCAGCAGCTGTGGGTAAAGAGTGGAGCACAGAGAATACTTGCTCCTGATCTTCATGCCGCTCAGCACGGGCAGAATGACAGAGGATGAGCCTCTCCTGCTGCTGCACCGTGAGAGCCTCATGGATGCAGTCCCTGATAGCCTCAGAGCCCAGTGTTTACAGCAGGACCGTTTTCATCTTCTTCCTTAGTTCTGTCACCAGAGCTTCACGGATATCACAGTGTTGAGGATCTCTGCTGTGGAGTTAGACCAAAGTGGGTTCAAATACAGGCTTCTTTGTATACTGGCTGTGTGACCGTGAGTAAGAGATGAAACCTCCCTGTGCCTCTTTTTATCTTCTTCTCAAGAGGATGACAATGCCTGCCTTTGGAGGGCTGGGAAGGATTAGTTGGATTAATGTATATGAATCACCCAGCTGGGTTTATAGCTGTCATTGGAGTAAGTGTCAGTGACTGCCTTTCTCTCTTGGTTTTGTTCACATCCGCAGACTCTATGATTGTGCTCTCTGAGGTGGTACCCGGGACATCTGCTATTCGGGGAAGGATCAAGGTCAACGGCTTTAAGCTCCCTGTTTGATCCTGTGATGGCATCTGGTCACCACCGCTCACTGTTCACACCAGCCGCCTACTTCCCAGGCCACACAGGTACAAAGTGCTAAGGGGTCCCATGGACGGCCATGGCCTGTTTCCTGGCTCTTGACTTTCCCTGCTTACCTGGGACCACAGCCCTACAAAGCACCTCTATTCCTGACACACTGGGGCGCACCCGGCAGGCTGGTCCAGAGCCTCCAGGCCCTGCAGCTGTGGCTCTGGTCCCTGAGCTCCTCACCAGGCCCCTTCCCCTCTACACTCGGCTAGAGAACATCATCACCCTGCAGTCCTGTTCATCCTTTCTCTGAAGCCCTTGAGCCACCAAGGCTGTCCCTGAGCCTGCTGAAGCATGGACTGGCGGGAGAAGGGTAAAGGCAGAGGACTCCTTTGTATACTTTTGGGGTCACCCCTGATGGGCAGTAGTATCCTAATGCAGTTCTGCATCTGCTCTGATCTCAGGTTTTTTCTTGAGATGTCTCTTTTCACTTTTGATCTCCAGCATCTCTCCTACCCTCCAGACTTCAGATCTGTTCCCCATGAGGGCCGGCTGGCAATAGGTCTGAGAGCCTGCCCAGGTGCATCCCTCCTGCCCCACCCTGGGCTTCTGTGGGTTGTAAGATCCCCCAGGAAGATCCTCAGGCCTCACAAAGCGGCTCTGGCAGGCCTGTCTGGCTGGGCTACATGCCAAGCCCAGATGCCCAGACTCAGCTGGGAGGCCTCATGCCCACACGATCATTCACCATGTGCTTGGAGACCATCATGGGTCATCTGGCCTTCTCTTTCCCAAACTAAATAATCCTGTTTCCTACAACTGTCTGCTTCCAAACTGCTTAGGCACTTTGTAATACTCCTCTGATCCTTTCAAGTTCAGCTGGCTTTTTCTGGTGTGGGGGCCAGCTGGGGCCCGGGGGACAGAGTCTGAGCAATGCTCAATAGCACAGGCAGTTGCAAGGTTGTCTGCACGCCATGTCCTCTGTATCCGATGATCCTTCTGAGGACACTCCCTGGTCAGTGGGCTTCTCTAGAGTGTGGGGTGTTCCAGGCAGTCTGCAAGGCTCTGGCTTTCCCTCCTCCTCCCAACTCAGGTGATATTTCCTCCCAGCCAGCCATCCTGACACAGGCTTGCCCTGGAGACCTTCCCTCAGCCAATCCTGATGCAGGCTTGTCCTGGAGCCCTTCCCTCAGCCAATCCTGACGCAGGCTTGCCCTGGAGCCCTTCCCTCAGCCAATCCTGACGCAGGCTTGCCCTGGAGACCTTCCCTCACTCCTCTGAAGGCCAGTGGTCCAACTGTGGTCAAGGTGTGGTCCTAGGACCACCTCACCAGAGTGACCCTTCACCCCTCGGGTTCCTGTTAAGTGCAGAGTTCCGAGTCCTTCCGAGGGCCGCCACCATTATGTCCATGCAACGCTTTGGGCACAGGGCAGTGGAGAATCTTGTAAGCTCTTCAGAGGCCTGTGGAAACATTTAAGCCCTGAGGAGGAAAAAATACCACAATATGTAAAAATAAAATGGCTAAGTCAAGACTAATAAATGCTAGCCTGAGCAGGCGGTGGTGCAGTGGATAGAGTGTCGGACTGGGATGCAGAGGACCCAGGTTCAAAACCCTGAGGTCGCCAGCTTGAGCACGGGCTCATCTGGTTTGATCAAGGCTCACCAGCTTGAGCTCAAGGCCGCTGGCTAGAGCAAGGGGTCACTCAGTCTGCTGTAGTCCCCCTCACCCCAGTCAAGGCACATATGAGAAATCAATCAATGAACAACTAAGGAGCCACAATGAAGAATTGATGCTTCTCATCTCTCTTCCTTCCTGTCTGTCTGTCCCTATCTGTCCCTCTCTCTATCTCTATCTCTGTCACAAAAAGAAGATTAATAAATGCTAAATTAAATGTCGAGAAAATATAACTGTCAACTCATTAACCACAAGTCAATCCACAGTCCTGTCGTTACACTTATATTTAATGTGGGATTTGGATGGCTTTTAATATGTTGCTTAAGAGGTGGGCCAATGCCCCTAGAGTAAGTATACCTGGGGCCTCCCACAGTCTTTCTATGGCTCTGTCCAGACGCTACATGGGCTGAACCTCTGCGGGTGGGAGCAGGACTCTGCGTGGGCCATTAGCTCTGCTGGGATTCCCACAGTGCTGACGGAGGATGGTTATGAGGGAGGCTGTCCACTGGAGGCTGGCAGGTCCCAAGCTGAGCTGACCACAAGAACCTCCAAGGTACTTAAACATAAAAAAAATAAAAGCACAGTGGCCCGGGCCCCAATCCAGGCTTATGAAAGAAGTACATCTGGGTTGGGGCCTGGGAATATTCATTTTAAAAACATTCTCTAGGGGGTCCTCATGATTATCTAGATGTGAGGATCACCAGAGTTGAGGAAGGGGACCCAGATGTGTAATATGCCCAGAGAGCACCTGGGGATCCTGCTAAACCTCGGCTTCCACTCAGCCGCTCTTGGGTGGAGCCCCATATTTATTTATCTCTAAATTAAATTTGTGGGGGTGGAGCCCCAGGTTTAGTGTTTCCAACAAGCTTAGCGATGCTGCCACTACTTTGTCCACCAGCCACACTTGGAACATCAAGGACCTGGACCCCGGACTGGAATCCTGGGGTAGCTCCTTCCTTGAGACCTTCTAGTGACATCTGAGAGCTCTAGTGAAGAGACTGTAATCAGCTGCCTGAGGGTTTGGAATTCTCACCCAGGGCCCACGGGCAGGCGGCCGTGAGATTTGGTCAGTTCAGTTCCCTCTACTTGGCTCACCTGTGGATTAGAGTGCTCTTCCCTCGGACTGCGACAGGGCTGCTCTGTGGAGTTCCTGGGCTTCTCAGACTGCAGCCAGCGGAATCCAACCTGTGGCTGTTATTTTTCTCCTGGCTTTGTAGCCCCTTAAGAAACACTTATGTCCCGGTCGGGCGCATGCGGGAGTCTGTCTGACTGTCTCTCCCTGTTTCCAGCTTCAGAAATAAAAAAAAAAAAAAAAAAAAAAAGAAACACTTATGATGTGATCAGATGTTGTTTTTCAGAGACTGTCCCCCTTGGAAATTCTGTGAGCTCCCTAGTATCCTTTAATAAATTCCTTTTCTTCTGAAAGTAGTCAGAGTGGATTCTGTTGTTTTCAATTAAGAACACTGACCAACACGTGTGTGTAAGGAACAGAGATTAAAGCCGTAGAAAATGTTAGAAAGGGCTGTTCCACCCTACCATCTCGGCTGGGTCCAGCAGCTGGGAATTTCAAGTCCTTCCTTTTGTCATCCAAATGCCTCTATAATTTATTTCTTATACTGTGTTTGTTTTATGTTGACAGTTTGTTTGAAAGCCTCTTGAGGGCAGGATTGCGACTTCATATCTTTGTTCATTGACTCAGTCAAACACTTATTAAATGTCAACTGTGTACTGAGTACCAGCTGCCTTCATTTGGGTTTCCCAGAAAGCAGAACCTGAGACCAATGGCTTATGTGGGTGTCCTTTACTGTGGGGTGATCCCAGGGGTCGGAGTGAGGGACAGGAAGAGCAAAGCAGCAAGGAGGGAGAGCCCCAACCAGGATGCATTATGGAGTTGACCACAGCTATGGGGGACTAGGTGATAGACCAATGGGACACTGAGGGACCATATGAAATGTGTCTCAGGATCACCTGTCCTGGGTGGGTGAGGAAGAGACATCTTTCCATCCACTTCTACACCCCATGTGTATTAGTTTCCTTGGGCTGCCATAACAAATTACTACCGACACAGAAATGTGTTCTCTCGCAGTTCGGATGCCTAGAAGCTCGAAGTCAAGGTGTTGGCAGGGCTCCACTCCCCCTGAAGGCTCCAGGGGAGAATCCTTCCTTGCCTCTTCCTAGCTCCTAGTGGCTGTCGTCAGTCCTTGGGCCGCTTTTGTAGCAGCATCTTTGTAATTTCCACCTCTGTCATTTCTTGGCTGTCTTCCCTCTGTGTGTGGGTCTTCAAGCCTTTCTCTCTTTATAAGGATACCAGGATTGGATTTAGGAGCCACTCTAGTCAGGTATGACCTTATCCTAACTTAGTCACATCTGCCAAGACCCTACTTCCAAATAAGGTCACACTCACAGGCAGAGGAGTGAAGGAGAAAATTCTATATTTCTCCCTCTACTCAAAGAACCACTCTCAATACTTTTGAACCAAATGTGTGCTGTCCCCCTCCCATATTAAGCAATTTTCCAACACCAGCTGGATGCCCTACAATTTAACTCAATTTGGACGCTATCTACCTGGAGATAGCATCAGATGCCACAGGTTAAGACTGCTCCCCTCACGTTCAGGTGCCAATCACAAGTCCAGGTTGTCACCTGTGTTTTTGAGAGACTGGCTCTCAGTTGAAGATTTCCCTAATTTTCTCCTCAGTTTCAATAATTTGCTAGAATGGCTCACAGAACTCAGAATGCAGTTTACTTACTAGGCTATCGGCTTATTATAAAAGGATACAACTCAGGAAGAGCCACGTGGGAAAGATGCAAGGTGTGAGGGGAGGGGGTGGCTCTTGGCACCTCCACGTGCTCACCAGCCCGGGGCCCAGTGCTTTTGGAACATTCATGAAGGCTTCGTCATCTTAGGCACGGCTGATTAAATTACTGCCCATTCACTCAACCTCCAGCCCCTCTCCCCTCCCTGGAGGCCTGGGGCGGGTAGGTGAGGATGAAAGTTCCAACCCTCTCTTCCCTTGGATGGTTTCCCTGGTGAGAAGCCCCCCTCCTGAGACTCTCCAGGAGCCCCCAGCCACCGGGCATCTCATTAGCATATGACAGACACTTAGGACTTTGGAAATTGCAAGAGTTTTAGAAGCTGTGTGCCAGGAAGTGGGATATATACTTCTTACTTCAGGGCATCTTTGTGTGTGTGTGTGTGTGTGTGTGTGTATTTTTCTGAAGCTGGAAACGGGGAGAGACAGTCAGACAGACTCCTACATGCGCCCGACCGGGATCCACCCGGCACGCCCACCAGGGGGCGATGCTCTGCCCACCAGGGGGCGATGCTCTGCCCCTCCGGGGCGTCGCTCTGCTGGGACCAGAGCCACTCTAGCGCCTGGGGCAGAGGCCAAGGAGCCATCCCCAGCGCCCGGGCCATCTTTGCTCCAATGGAGCCTTGGCTGCGGGAGGGGAAGAGAGAGACAGAGAGGAAGGGGGGGGGGTGAAGAAGCAAATGGGCGCCTCTCCTATGTGCCCTGGCCGGGAATCAAACCCGGGTCCTCCGCACACCAGGCCGACGCTCTACCGCTGAGCCAACCGGCCAGGGCGGCATCTTTTTGAGGCTGCAGTCCCACCACAACACTGCAGGTAGAAGTTCTCCCGCCATGCTGGCTCCGTGGCAGTTCCAGGTTGCATGCACGTGGGTGCTGAGGCTTTCTGCGTGGCAGGAACAGAGGAGCCTCAGGTGGGAGGTGAGAAGTGTCAGACGCGGACCTGAGGTGAATGGATGTCAGGCTGCCCCTGTGTGAACCAGAGAGGGACCACACTGGGCTGTTTGCTGCAGCAGGGCTGGAATAGGAGATGAGGCCAGAGGACCTCAAGGGGTGCATGCGGGGCGTCCACACTGACGATGCTAACGCCAGTCGCTGACGTTCAGCCCTGCCGTGTGCCGGCCCCTGGGCTAAATACATTAGGTGGATTTTCTCATTTAAGTTTCCCAACAACCTCACAAAGCAGGGGCTATTCTCCCTGTCTTACTGATAAAGAGCCTGTGGTTCAAGAGGACTGTCGTACTAGGAGCCACACCTGCCCTGCTACAGAATGTAAGCTTCAAAGGTGGAGTCTCAATGCTGTAGCTTCAGCACCTGGCACGAGTTCTGGAATACAGTCGGTGCCTCATAAGACAGTTTGTGTACTGTCTATAGTATGAAGCTGTGATATGAATCCAGGGAGTCTGATGCCCAGACCCCTGCGTTTATCCTGAGAATCAGTGGTGGTCAGAACAGAGAGGTGTCCTCTCTTTCATATGCTGCAATCCCATTCAGGAGACAGGCCTTAATAAGTAATTCTAAACACTTGGTTTTCAATCAGCCCTTGTTCAGGTGATAGGCATACAGTGGGTGCTGCTTATACATATGACCGGTCGACCCTGGGCTCACACGCTGCAGGATTCTCGCTTTCCGCTGGGCCTGGCCCATCCTCGGCAATTATACTCTGGTCTCTTCCGTGAAGGCCAGCTTTCGCCTGCCAGATGCATTTCATGAAACTAATCTACATTCACACCTACCCGGAGCCTTTAGACAGAAAATGGAGCCTAAAAGCTCTGTGCAGCAATGTGCTTCCCCTCCTGCGAGCCTGGGGAACATTAACTGAAACGCGCTTGCCGCGAAAACTGGCTGCATCGTTATTGGAACTGATGCATACTTACTCCAACCAATCTATTTTTATTTGAAGCACTTATGTTGCATGAAACTGAGCATAATAACTATAGTCAATAGAGATGTATTTGTTTTTATTTAAAGTCATAAATGTGCTAACGCCAATAAAGATTCTTTCCCCCCCTGAAAAGTAAGACCTGCATGGGGAAGATGGAAATGTACGCATTCATCAAGCCAGGAGGGCCCATTTTCTCAGGAACCATTTTTTGAATTGCCGGTGATTTATGGTGGCCGTCTGAAGACTTGCGTTGGTGAGGTTGGGAGAAGGAGAGGGAGAACACCCACCAATGTAGTCAATTTATTTCGCTCTATTTACAGAGCCGAGGACTTAAGATCAGAGAGTGGAAGGCAGAGATAGGGTATCTGGGCAAGATTTGGATTCTAGGAATGTGAAGGCATATTGGATCCTCGGTGTCCTAATTATTGTCCAAATATGCTTTGGAAATTTGGGAATCAGGGAATGTGAGAACAGCCCGGCTATAGAAGACTTAGACTTGCTGCTATGTAGCCATGTCATTGTGATATGGCTCTTGGACTTCCTCCTCTGGAAACCGGACACCAATACTGGCCTCACTTGGTGGTTAAGAGCATAGGTTCTTTAGTGCTGGACCCTTTGGAGTCAAATCCTCGTTCTGTCTCTGCCACTTACTACTACTGCGTGACCTTGGGCAAGTCACTTTACCTCTCTGGGCTTTGGTTGTCTCCTTGATCTGTGAGGAGATGCTGATATTCCATACCTGTGATATTGTGATTTATAATAAGAAACATGTATTTGGTCTTTGTCCCATTTCTGGCACAGAGCTCCTAAAAACTCTTGAAATTTCCTAAGAGATGAGAACTTTTGGCGTCTTTTTTATGTTAATGAGATGACTTTTGGAAAGGATGAGGCTACAGGGTGAATCCATGACCAACGGCTAGTGAGTTCATCAAACATGCCAGTGTAATGAGGCCTCCGTAGAAACCCAGAAGGACGGGGCTCGGAGAGCTTCTGGACTGGGGCACGTGGGAAGGGCTGGGGGAAATTGTGCCCCGGGAGAGACCACGGAAGCTCTCTGCACCCCTTCCCCATAGCTTGTCCTGTGAACTTCTTCTATTTGGCTATCCCTGAGTTAAATCCGTTCCTAATAAACCAGTAATCTGATAAGTAAAATGTCCTGTGAGCTGGTCTAGAAAATTAATTGAACCCAATGAGGGGATAGTGGGAGTTTCCAATGTACTCTAACCAGCTCTGTGACTTCTAGCTGGTTGGCTAGCAGTACAAGTGACAACCTAGACTTGCCAGTGAACTGGCACCTGAAGTTGTGGAGGAGGGGCTGGTCTTGTAGGACGGAGCCCCTAGGCTGGGATGGATGTGTAGAATGGGATCTGTTGTTATCTCTGGGCAGATAGTGCCAGAACGGAGTTGAAGTGCGGACATCCAGCTGGTGTCAGAGAACTGCTTGTTGGTGTGGGGGAAAAACCCATATGTTGTAATGGGTGACTGGAATCTTAATATTTTATCTACAGCTTTGAGATTTAGAGAAGTAATGCATGTAAAGAATTTAGAACAGGGCCTGGCACATAACTAGCATTTTAGTAGGTGCTTTATCACGGGAGTTAGAAAGGCAAGTTAAAATGTGTTCAGTCCAAAGTCCTTCATTTTACAGATGAAGAAGCTGAGCTCCAGAGACGTGTCCTGTATTAGTTTCCAATCGCAGCTGTAGTAAGTGACCATAACACACCCGGCTAAAAGGGACACACATATATCCTCTTACAGGTCCAGGTGTCAGAAGTCCAAAATAAGTCTTAGGGTGCTAACATCAAGGTGTCCACAGGGCTGGTTCCTTCTTGAGTTTCCAGGGGAGAATCTGGAATTTTTGCCACCTCCAGCTTCTAGAGGCTGAGCACACTCCTTGGACTGCAATCTCTGATTCTGTTATCATGTTAACTTCTCTTTCAGAGCTCCTGCCTCCCTCTTATAAGCACCCTTGTGATTACATCAGGCCCACCTGGATAATGCAAGAAACTCTTCTCAAGATTCTTAACTTATAAAGTCCCTTTTACTGTGTCACATAACACAGGTTCTGGGGATTAGGGATGGCCCTCTTTGGGGGTTGGGGGAGGGCAGTGTTCAGCCTCTCCCAGGTCCCAAGCTCACATAGCTGGTTAGCAGCATGGACCAGTTTTGGGGAAAAGATTTCTGGACTCAAATGCTCGTTTCATGACCTGGTGCTGACTTGACTTCTTGAGATGACTTGGCAATGACAGCCTGCAGGCACCTGGCCAGGAAGAGGTGGTGTCCTTGAATATCTGTGGCCTTCTCTCTCGGAGGAATGGCTCCTACACCACGTCACCACCTTCCCGTTCAGGGAGTCCCTAGCTCCGTGAGGCCACAGGAACTTACTGAAGCTGCTGCATGGAACTTCCTGAAGGCGCATTCCCGAAGTGGCCTGTCAGCTGGGGCCTCAGGGGCACGGGGGCAGGCTGGATCCAAGGCTCAGCTGATGTGGAGCTGGGGCCCTGGCGTGATACACTCTGGGGGTGCAGGGCAGGCGGTGGGGAGAAAGGCTCACTCAGCCTGGGGCTGCTGGGTCAGAGAGTGCATGGAGGGTGCGCAGGACCCCAGGAGGCTCAGGAAGATAACAGGTCACTGAGTTCCAATGGTTTCCTAACTTTACCAGCCACAGCTTCGTAAAATTTTATTTTCTAAGCACACCAGTTAGGATTGGTATTGTTTAAAGCCCCCCCCCCCCCCCAATAACAAATGTTGGCAAGGATGTGGAGAAATTGGAACCCTGTTCACTGTTGGTAGGAATGTAAAATGGTATGGCAGTTTCTTAAAAAATTAAGCGTAGGATTACCATACGATTCAACATCCCACTCCTAGGTATTGATATATACCCAAAGCTATTAAAAGCAGGGGCACAAATATTTACACACCCAGGTTCATAGCACCGTTCTTCTCAGTGGCTGAAAGGTGGAAGTGGGTGATGGATAAACAAAATCTGTACTTACAATGAAATATTATTCTTCCTTAGAAAGGAAGAAAACTCGGACACATGCTACAGCATCGATGAACCTTGAAGACATTATGCTCAGTGAAATAAGCTAGTCACAAAAAGACAAACCCTGAAGAACTCCACTCACGAGGTTCCTAGTTGTCAGATTCCCGGAGACAGAAAGAAGGCCGCCAGAAGCCAGGGAGACGGGAGTGCGGAGTTCGAGTTTAGCGGGACAGCGTGTTTGTTTTGCAAGACGAAAAAGTTCTGGAGGTGGATAGTCATGAGGGTTGTCCAAATGTGAAGGTACTACTTACTGGCACCGGACTGTATATTTAAAAATGGTTAAAGTGGTTTCAAAACAACAACAAAAAATGCCAACCAAAATCCTGGCAACTAAGACGGCAGCCCGAGGAGCTGCTGAGGCAGAAGTGGGGCGAGGTGCAGTGTGCCCCGCTTCCCGCCCCTTCCCGCGCTCCGTGGGGGCCCTGCGGGACTCCTGGAACTGTGGAGCTCTGACTGCACTGGGAAACATTGTTTAAATCCTTGCCAAGCTGAGTAACGAGCCTGGCTACCTGTGGGTCACATGCCAGGTGCCTTGTTTGCACTACAAAGTCTCACTGCAGGAAGAATTATTCTCTCTCCGAATGGGCTCTGAGTGGCAGGGGTGGTGGAGAAAAGCGGGGCAAAGCTTGCCTCCCCGGAGTCCATATTTGGACCCCTGACACGCAGTGGCTGCATCGTGTCACACCCTAACTGCAGTGAGATGCTGGTCCTTTGCTGAGGAGGGGAGCTGAGGGGGTCGGCGGACACTGTGGCAGCTCCCCCAGGTGGGCCTGCAAGGGCTTCCTTTGCAGATGCAACCCTGGGTTCAGGGGGAGGAGGGGCACAGCGAGAGGAGGAGCAGAGCGTCCTCAGGTAGCCACGGCCACTCCCAGCCTGCCTGCAGCTCCCCGTCCAGGTCTGTGTCTTCCTCGGCTTTGCCATCAGCAGATAGTTGCAGCCTGTGTGGAACTGTGGCTCTCTCCTCCGACCTTCCCCGCTCCTCTCTCATCCTCCACCTATTCTGAAACCTCCTTTCTCCTCCTTCCCCCGCTGGCCCTCGTGGGCAGACAACTTGGCCAGGCTGGCTGCTGGAAGCTGTCCAGAGCTCAGCCAGAGTGGCTGCTGGAAGGGGAGCCTGAGTCAGCTTGGGCTGGTGGGACTGTCTCTCCTCCCCCCTGGTTCCCGTGGCTGCCGGAGCTCGTGCCTCTGGCCGCTGGACCAGGTGCTGGCTTTGGCAAGTTGGGATGGAAGGCATGGGTGGGGAGGGTGTGGTAATAATGAAAGCCTGTCCCCTGTGTAAAGGGGACAAAACAGAAATAGCTGTCATGAGGCTGTGCATAGAAAGGCTCCCTTAAGTGACATAGCCCATAATATTTATATTTTCAGGACATTGGAAATGAGAGCCACTGCCATGTCCTTTGAGGAGGAGTCGGGGGCTAAGAATGGGCCACGGAGGGTAGATGGGTGTATTAGTAATCTTTCAGTTGTGAGGGAGTGAAAGGCTCAAGGGGAATAAGAAAGGATTTTAATAGCCCAAAAGTCCAGCTGCAGATTAAGCTTGAGGTCCGATCTGGTTTCTCGAGTGATGTCATCGGGAATCTCTCTCCCCACCTCCCAGTCCTGCTTTCTCTGCTCCCCGCCCACCAGGCTGACAGTGTGGCTTCCAGCAGCTCCAGGCTTCCACCCATCTGCTCCTCCCTGAGGCAGACGAGCAGGCTGCTTTGGTTACAGGAGAGGTTTCCATGCAGGAGACAAATTTGGAAGAATAAAGATACAAGTTAAAAAAAAATAGATTGGGTTCAGGTTGTGGGTGTTCTTAAATGCCAAGCTAAGGGTTTGGGCTTTACTGAAGGCTTCTGGATAGGAAAGTGGCATCGTTAAACTGGCAACTTGGGAAGCAAGTCTTGGGGTGGCGAAGTTCGGACTGGAGAAACGAGAGGCTGGGGGCTGGGAGATCATTTAGAAGGGTGCTATGGAAGTCTCAGGGTGCGTGGAGGGCCTGGAGTGACCCTAGAAGGTGTCCCCCTCACTGTGTTGTTGAGCTTGGCACAGTCACCTATATGTAGAGACTAGAGGCGCAGCTGGGGGCTCAGTGAATACTAAAGCTTGAGTGGATGGGTGGGCAGATGTCTGGGCGGGTATCCCAAGTCTTAGACTAACCATGCCAATGGATGGAAGCTTCATGGAGAGACTGGGTGGAGATGTGAGGAGCCCAGTGAAGATGTCCATGCATGAAGTCCCACCCAGGGAAAGCAGATCCTGGCAAGACAGAAGTGCTCCTGGCCTCCAGCCTGCTCCTTGGGCCCACAAGTTCAGCAGGGATTCGAACCCAGTCCTCCCCACCTCTGCCCTGCTGGGTGTCTGGCATCAGATGGTTGTTTTGCTAGAAAATTTTAGTGTTGTCTTCCTCTTGCAGAGTCTTTATATAGTTTGTGTCAGTAAAAGTTGGCAGCAAAGAACCTCTTCCCATCCACCACGGGCCACTCTGTCCTTGCTCTTAATCTTATCTCATGTAAAGCTGACTGGCAGGGGGGAAACTGGGCTTCCATACGTTAAGACAAAGTTACTGAGTATCTGCCACATGTTAAACTTGGTGGTTGGTATTGGGACCAGAAGAGAAATAAAATAAAATTAGATTGTGATTCTTTTTATGGCATTTAATAGAAGCCAGCCCTGGATAATGTAAGTGAAATGGGCAATTAATAAGAAAGGTAACAATCTTCCAAAGAGGGGACCAGCCAGACCCTGGAAGAAGAGGAAGCAGACCTGCCCAGGGTTCCCAGCTGCCCCTTGCCAGGGGCGTTTGAGGGGTCCCAAAGGTTTCTAGCCTCGCATCTCCTTAGGTCTCAGATTCCCGAGGTAGAGAATCTGATTGGCTTACCCTTGGGTTATCCTTCCTGGGACTGAGAAGCTGTGACTGGAGGTTAAGGGTCACACAGCAAAGATATAGCTGCGCTTGGGAAAAAGGCCATTCTCAGAAAAAAGGAAAGAAACCACTGTTGTCAATCAGGTAGGTGCCCACACTAGTATTTACTACACAATTCCCTCTTCCGGAGGCCTCTAGACTGATCCCACCCCTTCTTGGTCCGGAGTAGATAGAGAAGGCTGATCCAGTATCCCCTCTGGATTCCCAAATTTTTACACTTGTGTAATGGGGTGTCTCATCTCACCCCATTTCCTCTGGGCACTTGAAGATGCTCGCTCCATCTTTGCGCGAGACAGGGCAAACGGGCCTTACGTCGTTGACTTCCAGGCCACTTACCGGGCTGGAGACCTCCCCAGGGCTCTGGTGCCACAGGGGCTCTCTGGGTGTTGCCTGGATTTCTAAGCCAGCTCCCCACTGGGACCTTCTGCAGTGACATCAGTAGTAGCTACTGGTCAGGGCTTCTTCGGCATCAATCCTTTTTATTTACCATCAGTTACATTTATGGCCATCTATTTTTCTTTCCTTCTGGACAGTGTGTGTGATGGGTGTTTTGGCTGTAAGTGGGTCAGAGCCTAAATAGGTCATGTTGGCTCTCTACATGTGGTAATCCCGAAATGAACTGGGCAGGGGAGGGGGAGGGTGGAGTGCTCGACTGGTATCTGGAGGGAGAGGGAAGGTGAGGTTGGGGCTCATGGTCGCACTGTGTACCAACGTCTGAGGATAGCAGCTCAGACTCCCTGTGTAGACTGAGGGAGAGATGGCTACAGGCTCTGAGCAGAGCGGAAGGGGTGTGTGGGAGAACAGTCTTGCTTCCTTCTGACCTGGTCTGTCCTGTGATGAGAAGTGGCAGGGATTGGGGACCTCTCAGCAGCTAGAAATCTCTGGGAGAGGGCGGAGGCAGGAGGAGGAACATGAGGAGTTGTTATGGGCTGATCCTATCCCCTCACTGAATTCATATGTTGAAGTCCTAGCTCTCAGGACCTCAGAGTGTGATTGCATTTGGAGATAGGACCTTTATGGAGGTAATTCCGTTGAAATGAGGTCATAGAGGTGGACCCCAATTCAGTATGACTGGTGTTCTTATAGGAAGAGAACATACAATGTAATATACAGATGATGTATTATAGAATTGTACCCTTGGAACCAATATAATTTTATTGGCCAATGCCACCCCAATAAATTCAATAAAAAAGAAAAAAAAGAGGAGATTGAGATGTGGACATATACTAAGGGGAGACTCTACAAAGACTGGGGAGAAGAAGACCATTACAAGCTAAAGAGAGAAGCTAGAAGAAACCAATCCTGGCGACACCTTGATCTTGGACTTAAAGACTCCAGAACTGTGAGACAATCAGTTTTGTTTGAGTGACCCAGTCTGTGGCACTTTGTCATAGCAGCCCTAGCAAACTAGCACAGGGCCTTCTGTGAGGGATACAGTGAGGTTATTTGAAAATAGTGTTACTCTTTTAGATGTTGCTTTTACATTTACTACACAGGACCTGAGCAGTGTTTAGTCTAGGGCAAATTATTCCCCACTACTGTGAAAAGACTCTTCTGAGTATTCTATTCAATGCTTGATGAATATTGGGCTTTTGCAGTCTGGCTGGTGGGAACAGGCACTATTCCCAGCCCTGAGTGGATGCTGGGCGCTCTTTCCTCTAACGCTTTTGGGCAGTTCTTTTCCCAGCCTCTGTTAGTTTCTGCCTGACTTGCATGAAGACTTGGGGGCACCATTTGCAGATCTCTGGGGTTCTCTGTCTCTTAATGGTAATCTGACTTTCAAATGGTAGCTGCCTTCGGGCTCTCTGGTGTCTCCTCGGCTCAGGGAGCCTGTTGGGTTCCACTTCCATGTGGCCTGGAAACTCACTCAAGGCAGGAAGCTGGGCACTTTTATGGTTCACCTCATTTGTTTCCTGTGTTGCAGGTGTCAATGGCTTTCATTGTCCGATGTCCAGTCTTGAAAATCATCGTTTCCATATATATTTGCTTTTTGGTTGTTTCAGGTAGGAAGGTAAATCTGCTCCTGTTAGTCCTAGTCCATCTTAGAATAGAAGTTTGAAACTTTTTTTTTTTTTTAAATGCTGTTTTTAAAACTGCATTTCAAGATCATCAGAGGGGGACAGCTTTCTCAAGTTGCCACAGTTCCTGTCCTGTTTTATTACTTTGGCTCACTTCTTTCATTTATGTTACTTGGGGGTCCCAGAGCCATTTTAAATGGCGACACTTAAAAGACATGGGTCATAAAACAGATAACTTCGGTGGGTATGGTAGAGGGTAGACCAGGAGAGTGGGGATAGCAACACGACAGTTTAATCTTTGTAGCCCTAGTGTGCGACACACAGGTATTTTTACTGAAGGAAGAAAGGAAGGATCAGGAAAAATAAATTATTGCTTGGGTTGACCCATGGATTTTTGGACTTTTAACCTAAGTGGATATTTCTGAATGCCCTCCAAAATGCCCGTAGTAGTGTATACTCCCACCAACTCTGGGTGATACAATCACACATTTGGAAATCTTCTTGGTGCCTTTCTGGGTCTTTTCTCCTTTAAGTTAAGCCTCTTGAGCTATGCATAGTGTGGTAGATGCTGAAGATTTACTGCCAAATCCTGTAGGCCCATCCTTAGGTCACTTGAATGTAGTTCTAGACAGGGTGTCTTCCTCTGTGTCTCTGCCTGAAGGCATTCTCAAGCCTTAGGAGCACACTGCCCACTTGTGCAAGATGGAAATGCTGGCAGAATCACACCCTAGTGTGTCCTCCAACCTGTGAGGGGTGCGAGTTGGTGGGTCAGTGTCCCAGCTGCCTCCCCCATTGGGGACCAACCCTGCTGTGCATTCTACAAGTCTCTCCAAGGGTCCCTTGCCTGGGATGGAGCCCCAGCTTCCCCACAGTGCTGACCTGTTCGCTGATACACGTTTAACTGTCAGTCTTCTCCCTGCCCTCGCTTTGCTCTCTGGGATTAACTCCCAATAAACTACTTGTGCCTGAATTCCAGTCTCCAAGTCTGCTTGGGGAGGGGGGAGCAATCCAAATTAAAGCAGGTGGACTTGGTAAGAAATCTTCCTGGAACTCAGAGCCTTCTAGGTGATGTCTCCTTCCCTCAACCCCACTCCTAATACACACACGTATGTATGGTAGGAGAGATGTCAGGAAAAGGTGCTTGGCTGGCAGGGCTTCTTGGTTGCTAGGGTCCCCATATCCATGGTGGCCATGTTGACACTCTATCTGTGCTTCTTTTTCCTTTCCTTTTTCTTCTTTTCAAAGTGAGAGGAGGAGAGATAGAGAGACAGACTCCTGTATGCACCCCGACTGAGATCCACCCAGCAACCTCTGTCTTAGGCCAATGCTCTGCCCATCTGGGGCCATGCTCACAACTGAGATATTTTTAGTGCCTGAGGTGGAGGCTCCACAGAGCCATCCTGAGCTCCCAGAGCCAATGCACTTGAACCAATCAAGCCATGGCTGTGGGAGAAAAGAGAGGGGGGGGGTAGGGGTGGAGAAGCAGATGGTCACTTCTCCTGTGTGCCCTGACTGGGAATCGAACTTGGGACATCCACATGTCAGGCTGACGCTCTACCACTGAGCCAACCAGCCAGGGCCCTTTCTGTGTTTCTTTCTTTCTTTCTTTCTTTCTTTCTTTCTTTCTTTCTTTCTTTCTTTCTTTCTTTCTTTCTTTCTTTCTTTCTTTCTTTCTTTCTTTCTTTCTTTCTTTCTTTTACAGAGACAGAGAGAGAGTCAGAGAGAGGAATAGACAGGGACAAACAGACAGAAATGGAGAGATAAGAAGCATCAATCATTAGTTTATCATCGACACCTTAGTTGTTCATTGATTGCTTTCTCATATGTGCCTTGACCGCGGGCCTTTAGCAGACCGAGCAACCCCTTGCTCAAGCCAGTGACCTTGGGCTCAAGCTGGTGAGCTTTGCTCAAACCAGATGAGCCCTCGCTCAAGCTGGCAACCTCGAGGTCTCAAAACTGGGTCTTCCGCATTCCAGTCCGATGCTCTATCCACTGCGCCACCGCCCTGTCAGGGCCTTTCTGTGATTCTAAAGATAGGCACATAAGTGCAGCTCGGAGGGGGCCTGGCTGGGCCCTCACTCCTGAGGTGGCCTGGTTGTGTTCAGATACGTAGGTGCTGACATGGGAGGCTGTGGGTAAGGGGACATATAACAGGACCGAGGCCTGCCCCTGGGTCTGAGGATTTCATTTGCTGTTTAAAACAAGGGTTCTTATTTCTAGGGGATCATTAAGCAGAACCGCAGTAGGTCCTTTCTTGGGTGTGGAACCATATGAATACCGATAGGTACCCTGTGAGCTTTTTAAGATAGGATCTGTGTTTTATTTTCTTAGTACCGTTTTTTGTGAGTTCATTTTTAATTTTCTTTTTAATTTTTTTATTTATTCATTTTAGAGAGGAGAGAGAGAGAGAGAGAGAGAGAAGGGGAGAAGCAGGAAGCATCAACTCTCATATGTGCCTTGACCAGGCAAACCCAGGGTTTTGAACTGGTGACCTCAGTGTTCCAGGTCGATGCTTTATCCACTGTGCCATCCCAGGTCAGGCTGTGAGTTCATTTTTAAAAAGTAGGTAACATATATTTACATGGTTCAAAATCTTCTTGCCTTTCTCCTCACCCTGGACATCCGCTCAGTTTTGGCTCTAACTCCACTCTAGGCAACTCTGTCATTAGTTTCTTCATGTTTATGCAAATAAATACCAATAAAGATTCATATGCCCTGCCTTCTACCCTGCTTCATAATCTAAGTTATTACATAGCACCTAGATTTTTTTTTGCCTATTTCTTCTTGTGATGTATCTTGGAGATACTTTCATATTTGTGAATAGAAAGCATTGTCATTGTTGAATAGTTTCCTAGAACTCCATGGTATGAGTGTATTCCAATTCATTCAACCCATTTTTCTCAGTGGTGATGCAGGTTTCTGATCTTTGCTGTTATTTCGATATTGTATCAGTGAATAATAACCTTGTATTGATACATAGGTCATTTTTTGCACATATGTAGGCATATTTGTGGAATAAATTCCCAGAATGGAATTGCAGAACCATAAGCTTTTTTTTTAAACAGTTTTTTTATTATTGTTTTGAATTTATTGTGTTTACATAGATTCTAGTGTCGCCCCTAATGCATCCCCCTCCCCACATTCCCCTCAACATCTCCCTTGCCCCCCTCCCCACAGCACCCTCCCCCCTTCCCTTCAGGTTTATCCCATCCTATCATCCCCTTTCCCCTCTGTCCTCTTTTCCTCTGGTCCCTTTGATCTCACCTGTCTCAATTCTGTTCCTCAGTTCACATTGTTCATTGGATTCCTCAAATGAGTGAGGTCATATGATATTTTTCTTTCTCTGCCTGGCTTATTTCACTTAATATAATAGTTTCCAGGTCCATCCATGTTGTCACAAAAGGTAAGATTTTCTTTTTCATGGCCCCATAGTATTCCATTGTATAGTATATGTACCATAGCTTTTTAATCCACTCATCCACTGATGGACACTTGGGCTGTTTCCAGATCTTCTCTATTGTGAACAATGCTGCCATAAACATGGGGGTGCATTTCTCCTTTTGAATCAGTGATATGGTGTTCTTGGGATATATTCCTAAAAGTGGGATGGCTTATTTATTTGCAGTTTTGATAGATTTTACCCACTTGTCCTCCACTGGTTTTGTATGAGCTTATATTATGAGCAGAAGTAAGAGAGTGCCTATTTCTCTACAACTGCATCGACAAAGTCTATTATCAAACTGTTGGAGTTTTACCAATCTGATGGGTGAAAAATGTCATTGTAGTGTATTTTAATTTGCATTTATCTTCATTACAATGGAGATTGAGCATATTTTTATCTGTTTAAAGGTCACTGTATTTTCCGTGAACTCTCTCATATTATTTTTCAATTTTTCTGGTAGTTCTTTTTCTTGCAGATTCTAATAGTCCTTTATATATTAGAAAGATAAGCTCTTTATCTATGATATGAGTGGAAATTTTTCTTGCTGTCTTTTGACTTTCTTTACCAGTGTTTTTTTCCACAACAAGAATGCTATACCTAATTTGTTACCAAGGCCCTCTCCAAGTGCTTTTGTTCTAAAATCTCGGATCCCCCCAAACCCCAACTTCAAATTAGGCAGTTTGGCCAGATGAGTAACAGGGAATTATACTCAGTTGTTACCGATAGACTTATTTTCCCAAAAGGTAATTCTATTTAAATACAAAGCTGAGAGTCAACTAGAATAACTTTCAGATCGCTAGAAAGTTGGGAAATACGGAAAGGAGGTCAAGGATGCTGCAGTCAGGTAGAACGATGGCCGTTCTGTCCTCCGGGCGCCTACGCCTTCATTTCACCACTCTACGATTCCCAAAACTCAGCTCGGAGAGAGGAAATGACTCCTTCATCTGGGGCTCCATTTCTGACAATAGTAGCTGTGAAGCTTATATGGACTATTATCTGGTTGGAAAGTAGGGAGAGCGGGCAGCACTGGGCAAAATGTTGATTAAGCTGAATTCATCTTCTATACCTATTGCTACCTGTCTGACTTCTTCCTCCCATCCTGATCCCATTCCTTAGACCAAGGGCCCAATGGAGGTTGCTAGATAGGAGGGGACTGGGCAGTAGGACTCTTTTGTAAAGTGCCATCGAAAAAGGGAATTCTGTATTTACCTGGACCCGAAGTCTGTTCCTATCTGCCTGGGAGTTCCTTGATCTCTCTGCCTTCAGTTTTCTTAATGATTGAATGAGAGGGATCTCGTTGTTAAAGACGCTAACATTTTTAAGCTTGCAAATCAGGTGATTCAGGTATTTGGGTTCTCTTGGTTGAGGGTAGGTGGGAAGGAAGTTAAAAAAGCCCTCTGGGATGCCTCATGCTTCCATTTTTCAAAGCTTCCCTCTCAGTGACCCCAGAGAGCTTGATCCATCTCAGCCTCTGCTCCCATGCCCTGTGCCCCTGCCACCCTGCCTGTCACCCTGCCTGCCACCCTGCCTGTCACCCCAACTCAGCCCAGCCCTGGTGGAGCCAGCTAGTTATTTACTAAATGAATAGTTTATGCTCTTCGCTGCATTTATTCATTTGTGACTTCACTGACTGAAAGTTTTAATAAGACAATCAATTCCATGAATGTTATTTTGGACTTAAAGATTTAAAAAATTATTTAAAAAAAATGAAATGATTTTTACTAGGTCTTAGCTACTGGTCTCTGTCACATCCCTGTCCCTACTCTGAGTTCTGAGATTCAGTGCTGCTGATGCTATGGTTTCAAGTTACGCGCTGTTTTTTGGAACAGGGCTATATACCTAAAGCGCATCATCAGTCTGTGTTATTGCTGACTGCTTTTGAGTTCCTGGGAAGCCAAGAGGACCATTTCTGTAGCTCTCTGTGACTGTTTCCCTTAGAAGCAGTGAGAGCCAGTTCTCAGCACTGGCTGGAAGCCCCTGACAATATGACTCGTGTGGAAATGAAGAACTCAACTTGAATTTTTCCTGCTCTGTCTCCAGCCTTGATGCAGAAGCTCCCAAGGTTAGGATTAGGAAGGGGTTTCTGAGAAAGAAAGGATTTCCCCAACTTCACAGGGTCAGCCAGAATTCCTGGTTTTGCTGCTGAAATCCACAAACTTTCAGCCAACTCACTGAAGTCCTTATGTGAGCAGAGCAAGGATTGTCCTGTGGGAGACAGTTCCATCAAGTTTCTGTGGAGTTAGTATCACTCTCTGCAACTGAGATACTGCTGTTGGGCCTTTCCCCAGATCTTGGCCCTGAGGGAAGAAGGCCTGGGTGGCCTCTCTCTCGCTGATTTAGAAATGAGAGAGGAGAATAAGGAGGCTGATGTATGCTTGGTGATAATAAGTCCCAAAGAGTAGGTTCCTTCCTAGATAGAAACAGAATTTTAAAAAATTTATTCATTTTTTTTAGAGAGAGAGAGAGAAAGAGAAGGAGAGAGAGAGAGAGAGAGAGAAGGGGGGAGAAGCAGGAAGCATCAACTCCCATATATGCCTTGACCAAGCAAGCCCAAGGTTTTGAACCGGCGACCTCAGTGTTTCAGGTTGATACTTTCTTTATCTACTGCTCTACCACAGGTCAGGCTAGAAACAGAATTATTGCCATAAGGTTGACATATGGCTGGCACTTCAATGGCTGGAAACTTACAGCTCACATTGGAAACAGGAGGACCCTGAAATTCCCTGCCTGGAGTAAGCAGCGTTAGACAATGTGGGCAATACTGCAATAGGACTTCGCAGAGGCTCTGGTAGCAAGTGTGGTGTGCACATGAAGTATGTAACATTTCTCAAACTTTTGTAACCTTGACCGTACAATCTTTTTATTTTTTAAAGAAGCATCACATGAGGTTTATATTCTGCAAGCCATATGTTCTGGAAACATTAAGCTTGTCCACTTGCAAGATTTATGAATTAATGGTAGAGTCACGGTTTCTTTTTTTTCTATTTTATTTTATTTTTTCAATTACATTTGATATCAAATATTTTATTAGTATCAGCTGTATAGCATAGTGGTAGACATTTATATAATTTATAAAGTGATCTTGATAAGTGAAGTACCCACCTGGCCCCACACGTGGTTACTGCAATGTTATCGACTATATTCCCTTTGCTGTACTTCACACCCCCATGGCTGTTCTGTAACTGCCTATTTGTACATCTTAATCCCTTCACCTTTCTCACCCAACCTCTAACCCACCTCCCCTCTGGCAACCATCAGTCTGTTCTTTGTATCTATATGCTATTTCTGTTTTGTTTATTTTCTAGATACTACATATTAGTGAAATCATATGGTATTGGTCTTTCTCTGCCTGAGGTTTTTTTTTGTTTTTTTTTTTTGTTTTTTTTTTTTTTTTTTTGCATTTTTCTGAAGCTGGAAATGGGGAGGCAGTCAGACAGACTCCCGCATGCACCTGACCAGGATCCACCCGGCACGCCCACCAGGGGGCGATGCTCTGCCCATCTGGGGCATCGCTCTGTTGCAACCAGAGCCATTCTAGCGCCTGAGGCAGAGGCCATGGAGCCATCCTCAGTGCCCGGGTCAACTTTGCTCCAATGGAGCCTTGGTTGCGGGAGGGGAAGAAAGAGACAGAGAGGAAGGAGAGGGGGAGGGGTGGAGAGGCAGATGGGCACCTCTCCTGTGTGCCCTGATCGGGAATCGAACCCGGGACTCCTGCACGCCAGGCTGACACTCTACCACTGAGCCAACCGGCCAGGGCTCTGTCTGACTTCTTTTACTTAGCATATTACCCTCTAGGTCCATCCATGATGTCGCCAATGGTAGGATTTCATTTTCTTTTTTATGGCCAAGTAATATTCTGTAGCATATATGTACCACATCTTCTTTATCCATTTGTCTATTGATGGAAAATTAGTTTGCTTCCATATCTTGGCTGTTGTGACCAATGCTGCAATGAACATAGGGGTGCACATATCTTTTCAAATTAGTGTTTTGAATTTCTTCAGATAAATACCTGGAAGTAGAATTGCTTGGTAATAAGGCATTTAGTTCCATTTTTTAATTTTTTGAGAAAACTCCACACTACTTTCCACAGTGACTGCACCAATTTGCATTCCCACCAAGATTGCAACAGGGTTCCATTTTCTCCACGTCCTCATCAACACTTGTTGTTTGTTGCTTCATTGATGAAAGCCATTCTGACAGAAGTGGGGTGATACCCAATGTGGTTTTACTTTGCATCTCTCTGATGATTAGTGACATTGAGCTTCTCTTCATATATATATATATTGAACGCCTGTATATCTTCTTTGGAGAAATGGCTATTCAGGTCTAGAGTCACAGTTTCTTAACCCATAGGTTTCCTACTTTATCCTTGCTACTCAAAGCGTAGTCCACAGACCAGTGGCATGGGTACCACCTGGGAGCTTTTTAGAGATGCAGCATCATGGCCCATCCCAGACATACGGAATCAGAATCTGCATGTTAGCAAGATCCCAGGTGACAGGGTGTACACCTTAGACCAGGGGTCCCCAAACTTTTTACACAGGGGGCCAGTTCACTGTCCCTCAGACCGTTGGAGGGCCAGACTATAAAAAAAAACTATGAACAAATCCCTATGCACACTGCACGTATCTTATTTTAAAGTAAAAAAACAAAACGGGAACAAATACAATATTTAAAATAAAGAACAAGTAAATTTAAATCAACAGACTGACCAGTATTTCAATGGGAACTATGGGCCTGCTTTTGGCTAATGAGATGGTCAATGTGCTTCTCTCACTGACTACCAATGAAAGAGGTGCCCCTTCCGGAAGTGCGGCGGGGGCCGGATAAATGGCGTCAGGGGGCCGCATGCAGCCCGCGGGCTGTAGTTTGGGGACCCCTCCTTAGACTGTGGTGCCCTGCTGCACTCTGCAGCCTCTGCTATGGAGCCTTCTGCGACCTGACTCAGAGGTGACAGCCTCTAGGCAGTGACAACAACTGTACTAGTTTGCTTGGTTAGAAGATTTCTGGGCCTCCTGGTCTTATGGGGATGTCCTCCTCTTGGCTTCCAGGTGGCAGGAGTAACCTAGAGCAGGGAGAGAGGCCAGCTGTATAAAAAGATTCAGAGATAACAGAGAACACAGGGGAGACCATGGGAAAAATAGAAAGAGCTTTTGATAAACCCAGAAGGAAAAGGTCCCTGGGTGGGTACACACGGCCAGAATGAGAAGGGGTTTTAGGCAGATTTACGCCGAGGGCTGTGATGTGGTGGGGGCGGTGGTAGACACCGCCATGGCTATCATGGGAGGCTGGGAAAGCAGCTCAAAGATATCTTTTTTTTCAGCTGAATGTGAGAAGTCTCTGCCAGATCAGATGTTCAACTTTAAAACAAATGGAGGAAAAGCGATCAAAGGCAGTCAACTAGAAAAATCCACTTTTCCTATTTCATAAAAAGCAAGAGCCCATGTATAATCCCTCCCTTGGCACATGTTAGAGATTTCTTTACCGTTCCTTTGCTTGCGGCCAATTCTGCCACACCCAGCTGGGGACCTGGGCTACAGTGACTTCATTTGTACTGGGTCAGCATGCCAGTTCCAAGCCAGTGAGTCTAGAACTGAATTCTAGCAGTTTTTTAGGGAGAAGGGCATGTCTGCCTGTGAATGAGAGGAGGGGAGAGGGAGAATGGGGGTGGCGGTGGGGATGCAGGACACACCGCCCCTTCCCCCCAAAGCACAGAGGAATGCACTTCTCAGCGTGGTGGTGGAGGGGGGTTAGATCCGTCCCCTTCCTAAGCCAGGACTGAATGACCCTTTAGTGCCAGGATCAGGACTTCCCTGCTATGCTCTAGAGAGAAACACAGTGCCTGCTGTTTCCCCTAGAGATGCTCAATAAACAGTTGTTGAATGAACGTTGCCAAAATCAAGACCACTGAGGTAACAGAAAAACTCATGAGAGATGCAGTCAGGAGCTCTGGGCTCTAGTACTAAATGTTGCCTATATGTTGTAATCCCTACAACTTCCCCAGTCATACTTACCATAAGGAAATGAAACAAGAGTGAAGAATAAACTGTCTTCCCTTTTTATTCAAGGGGGCTTAGACTTCAGGGCTCTGTAGAAATTGAGGTTAGAACATGGAACTGGGTGTGGATGACCTTGGAGTTAATCTTGACTCCTCTTTCCCTCACACTCAACCTTCAATCCAGTGGCCACCCCTGATTCAGCCATTCATTACCTCTGCTGCCACTGCCCTGATCCAAACCCTCATATTTCACCCAGATTCCTGCAATAACTGCTTGACTGGCCTCCTTGCTTCCTCCCTTATACCACTTAGTCTATTCTCAACTTAATAGCCAGACGATGCTGGCCAAACATAAATCTCTTCATGTCCCTCACTTCTCTGCCTCAAAATCTTCAGTGGTTTCCCCCATCTCACTCAGAATAAAAGCTAAAGTTCCCACAATGACCTCAGACATCCCCACCTTTTGACCTCTCTGGCCTTATCTACTTTTCTTGCTCACTGTGCCCCAGACAAGTTGGTCTTCAACTACACTAGGCCTGATTATGCCTCAGGGCCCTTGCACTTGCTGTTTTCTGTGTTTGAAAACCTCTTGCCCCCATTGCTCCCTAACCTTCTTCATGTCCATGCTCATTGTCACTTTCTTGTGAGGCTTCCTCTGACTTTCGTATTAAAAGTCAAACACTGTTCCTGTCTCTTACTTTGTATTCTCTAGCCCCCTTTCATACTTTATATCTCCTCATCGTACTTATGGCCACGTAACATGTTTTACATTTTGCTTATTTGTCTTCTCCACTAGGAGTTAAGCCCTGGGGTGTTTTGTTCACTGCTGTATGGTCAGCCTCATGACATGCTGCCTATAGTATAAATGTTTGGTAAATGATCAAATTATTCAGGCTTTGACTGTTATAAGACTTGGGTCAGAGATATGGAGCTCAAAGGGCTCAGGCTGATTTGGGGACACTGTAGGTCTGACCATGAAGTAGGCAACTCCTATAAGATGTTATAAAGTAGGTACTGATGCTGTGTTTGGTCAGTTTGTCTCAAGGGCTCCCGGGTGAAGAATATGCCACTGGGCAAAACTCATTCTACTGCCCTGGCAACTGCTTCCTGAGTTTCTATTTTCTAAACACTTGCTAATTTGCCTTATTTTCCTCTGACTCTGGATTATGTTCCCCCCTCCCATTTCCTCCCCCACTGCCCGTTTATCCTGTACTGAGCATCTCTGTGCCTTTCCTCCCACCCACTGCCCAGGATGGGAACAGAAGGGCATGCCTCTTCCTACTTTGGTTTTCAAAGTACTGACTCTGCAGTCTCCTAGTTTCTGCTCTGCCCAGCCCCAGGGGCACTGGGCGTGAGGAGCTCTACCCACAAGTCTGGGGATCACATACCGAGTCCCTAGAACTCTCTGCTTAGAAATGCTTTGGTTTCTATGTTCCAAGCACAGAGTAGCTCTCACTGATAGCAACACTCAGCAGGAACTGCCTCTTGTCCCTGAGCTGTCTTGACACGGCTTACAGTTAAGGACACAGATCTGCTGCCCATGGCTTCGGGTTTGAGTCCTGACCTTGCTTACAAGCTCTGTGTTTTGAGCAGGTTTCTTTACCTCTTTGAGAGGCTCTGAGCCTCAGTCGGTCACCTGATCCTAAATGAAGGTACTCTGACCTGTCTCCTGGGGTTACTGTGAGGGCTGGATGAGGTCATGTAGGTTCAGTGCTCAAGGTAGAGCCTTGCATGCAGGACGCACTCACTGAATTGTAATTGCTGCCACGATTGTCATTATTATGTTGTCACTGATGCAGTCAATCCTGGCTTCCCTTTCCTACTAGGCAGCCCCTGTGTGTGTGTGTGTGTGTGTGTGTGTGTGTGTGTGTGTGTGTGTAGAGAGGTATGAGAAAATTTATAAGGTGTCATAAACTCATCAAGAAATAAATAGATTTATAGCTTCAGGGCAATTAATTCTGCAGTTTTGCAGTTCCAGGAACAAATACACCCCTATAATGGATTATAATCTTGAGGTATTCGGAATATAAAACAGCTCCTTGGGTTCCCTGTTGTGCTATGAGAAAACAATAATTGTTTAAAATGCAACCCCCAGGCAGCGCTCTGGATGGGGCCAGCTCTCTTGCAGTTGGCCTGTGATGTCCTTCAAAGAAAAGTGGGGCAAACAGATATTCTTACCCTTCCTCATGGTGTCATAGAAAGACAGAATCTAAATGTTGGGGCTGACCTTGGCAGTAAAAGATTTTCAAACTCTCATTTAACTACCAAGATCCAAGTCCGATGCCCAACCCTCCCGGGCCAAGAAATCACTCTGTCCTCTGCTCTCAGTAGCACCAGACCCACGCCTCTCTCGCAGCGTCTCTCACTTTATGGGATAATCCTGTTTCTGTGTCTCTACCCAGCTCTGCAAGGCACGTCCTCCTTGAGGGCAGGGATGATGTTTAGGTATCTTTGCATCCTATGGTGCAAAGCAGGCTCCGGCATTGAGCTAGGGGGTGGATGTGAGACTGTGCTGATTGACTTCCTACCAGGTCCTTGGGCACTTGGCATATGGTCTATTACTTAATCCTCACCACAGTCCTAGAGAGCTGTGCTCTTCCATGTGGAGGCAAACTGAATCTGAGATTTTATGAAACCGCCTTGTTAATTTAGTAACAAACGGCAGGGTCGGGATTCAAACTCAGTTCTGATGCCACGGCCTGAGCTTGCGTGTTCCCTTCCTTTTATTTTCTTCTCCCCCCCCCCTCCCTTCCAGTGGAGTGTGATGGTTAACAGCAGGGACTCTGGAGCTGGATTGCTTGGCTTCAGATCTCAGCCTCATCACTTACGAGCTGTGTGACTTTGGCATGTTGCTTAGCTTCCCTCTGTTTCAGTTTCTCCAGCTGTAAACTTGAATAACAATAGTGCTTTCTGACAGGAGTGTGGTGTGAATTAAATGAGACAATATAAATAAAGACCTTAGACCAGTGTCTGGTAATATGTGAATATGTGTTATTACAATTATAATTTTCTTTCCTTCCTTTCGAAGTCATACCAAGTGTGCTTTTTGTACTCTCTGCCTCCGAGGTTGAGTGAACGGGTCAAGGCGATGGTTGCGTGTGTCTGGCAGGCACCTGGACTCTCCTCCCAGGTGCATCTAGCAGGGAGCCTTGCGTGCACATTCGCCTGGTATTTCAGCTGGCACCTTTTGTCTCTCCTGGCTTCAGAGAGCTGATGAGAAATCATTTACCTAACCTCTAGAAAGTCATGGCTGAGTTTGAGAACATGGTTTAACATACAGCCCCAATCTGGTTCTCTAAAATATGCCCTTGCATTTAATTTACCCCCCCCAGGTGACACCTTCCCCTGGCAGAATAACAGAAGGCAGTATAGCATAGTGGTCCCAGGCAAGGACACTGAATCCAGACTACCTGAGTTTGAATCCCAACTGTGCCATTTGACATCTACGTGACCCTGGGTAAGATATTTAATCTCTCTGAACTTTGGTTTTCTCATCTGTAACATGGAGATAATAATAGTAACATACCTAATAGGGTATTGTTGTAAAAATTAAATGGATTTTAATGCCCATAAAATGCTGAATCAATGCCTCACATATTGTAAGTGCTCAGTAGCCATCAGTTGTTGTTACTACTGTCTTTTTTTCCTTGGGGTTGAGCCTGGTAAACATACTGCGTGGGCAAGGAGGAAAAAAACTATCCAGAGGTCAGAGTTCTCCGCAAGGAGGGGGGGAGAAAGTGGGTGGAATGAAGCACATTCAGTTCCTTCTGTCATACTGACAGGTCATTCCTCCTGAAGAGAGGAGCAGAGATGTGGGGGCAGAGAGGAAGGGTCTGGGGTGGTCTTCTGCTCTATAGGAATTGATGCCTCAGGCCAGGTTCTCCCAACAGGTACCATGGTGTACTAGGTCACAACAGAGAATGCAATAAGAATGCTTTCTGCTCTCACAGAGCTTACATGAAACACTCAGAGTTACTCTTGCTTTAAGTTATCTTTACACAAAGTTGAAGGTTACTATGACTTTTGAACAACTTAGAACTTAGTGTCCTGACCCAGGCAGGAGACCTGAGGTATGGAAAGCCTGCTTTATTGTCACCTGCTTAACCAGAATGGCTTTTTTTTTTTTTTTTTTTTTTTTTTTTAACTGAGACAAAAAGAGAGTCAGAGAGAGGGATAGATAGGGACAGACAGACAGGAACGGAGAGAGATGAGAACCATCAATCATCAGTTTTTTGTTGTGACACCTTAGTTATTCATTGATTGCTTTCTCATATGTGCCTTGACTGTGGGGCTACAGCAGAATGAGTAACCCCCTGCTCAAGCCAGTGACTTTGGGTCCAAGCTGGTGAGCTTTGCTCAAACCAGATGAGCCCGTGCTCAAGCCAGCGACCTCGGGTCTCAAACCTGGGTCTTCTGCATCCCAGTCCAATGCTCTATCCATTGTGCCACCACCTGGTCAGGCCAGAATGGCTCTTTTTTTTTTCTTTGTCCTCCGCATGTGTCTGAGAATGAGGGGGCCCAGGGACTGTGGAGGGGCTACGACAGGCACTGCTTTCATAAGCTTTCCGTATAAACAGAGGCAGCCCTGCAGGTGGGACTGGTTCCTTCTTTCCAGTCCTGTGACTCACCAGGATGGGAGGGAATGACTAGGGTTGACCTCATCCGTACTAAATACGACCTGTATTTCCACTTCACAGGTGAGAGAACTGAGTTCAGGAGGGTTAAGTGGCTGAGATCCAGGGATGTTATTCAAGGTCACTCAGCTAGTGAGCGCTGAAGTTGGCATGAAGCCTGGGTCTGTCTGTTGTCAAAGTTCCGCCCGTTCCACCGTGTGCCTTCTGGTTTTCTATGCTGAGATGCTACAGGCAGGAAAGAGCATTATTACAGAAACAGTGTTGATCACAGTCCTTAATTAAACAACCAACTTTTTTATTACCATTGGCCCAAATGAAAACATATTTGGGCAAAATCAAACCATTTTTATCTGGAGAAAAGTAATAATAATGACTCTAAAATACGTTATGCTTTAAATGAGGAGGATATCACTGTCCCATTCTCCGTTGGACACGCACGTGTTCCATGACTGGCCCACTAGCAGAGGGGCTTTGTAGAAAGCAATGACCAAAGCATCAGCAGAGTTTCAGGGTGCTGCTTGTGTTAGCAGAAGACAGGTGCATCTAGTGTGAAAATCCAGGTGGCTACTTGTTTTTATAGACTAGCTATGCTGAAATGATGGCCCTCACCCATGTCGAATGGTACACAGAAACAAGCACAGAGTGGTCCTGACAGGCTACTAGCTTAAGTGCAGGCCACTTACAATGGTTTGGAACATATCTGTGAAGTAGCAACCATGTTCAGGCCACTCTGCCTGGGGCTGTGTTGTAGGTCACATGGTCTGGCTTCCCTAGTATGCTGTGAGGGTTTTTTTTTTTTTAATATTTATTTATTTATTTATTTCCGAGACAGCGCGAGAATCAGAGAGAGGAATAGATAGGGACAGACAGACAGAAAGGGAGAGAGATGAGAAGCATCAATCATCAGTTTCTCATTGCTACACCTTAGTTGTTCATTGATTGCTTTCTCATATGTGCCTTGATCGTGGGCCTTCACCAGACTGAGTATCCCCTTGCTGGAGTCAGCGACCTTGGATACAAGCTGGTGAGCTTTTTGCTCACACCAGATGAGCCCACGCTCAAGCTGGCGACCTCGGGGTCTCGAACCTGGGTCCTTCCGCATCCCAGTCCGACGCTCTATCCACTGCGCCACCGCCTGGTCAGGCTGCTGTGAGTTTTTGGCAGGGAGAAGTGAGCCAAGATGGGCTTGGGGGAAGGGGTGCAGCCATTACTGAAACTGTCAAGCTTCTAAGCCTTAGAAAATTGGCTCTCAAACTTGGCTGTCCAAAATCTTTATCTGGGAAACTTGTTAAAAATGCAGATGTCTAGACTTCACCTGGTGAGGGCCTGGGGTGACGCCAGCCTGGGGGTCTGTCCGTAAGCATCTCGGGTGATTCTCGTGTGGCTGATTCACGGGCCAGTTTGAGAACACGTGGCTCAAGGTCTGATGGAGACTGGTGTCTAAGCTTCCGAGGTGGCTTGGGGACGTCCTGGAAAAGGTAGTCCTTGGTGTTGGGAACAGCCAGCAATAATGGTCTCAGGGTAGCAGGGCGGTCAGGTGTCACTGGAGTTTAGGATGGGGCTTCCGTCTCAATGGGCGAACTAGAGTAAACAGGTAGAGCCGGGGCAGAAGGCCAGGCAAGCTGCCTGGACACACGATCCCGTTAGATTTGGAGTTTTCGGCCCACAACTCACAGGGGCCTGTAGGGGTCAAATTCCACACGAACTCTGGCACATTGAACATGAAGTGTGAGATCAGTAGACACCAATGGAGAAGCCATCGCCCTGCAGCTCATAGAAAGAGGCTGAAAGAATACCCCGGGGCTTGGGATAGGTGGTGTAGAACATCTCCATTGGAAGGGGTGTTGTTTCCGACTTGAAACCCCTCAGTGGCTTTCTAGCACACTTGGAATGTTGACCTGCAGTGTGACCTGGCAACTGCCAGTCTCCCCTAGCCCCCTAGAGCCTTTGTCCTCCCCATTCATTATGTCCCAGACAATGTTTAAAGAATGTAATTCTTTAGAGATGCCAAGGTCTTCCACCCAAGGCCCTTCCCAAGTCTATTCCTTTTGCCTGGAGACCTTCCTTCCCCTTTTCTATCAGATATGTTTTCTGAAAGGGCTAATGACCCTGCCTGCCCCCTATGCCTCCTTATTTGTCCCTTCAAACAGGCACAATGATGTGGGCCCTCTGACCCTTGCCAGGACCCATCCTAGCGGACTCCTGTGGCTTTCACTTCTGTTTCTGGGCATCCAACGTGGGGTGGCAAAGGAGACACTGAGTCCAGTAAAAGCTGGCGCAGACTTGGGAAGAGTGGGGCGATAGGGCCAGCTGGGTTCTCCCTAAGGAGTCAGAGATGGGTAAAGGGTTGGTCAAATCCAGGTGATATTTGGCCCTACTTGCACAGTGGCCATAGACCAGGGGTGGTCTGTGGTTAAGGGGCCGAGCACAAGGAATGAGGGAGGGTTTGTAGGAAAACAGGCTAACTTGAGCATCCTTGTGTCCTCTAGTACCCGCTAGCACATCGACCTCTACTTCCTTACATCTATACTCATACAAATGCACCTGGGTATGTGTGTATGTGTGTGTGTGTGTGTGTGTGTGTGTGTCTGTGTGTGTGCATGCACGCATGCATCTGTAACATACACAGGGTTGGGACAGCCCAGGAAACACGTTCAGGAACTTTGGGAATCCCTCAGATTGGGTTCCCAGCAGAACTAGGGGAATCATCAGCCAGGGCTGGCAAAAGGGGTGCTTCTTCATGGTCACTACTAATTGGCTGGCTCTAGATATCTATCCAGTGGCTACACTCATTGGCTCAGCAAGATCTGTGATGGACAGGTCATTCATGTTCACATCACAAGTCTTTAGCTCTTGAAGGGACAGGTAAATGAGGACTCCGAGTGTGCGTCATCTTCAGTTTGCTCTGTCCTGCTGCCCTCTGATTTCTCAGGAGGGCAGGCCTACCTCTGCTTTCCTCATCACCGCCCTCGTCCCCCTGGAGCCTTCGTGACTTTCTGTCTCAGCTGGTATAGGCCGACTCAGGCTCCAGCCCTCAGCTAGGATTTCGCTGCTCCAGAGGTGACTTCCCTAACCTCCCACTCTCAGTAATCCTCCCCCTAGACTTCTCTTGGAAGATCCCTCCTGGCTTGTATCACATTTGTGGCTCTCACGGTAGATACATTACATATGTATCTATCTCTCTCCCTGCACTGGGCTGTAAATGGCACATCTTGTCTGCCTTGATCTCCCATTGCCTCCCCAGTGCCTTAGAGACACTGTGCTTCTCGGTAATTCCTTGTCCAATGAGGAAAGCATGAAGGGAAGAAGATCTGGTTCTTAGAGAACCAGTAGGGCTTTGGCGGAAGATAGTCAAGTCATAAAGGACAAGGAGGGAAACGATACATGACATCCTTGGGACACTGTGGGGAAATCTCGGGTGGGTTAGCATTCAGGGCTTGTATAGGGGCAGAGTGAGGGATGTAGTTAGGAAGGTAGACTGGGACCAATGCACAGGGTTGGAATTCTGAGCTTAGGTTGGACTTCATTCCTTAGGCGATGGGGTGCCTGTAGAGGTTGTCGCGCAGGGAGTGAAGAAGACTGCGGTATCCTGGGTAAACGGAGAGGAAGAGGCCAGAGGTGGGAATGCAGGAGCAGGCTGTTGCAGCAGCAGCAGCCCAGGCAGGGGGCAGCTGAGGCCCGAGCCAGGGGAGTGACAGGAGGAGGAGAGAGGGAGAAACAGATGTGAGAGATGTCAGGAAGGAAGAAACGACAGTCTTGGGTGGCTGATTGGATGTGGGGGCGAGGGGATTTCTCAGCCATTCAAGGGAAAAAATGCCACCTCCCTCTTCCTGCTAACTTCAGCTCAATGGCAGGAGTGGATCAGTGACAACGAGCTGACGTGATCTGAGTCTGGAAGCATCTGCAGAAAGCAACGAAGCACAGGCAGCTGAATGTGAATGGGGAAAAGCGTGTGTCACTAAGTGGTTCGATTGCAAAATGCACAAGGAAACTGGCATTAAAAAAAATCTGCTGAGAATACAGTGCCCCATCCCTTCCAGGGGCTGAATAGCTCAGGAGAAATTTGCTCCCGCCCACCTGTCTGTCATGTGAGCTGCTTGTCCTTGAAAAGAGGATTAAAATAATGGCAAGAAGCAGCCCCAGGAGACTTCCAGTTCTTTTGGCCATTACATCAGCCTGCACTTCAGCCCGTCGGAGAGGGGACATGCTGTCCTGATAAAATATATAGACTTTCAGGGAGATGAAAATCAAGGTTCATGAGAGCGACCACTGGCCAATTCCATAGCAAGTCCACTAACTGTGTGAACTTCCACGGGGCACAGGGCCATGTCGGGCCTTCATCTCCTCACTCGTATTCAGAGGGTCTGGATGAGATAGGAGCTCCATTGTTTTTCTCTGGGCTAGCTTGGGATTCTACGGCCCATGGAACCTCTGAGGGTGGCTTCGCTCAGTGGAGAAGGCTCTTACAGATTTTTTTTACTTAGGTGGTAGGGGTCTAGAGCCAAAGCTTTCAAGGGAGCATTTTCCCCACTAAGCTCCTGTATTTCTTTCTTTTTACTTTTTATGTGACAGAAACAATGAGAGTGACAGACAGAGGGACAGATAGGGACAGACAGACAGGAAGGGAGAGAGATGAAAAGCATCAATTCTTTTTTGTGGCTCCTTAGTTGTTCATTGATTGTTTTCTCATATGGGGGGGGGGCTACAGCAGAGCGAGTGACCCCTTGCTCAAGCCAGCAACCATAGGCTCAAGACAGCGATGACCATGGGATCATGTCTATGATCCCATGCTCAAGCTGGTGAGCCTGTGCTAAAGCCGGCGACCTCGAGGTTTTGAACCTGGGTTCTCTGCATCCCAATCCGATGCTCTATCCGCTGTGACGCCGCCTGGTCAGGCAAGCTCAGTATTTCCTTCTCACCGGTCCCCCTTACCTATCTATTAAACAGAGCTGCTCTAACAGATTGCTTTCTTTTTAGGCTGGGGATATTTCATCTTCATTTTCCACTGGGTGACATGTAGGGTTAATGTAAATTGATGTAATTTTCATTTATGGGAGTCTTTGCTGTTTCTCTGGCGGGCAGTAGAGCATCATGGCTAAGAAAGAGGCAGGTAAATTAGTTAAGGGTGAAGTGAGGATTTGAATCCGGGAAGTCTAGCTCTGAGACTCATGTCTACACACGACTTGATGTCAGGATCTTTGTATCAGTCAGCTCAGGCTACTATAACAGAATATCACAGACTGGGTGGGTTCCAAGACAAATTCATTTCCCACAGTTTTGGGGGCTGGAAGCCCAAGATCAAGGTGTCAGGAGGTTTGATTTCTGTGAAGCCTCTCTCCTTGGCTTGCTGATGGCCGTCTTCTCTCTGTCTTCACATGGCCTTTCCTTTGTGAGTATCTCTGGTGTCTCTCTCTTTCTCTTCCTATCAGGACACTAGTCCTATTGGTTAGGGCCCCACCCTTATAACCTCATTTAACCTTTTGTTCCTCCCAGAAGGCCTTAGCTCCAAATAGATCACATTTAGAATTAGATTTTAGCATATGAATTGGGAGGTGACCACAAACATTTAGTTCTGTAATGTGTGCCTTTTCTCCCACCAATCACTGTGGCCAGGGTAGAGGGGACCAACAGGGTCCCTCTGGCCAGTCACGGCTCAGCTCTTCCTGCTGGGGGTGAAGTCAAACTCAGGCAGATGGCCTGGTTGGAAAATTCAGGATGGTTTCAGAAAAGGCAAAGTGGGAATAGATTCTGGGACAACAATAAATGTCCCCTACAATTACTTGACTTTGGTCTTGAAATTCTGCCCTCACCACCAGAATTGATACGGCATTCAATAGGATTTCTCTGAGAAGTTCTGAGCTTGCCTTTAATTCCATGTGCAAGTCCTTCTATTCACTTCCCAACCGCTTTTTTTCCTTCATGGAAGTATGGCCTCAGAGGTGTGATGCCATGTGACCCTACAGCAGATCATTGCAATAGCTTAAATATTTAAAATGCAAAAATTACCATTTTCTGCAACAGGAAGGTGATGATCATGGTAAAAATTATGCAGGGTAATAGTGATTGGTGTTTTGAAAGTTGGTAAAACAGTCTAAGTTTGTCAAACCTTAGAGATACTCTTACTGATTTCCTTGGCTTGATATCTGTGTCATTTATCATCATTTATATTCCTTAACTCTTAGGTTTATACCTACAGAAGACTTCTTAGCATATTGGACTCAACCTTGGTAATGATCTAAACCAAGACTCATTTTTCTTGTTAGAAGACAGGCCCAAATAGGTTATGTGATCTGCCCAAGGTCACACAATAATACCCAGAGGTTGGGGTCCCGGTTCTCAGCCCACTATTGTCATTAGCCTTAAGGACTTGAAGTTGATAGGCACTGTCCACCAAGTGGCAGTAGATGCCAGGACGAAGTGTTCCGAGCTCCAGGCGCCACACAGGCCCTGGCATTCTCACTGGGGTTGCTCAGGCTCCATGACAGATTTATAACCATTCTGTCACTTTTAAAAGGAATTATATAATGTTATTATTAAAACTGATGAAGCTAAACACCATATTTTTTTTCCTAGAAGATTATAAAAAAAATATAAGCCAGAAGTACAATTACGTATTTTCTTGCTATTCATAAATTTTAATTTATGGTTAAACTATATCCTAGCCATATTTCTAAACCTTGACTAAAATTTTTGTTTTCTGCATTACCCGTTCTTGTAATTTACAAGATTCTTTGGGACTTCAGGCATGTTAGGCATCAAAAATGCTTGCAGCTAGCTTCCTTCATTTATTCATTCATTCATTCAACAAATATTTTTTTGGGGGGGTCCCTCAAATTACAAAGTCATTCATATAGGTGCTTTTGTTCTCAATGTGCTAGAGAAAACCCTGGAAACTTGGGGCTTCTTTCCTCTTCCCTAGTCATCTATTTCACATGATTATGACTCCTGCAGGAATGATAACCGACGTATGTGTCTTTATGTATTTATACGCACCCGTATGTATATACATATACACACTTCTAAACACTTTATGTGTATTAGCTAAATTAATGTCCACAACAACCTTATGAGTATCATTATTATACACATTTTACAGATGGGAAAACAGAGGTGCAGGAAGGTCGTATCACTTACCCAAGGACACGCATCTGGTAAGTGGGACGGCTGGGATTCGAACCCAGGCAATCTGGCTCCAGAGTCCAAGCTCTGAACCTCTAGATGTGGAGAAAGCTCCATGCAGAGGCTACAGAGACTGTACAGATATTGGACTACTTTTTCAATATTTTTTTTCAATTAAGATGAGTGTAATTTTTTACTTTTAAAGAAGAATAAAACCAACACAGCTCTTTCCAGCTTACTTTGAGGAGATTGCTTAAAAGTTTAATAAACAGTTGTTTCTAACTTCTAGAGAGGTCTAGGAGCCTTTATTTTTTTCTCTTGCAAGGACTGTTTTCAGGGTTTTTAAATACATCTCTATCTAGATGCTGAATCTAGCTTATTCTCTCGCAGTGCTGCTTTCATCTGGATCTGAGAAGTGTTTCTCTCTCTCACGTGTTCCAATCTTTAACTCTGCAGAGCAAGCACTGCGAAGTCATCAAAAGAACCTGGGCTGAGCACTCGCTCTGGCAGCTGAGGGACATCACAAATTTGCTCTTTGATTTCTTTGTCAAAACAACAGCAACAACAACAACAAATGTATTTCAGTTAGGTAACTTTGACAGCTCTGTGCAACTCTAAGTACCCTAAGTCTTGGTTACCTTCTCTTAGAATAATGAAAAAATATGCAAGATCTTAAAAAAAAAATCTCTTTGGTGAAAGTTGATAGAAACCCCAGTTACAATAGAGTAAATTTAAGATTTTTTTTTCACACAGGGGAAGCCCATGGGGAGGGGGATAGACCATAGCCAGGATAGATGCTCGTGGATGTCACTGAGCACCATGGCTTCTATTGTCTTACTATGTCATTCATGCTAGGTAACATCCATCCTCATGATTGCAATAACTGCAGGATGGTTTCCGGACCTCTGCAGGTGGGGTCCTGCTCCTGGCGGGAGGCAGGAGGGAGGGAGAAAGAAGACGAAGCGCCAGCATCAGGGACAGAGACGCTTTCCTCAGGAACCCCTGTAAGACTTCTGCGTTGTCTTGGCCGGGACTGGGTCACGTGACTATTACTAGGAAGATGTCTGGGAAGGTTACCACTTTCAGCTGAGTCTATGGTAGCCCTTAGCAAAGCTGGGGTTTTGTGGAGAGGAGGGAGTGCCGACTAAAATGGGGGAGCAACTGGCAGTTCTGGCACATGCCACATGTCAGTCTCCTTTGTTTCATTTAAACTTAAAAACAGGTAGAGCCTGACCAGGCAGTGGCACAGTGGATAGAGCTTTGGACTGGGATGCAGAGGACCCAGGTTCGAGACCCCAAGGTTGCCAGCTTGAGCGCGGGCTCATCTGGTTTGAGCAAAGCTCACCAGCTTGGACCCAAGGTCTCTGGCTCGAGCAAGGGGCTACTTGGTCTGCTGAAGGCCCGTGGTCAAGGCACATATGAGAAAGCAATCAATGAACAACCAAGGTGGCCTGACCTGTGGTGACGCAGTGGATAAAGCGTCGACCTGGAAATGCTGAGGTCCCTGGTTCAAAATCCTGGGCTTGCCTGGTCAAGGCACATATGGGAGTTGATGCTTCTAGCTCCTCCCCCACCCTCTCTGTCTCTCCTTTCTCTCTATCTCTCCCTCTCCTCTCTAAAATGAATAATAAAAAAAAAGAACAACCAAGGTGTCGCAACAAAAAACTGATGATTGATGCTTCTCATCTCTCTCTGTTCCTGTCTGTCTGTCCCTATCTCTCCCTCTCTCTGACTCTCTCTCTGTGTCTGTAAAAACAAACAAAGAAAAAAACCAAAACAGGTAGAGGAACAAAGAAAACATCTTTCGGCTCCTGTTTTCTTTCTATGTGGCTGGGTACTACAGTTCTTTCTGAACTAATTTCTATTGCTATTAAATGTGACAGATTATTAATATTTAGTTATTGATACCATTACTAACCATAAATTTATCTACAAAGTCAAATTCCTTGGGTATTCTTCTGGATGTCAGCTGTCAAGGGCACGGGAGAGGCATGCTGGCCGCAGTAGGAAGAAGTAACACAGAGCGCCTGCGTGAGCTGGACCGGAAGGCCAGGTGGAGCGGGGCTGGGGTCCTATTTCCAGCTCAGGGTGTGACTTGGCAGACGTCACTTCATCTATAAATCACAACTTATTCTAATTATATAAAAGCAAATAGTTGAATGAACTAAAACCATTTGCTTTTTCGGAAAAGAGCTATTTTAAAAAGTCAATCTGAGGCAAAGTACATGTTCACTCATACAGACCTACTGGGGGACCACTATTTGGAGTTCGTCATAACTCAGAAGTTGAATTTCACAGGGATTTTTTCATGTTCTTAATAGAATAAACTATTTGCAGGCACTGTCAAAAGCACTTTTAAAGAGTTTTATTTGTTGATTTTAGAGAGAGGGTAGAGAGAGAAAGGCGGGGGAAGAGCAGGAAGCATCAACTCGTAGAAGTTGCTTCTCATATGTGCCTCCACCGGGCAAGCTCGGGGCTTTGAACTGGAGACCTCAGCATTCCAGGTCGATGCTCCATCCACTGTGCCACCACAGGCCAGGGGAAAAGCACTTTTAAAAGTAAAAGAAATTCTAAATAAAAATTTTCTTAGCTATTCAGGATTTTTGCTTGGCAGTAGATTGTTACCATAGTTATCTTTTTTCTTAGAAGTAAAAAAATTAGATTTCTTTAAAAATGTTTAATAATTCAGACTTTTTAAACAAACTTAGATGGACCTCTTCATGAATTTCACTGAGTTCTTGCTGCCTTCTTGTCTCCATAGGAAAACCCGTGCCGATCGATGCCCTCTCAGGATTCACTTCCGGGTCAGCTGGAAGAATGATGGCCTTTATGGCGGAGGAGACTTTTGTTTCCTTCTCACTTAGGAAACATCTTGGTGTGGCATATGAGGACAGTCCTCAGCAGACTAAAGAGTTGCTGTTTCTCACCTCACCTGCCTATGTTATGAGATGCCATAGGTAACACACCCATCGTTAAGCATGGCATGTCGTGAGTGTTCACTAGATGGCAGCTGTCGTTGTCAGAAGGCAGACTGTAGGGTGATTGAAGGCACAGGACCTGGACTCTAATACTCTAGGATTGCAATGTCAATGCTAACATTTACCAGCTGGACAACTAACTCACTTCTCTCTGACATTCAATTCCTCATTTGTTTGATAGCAATAATAATATGTATTCACTGGCGTTGTTGTGAGCATTAGGTGAGATACTGTAGGTAAGGTATCTGATTGACTGGTACCTAATAAGTCCTCCGTAAATGGTAGCTGCCATTATTTCAGTTTTTGTTGTCAGTGTGGATGTGTGTCTCACCCAGATATCAATAGGTTCAAATTCGTTGGCACAATGCAAATCTGACCAGCATAGGGTATGCTCCTGAGTGTCCCCAGACCAGAGTTTGGAATGACTGGAGTCAAGAAGCTTAATGCCGAATCCACCTTCAGCGTAGAGGATGTTGGCTAACACTCTCCCGAGGTCATTTGGGAAAAGCTTAGTTTGCCGTCTGAAGAATACAGAAAAAAGAGCTTTAGCTGTTAACTTTCTGACACCAGGTGGCTCAGTTGTCTTGAGAAACCATGATAGACATTTGCAAAAGGCTGTGGCAGAGCCTTTTGCTTCTTCCTGGTCTTGGTGACCCTTCTAGATTCCATTGTGCCACATCTCCTGATCATAAAGGGCACTGTTTATTTATAGGAAGAAGTGGAGTCCCCTTTGATGCCTAACATATGATGAGGTTCCTAGCAATGAGACTCTGTCTACATGTGCTGCTGAGGGCAAAAGCACTCTAATACCACCCTGGGAAAGATCTATAGATCTGCTATTGATTTGCTCACATTTTTTTCTTCCATATTAGGCAGCTAGGTGAGCTCCACTCTCAATATGATTGGTGTTTAATATTGGTACCGTACTTTGTGTTTTTAAAAAGCTTCAAAAATCAATTCCTCATTAACTTGATTGAAAGAGAAGTTATGCCTCTTCTGCTATGTTCTGAACAGGACATAGATCACTGCAGGTGCTCGATAAATATTAAGCAGTTAATCTTCACCATCTCTCCCACCCAAATATAGGATGCCGGAACTCATTTTCTTAGGGATGAGAGTCGTCACTTCTAGACCAATGCTGCTTTCTGTAATTCTCAAACTTTCCAGAATATGAAGGCTGTCATACAGATGATATAAAGCCCGCCTAGTGGTCATCCAGTTTGAAAGGCGGTGGGGTTTCTTGCTCTCAGCACTCTTGTTGGTAATCTCTGAAAAGAAGGAAGGAGAACAAATGAGCTTGAAATTGCATGGCACGCATTACCAGTAGGTGAGCAGCATCTCTCCTGGAAAGAAGCTGATATTATAGTAGACAGAATCACAGGAAGTAGAGACCCTCCGTAGTTCTGCTATCTTCCAAGACTATTCATGGAAACACACAAATGGTGCAGACATGTCATGTCATGCCCTATCTAGTCTTTCGGATGGAATAATAACTTCAATTTTGGAATACTGTCCTACAGAGGAAACCACTCTCCTTTGGAGTTTCCATAATGAGATCACTCAGCTTGGGATGTCTGCGCATTCAACCTCTCAGAAAACTTAACTGCAGAATAAAGATGGGCTGTGTAGGAGTCTGAGAGGGGAACCACTTAAACATGCTTTCTGGACCCCAATCTTTGTGTCTCAGAAATAGGTGAAGAGGGTGACTGAGCTGGTGATAAGACCCCATCTGAAGGGGGAAGATGCATCTGGATAAGATGTCTACTTAAAGCTCAGCTTGTCCAAGGCAGTGCAGACAGCTGTGCTGTGAGGCGTTTGGAGGCCGCCTCTGCGGCGCAGCCTAAGCGGCGTATAATATGGAGTAAGTGCTGTTTGGTTGCAGAAAGAACACTGATAAATGTCTGGCCATGAAGGTCAGGCCACGAAGAAGGGACCATCTCTGAAGCAACTGGCTTAGAAGTTAATTTAATATCAGACAGGGACACACTCTTCCATTCTGGTTAATGCAGTTTGGACAAAGCTTGAATTCAGCGAATGATATATTACTGTGAAATATTACCATTTACTTTATGGCATCTTTTTCCCTTTGCCTGCCAACTGGGTCTAACCACCTGTTTGAAATGTGTCAGAGAAGAGGGTATAAATTGTTTATCATAAAAAAATCCAAGAATATTCTAGATGTTGGTAATGACGTCATCTCACGCTATAATGTTTCCCGTGAGAGGTTTTGGCAGAACTGCTCTGAATGATAATTAAACCACACAATATCCTCATGAGCTTAGAATGTTCTTCTCTTGCTTTTTTCTTTTAGTGTACGGAAGAAGAAAGGGCTAATTAAGAGTGATTAGGCTAGTCAGTGGTGCTGGATGTGCAGAGATGGCTCGGGACACTGATACCTGGACATCTCTCCCTAACATCACAGCATAACTGCTTTTGATATCCACTCATCATGGGCTGATTGTTTGCATCCCCCCAAAGTTCATCTGTTGAAATCCTAAACCCCAGTGTGATGTGAATTGGGTGGGGTTTGAGAAACGATCAAGAGTCTCCCACACAAATGGAATAGTGTCCTTATGGAAAGACTGGAGAGCTTTCTCTCTCCCTTTCTCTGCCTCTGTTTCTCTCTCTCTGTCTGTCTGCCGTGTAGGGATACAACAAGAAGGCCCTGCAAATATGAAAGCAGGGCCCTACTGACATACGGGTCTGCTTGTGCCTTGACCTGGGACTTCCCAGCCTCCAGAATGTGAGAGAGATCCCTAGTGAAAGGAGTTCTGTTCAGTAAGTCTTCAGGGGGTTTTCCAGGTTGATTGTTCTATAATTTAGTTGTGATTTTGGTGTGGTTTAGGGTGTAGGCAAGCACAGTGTCTACCTGCTCTGCCATCTTGACCAGAATTCAGAACTGTGAGAAATGAATGTGTGTTGTGTGAGCCACCCAGGCTACAGTACCCTGTTACAACAGCCTGAATGGACTCAGACACCACTCATCCCTCTGAAATCCTTTTTTCCCCCCTGTGTTTTATTGTTTGGGGCTGTCACTTATTTCTAGATAAGGTTGAAGAATTGTTTTGTCAGGGGACTCTTATACCTAGGGCCCCTCCCATATTGAATAGCCATTCATTCTGGGTCATTGCATGGGATTAAAATGGCCATGACCCTTACATTCTGTTCAGGGCCACGGTCTTCAGTAGCTCAGTGATTGGTTCTCTGGCAGTTATTGTGCAGCCGGGCCTTTGCTTGCACCACCATTCCTGCTTTGAATGCTCTTATTTCTCTTTCTTTTACGTCAGTATTTTACATTCATAAAGCTTTAGTCTCACGCTGCATGTCCTTCATGAAACCAGGCCCATGGCACATACTGCCCATACTATATATTTGTCAGTCTCCATATCATGACATTACTTGTGCTGTTGTTTTATATCACCTAATGATAACACAGAGGAGTTAACACTGACTATGTAGGTATAAAGAAAGGGTTGAGTTAATTTAGGTGAAAGTGATGTTTGTAAGCTGTTAAAGTGCTAAAATACATACAAAATAAAATATTACATTTTTGAAGCATTCAGTTTTTCTAATAAGTCATCTCCCCAATAATCAGAAATTACCCAATGCAGAAACGCTTTACACTTGGCCTCCTCCGGAGTCTAGTACTGTGTCTCAGAAGAGTATGTGCTTAGAAACTGTTGGTTGGTCGGTCGATTGTTTTCTATATTTAAAGTTCTGCCATCTGCTGAACTATTACCAGGCATATCCCATGATGCCTTCCTGGTTTTTATATAGATAGGGAGCCCGGTGAAGTGTGGATGAATTCTTCCGAAAAGGTTAGGTGTTGATTGACTGATTAGCTCCTTGGCAAGGGAAGTATTTCTCTGTTACATTATTACAGATGCACAGTTGGATCTTTCAGGAGTCTGTTTTTGAGAGGTACCAAACAGTTCCAACATGTTTCACAGTAGGAAGGTTTTTATTACCATGGAAAGAATTTAGTGGCTTCAAGGTTCCATCAAAATATCTTGGTGCCCAGGCCATCTGGAAAGGGAGTGCTCACAGATGATTCTCTGAGACTCAGCATCTATGCAAAGCCCAGGCAGCCCAGAATGGGATTCCTCATGTACCATCGTCTTCATTGCTAGGAATTAGTTACATAGGGCAAGGGGGAAATTCCAAAGGAGGATTTCTGCATCTGTGTCTCCTCTTTTTAAAAGTCAGATTATTGAGGGGTAGTTTACATACAGCAAAACTGCATATCTCCTTTGCAGGTTTATCTTATCAGATGCCAGGTAGTTCCTGTATCTGTTCTTCCTGGTCAGCTCTCCCTGCGCATATAGTTTTATCTGGAATCTCAGGCTGTCTCCTTCTACTTCTTCATCCTCCTCTTCTTCTCCTTCTCTTTTCCTCCTCCTCCTCCTCCTTCTCCTCCTCCTCCTCCTCCTCCTCCTTCTCCTCCTCCTTTTCCTTCTTCTCCAAGTGAGAGGAGGTACAGTGATAGACTCCCACATGTGCCCTGACTGAGACCCAGTGGCAACCCCCACCTGAGGCTGATGCTTTGCCCATCTGGGGCCATGCTAGCAACTGACCTATTTTAGTGCTTGAACTGAGGCTCCAACAGAGCCATCCTTGGCGCCTGGGGTTGATGTGCTTGAACCAATTGAGCCATGGCTGCAAGAGGAGAAGAGAGAGAGAGAGAGAGAGAGAGAGAGAGAGAGAGAGAGAAGAGGGAAGAGAAAGGTGGAGAAGCAGATGGTTGCCTTTCCTGTGTGCTCTGACTCGGAATCAAACCTGGGACATCCAGACACTGGACCAACATTGACCACTGAGCCAACCGGCTAGGGCCAGGAATCTCAGGCTTTTGTTAAGCCTTTTTATAGATTAAAAATAATTAAATTGACAGATACGTTAGTCATTTCTGTTCTGCTTGCCCTAGGTCCCCCTGACTCCACAGCTGATTTGAGCTGCTTTTCAGTCATACAACATGGGACAAAGGCAACCCTGAGTTCCAATTTGTTGAAATGAGTAGGTCATTCTGCAACTAATAATCTTTGTCTTTCCTCTATTCCCGTTTTTTCTCAGTATGCAAAGAAACAACTTTTTGTTGTTATTATTGAGTATTCTTGGTGGAGGAGATGATGTCATGAATTGGACAAATATGAGGCACCAAGAGAGAGAAAACTTGATTCTTATAAGGGAAAGTGATTTACTGGAAATTTGAAGAACTTGTCTCAGGAATCCAAGTACTCCATTTTCTTTATGGCAAGAACCTTACCTCTTTCGTGCCAGTGTGGTCCAATCAGGCCCTACCTCACTGCATTTCCTCTGCCACTCCATTTGCTGGTAAGCACCAACTGTGACATCATTGAGCAATTTGTTCCTGGGGCCATTCAGTCACTGAGAAGGGGGTATAAGTTCCCATTTGCTTACAGCACCTGAAACACCTGGAATTAACCTGTCATTACAGCCACTGTTATTGTTATTGTTGCTTCTCGCCAATACCTTTGGATAGCTTGTGACAGAGAACACAAGAAATTACATTTAAGATGGGGTCATGCCTTTTCTTCTCCTTTAGAAAGGTTTTTTTGAATGTGCTACAGGGGTTTTCAAAGGCAATTCACTAGGGCTTCGCTCTGGACCATGACCTTATGTAGCGGAATGGCGTTTGGCATACCGCAGGCCTGTCTTGGGTTCTGTCCATGGGGGTTAGTGACTGCGCATAGTGGAAGGTCTTCATTACAATGCTTAGCTGCCACTGGCACAGATGGAATGACATTATACACTGTGGCCCTAAGTTAATGGAAAGTGATTTTTTTTTTAAGGAAAAAACCAAACATAATAGAAGTTGTACATCTAAATGAAAGTTGTGCCCTTCGAAAGTTGTGGTGTGGAAGGCAATGCATTTAATTCTTGGATGCCTTTCTGAGCCAAGTGATGTTGTAACTTCTGATTTGAAGTTGCCTTCAGGGTCTGTGGCACATTAAAAAAAATAATAAAATATTTATTGTGTTTTTTCCTGATTACAAAAGTTATATGTTTGGTGTGGAAAGTTTGGAAAGTACAGGGAAACACAATTAAAAAAGAAATTATCCATAATCTTAGTACCCTGAAAAGCCCCTTGTTAAAACTGATGTGCATTTTCCTGTGAATTTTTATGCATCTGCAAATATGGATATAAACATATACATGACACATGTGCATTTTTTGCTGAATTGAGGTGATAATCTTTATACAGTCATTTAGGCTGTTTGAAGACATGGCGTGGCATGTTTCTTTGCCTATCCTCAGTGGTCCAGGTATTTTTCTTGATGGGGATGGATTTTACTTTTGGAAACAGCCAGAAGCCATGTAGAGCCAGCTATAAGGTGTCTCCATTACCAAACTAGCTAATATGTTTTTGGAAAACCTATAAACTCGTGTGACTATTGAATAATAAATTTAGTTTTCTTGGGTTGATTAATCTGACAATGTTATATCCAAAAGCAGGGTTCCATGAATATTTTAAGCCATGACAAATCATTGGCTTAAGTACATGGTTTCAAAGGTGAATACTTTGAAGAAGAAGGCACTTTTGTAGATATAAAATTTCTGGTTCTATAGCTAAGGAGCATGTGTCACTCACGGCAAAGCGAGATAGAGGAGTTTCTCCTGCTGTCTTGAAGCTTCTATGTGTTAAGTGATATAGCGACCAGGTAGCATCCTCATTTTTTTGAAAGCCATTTTTGGCAGGATCCTGAACCTCTCTGAGCCTGGCCAGGATGTAAGTCTGATAGTTAAGACTGTTACTTCCTTAATGTTTGGTTTTCCCTTGTCTTGGGGCAGTCAAAAGATGAGCAGAGGGGGGTTATGTTTTCACAATATAACCAGTTTAATACATTACCATTTATCTGTTTTGAAATAATGAATTGTTTCCAATACATTCATTAATATGTATTAATAATTCAGTGCAATTATGAAAGAAGACAGAATCCATCAATCAGGACCTTGGGTTTCACTTTCCTGTCACCATTCACCACCAGGGTCTGTTCTACAGGTGATGGTCTCCTTGCTAGCCTCCTGCTAGAGACCCTAGAAGGCCAGGTGTGTCTTTATAAATGCAAACATATCGGCAGTTTCTCCTGTCTCACGAGTGGTGATTTAATTAATACTAGAAATTAATATCTTGATCCCCAGCCTGGCTAATCCCTATTTTGTCTTCAGTCAATGTAAATGATAACTTAGGAAAAATGAAAGCCAGGAGGTAGCTTAGCTCTGGAATCCTTCTCAACCAAGAAGATCAATTGCCCTTTTCTAATTCAGCTATCAGATTATTTGTAGACTCCTCTAATCAGTTCTGCAGTTCTGAGACTCCTTTGGTTTCATGGGCTTATACTTTGTGGGGATCCAGGTTCAGCCATCATTTATTAAGCCCCTATTATGGAGGAGATAGGGTGAAAAGTCCATTTTACAAGTATTCTCGTATTAATTCTATTAATATATCAATTCCATTTTTATGGGATGACGGAACTGAGGTTCACAGGGGGTTAGTAACTGGCCTAAGGTCATGCCATTAATTAATGCAGAGGTGGGAGTTAGCTCTAAGTATCGGGATTTCCAGGCCAGGACGTATCCCATATCGCTTTGCTTTACATTGTGCATCTGATCTGTCATTTATTCATTCACTACATCTGTGAATGAATTATTTATTACACATTATTTATTATCTGTCTCTTCCCATGAAAATGCCGGTTCCCCAGTGGTGGGAGCTTTGTCTTGGTCACACTGCATTTCCAGCACCTAGAGCAGTGATGGGCAATCTTTTGAGCTTGGTGTGTCAAAATTCGCCAAAAAACTGAGCATAACTCGGGTGGTGTGTCACTTCAAGAAAAAGAACCATAATTTCACGATATTTATAGTTTAAATAACAAAAATGTATAATTTTAATATATAACTGTATTTAATAAACCCAAAACTAATTATTTAACTTACCTGCTTAGTGACTTCTTTGTTCATCTGTCAGTCGGTTTCTTTTGTTGGTCTTGATATTATTTAACTTGTGTGGGGTGCCGTGAACTAAGATAAGTGAGGGGGAGGGGGAATTCTTTAACTAACCTGCCTATTAGTGACTTTTTTGTTGCTGAATTTCATTGGCTAAATCTTCAATTGAAGGTTGGTATTTTGTACACTTCAAGCCCAAGCAAGTGCCACTAACTTCATCTGTCAATCTGTTTCTTTTGTTGGTTTTGGTATTATTTAATGCTGAGAATAAGGTCTCACAAAAGTACATAGAGGGAAAAATTGTGAGTAAAGCCATTACTATATTTTTCAGGGTGCTAAAAGTGTCTGGTAATCGGTTCCAGGCACTCCAAATTTCCTGTTTGTAGTGGCATTCCTCTTGATTCTTCAAGCAGCACCTTTCCAGATTCTCAAGCTTTGACCTTAAGTCGACAAACACCTGAGCCCAGATGCTGTCTTGAAATTCTGCAAGTTGCATCTTATGTAAAGTAAGATGGCTGCCGCTATTTCTAATGGCGGGAAACGGCACCCATAGCACAGGCCCTCGCCTCTCCCAGCCTCCCCCTCGCTTATCTCAGTAATGATGGTCAATTAGAAATCCACGACACCCCAGAACAGTAGATTGGATGATGGTTGCTGTGGTTATGTGGTTGCTGGTAATGGGGATCACAAAGCCCCCAGAGATGCACCCCCCGTGGCATTCCGCTGCTCCCTGCTCCACCGGCCGGAAGTGAGGTCAAACATCCCCTAACGGCATAACCAGAAGTCCCAGAACTAGACTCTTTGTGCCAGAGTTCTGTTGTTTTGGCCTACAGACCACCCGCACAGAGTGTCTACACTACAGCAAATGTTTTATCCTCGGCTACTGCACCTGGCCATGCAGGAGCCGAGGATGAAATGTCCTTCTCCGCATGTGGCCCCATACTTCTCTGGTATGCGGCCGCATGCGGCTGTGTGTCATCGAAAATGGCTACGTGTGTCAGTGCTGACACGTGTGTCATAGGTTCGCAATCACGGATCTAGAGCTAAGCCTTGCATATAGTAGGGGCTCAACAACGCTTTTGTATTGTGTAGTTGGAGAGAGACTACCTGTATTACAATCCTGGCTTAGTCACTTTCTCACTGTGTGATGCTAAGCAACTGACTCAATCTCTCTGTGTCTGTGTTCTTACCTGAAAAATTGGGAAAATAATAGTGTTGGCTTCCTGGTTGTTGTAAAGATTAAGGTGCTTAGAATAGAACTTGGTGCAGGTAAGTGCTTAACAAGTGTTAACTATTCTTATTATCTGTTAAATGAATGAAATCTTTGAGTACCATTTATATACTAGACTTGGGGCAGAGCAGTAAACAGTACATTCATTGTCCCGGTCCTACTGAAGGACAGGATGGAACAGCAGGATAGGGATTGAAAATGGAAGTATAAGAAACTGGAGCAAGGGGTGCAGTTGAGAGAGGATCTGGGATGGCTTCCTGGAGTAAGTGATAGCCAGCCTCAAACCTGAAGGATGAATAGGCATCCAGGTGGAGGAGGGCGGGGGAGGGATGAGGGTCCAGTTGGCAGGAAGAAAGCATGTACAGAGACCCCGGCAGTGAGAGCAGTATGGTGTGCCTACCAATGACAATGCTTTGGGTTGCAAGTAATAGAAGGACCACATAAAAGTGGTTTTAATAAATAAGGAAAATATCATGTCATTTACAAGAATAGGAAATCTATATTTAGTCATTCCAGGGTGATTAATCCTGTGGCTCAAATATATCCCGAAATTCTCTCTCATTCCAGTTTGCCATCCTTCACATGTTGACTTCTTCTGTTGAGTTGGCCTCCCTTTATGGTCTCCAGATGGTCCCAGGATGGTGTCGCATACAGACAGCCACATGCCTATTTAGGAGAGAGAGAAAGATTCTCAGAAGCCCAGGTTTTCCCTTCAGGTCTCATTGGTTGAAGTTGGAGCACATGCCCCTCTTTTACAACCCGTCACCAGCAAGGGAAGCAGTAGTATCATGTTGGCTTAGGCAGATCAACATTCATTCCTTGGGGCTGAGGCCAGACATCCACAGAGCCGGGGTTGCCTGATACTGGAATAAATTTGGACTTACTTTAGGGAGGAAGGTGTGGGGTGGGGTGAGCGTGCTATGGGGCAGGCGGCTAACAGGAACCCCATTCCCGCTTTGTGCCCTGAGCTGCACTGCTCTGTGTCATTTAGGGGTGGCCCCTGAAAGCAGGGAGACGCCAACCTGGGAGAGCGTCCTGGCCCCCAGAGGGGGGGCCATTGCAATAGCACTCAGATGGTTCCAGCTGAGAGGAACAAACATGCTCTCTGCATCTGCCCTTTGGACCATGACAGACAACAGATTTTGTTTGAGAGAACATGTCCTTGCATTTTAGTGGACTTTGATACTTTTGGATTGTTTTCCCTCTATTACCCAACCAGTTTCTCTGACTAGTTTGATGACATGGGTCATGGAGGGGAACAGTGGAGGGCAGGTTGGGGTAGGATAGGTAGCAGGAGGAGAAATGTAAAGGGGCTATGGGATCTTAAATATTCATGTGGGACGACTGCTTCTTGAAGGAGTCTCCTCTGCTCAGATGCTACTTGAATACTGCTATGGATGGGGAGCTCAGTGTCTAGCAAATTCGCCTTTCTATTGGGAGTTTAATCTTCTATCCCTTTGTCTTCTTTCTGAGCTGCTAGTGAGAAGAGCTCTCTGATGTCCCGTGACTCATGTCCTTCTTCTGGACACCTGTAGTACTAACTGCACCTACAGTCCACAAGTTCATTTGGTCATCGCATCCACTGCCCAAACCTGGAAGCCCAGGCTTGCCCCAAGGCCAGCAAAGCCCCTGAGAGCACTGTGAAAGCGATGCTACCGCAGCCGCACAATCTGCGTATTGTATCTTCACTTCCTTGGCCGATCTTCCTGGACAGCAGACCTTCTCTGATTTCAGGCACTGGGCGCCACATGCCCCTTCTGAGCTTCACGTGTCTTCAGGTCCTGCCCCTCGGCTTGTCTGGACCGGACCACTGCTACTCTCGTCTTAAGACCGATTGTCCAGTCTGCTCGGCTACCTCCCCACTCCCAGGCCGAGAGACTTCACGTGCCCCTCAGTTCCCCCTTAGTCCCATCAGTGTAATGGGGGAGGGTGGTGAGGCTACACCTGCGCATTCCCTGTCGCTCCTTTATCAGCCATGGTCTGGAACTTGTGTTTCTTGCCTTCCCCTCTGCCTCCGCACTCACTGAAGATCCCATGCTGAGCCGTGCCCACCCAGATCTCAGAGGCAGAGATATTATTGTGGCTAGGCCCCCCGCTCTGGATTTCCAGTGCTGCGGATGGGCTTCCCTGCACCCCCACCTTTCTGTCTGGCCCCCTGAATGGCTGGTGACATGGACTGTGAGGTGGCGGGCCAGGGTGACAAAACAGAGTCAAGCTCCAGCCCACAGCGGCCCTGTGGCTCCAGCCCACGGCGGCCCTGTGGCTCCAGCCCGTGGCGGCCCTGTGGCTCCAGCCCACGGCGGCCCTGTGGCTCCAGCCCGCGTTGGCCCTGTGGCTCCAGCCCACGGCGGCCCTGTGGCTCCAGCCCACGGCGGCCCTGTGGCTCCAGCCCGCGTTGGCCCTGTGGCTCCAGCCCGCGGCGGCCCTGTGGCCCAGGCCTGCTGCCGCCACTCCCGCCCTCTGGGGTGAGGTGAAGAGTATCCTCTTACCCCACACTCTTTTCTTGCAAACATCTGGCATGTGGCACATCGGTGTGGCATGGCAGTGTCACCTGCTAAGCCACAGAGGAAGAGTCCTTCTGTCAGACTGGCTTTGTGCCTTGTTTATAGCATATTTTTAACCTCACTTTCACTTTTGTTTTTTTTTCCTCCATTTCTGAAATTTAAATGTTTGATGTCAGTTCAGTTATTTTTATGACAATCCCTTTTCCCTTCCAGAAACAGAGAGTGAAAGATGTAAATCCCGCTGGGGCATCTGTCTCCCACTTTTAATTAGTCCCCTTTCCTCTTGCACGACACTAGCAATAGTGACTGCAGGGTGTTCTGTTCCATACTCCCCCCATTCTGTGCCAGCCCCTCACCATTATTACCCAGCCACCCCCATGTGGTCCTGCTGAGCCACAGCTGGGGATGGTTTCAAGGAAAATGCTGGGTCCTCCTTTGAACCTGGGTGAAGGAAAGGCCAATTCTCTCCCAAGAATTTTATTTTCTGTCAGATTATTGTAGCCAATCATATCTGAGTTATAATAGTTTCCCTTAAGTGAGAACTAGCTCTGAAGACTGCTCTCCCAGCCCTAGGTCCTAGCACAGAGGTAGGCTGGAGGCCAGGATCGGGTATTTCTAGCCCAGGTTTTGCCTCCTCACTTCGACAAGCTCTCTGAGCCCCATCTGGTCTACAGAGGGGAGGCTGTCTCTGACTCTCCCCCCAACCCCCTACCCCCGCTCCATGGCGACAAGATGCTGTAAGGAGAGAGCTCAGTGCTCTCTGAGGGGAGGGGACATGATGCATTTCAATTCTGATGACTTGCTGCTCCTCCCCCGGAGCCCATCTCCTCTTCCTCAGGCCTTTGTCAGTAAAGGGTCATCAGGTTTCTTTCTTACCGGTCCACTTCCGCTGTGCAGCTTGTCATCTCCTGGGCTGGCACAAAGAACCTGTACTGTCCCAGCCCCGGTTGCCCTGGGCGGGAGCCCCAGTCAGTCCCCAGCTCTGCTGAGCTGAGAGGAAGGTGTGTTGTATCTGCCGGTGGAAGCCTCACTCCCTCTCCAATGGCTTAGTGGTCAGAGAGAGCTGAGGCCCTCCCCGCTCCCAGGACTGTACCCTGCAGAAGGGCATAATGTATCCGATGTTGGGATGGTGCCTTTTAGTTTTCACGGCATTTCACACACCCTGCTTTACCTCGTTTCATCCCGACCGCAACCCCCTGAAACATAGGCAGGACATTTACTTGCTTTCATAGAGAACATAATTGAGGTTCTGAGAGGTTAAATAATGTGCTCAGCCTCCAGTTAGTGGCTGAACCCAGGAGAGAACCCGGGACGCCCGATCTGATGCGGGCGTCTGGTCGCTGCATCCCACCGGCCGGCAGACCTGTCATCTCAATGGAGTGGCCTCTCTGCTTTTCACCGTGCGCCTGGTGCTGCCTTCCCACATCCTCCTCTGCTGAGGGTCACCCAGGGACAGTGTCCTGTACTTCATGAAGCACTAAACTGTAGACAGGGCAGATGGTTCAGAGAGTGGACCACCAGGTGTTTGTGTGGGTAAAAAGGTATGCATTGTGAGGTGTGTGGGTGGGAGGAGGCTCAGGAACACATGTTCCATATTAATCTTTATTTCAATGAAGTTGTTTGAGTTCATGCTTTATTGCGGTGCTTTAAAATAATGTGTTTCTAACGGCGCCCCCGGGGGTAGCACTTGCACTTTTGAGATCCTATTGCTGGAGCAGCTCATGAGACCAACCACAATAATAGAAAATGAGGCACCCCCCGGTGCACCATCTGAATTTATAATAGCAATTTCCACGATGCCCCGAGGCCAGCTCTGTTTGTATTTGAGACCATGCGAGTGCACGGGCTGAGGGGGCTCCTTCCTTCCTGCCCTGGTATGCCCTTGCCCTCTCTCACCTGGGGAGAGATCTCCAGGGTGCTGCACCTGGCTGTCATTGCTGTTCTCAGAGGAGAGGACCGGTCCTCGGACCTCCCTTTCCTACTGTGGTTTCCGTGTGAGGGGCGTGGTCTCCTGTCCGTCAGTCAGCCTTTCCCTCCTTCCTCCTCCTGCCATCCCCCCCCCCGCCCCCCGTGTGCAAAGTGGAAAGGCCCTCTGGGGTCTCCTGTGCCTTCCCGTCAAAGTGGCGAAATATGAAATGACAACATAATGAAATGAACTTAGTCTCATTAAGATTCCAAATGGCTGATGCTTTTTTTTTCCTTTCCAATTGAGCCAAAGACCCACACCATGATGCAGACGGCGGAAGTGGGTCAGTGCTGCAGGGGGCTGGGGGCGGGGGAGTGTGGCAGGGGAAGTGAGGACAGGGGTTCGCGTGGTTCAGGCTGGGACGGCAGGCCCAGGGACATAGCAGCGTCCTGAGGAAGAGCTGAATCATCCCTCAGGATTTCTGGAGGCTAGAACAAACGGTCTGGCTGACACCGCTGGAAACTCAGCCGCACAAAAACTTTGCTAGACGTAGAAGAGGGACGGGGTGGGATAGCTACACAAAGACGAGAAATGCCCGCTGCCTTCCAAGCTACTTAATGATCGCCCTGAAAATATTCCATGTGAAAAATGAACAACAGCACCCCCTTCCCTTCAGTAAAAATAAGCCTGCTTTACAGAGGGTGTGAGCAGCATTTGTACTCTGGGTTTGCATTATCCGTGGGGCTGTCCATCATTTTGCCTCATGACAGAAGCCTGGGGAAGGGCCACTGCTGTTCATACGTTCATCAGACGTTATGGACTCCCCAGCATGTGCCAGGTGCTGTGAGAGGCACCAGAGAGTAGAAGACGAAGGCAACACTTTCCCTGTCCTCAAAGAACACATGGTGACATGTGTGTGTGCCCTGTGACCATAACGTCATCTCCTTGCCTTTCCAGTGCAGAAAGCGTCTGAGGTCAATTTATATGGGAACTGCTCTCATTCATGAAGGAGTCTTCTGTCATGGACATTTGCCTAGAGACAAAGTCTAGCCCAGTGGTTCTCTGCTCGGGCTGCACGTTTCAATCACCGGGCTGCTTGTAGAACATGCTGACGCCCTGGCCTGAGGCAAGGGTTGAAACTCACTGTGTGCACACAGATATGGTTGATGGGTGGACTCATGCCTTACTTGTCAGTAGATATTGTAATCATTATCCCTGACCCTACCCCAGGCTAATAAAATAAAAATTCTTGGTGATGGAAGCTTAGCCATGGATGGGTCCTTTTGAAAAGCTTCCCAGGTACCTGACCAGTGGCGGCACAGCGGAGAGAGCATCGGAATGGGATGCAGAGGACCCAGGTTCAAATCCCTGAGGTTGCTGGCTTGAGCACGGGCTCACCAGTTTGAGCACAGGGTCACCAGCTTGAGCGTGGGATCATAGACATGACCCCATGGTAGCTGGCTTGAAGCCCAAGGTTGCTGGCTTGAGCTCAAGGTCACCCGCTCTGCTGGAGCCCCCTGGTCAAGGCACGTATAAGAAAGCGATCAGTGAACAACTAAGGTGCCACAAAGAAGAACTGATGCTTCTCATTTCTCTCCCTTCCTGTCTGTCTGTCCCTATCTCTTCCTCTCTCTGTCTCTCTGTCCCTGTCTCGCTAAAAAAAAAAAAAAAAAAGAAAAGCTTCCCAGGTGATTGTAATGTGCAGCCAGAAGTGGTTTGGGGGAGATGCATGTTTGATATTTAGACCTTCCAGGTTAAATGCTATCAAAGCCCCATGAGCCAATATTGGAGACAGCTGAAGTCCTGCCCTCATGCCCCACCTGGAGTCCCTGACTGTAAAGTGACTTCATTGCCAAAGGGGGTCATTAGCATAAGGTGAATGAAGGAGAACTTCAGCTTTCAGAAGCTTAGAGGTTTTAGAAGTAGAAAAAGGCCTGATCCAGTCCCCTCGTTTTACATGTAACAAAACTCAGGGCCAGGCACCTTCAGAATTTCAGGCAGCCCCTTTGAGAATGCTTTAAAATTTTTTTAATTACAGTTTACATTCACTGTTACTTTGTATTAGTTTTAGGTGTAGAGCATAGTGGTTAGACAATCACATACTTTACAAAGTGGTCCCCCCGATATTTTCAGTACCCACCTGGCACCACACATAGTTATTACAACATTATTGACTATATTCCCTGTGCTGTACTTTACATTCCCACGACTACCTTGTAATGAGAATGATTTTTATAGCGGGAGAATGTGAGACAAGAAAGCGGCAATGATGGGCTTCTTAGCAAGTGCCTCTCAAGACAGGGGCATCATCGGGCCAGGAGAAACCCTTAAACCTTTATAGTTGTGTTAAAGATGTGAATTATTACATGTGAAAAAACTCCCCCCTTACAAAAAACATTGTTTTGCTGGTGTGGGCTGAGGACAGCCTGTTTGCCGGACTGCGGCGGCTCTGGGAAGCCACTGAAGGAGGACGTCTCTGCAGCTACAGGTTGTAGGCCTGCCCGTGTGGCATCCTCCGGCTCCTCAGCTGGTGTGGCTGGCTCCGTGGGAGCAATTCTCTCATGAATCCTTGACATTTTGACCTCATGACCCTCACAACCCACCTGCCCCAGGTAAGACTCACCTGCTTGCTCCCTTTTCTATATTTCCTAGTTGGAGGGACCTGACTCACCTCAAGGTGCCTGCTCTTGGAACCTGTCTCCCAGAACCAAGGATATGAAAGGCCTGGACCTCCTACACTTGCTTCTACTTCCCCCGTGGCCTTCTGCTGCCCCCCCCATACCCTGCCACAAGTCCACGCTTACCATGGGAGTCCTTGAGTCCTGTCCCACACGGCTCAAGAACAACTGTTTCTCTTATGTACCTGACATTGTCCTAGGCACTGTCACTCATGCCGTCTGGTTTATTAATTGCATTTCTGGGTTAAGTATGATCTCTATTCCACAGACGAGGAAACATAGGCTCATGATAAGTAGATCACAGAGGCAGAGATAAGAAGTTCAAACTCAGTGTAATACTTCTTCTACTATATGTTGAGTACTTCTTTAACCCCTTTGGTTCTGGCAGGCTACTGGGGAAAAAAAGAGATCTGATCTGGGAGCAATGGAAATTAACTACTGAGTTCTCAGAAAGCGATTGTTGTGAGACTCAATGATCATTCAGGATACAGGACTGTTGCATCTATTAGAGAGCATGGTGTTACTTTTCCTTCTCGTCTCAAGTGTCCTACATATGTCTTCATCTTGTCAGGGGGTGTGGGTGGCAAGAAAAATAAGATTCTTGGACTATTCCAGAAGACAAAACCCACTTACAGCTCAAGGCTGGGGAAGCAGATAAATGAAAAGCAAAGGACACAGGTTTCCTTGGACCAAGCAAGGTGGGAAGGTCATAATTCACCCATGAAGTATTAGCCAAGAAATCTTAAAGGAACAAGCAAGATGTGAGTGTGCTGCATGAAGAAGCCAGGAATGGGAGATGCATAGAGTCGGGAAGCCAGGAAGCTGGAAAAAAGAGCACAGTATCAGCCTCTCCAGTGGATGCCTGTGATGAGGCTGGCTCCATCAGAGACCCAGCAGTCTGCACACCCTCCTCCAGTGGGTCAGACTCAGTCCTAAGAGTGCTGGATGTGGAGTTGCTCCTAGGAAGTAAGGTTATGGTGGAAGTAATGGAGACCTTTCTCTGACATCAAGCTTATTGACATTCTTCACGTGAAGCATTGAGGAGTGCACTTTTCCTAATGGGAGTGTGCACCAACCTTTGTATAATGGTACACAGGGTAATTCTCTGAGTGTAAACAATTGTTTACATACACATTGCTGTGTCTGTCACGTTCACATCTACACTTACACTTACTCTGGGATGATGCATTGACACCTGGCACAGAGGTGCTTTGGAGGACTAAGGACGTGAGGTTCGGTGAGGCAGTAGATAGCTGATTGGTAAGAGTACAAATTTTGGAGGAAAACCTAGGACTTGCAAAATCAGAGAGATGCTGAAACGGCCTCTCGAAAGGCTAGAATTTAAGTTCAGATAAGCCTGCTAGGGTAGCAAATATCAAGTAAGCACCTTGGAGCCAAAAGGTGATGTCCAGAATCTGACCATCAACAGAGATGTCAACAGTGCTACATGTGAGAGTCAGTGAGGTGAGGACCGATCTTAAGGCAAAGGCTTTGTCCTGTCCACTGCTGGACTTGTGGATCTTGCCCTAGGCGGGGGCAGTAGAGACTACAGGCCATATTTTCTTCCTTCCTCCCCTGATTGTTAAACTGGTGGGAGAAAAATTAGCACCTGGGAAGAGGTGGCCACTTCCAAGTTACTTATAGTAGAAGATTTCAGTCAGAAGATGACAGAAGAAAATATTCCAGATCTTGTGATATATTGTTAAATTTTGTTCAATCATTACTTACTCAAAAATATATTATGATGTGCCTATGATGAGCAAGGAACTGTGCAATGTACTGCCGTGACTGCAAAGGTTTAAAAGACTCTTAGGCAAACAACAACTCTAATGTGAGTTAAAAATCGCCTGTTGTGAGAACAAAGGGAAAGAAGTGAATAATTCTTATGAGGGAGACTTAGGGGCAGTGTCATGGAGGCGGTGACCTTTGACCTGGGCCTTGAAGCATGAATACAATTTTAATTGGGTGGAGAGATGAAGAGGAGGAAGTAACAGGAAGGAATCTGGGGATGAGGAAACAGAATGAGTAGAAGCATGGAGGTATAAAATAGTGTGTAGCAAGTCTGTGGAAAGGCAATTAATCCAGTGTGGCTAGCAGTTAGGGGGCCGCTGAGGAAATGAGACTGGAAATACTGAGTATATTCAATGAGGAGAATCCATGTAATTATATAATCCTCCCACTCAACCTGGTAAGTAGGTAAGGGACCTAGAGAGGAGACCAGGTCTGGAAATAATATGTTGTCTTAAGCACATGAAGTTGCTTCAACACATTTTCCCTTTCTTCTTTCCCTTGTAGCCATATGACTTTCTTTTGTGTGTGTGATTGTGAACACTTATGTGCTTGTACGCTCATTCTTCATTTTTTTTACCGACAGACTCAGACCTTCCTAAACCCTGGTATCCCTCCACCTGACCTCCAATGTATGTACCCCTCTCATACCAGCAAGCAGAGGGCCAGGTGACTATTAAACAAATATCAATGAACTTGGTAGGAGGAAGCAGAAACGGACTGCAAATCAGGTGTAAAGTCATGCATTCTGCAAGTTGGATAGAATAATTTCAGGCCCTGGACCTCCTGCTGAAGTGAAAAATGACATTTTTAGGAAGGAAGTTTAGAATTAGTTCTCTAAAATGGTAGTAAAACAAAAATTCTTTCCTGGCTCTGCTGTGATTGCTATTCCTCCCATTTCTGTCACTCCTTATTATCGTAATGAGTTCTGTTCCCCAAAGTGGATAAAGTCACCATTCAGATAAGATCAGTTTTGTCTGGTGCAGCCACGCTGATCTGATCACGCTTTGAACTGCGGCGTTTGAGTTCACCTTGGGTATTTAACTTCTGGGGGGAAAGGGAAATAAAAATGCCGATCTGGCACAAAAGTAGCTGCAATCAGTCAGTTGTCTTCAGGCTTGCTCTCTCTAGCAGTTTCTATGGATAGTTCTTGGACTTTGAAGCGCTTTTTACCCCATCCACCTTTTGCCCTGTTCCAGTATTTGAATTACAGTAGAGGCGGTTTCACTAGGGATCATCTGTCTGCAACTCCTGCTGGAGTTGTCACGATTGGGAAAAATATTATCAAGCTCCGAATATCGGCTGAGCAGCATGGGAGCTCTCCGTGGTGCTGAGAAAACTGAGGCGGCTCTGCGGATAGGGCAGCTGTTGGGAGCTCTCCGTGGTGCTGGAAGCAATATATTTCTGTAGGGAATTTGAGAGGAAATTGTCTACAAACAGCTCTAAGGATCATTATTGCCCCACAGGAGGGTTCAGACAAAACCGGAGTAGCAAGCTGATGAGAGATTGCTGGATGGAAGTCCACCCTAAAAGCTAATGACCACATTCACATTTGCTCTCATTCTGTGATGCCAACTGATTGTTTTAGAATGCTTCATTGATTTAGTTTTCTTCCTGGTGGTGAAGGCAAAAAGTAGATGGTTGTGTTAATTACAGGGAGTATATTTATTGTTCACCTGAAGCACAAGTGTAATAAAAGAACCACAATTCATTTATTCCACGAACATTTTTTTTGGGCAACTTTAATATGCTAGACAATATGCTAAATGCAGAATCTTGGGACAAACTTATAGCTCACACAGGAATTAGATGAGCTGTGGCTCCAGGAAGTCTTTTTTTTCTCCTGTCAATTACTGATATCTGGTAACTGATGGCTCTGTACTTAAGGTAGTGGTTATAGCCAAAAAGAGACCTGGGAAGAAGTCTTGGGAGTACTGGGCTTCCCTTTGTGACACCTATAAACTGAATGTATTCCAGTAGAGAACCACTGTGTGGTTTGAGGATTTTCTAAAGGAAGCAAAGGCCACTATAATTCTATAGGACCTGAATATTCATCTTTGACTATTTAAAAAATCTCTTTCAGACTTGAACCATCTTCTTTCTGGGATCTGGATCTTTCAGTGAGCATAGGGGGTCTCTGCACTGATGAGTGGGCTGGGATCTTCCTGATGCTGATGTGTGCATGGGTGTTCATAGGTGATATAGCCTACTATTGTAATTGTATATATTGTACTTTTATACAGCTGTTAGGGAAGTAGGTTTGTTTACATAATAATCACCACAAACAAGTGAGTATTGCACTGTGCTATGATGTTAAAATGGCTACAGTGTCATTACACACTAGGGATTTTTCAGCTCCATTATAGTCTTATGGAACCACCATCACATATGTGGTCCATTATTGACTGAAACATCATTATATGATATAAGACTGTATTTTATAAGGAAGAAAAATAAAGTACAGAGAGGTTACATAACTTGCCAAAGATCACACAGCTAATAAATTAGCAGAACCAGGATTTGGTACCAGACAGTCTACCTCCAAAGTTCATTCCTTTAGTTATTATGCTATAAAAACCTGAAGATTACAATTTCCTGGAAAGTGGTTACATGTTCCCTGGAGTAAGAAAAGTATTTGGATCATTTGATTCTCCCCTGCTCTCATGTCTTGCCTATAAATGTTTGCAAACAAATGTCTGCCACAGTGTTTGATGGATTGACTTCCAAGAATGACATGTTTTAATGCCATTCCTGAAATTTTACTTACATATTAGCTGGGACTTTACCAACTAATATTTGTTTTGTCATCCTAAAAATTATTAATGATGAGCTACATTTTGTCATGCAATGTTCAGGTTAATTTTTTTCAGAGATGCCTTTCCTGGTCATTCAGTCTAAAATGGCTCTTCCCCCACCTTGCCACTTTTTCCCACTCTATATTTTTGTTTTTTTCATAGTAGCTACCACTCTTTGAAAGTATCTCATTTGTATGTGCCTTATGGTTTCTATGCCCCATCCCTATTCGATTATAAGGCAATGAAGACAGAATATTTGTTTGTCTTGTTTACTGCTATATTCCCTATACTTGGCATGTGATATGATCAATAAATGAGTTAATGCCTCAAAATAGTTTGGTAGAATGTTGGAGGAAAATCCAGAGAAAGGGAGAGAATTAGTAAAGTCCTCTGGATTGGGAGAGATTTGCAAGAGCAAGTTTAAAAAGGGGAAAAAGACAGCAAGTGTATGGCTTATAAAAAGAGACCTCTGTGGGGGACCATTTCTGATCAGCAAGGGCCACTAGCTGCAGGATGCCAAAGCAAGGAGGTCTTGGTAGCTATATCTGTGAGCATAGTGTGTCTCACCATTCCATCAAAATTGTTCTGTGTGTTAACTCACATCGGAGATTAACAAGAAGGGAGATGAGATATGATTTAGGAGAGTAAAGCAGTGAAATCGACCCTAAGCATGTCATCATTTCTTCCTTGACTTTTCCAGGAAGTCAAAGGGAAAGCCTGTGTTTTTCCCATCTGATGCCTACTGTAGAGATCCATCCTCAGCAACATGGTCCTTACATGCTTCAGGCCTTTGCAGAAATTCTAAGAGGGGGTGGGGTCATCAGTTTTAAAAGTGACTCATTCTTATTACACATATTTGAAGACAAATTGGAGAAAAGGTGATGGGGCATGAAAGGGCAAAGTAGAAAGTTAATATATAAAAAACTAAGAATATAGAGGTACACCTAAAACCTTCATGTTCTTCTGGCCCAATGTCATCCCAATACACTTAATTTCTAGATAAAAATAAAATTAAATAAAAACTAAGAATGTGAAGCTATTGATTATATTTGGATTCTTCAGAGGTGATTTAGTCGTACTTGGTTTGTTTTCTGGACTTCTATATAATTTTCTTTCCAGTTTTTGGCCTTGGCAGTGCTTGCTTACTCACTGACCAGATGCTGAAAAGCAGAGAGAGGACTTGAACCGGTTAATTCAGGGTTTGGCAGCAGATGCATCAGAGCATTTGGTGGGAGAAGAGGTTGTTTCCCTGGTCCCCATAGTTACATGCCTTATTTTTATATTTTGAGATTTTCTTAGTCAACAACTGCCTAAAATCTATTTTCACTACCAGTGTGCATAGGGCATTAATCACTGAAATCTGTTTCTCACAGTTATCCTTCACGCAGGGCTCTGGTTCGCTTCCAGAGCCGCCTTTGAGGCAAAGCTTCAGTTTGTTGATGTCTGTATCTGTAACTGTCCAAAGGCTAGTAAAATATGGAAAGGTTAAGAAGGGCTTCTCAAGGGGCTGCAGACATGGAAAGGGGGGGTGGTCAGAGAAGAGGTGAATTTGGAAAGGGGAGAAAGTAGAGAATTAAAACTAAGCTCTATTCAAAGAAATTAGGGGATGAAGGACCTGGGGTTGGACATTTTTGATGGGTATGTTTGGAGGTACAGACAGCAGGAGGGAAGCACACAGGTATGGAAGTCAGAAAGCCCTAGATCAGAATTCCTTTTCTGAACCTCCTTTCCCAGCCCTACAGAATAGTTCCAAGTATCAAATAAGAAAATATATGTAAAGTGTCTGGCACGGAATAGATGCTAAACAAGTGGAAATCATTATGTGCTTCACAAGTGCCCAAACCTTTTTTTAAAAATGTTATTTCTCACATATTTATTGGGAACATTTAAGTCCTAACTTATAGGTGTGATCACTGCCCTCCTACAGTGCAGTCATTTCTAGTGAGAAAAAGAGCAGTAGTCATCTATGGGATTAATTCTCAGTGACCTAGGGCTATCACTCTGCATTTACATTTGCACCTACTGTGTACCCAGCCCTTGCCAGCCTTGTAGGAAGGGACTATTCTTGTAGGAAGAGAAGTAAGTGGGCTTAAGTGCTGGTGACTCAGAATATGGGAGGCCAGGCTGGCTTAGAACAGAGCAGAAAGAAATAACCTCACTTATTTATTCTGCAGACTCATATAGCCTAGCAGCAACATCTTAGACCAAGAAAAGGGCTCTGATGGGATTTCCAGGTTAGTAGAGGCTTCGTGTTAGAGAGAAAGAGAGAAAGCAGGGGGTTGCAAGCATGCAAACTCTTAAAGTTGTGGGCCGAAGAGATAAAGATGGAGCGGATGAAGCAAAGGGGAGGAAAAAAGCAAAATCACAAGTTGCAGGGAGAGTGGCTCAAGCAGTGGGTTAGGAAACTGAGCAAAGTGCTGGGGGCGGCTCAGTGATATCAGGAAAGCAGATGGTGATCCTGGAGAAGGAGGGTGCAGATGGCAGTGGTGGAGAGGAGGCAGCGTGGGGTGAGCAACAGTCCCAGCCTGGCCACTCCAGGAGGGGGGAGGCTGGAACACAACTCCCCATGCTGGGTGAGCTCTGTGACTCATAGATGCCTCTAATGTGGTGCCTGAGGGGCGGTATCAGGAGAAAGAATGGGGGAGACAATGTGATTCTCTGTGATGGATGTTGGAGGTTAGACATAAACCTCAAGCATTCAAGAATTCCAAGTGAGAAAAGGAAACTCTCCTACCAAGAAAAGAACACAAGCACCCTACTGTATTCGTATCCAAGCTCCCAGGTTAAGTTTCCACTGGTGGTTTGACCTTGGACAGTAATCTGATTGCTCTTGGAGAGGGTTTTCTCCTCTGTAAAATAAAAGGGTTGGGTCAGGTGATAATTAAAATATTTTTAAGTTCTAAAATTCTGTGCTTCTGAGGACTATTTGAAGGTCTGGACTGTAGAGGAGAGTAGACTTATTAGGCTACCACTACTAGAGTTGCCTGTGAAGGGTAACTGGAAACAGTGATCAATTCTCTATGCATACTGGTGGTGAAGATGGATTGTAAGTGGTTGTTGCCTAAGATTTTAGGAAGTGGAGGATTTTGGCTCAATGAAATATCTCTAAATGGTGGAGTTGTCCAATGTCCAAAGCTGGGCTGCTTTATAAGGTACTGAGCTCCCTGTTGCAGGAAGAGATTACAGCTTGAATGATGACTTTTGGGGGTTGTTATTAAAAGGAATTCTTCCCCCTGACCCCCCCCCCCGGGAAACATTATAAAACGTTATGCTTTCCTGAGGACTTATTAAGCATGTGATTACAGCATAAATGGCGGTAAATCCCATCTGTATTTCTCAGAACGTGGTGTTTTTTACATGAAAGGTCTTCTGAAAATTTTCTACATATATTTGACAATAGAGTCTTTTCCACGGAATATCAGGTAGATTAGTGACATACTCAACTTGCTTTGAGCAACATTGCTTTAAATGATTGCCTTATGTTCCAAGTCCTTTACCCCTCAAAAGAAGGCATCACAAACTCTCTGCTGTCCTTGGATAGGTCTGATGATAAAGCCTGATTTGGGGTCCAACGTCTCAGGGGTGGAGGGGTGGGTGTCTGGATGATACTATTAGACTGACTCAGCTGGTGACCTTAGATGAGTTTCTTCTTGGGTCTCATTTTCATTGTATGTCAAATGGGGAGAACTATCCTGAGTCCGATCCTTCTCAGGGTTGAGGTGTCATGATCAAAGTCTGGGGTAGTACCTATGGCATTTGACTTTGAATCTGAATAACCTGGGTATCTTGTTGAAGTGCAGATCCTGATCCAGTGGGTCTGTTGGGGCAGGGGCGGTGAGAGTCGGTGTTGCTAACGTGCTCACAGGCAATGCTGGTGCTGCTGTGGCCACACTTTGAGTCGTGAGGGTCCAGGGAGTCACACAGGTGGCCCTTATCAGAAGCATCTCCTCACATGGAGCAGCAGCAGGCTTTTCCTGGAGGCCTGGTCTGTGCTTTTGAAAGGTATTCACATGGGGAAATAAACCGGGCATCCCTCCTGTGTCCCCGTGGCGAGGTTTGCCATAGGCCTCTCCAAGGGAATCCCTCTTCCTCTTCCACTTCCCCACCCCCATTGCCCACGGCTCCCCAGTCAGTTAAGCTATTTTTTGAGTTTGAGTTAAAACCGTTTCAGACATATTTATAACTGCGTCCTGTTCAAAAAGCTGTTAGCATTTGGCAATCATTCCATCTTCAGCTTGAATCCTGGGGAGGGTGTTTCTTTCTCCCCCCCCCCCCCCACAACCGGGCAAAAGTATATCATTTAAAAATAGTTCTAGTGCGTGGGTCAGAGAGAATGGTTGCTGGGGAGGAGGAAGGAGCTAGGGCGTGGTTTGGGCGCCGCAGGATCAGCGCTGCCGCCGGCGTTGCCTTTCCTGTCTGCACTTGAGTCTGCACTGACGCTACAGTGCAGAGGGTGCCCTGGTGTGAGGGTTGTCTGTCCCGCAGAGGGAGAGAGGCCCGGTGGGAAGGAGGGGCGGCGCAGGGGCATGGGGCCACAGGCGTCAGAACCGGACCTGCTTGAACCTGTCCAGGCAGAGTCGCCAGGAATGCCTGTGGAGTGGACACCTTTCTTGACCTGGACCCTGTGACATTCCGAAGCTGGCACATTCCCATTACCGTTATTAGGAAGCTTTTATTAAGGGCCTCCTGGGAGGAGTGACCATGGGAAGTGGGGTTTTTGTTTGTTTGTTTTAGCAAACGCATATATAGTCTTTACACTATGAAAACCATTGTTTGAGTACTTTTTTTTTCTTTCTTTTTTTTTTTTTTTTTTTTAATTTTTCTGAAGCTGGAAACAGGGAGAGACAGTCAGACAGACTCCTGCATGCGCCCGACCTGGATCCACCCGGCACGCCCACCAGGGGGCGATGCTCTGCCCATCCTGGGCGTCGCCATGTTGTGACCAGAGCCACTCTAGTGCCTGAGGCAGAGGCCACAGAGCCATCCTCAGCGCCCGGGCCATCTTTGCTCCAATGGAGCCTTGGCTGCGGGAGGGGAAGAGAGAGACAGAGAGGAAAGTGCAGCGGAGGGGTGGAGAAGCAAATGGGCGCTTCTCCTGTGTGCCCTGGCCGGGATTCGAACCCGGGTCCTCCGCACGCTAGGCCGACGCTCTACCGCTGAGGCAACCGGCCAGGGCTGTTTGAGTACTTTAAAAAAATTAATTCATTTAATCCATATAACAACACTATTAGGTTGTTAGGCCTCGTCAATGGCCCGCATTGCACAGAAAGGGAAGCCGAGGAGTGGGGTGGTCAAACACTTGCCCCCAGTACCAAAGCCTGAAGGGGGCGGAGCCGGGTTGCAGCCTGTGCAGTCTGGCCCTGGACTTCGCGGCCTCGCCTCTTACACTGTGTGGGCTGTTTCCCCCAGAGGTGTAGCCCCTGCCCTCTTGGCATTCAGTTGCAGAGTGGCTCTACCAGCCCAGTCTGCCTCTACCTATCCTGGTGGCAGGAATGGAATTTAAAGCACAAAAGAACTTCCATCATAAACGGAGAAAATGATGATTGTTTTTCTGAAAGCAGCCATCAAGTATTAATAGTTAACTCTCTGCCACTCAAACATTCAAACCCATCAAACATTCCAAATATACCTGGACCACGTTAAATTTTTATCTCCAAGCAGGAAATTTTAGAATTGCTCTGAAAATGATCAGAGTGGGAGGAAAAAGCTTCCTTCTCAGATTTGTTTCCGGTACGGTTTTTTGGTGAGATGTGCTGTCCTTGTCCGTCTAACCAAGCTAGACGGACGGGCATTCAGGGAGAATGAGGCCGGTGCAGGGTGCTGGTCCACACCCTGGCCTGGATTTGTTCCTCGCAGCTGGCCAAGGGCTTTTGAATTCATGGAGATGGCAGGGAGGCTTCTACTGGCTGTGAGTACCTGAAAATGTTTTATCTCAAAATGAGGGTGGAGAGCCCCTCATTGACATCGACACTTGGAGACTTGGGGCCTTCCCGGGAGCTAGCTGATGAACTCAACGCACGAAGGCTTGGGCTCCCCTTTGGGCTTATGGCCTCCCAAGCCTGCAAATCTTACACTCATTTGTTCTCCTTTTGTCCTACGCTGGGCACAGTTCCTGATCAGGTGCTGGCTTCAGAATTTGGGGAGTGTTGCTGTTGGTAACCTGTGTCCTTTTCCTGGGCTACAGGGACCACTCTTTCCATACAAGTCTTCTCCTTAAAGATGCCAGGCCCCTCTGTGGTACTGTCTGCACTGCATGGTGCATATCCAATAATACTAATTAATAAGCAGTCACTTATTAATAACATTGGAAACATCATCACATAGGTGACAGAAAGTCAAGTAAACTCCAGTTTGCCAGCCGGGCAGCACAGCTCTGCAGGGAGGAGAAGAGGAGAGAACACACGAGGGATATTTGCAAGGGGCGCTGGGCAAACTGCTTTGAGCCAATAGCATTTGAGGCTGAATTTGAAATCTGCTCAGGAGCCAGGCATATGGGTACCTGGACATGTCCTGCGGAAGTCCTGGCTGGGGATTAGCATAACGGTCTAACGCCCAGTTCCTAGTGACTCGATCTTGGCTTGAGAGGCCTTTGATATTCTCAGGGTTAGTTGGGTAAAGCAGTGGGAACACAGAAAGAAATAACGGTATATACACCCATGTAATGGATGGAGAAACTGAGGCCATTGACCATTATCATTGTCTTTCAAAGATTGTTGAAAGAATCAGCAACTGAAAGAATAAATCTCTACAATGACGTTAAAAAGCTCCCAGCCAAAGCAACTACTGAAATTCACATACTAAGAATCATCAGGACAACAAGAATGTATATGTTGTTTATCTATAGCCATGATTTTTTTAGGCATGGTCATGTTGATAAATATGGAATTGAATATATTTCAATGTAGCCATCTTGCTGTGAAGATCAAATGAGATAATGCATTAGTGCATGTCAGGTGCCTATCTCGGTACTTGACTTGGCAGGGGGCAATAGTGCTAAGGATTAGGGCTCATAGATGCTATCCATGGGTAGCATCAGCCCAGTGACTTTCTGGCCAGCTTCTGGTCTGATTAGTTGCTGCCCGTACCATTTTAGATATTAAATATTTTAAATCCACTCTGATAATGATAACCAATACTCTTTATTATAAACTCTCCACTTGCTCTTATAAATAGATATTTTTGATCTAATCATCACACGCTATGTTTGAGGATGGTATCATTTCCATTCTATGGATGAGAAAAGTGAGACTTGAAGTGTTAGTAACTTGGCTGAGATCTCGTAGCCAGCAGATAAATGGCAGAGCTTGGATTTGAACCCCGAGCATCCTTTTGGCAGAGCCCTGTGGTCTTTAGCACAATGCTGACAAGTGTGTGGTGAACATGGCGAAGTGTGGTGGTCACGATTATTATTACTGTCCTTATCATCATTATATTAACTTGATTATTTCCCCAGAATGTCATGGGCAACTTATCCTTTTTATTCAGCATGAAATTGTTCCTTGCTTCATCCTGAAAGTGCTCATGCAGCACATTTGAGAAAAGCTGAAACAGACCCTGTCCCATTTTGTTCTCCCCACGAGCTGAGTGAAGGCAGAAGCCATACGGCCCAGAGAAGGAAGGTGAGCCCACAAGGGAAACTTTTGAGCTAATGGCCTCTGATCGTGGCCCTCTTGGTCCAGGACAGAATGGCAAATAGTGGAAGTCCATTCTCTGAGGTTTCCGTTAACCCCAGTGAATTCTCCCTTAAAAAAAAAAATCTGTGTCACTGCTGATGTGGCACCATCATTTGGGAAGACACCTGATATTGCTTTATGCTCATGGTTGCTTTACGTAAGAGGACCTGCCTTGTTGTCTTTCTCTGCTGTTTTGCACATAGCCATCCCCGTAATTCTGGAGCTCTCCGGGGGAGCACCGGCAAGGAGCAGAGTGGTCGTTAGCTAAATTGCTATGGAGGAATGAGTAAAGTGAGCCTCGAGATTTCACGATAAAAGGAAGACTAAAAGGATACGCCCGAGTAATTGAAAGATACACTAACACTTAAGAAGCCCACATCCATACTAAATGGAATAAAATTATGATAACCAGTATATTCAAAATACACAAGGTAATGTAGATTAGGAAGCAACAAGGCTAAAAACAAGTGAATGATAGTAATTACAGGAGATACCATGGTAAGCTAAAATATTAAAAGTGAAATGATGAAATAAGGGAATGCTAACTATAGGGGGCAGTCCAAAATTAATAATCCCATGCAGGGGCAGAGGCAGGCTTTGGGCAGATGCAGCGGACACTTGTTAAACATTGCTGTGGGGCAGCAATGGGGCAGGTGTTCTGCATGTATTTTATCACTTAATTCTCACAACAATCCTATGAAGTAAGTACAGGTATTATTATCCTTATTTCATAGGTGAAGATGGAAAGCCTTGGAGATGGAAAATAAAACTATTCAAATCACATGGAGTTTAGGTGGCCAATTTAGGGGTTGGAATCCAGAGGTGGATAATTGCTAGGTTATCCTGAAGATGTGAGGTGGACTTCTTGAGGGGATGTCCTTCCAAGCCTGGCGTTTGCCAGAGGAGAGCTATGGGAGATGACATCTCTCTGTCAGGCAGCGAGTCCCCAGGCACTCCCTTTGGGCTTATGCCCTCCTGTCCCCTGCGTCCCTCAGGTCTCTTTCTGTGGTTCCCCAAGGTGAGTCTCCAGCTGCCCTGAAAGTTCTCACTGTCCTGCTAAATCATGGTGATCCCTTTGCATGGCCCTCTTCCCAGGAGCTACAGATAACTTGCCCAACTCCACGCACTCTGCTTTCTGACCTTCTCTTCCACACCCTGAGAACAAATAAGACAAAGAAGGTGTACGGCCTTTGGAAAAGGCCAGGTCAGGAGGATATTGACAGTCGGGTGGCAGGGCCGTTCAGGTCTAACATAAGCAGGTGTGAACTCAGGAGTCATGCATGAAATTGTCAGGCGTGTTTGTTTGTGTTCCGAATGGCGCTGGGTATTATGAAGGTGTTGAAGATTTGGGACCCAAGTAAGAAAATGAGATTATGATCTGAAAGGTAAAAAAAGACTGAAAAGTAGGCTAGGAGGGGGGGGAATTGAGCTATCTGTCCAAGCCCAGCCCAAATGCCACTTTATCCACCAAACTTGCCTTGATAGCTTCTGTCTAAAATCAAAATTTGTCACATGTTTCTTGACAATCCCAGAGAACTTCCTTTACATTGCTCTCATGACTGTTAATTTCCTCTTGCATTTTAGGGGCACGCCTCTGTCTGCCTCCAAAGCATAGTGGCTACCTTGGGGCAGGGATCCTGACTTACTTGTTTTGTTTCCTGTGAGCACCATGCGCAGTACATGTGCTATCACACTTGCTGGGCTAGGCCATGCTGGGATGGCAGTGAAGGGCAGAAATAGAAGAGCCACTCTCCAGGGAAGGGAAGCAGTATAGCATTGTGGCTGAATAGGCAGGCCCTGGAGTCAGACCTGAGTTCAAATTCCCTCCTGGTGACTTTCAGCTGTGTGACCTTGGGGAGCTTCTCTGCAGCTGCGCTCTCCTCCGCTGTAAGATGACAACTGTCAAACAGCACTGACTTGACCGGACTGCACAAAATGACCCACGTGCTGGCGTATGATGAGTGCCCACGAGCTGTGTGCGGCCCTTCTCGCCATCGGTGCTAGCCCAGACGAAGGACATACCGTGCAGCCCTTAGAAAAGGGAGGCCGGGGGCGGGGGGGGGGGGGATAGGGGTGAGGCTGTTCTCCCACCGGGAGGCACCAGGGCCTGATGCTGAACAAAACGTTGTGTGTGGTGCCACCGACTGTCATCTCTTGTTTAGGTTCGCATGGGGAAATATTTCCATAGACACAGACTAGTTCAGCAAGAGTGGAGATGGATTTTGAAGAGTTCGGGGGTACATTGGAAGTCATCAGTCCTGGGCTCAGGGTGCAAGCCACAGAAGGGAGCCAGCCTCCTGGTCCACCAGTCCTGGGCTCAGGGTGCAAGCCACAGAAGGGAGCCAGCCTCCTGGTCCATCAGTCCTGGGCTCAGGGTGCCAGCCACAGAAGGGAGCTAGCCTCCTCCTCCACCAGTCCTGGGCTCAGGGTGCCAGCCACAGAAGGGAGCCAGCCTCCTGGTCCACCAGTCCTGGGCTCAGGGTGCCAGCCACAGAAGGGAGCCAGCCTCCTGGTCCACCAGTCCTGGGCTCAGGGTGCCAGCCACAGAAGGGAGCCAGCCTCCTGGTCCACCAGTCCTGGGCTCAGGGTGCAAGCCACAGAAGGGAGCCAGCCTCCTGGTCCACCAGTCCTGGGCTCAGGGTGCCAGCCACAGAAGGGAGCCAGCCTCCTGCTCCACCATGGCACTTGGTACCTACCTCTGTGGGTCTTAGCTCACAGCCCTGCTGGGAGGAGGGTTGGCTGTGCCTTAGTCTTCCTAATCAGGAGCTCTTAGCGAGGAAGCCCTGTTTGTCACCTTGGTTTCTCTGTCCCCAGCCCTCATCCTGTGCACTGGGCCTCACTAACACTCATTCTAAGTGCTGGTTGAAAGGACGGATTTGTGTCCTAGTTACGGCTCTAACCTCCACCAGATGCGCAAGGATTGCCCTGATTTTGCCAGGAGGAGAGACCACTCCGGGAAACTGAGGCACACTTCTAGGTTAGGGTCCTCTCCGTCTCCTCAGTCTGCAGTGAGACGCAGGCATCCTCAGCAACGAGAAGTGGCTTCCTCTACTGAAGCTATAAATGAGGATTTGGTCTTTATTTTAATTCCTGCTCCAGTTCTAGCCAAGAACCTTCCTCAAGCGGGGGTGAAGGGAGGACTAAGCTCCTTACACCGCCTCTTAGTCTCAGGGGGGCTGCAGAGGGCCCCCTCTCCGACGGATATCTTTTCAGCTATTTGCGAAAGAGTCGGGGAGGAGGTGAAGCCGCGAGCCAGGCAGCCTGGCTGTCTCTTTAAATGCCTGGGTCTGTGTGGGAGAGGGAGGGGCCGGCTGTGGAGTGCGTGAAATTCCTGGGCTCCTCCGGCAGTCTCAGGCTCAGAGCTCAGCTCTACACATCTCCTCTTGCATGCAACTCACTGAGAGGGAGAGGCGAGCGTGCCCTCCCCTTGCGAAGCCGCCAGCATCTCGGACCACGAAGGACCTGCTTTTCGCATCTCCAACACCCCCTCCCTCCTTCCCTGTCACTCCCTCCCAGAGAGAGGGGAAGAGAAAAAGAGAAGGAGAGAGAAAGATTCTGGAATTTGAACCTTCCCAAAGAGGAAACATATCCAGCAAACTCAGTTGATTAAACATCAAACAAACAGATAACCAAGTCTTCTGCTCAACTGGAAAGGTAAGATTTGGGGGAAAGGAAGGCAGGCGGGATGCGAAACTACTCAAGGTTCTTCTTCGTTCCGGGAGGCGGCAGCTCCTGAGAGGGTAGAAGTTTTCAGTTGGGAACGACCAACCTAGATTTTTTTTTTCTTTTTCTGAGTGTTGGATCCGCGAGCTTCAGCTGACCATGGGAATGGCTTTTCAACCGCTTTTCTTCTTCTTCAATTTCTCCTGGAAGTTGGGTCTTTTTGCTCCAGATGTGCAAAAAGTCAGAGACTGTTTTAGATTTTTTAAAATCCTTTTTAAAGAGTCTTTCTCCTGTCTCCTTGGATGTTAGTCTGAAATAATGTGTGCCCATCACTTCATTTTGGGCTGATACTTTTTTCTTTTTTTTGGCATGTTATAGCCACTTTCCCCCTTATTATTATTATTATTTTTATTTATTTATTATTATTATTATTATTTCTGGGGAAGGGGTTGATTAAAATGAGAAAAAGAAGAAGGGACACTCTGAGAATCACAAGAAGACAAAACTGAATTGAGGCAGGGATTTCCCTGGCTGTTGAGGAACTGGGGTGGGTGCGTGTGTGAGTGTGTTTGAGTGTGATGTGGGGGGGGGGTGGACGGAGTGAAAGGAGGTGGTGCTTGAGTTTGAAGGTTCAGGTTGGACTCTGCTGTTTTGTTGTGGAGGTGGGCATACTCGGAGAAGGTGAAATGGGAGTGTGTGTGAGTGTGGGAGTGTGTGTGTGTGTGTGGGGGGTGCGTGCGCGTGTGCGCTCCTGTTTGGATCAGTTACAAGGGAACCTTCCTCCTCTGCCTTCCATTTGTTTATATTAATGATTTAGTAGCAGGCTTGCCCGAAGACTTCCACTCTGTGTAAGCACTGTGGATTTTGCAAGCTCTCAGTGACCTTAGAGGCTGGTTCGATGTATTTTTTTTTTTCCCAAGGCATTGTGTTGTGCCCAGAGTTTCAGCTCTTTCCCTCTCTGTTTTCTAACCACAATACTTAATTGCTTTAGAAACATCTTCCTGATGACAAGGGGGGAAAAAAAAACCTGTCCCCCCAACCCCCTATCACTTCTTAGGCCAGTGATGTAAGACCAACCTATGAGCTCAGCTGCTTTGCAGGTGACTTACCCTGTGATTACTTGTTAAAATTTTTTTTTCTCCCTTCCTCCATTGAATACCTTCTTTTTTATTTTCTTTGAATGTAGAAACATTGTCCTACAGTGAGAAAATTATATTTTTGTGAACCATTATTGAGGTTTAGATAAGATAGAATTTCTCTCCCATGATCATTATTTAAAACAAAATTATTTTAATGCAAAGGTCAGAGGTCATCCAGAGCTAGCCTAGGATGGAGCAAGACACAGTCCGACCGAACGGAAGACCTGGGAGAGAGCAGGGGCCGTTGTCTCCCCGCTTCCTCCGGCCATCCCCGCGTAGGAAGAGAGTTTTCTTTTGTCACCACTATCCACCCCAACGTTCTCATTATTCCTCTGCCCTGGGTCTGGTGGATGGCCCTGGGAGGGAGGGGGACACTCCTTGTCACACCTGGAAGACGGTGTCGTTTCGGGGGTCAGATGACCGTTTGCCTTTGTCATAAAGGTTCCAGTGGAAATTTGAACTCCCAGCGCGCTGGGTGACTCCATACCCAGGATAGTATATCTGGGGGCACCTGGAGGTTAAGGTTGGGGAGTCCAAAGAGAACTAGCCCTTTATAAATCTGCCATTCTGGGCAGAGCCTCCCTTCGTCATTCAAGGGCTTCTGCATCACCTTTCAAGTTAAAATGGTCCCGCTGGTTATGATGGACAAGTTTACCTAAGGGCTACTGGGTACGTGGTGGAGGGACGGAAGGGAGAGAGACGTAGCCAGGCTGGTATTTTTTTTTTTTAATCTTCTGACTTAATCTGCCTAAATCGTATTGGGGCAAACGACATTTCAGACGGGTGGTGGTTGTGCAGAGATATCCTATTGTTTGATTTTTTTTTTTTTTGGTTGGGGAGTGGAGAGTAAGGGCTGTTGGCCCATTTTCTGCAGCCTGGGGTTCATCCTGCAAGCCAGTCTTCCTTCTGGAAGAGGGGGAAAAGGCTGGACATTGGAAGTTCGCTATTAAAGTGAGCAACAGGGCTGGGTTAAATTTTTTTTTTTTTTTTTTAAACAACCGAACTGTGCGAATGCCCTTTTCTGGAGCTTTCCGGCCCTTTCTAGTGAAATAATAATTTTTTTAAAATTGCTTCTTATGATGAAGAGGCCAGAAATCAAAGGGATTCTAGATGTTCAGAAACAACTACGTCTTTGCTTCTCTGGTAGCTCCCTGTTATTAATTATTGGGGGTTTGACGGGGTCTGGCCTCCTTTTGTTGATTTCTTTTTAATGCTGTGTTTCTACTGAATATGTTGATGATTTGCTGCTTATATAAGGGAAAGGATGTATCGAGGTGGGTTGATGCTTGGGGTTTTGAGATCGGCTACTGAGATTGGGTGGCGGTTGGTGTGTTTGTCGATGTGCATGGTAGGAAGATCTTTTCTTTTGGGGTGTGGGGGACAAGGGGATGGTTGGAAATGGTAGATGAGATGCTACAGTGAACAGGGACATGAAGGGAGACGGAGGTGAGGTCGGAAGTCACTGGTTTGCAGAATTTCTGTCCTGCATCCCCCTTTCTCTCGCTCCTTGGGAAAAAAAATCCATTATCTCTAAAAACACATTATTCTTCAATTGGCCTTTTAGAGAAAAAAAAAAAGAGAGGGAGGGGAGGGGTTAATTTGGTGAGGGGGCTTGGTTGTAATTAGCCCACTGCTGCAAAACTGAGATACAGAAATCCGTCGGCACCAGCTTCGGGGGCACAGAGAGGCAGTGGAGGGATGGGGACGGGTTGTCAGTCTTGGATGGACAGTGGAGCGGTGGGGTTGGCGCGAGGGTATTGTGTGTGTTTATGTCTCTGTGTGCGTGCGGTTTCCCACCCCACCACCAATCTCCCCTTCTATCCACCCCCAATTCTGCCATGCTCTCGCCTGCTGCTTCCACACACCCTTCTCTCCTGCCCCTCCCCCCTCCCCCCTTTCTCTAGCCCTTTCCATCTCGATGAGAAAATTCTGATTCTGATGGCTCTGCGGCTCCTTTTCCTTTTCCTTTTTTTTTCCCCCTCTTTTTGCAACACAACAGTGGTCCGATGGTCTCTCCTACATGCTACACGGATGCAGCCTTCTGATAGGAGGGCTAAGTCGGCACATCTACACACGCTCTTGCACACACACTCTCCCACAGACACAGGCGACCCAAGGCTTGATTTGGTCTGGTCTCACCCCCCTCTCTGGCTTTCCCCACCCCTACCTCCGCCATGGCTCCTGTCCACCCATCTTCATACGGGGAACGCAGTACCGTTATCCACGTCTTCTCCCCACGCCGCTCTCTTCTTTCTTTTTCGCCATTATTCTTTCCCGAAAGCTGTGGTGTGTCGCAGTTCATGGGATTAGCATGTGGGAGAGTCTTTGGGGGAGGGGACCTCATGGGAAGGGGATTGGGATGGGGGTAGATGACATTAATGATTTTTTTTTTTTTTTTTTGCCAAATAAGCACCCGGTGATAATGATCCAATTTAACCATCCGTGTAATGTATGTTTGCGGCACATCAGAGGAAGGTTACCCAGGGAAAGCAGAGTCTGGACTGGGTTACCTCTGGGGAGATTTGATGCCTGGACACTAGAGACAAAGACCCCCCTGCTCCCCCCACACACACATGTATGCTTTCTCACACACACCGACACATACAGCTCTGCTCAGTGGGCTGTGTCAAGCCAGAGGGCACTGCAGAATATCCCAGAGTTGTCGTGGCTTGTTGGGAGGATGGAGTGATGTCTTTGTCTGACCCAGCCCGCGCTCTACGAATGTCATCTGGTCTTGAAATTCTTGGTGGCCTTTGTGTTGCCTTTGGGGTGGGGGGCAGGAGGGGTGTTTGTGTTGGTCCAGCGCCGGTGTGCCTCCAATTGGACAACACCGGATTGTCAACACCGTGCGTGCGGTTCAAGCCGGAGGCTGCCTGCCTGTGTGTGCTGCGTGAGTGTGCTTGTTGGACACGTACTTGTGAATAGCGATGGAGAGGTGTGGGGTGACAGGGAAGGAAAGCTTACTTTCCCTCACTCGGAGGGGGAAGGAGGCAAAAAGGCGGAGGTGTTCAGCGGGGGAGTTGTCAGGGTAGTTGAGAAGAGGGTGGAGGGGAGGAACTGCTCTGGTCCCCAGCGGGAAGCTGGTGAGATCCCCACGGCCCCCAGGCGAGCCCGTGGGCGGGTGTGCTCAGGGATGGCAGTGGGCGGATGCAGACTGAAGGTGGGCGAAATGGAGGGTTTTCCCTGCCACCACAGGAGCCCGGGCAGAGTGCAGGAGGATGGCTCTGCTCTCCACGGCGTTGGCTACCCTTGGTGGGGCTCGGCCTCCTCGGAGGCTGCAGTCCGGATCGGCTGCAGTAGCCCTGGCTGGGGCAGCAGCCCGAACCCCATGCTCTCCTGGGCTCCGACTGCCTTAGCTACCAGACGCCATTTTCCCTTTCCTTTGGCTAAAGGTGTTTGTCTTCAGAAGCCATTGTTCATGAAACTAGAGATGATGTTGCCTAAAAGAGAAAAGAGATCCTCCGAGTGAGACGCCAATCGTGCTACGTTTCTGACGTCCCTCTCCCTTCCCGAGGCTGACCTTGAGGAGTTGGGGGGAAGGGTTACGTCATTGCTAGAGAAAGGGGAGAGATGGGGAGCAGGTTGTCTCGGGGCTAATTATGGTGCCAAACGCAGAGAAAAGAATGCCCTTGGGGTCCCTTGGGGTGGTCTTCTTGTGTGACCCTCGTGTGTGGAGGGGAGACTTGCAAAGGTAGAAGTTGTCCCTTTCAAAGCTCGCTGGGAGAAATGCAGTGGGTTGGCCTGGCCCGGCAGATGCAGTGGGTTGGCCTGGCCCGGGGCATCGGTTCCGGCTGTGGTTGGGCCCATCTGCTCCTGGTGTGCTCCCACCCGGGGCAGGGCTGCTGAGCTGCAACGCTGACCCTTGAAGCCCGCCTTGGCTGCTCTGCAGATGACCAAGAGCAGTGTTGTGGCTGGGCCAGCCACAGGTGGCAGTACTGGGTTCCCGTGGGGGCTAAGCATGGGGCCTGCTCCTCCCCCCTCCCTGCAGGTTTCTGCTCAGGTGACACCTCCTTAGAGAGGTCTCTCCTGGCTGGATTTCTAAAATAGCCCCCTCACCCCAACCCTGGGCCACTTTCCAGCCTATTATCCTGAATTTAATTCTAATCGGCTAATTACTACCTAATGCTATTCATATATTGAAGTGTTAAAGTGATCTTGTCTGCCTTCCTCTCTAGAATGCAAGCATAAAGGGGTCAGGGACTTAGTCCATTGAAGTGTTCCCAGTGCCTAGGTACAAAATAGGTGTACAGCAAATATTTGCTAGTAGGAGGGAAAAACCATATGGTGTTAGGGTTCTTTTTTCTTCTCTAGCACCTTGGGGGTCTATCTTTTGGGAAAGCTGAACTTTGCCTCAGGCTGTCTTATTTCTGCCTGCAAATCCTAGATGTGCTGGAAGAATTGCAAAGCACTAAACTTTCTGAGTTGTACAGAAGGGTCTTTTCCATGCCTGGTCACAGTGACTCTGCCTCCTTTATAATTCCTCTAATGTTAGTAATCATCATCATCATCATAGTAGGAGTAATAGTAGTTATAAAGCTACTATTTCTGAGGTGTTTAATTTATATCAAGTTCTGCACCCAAGTTTCCTTTTCTACCTTCAGTGAACAATACAATGTGATATGCTTATTAATACCTGCCCTTGACAGAGGAGGAGACCGAGACTTAGACTTACATAAAGTAAGCTAGCAAAATGGTAGAGCAAGGATTTGACCTCAGATCTGTCTTATTCTAGAGCCCAAGTTCATTATCCTTACATAACACTGATAGAAGGAAGGGAAGATGAACTCACCATCATCTCATTCAGTGCCCTCAAATACATATAAGAAAACGGAGACCTAGAGATATTAAATGTCTTGTCCGAAGTCATATGCCAAGTTTGGTCGAGAGATAAAGCTAGAATCCAGGTTTCCTGGCTGCCCAGATAATACTCTTTCCACACCATCCTGCAGCCTAGAGGATGTGCACCCTCTATCATCATGTATTGCACTGGTGGCTGCCTGAGGTCTCCCTCAATTCTCCTTCATCCTCAGGCAGAGGGGAGTAGGGTCTTGGTGAGGTTGGTTGATGGGAGTAGTTGCCTCTAGAGAGGGCAGACTACTCTTGCAGAGCTGGAGGGAGACTTGGGGAAGACTGGTGGGCTATGCTGAGTGCTGGTCAAGGTCATGCTCTGAAAGTATTGGAGGAGGAGCCCAGCGGGGTGTTCCAGGTTCTCATTCCCATGTAGCCTTCCCACGAAAGCTACTCTCAGATGCAGCAGGGGTCTGTTCCAAGGGCCACCCATCCAGTGTCTGGGTCCAGATAACCTGGGAGCTGGTGTGCTTCTCCTGGCTTAGCCCTGTTTCTCTGAAAGGGGGGCCTGGGCTCAGACACTAGCTTCCGTGTGTTTTGTTCTGTTTCCAGAAGTTGGCTGGAGAACATGATGTCATGAAATGTGGCTGAAGGGCCCCTACCTGTCCCTCTGCTTCATCTCTAAGCTTGCCCTTGACCTTGAATTGAGGCAGGGTTAGAGGTCCTAACCAAATGTGAGTATGCATGCGTGTGTGTGTGTGTGTGTGTGTGTGTGTGTGTGTGTTTTGTATGGGCCAATGTGGTGGGGAAAGGAGGGATAGAGTCAAGTGGATCCTGAAAACCAGGGAAGCTTTACCTTTTGCCAGGACCTTGAGACAGGGCATGAAGCCATTTCTGTGTGACCTTGAGACGGAGTGACCGGATGCCCTGGTTTGTAGAGACAGTTCTCATTTAGGCCTTCATCCTTGTGTAATTATTAACTTTCAGAAATGTCCTGGTTTGGATGATAAAATATATGGTCATCCTTCTCTGAGATGACATCACCCACTTTCTATTAATGGCTCTGATAGAGAGAGGAAGGGGGCATGCCAGAGAGGGAAATCCAATTTTAGGGCAGGAAGGTGGCTGAGAGTAGAGCCTTTCTCCAGAGATACTTTCTCTCGTCCCCTGTTTCAAGGACGAAGGTCTGAATCTTCTGACTAGTTCTACCACAAACATCACTACTATTACTCTCCTGACTCCTCTTACCACAACTACTTCCGCTGGCCGAACTTTGAGTTCTGACGGTGTGCCCGACACTATGCTAAGCGCTTGACACGCATGGTCTCACTTAATCTTCCCATACACTTACATGGTAGGTACGATTATCATCTTCGTCTTACAAAAGAGAAACTGAGGCTGAGAGAGGTTAAGTAACGTGTCAAGGTCACACAGGGAGGAAGCAGCAAGATCATGATTCAAACCCAGGGGGCCTGGCTCTGAAGCCTCTGGTCTTAACCCCTGTATCACACCACCTGGGTGGGGTCTGTTTCCCGGTCCCCCGAGTCTGGGAACTTGCTGAGCATCCGGCTCACAGCTCGGACCTGCTGAAGATGGTCCTGCAGTTAGAAGCACATTAAGCTCAGGGAGAGGAAGCTGCTGGCCCAGCGGGGGCACTGCTGGTTGTCCACTCGATGGCACTTTGGAATCTGTTACCCATGGATCTCAGGCACCTTGTTAGAGGAAGAGTTTGGTTGTTCAGGATGATAGTAGATTGGCAGAAGGCACAGAACCTGTAACCAATATATTTCTAGTTTTTTTTCTGTGACCCTGATCCCTGATGGGCCACACTCCCCATGGGCCTTGCAAGGACCTGGCCCTTAGTGGGAAATCCTGCTGAATGGACAGCCGTCCAGCACCTGTTGTTAGCAGAGCATTGTGTTCTGCTCTGTTTCATTTTGGTGGGGGCTGTCCTCCTTCATCTGATGCAAAAATCAGGGGTCAGAGTGAGGCCACACAGCTTATCTAGGATCACACAGAGATAAGTTGCAAACTCTGGATTCAAACTGGAGTATGACTCTAGAATTCGTGCTTTTTCTGAGACCTCGCACTGCCCTCTACCCTGAAACCTGGAAGAGAGGGGGTTGGAGTCGGAGCACATAAAGTGGGGGCCAGAAGAGCAAATTCTCCAAGGGGAGGTCTTCAAGTCAGATCCTGGGGTCTGAGGGCTGGAGAGGGTTCTCTGGGGCTCATCCTCGTGGTTAACCACCCTGGGGGGTCTCCTCCTCCTCCTCCATCCAGGGCAAGACAGCTTCTGACCCTCAGCTGGATCAGTGCTGATCTAGTTTGGAGAAAAGAGAAAGATGAGACCATCCACAGCCCCACCGACAGCAGCTGGGGGTGTTCCGAGGGGGAACCCCTCCCCCCACGGAGCAGTGATTTAGGTACTTTCCCACGTGTCCATGTCATAGGGTCAAGGGTATGATGGGACAGGCAGTCTCTCTGCCTAGAGACAAGGAGGGAGGCAACAGAGGGACGGAGCTGGCACCCCCTAGCTGAGGACTCTGGGGAGGAAAGGGAACTTTTCTTCGGTTGAGATGAGGGAAGAGAATAGTGTTTCACTGACTGAAGGGATGGCCTGTAGCCCCAAGCTGAGCTGCATTAGCTTCATTGCAGTCCCATTGAAGACTGTGTTTATTTTTCCAATAATGTGTTAATTAAACATCGATTTCCGGGTGGAGGAAAGGGAATTGGATTGCCAGAGCTAAATGGAGTGAGGAGGATGGGGAGCTGGTGAGAGGGGCCCCCAAGCTGGAGTCAGCATTCTTCAGTAGAGCCCAGGAAGGGTACGGGGAGGCGGGGCCGCCGCTTCCCCTGGCTCCAGGTTTGGAATTGCCGACTCCTCTTGAGCCTTCAGGAGTCATCTTTTCTCACCCTTGGACGCCAGAGCTGGGTGGAGAGGGCCCTTTGCTTAACTTCAATTCAAGGGGGAGAAAAATTGCTCCTTCCCTTCCCCAGCCTCCTTGGTCTGTTGAGTGACCCTGGGCTTGGCCTTGTGTAGGCCATCCACACGGGTTAGCTCACTGGGTTCTTTAAATGAACATAGGGTAGTGCTTTTATACCTCCATTTTGAAGACAAGGAAACTGAGGCTCGGAGAAGTTAAATAACAAGTTCCAGAGCTAGGAGCTGAACAAGCACGGCGGGAAAAGAGGCCCTGGAAGAGTAGTAGGGATCTGAGGCTAGCAGAACAGCCACCAGGGGTGCAGGCTCCTCTCCAGGAAGAAAAGAGTGAAATATACAGGAAGCAATCAAAAGTACCATTTGATGTATTACCATTAGCTGAGATGAACTGAGCTTCCATGATGTCCTAGCAACTGCATGAAGTGCTTTGTCCATCCAAGTTGTGAGGAGGCACTGAACCAGTGTTAGGCAATGTTACTCCCACTCGATAGATGAGGAGAGTGGGGATGGGGGAGTTCACTAACTCGTCTGAGTTTGCAGAGTTGGGGATAAGACTTGAGTGAAGAGGGCTCTGGGACCTCTTTACAGTTGTGTTCTGTTGTGTCACACACACGGGGGACACGGAGGCTTGCTCAGCAAGTCACCTATAACTTCTAGGAGGTAAAGACTTGGGACTTTTAGAATGGGTCCTCTGACAAGATCCTGTGCCCCAGAGATCCCAGGGTCTTGTGTTGTGAACCCTACTGTCCCTTTCTTTCTCCGGCTGGGCCTCTGATGGGGCACAGCTATCCTGGTGTGCTTGTGGTATTTGTGTCTGCGCTGGTGAGATGGGAGCCGGCTGCTGGGGGTAAGTTAGAGCAATAGGTCTCAAACTTGGCTGTTATATTAGAATCACCATATTAAAATCTCAAACCTATGCTGCATCACATACCAATTGAGTCAGAGTCTTTAGGGGTAAGACCCAGCATCAGTATATTTTAAAGGTCACCATATGATTCCACCAGGCTTGCAAACTGTTTCCAAACAGCTTCTGCCACAAAGCAGTTGTCTTCAGGACAAACTGGCCTCTGTTTCCAGAGTTAGAAGTGCAGAGGTAATTGGTTATACACATCTAGTCTCCAGGGGGGTAATGCTTATATTGATCCATTTTCTTCTCATTAGAATGGCAGTTTTCAGGCTTTGATATGCATCAACATGTCTAGGGAGCTTTCATAAAAATGAATATCCATAAGCCCTGCTGTAGATCTGATTTAAGAGATCTGGTGCACGGCCTGGGAATATGTATTAAAAGCAAGCGTTTTCTGTGGCTGGGTGAGACTGCAATGCCCAGGGCCAGCCCCAGAGCCTCCTGTGTTCTGTCCACGTCCATGTGAAATCTTCTGATGTTGGAGGCAGGAAAATGTGAGGACAGGACCTGCTGTGGTCACCTGTTGCTCTGTAAGGTTTGACCTCCTTTTCTGAGCCTTGGCTGTCCCTGGCTGACACGGGAAGGCCTTTGCATGGCCTGGGTCCCAGCTGCCCACCTCAGAAGCGTGGTTAGTGCCCTGTGTGCGGGCAGCCCTGAGGGAGAGGGGGATGATTCCCACCTGAAAATTTGGCAGGCCCCTTTCTCAGGTTTAAAAACATCAGAGCAACTCTCTGCACAACGTGAATGTTGAGAAGTCTGTCAGCAGCATCTTAAGCCTTCCTCGGGGATCAGCGAAGAAGCTGCTTTGGGGCTCATTTTAAACTTTCTTCCCAAAGCTGTAAAAAAATAGGGACTAGTCGAAGGCTCTCAGAACCGGAAGGGACCTAGGTGATCATCCACACCAATGCTGATATTCTAGTCACTTATTCACGCATGAATTCGCCCAATAGGTTTTTTTTTTTTTTTTTTCAGAGGCAGAGATAGACAGGGACAGACAGACAGGGACGGAGAGAGATGAGAAGCATCAATCATCAGTTTCTCGTTGCGCGTTGCGACTTCTTAGTTGTTCATTGATTGCTTTCTCACATGTGCCATGACCGTGGGCCTTCAGCAGACTGAGTAACCCCCTGCTGGAGCCAGCGACCTTGGGTCCAAGCTGGTGAGCTGTTTGCTCAAACCAGATGAGCCCGCGCCCAAGCTGGCGACCTCGGGGTCTCGAACCTGTGTCCTTCCGCATCCCAGTCTGACGCTCTATCCACTGCGCCACCACCTGGTCAGGCCCAATAGGTGTTTATTAAACACCTACTATATCCAAGCACAGTGCCAGGTGCTAGGAATACAAACACAAGCAAGAGAGACCTCATGGACTTTCAGCTTGGGTAGAAGGGCCAATATTAAACAAAACAAATAAATGTATAATTACAAATTATGATGAGCTCTCTGAAGGAAAAGTACTGGGGGTTCTGGGAACTGTGGGGACCCATCCTGAGATGATAAGGTCAAGGGCAAGATAATGTCTGGAACTTATCAAATGCTCCCTCTAGGCGGGTCCTGTGGTAAGGGCCTCGTGTGGATCACCTCACTTCATCTTCACAGTGAGTCGTGGTGGGAGGTTCTGTTGTTATTGTTGCTTTGTTATAGATGAGGAAACTGAGGCACAGGGGCACCTAGGCTGGGACTACACCAGGTCTGTCCGAGCCACCTCTAACATCCCCCCTCAGAGTGGGAAGGTGGCTCAGGAGAGCTGGTGTTCATTCTGAGAGCTGAGGCTGAGGGAGAACAGAGACGTTAGGAAAACTCTGGGCATCCTGGCCACGTGTAGATCTCTTAGAGGCCAAGCGCTGTGCAGGATGCTCCACCAAAATCATCTTACAGACTCCCCACTGCAACGAGGGACTGCAGGGGTTCTTATCCCCTTTCTGCTGGGGAGGAAAGTGAGGCTTTGAGAGGTTATGTTCCCAGATGGTGGGCCTCTCTGAGTTCTGCCTTGTCTGGGCTGCTGGGACCTCACCTGTTGGATGGTGCTGGGAATTCCCCAGCACCCACAGGCCTGCTTGTTCTGGGCCAGGGAGCACCAGAGGAAGGAGGGAACAAAGAGCCTCTTTGGGGCACAGTTTGCCCCTCAGTTTTCTTCCCTTTGTATGAGCTGCCGGGCCAGCCTCCTTCCGGGTCTGTTGGCCCAGGAGTCCAGAGCAGATGTTTGCCCTCTGTTCCCCTCTTCTCTCTTCCACCTTTCATCCCCACCTGTTGCTAATCAGTGAGATGCTTGTCACCTGCACTTTTGACCCACCTCCTCAATCTGGTGTCTTCCTGAACACCCTGTCTGTGTGTTCACCTGAGGTCACCTCTGCTCCTGAGATACGTGGTCCCCTGGCCCACCTTAAGCTGGCCTGCACTGAGCAGATGTGAGGTGAGGGGGGAGGAAGGACAGGGACTCAGGTCATAGACTTGTTCTATAGCCATATGGAGAGGCAGGAAGATGTGGGAAGAGGAAGGAGATGTGTTAATGGAGCACTGATAAAATATTAAATTCCTGAAAAGTTTGCCAGGACAGGAGAGCACATTTTTCAACCTCCTCCCCATGACTTGCAGGTGAAGGACTCCACACATGTAGACGGGAGTTCCATGACACGGAAGCTTCTAGTGTACATGCCCTGCCTGCATTCTCTTCCAGGGTTGATGGGATGGTCAGGAAAGGAGGATGCCAGAGGTAGACAGGCTAGCTTTTTGTCTGCCTTCTTCAGGTCTTAGAGTCATAGGGCAGCTCCAACTCTGAGGAGGCTGACACTTGAAGGCAGTCGCTTGAATCTCCAGATCTCTGGAATCAAGACAGAAAAGGGAAGGAAGGGAAGCATTCCCCGAGCACTGGTGGGATGTGTGAGGGAGAAGATTGGCTTGTGTGTAGGCTGTGGATTTTGGATGACAATGACTCTTTTTTTGTATGTGATATATACGTATAAATAAAACAGTTAACGCCTTATAAAAATTACTTAATGATTTTCTTATTACAAAACAGTGTATGTTTGTTATAGAACATTTAGGAAATACCCAAAACATAAAAAGTCACCTATAAATCCCCCTTTCAGAAATTACTAATGGGAAAATTTAGTGTCTGTCTTCCCAGCTTAATTTTCTAAGCATCCACAATACAGGGTGTGCTATTTTGATTTTAAAGAAGTTCATTCACTCATTTAACAAATACTAATTGAGCGCCCACCTTGTGCCAGGCACTGAAACCACATTTTGGAAGCTGTCACAGTAGCTTGGGTTTTCACTTAAAGATGCATCATGAGCACTTTTCCACCACAGCTCCTGGTGCCATTGAGCTTCCAGATTTAGATGCTGGGTGTAATGAGGCAGCTGGCAAATGCTGGCATCTTAGGTTTTATGTTTTAAGAAGAAAAGGAGGGTTGCTGAGCCTCTCTCTCCTTGGCTCCTAAGGCAGGCACCGTGATAGCCTCCTTGGGAGGAAATGTGTCCCTTGGCCTAGGAAATAAGAAAGGGACAGAAGGTTTAGAGGGTGGGAACCACTCTACCCTTTATGTGGTATTAGGGTCTGGGATTTCTCCAAATGAGGGGTTTGGAAAGTAGAGAACCGATTCTCCTCTGTAGAATCCCAGCATCTTAGAGAGTGAGTGGAATTTTAGAGTATGGCTAGTTCACCTTCTCCAATCTAGAGAAGAGGGCCAGGAGTGGTGAAATGACTTGCCCAAGAAAACACGAGTGGTTAATGGCACAGCTGGGACTGGAACCTGGGGAGCTGAGCTGGGGGGAGTTGCATAATGGTTGGGGTGGACTTGATAGAGTGGTTCGAGAGAACCCTTGCTGGGCAGAGGGAGGGACTCCAGTGGCTTGCTTGTTTGGATACTGTGCTTAAAGGAGGTTTGCAATACAGTTTTGATTGCTGATCCCCTACTGGTTACCTACCCCCTCCCTTGTCAACAGTGTACACCCCATGCCATCATCTCTCAAATGCACAACTGTGGTCCACAGTGGTCTGGGGGCAAGAGAGGAAATGCCCTCTGGAAAACCCCCACAATTCACAGACCAAGCTGGCCAGGTGTACGCGTCCACAAATTCTATTTTGCAAATATCTGCTGGGCACCGCCTGTGCCTGGGGCATTGTCTTTAATGCTGGGCATACAGATAAAAGTAATGGTTGATATCCTTTAGTGAAGGGCCTCCTGAATGCATGTAATCTTAGCAGGAGGCCTGAACCTGAACTAGAAGGGACCAAGGGGGTTTCCAGGGAGAGAATAAGGTTTCCTTAGAGAGGATACTTACTTCCTGCCAGGGAAGGGAGTGTGAGGAAGGCTTGACCACAAAGGTAGAATTCATTAGGATCACATCAGCAGATGGGGAGAAGGACTGAGGGTGACAGGCCAAGGAGATGGCACGAGGAAAGACAAGAACATGATGAGGTATTACCACACATGGGCGGAGGTTCTGAGTGAGAGACAGAGCTGGAGAGGTGTCTTCAGGCAAGTTTTTGAAGAACCTGGAATGGTAGGTATTTTGGTTTCAATGATCCCTATCACAGGAATTCCAACTCAATCTGGCTTAATTACAGAAAAAAATTTTTTAGGAGAAGGGTTGGGTTCACATGACTCACACTTGAGAGGACTGACCTCAGCTGGTGTGTTTCAGCCTAGGAGTGTCCTGTATCCTCCGGGCCTCAGGCTGACTCTGTCCATGGTATTAAAGTGGTTTGGCAGCTCTAGAGCTCAGGCCAGCACACCTCACCCTTAAGAACTAGTGAGAATTTCTCTTCATCCAGCTATTGAACAAAAGTCTTGAGGTTGATTTCGATTGGACTAACTTAGATCACATGCCCCTCCATGAGCCAATCACAATGGGATACCCCTAGAGCTGTGGGTGGAGCTATCCCACCCTAAGTACATGGCTGCTTCTCCATGTGTGGGGGCCAGAGTGGATGCTGGGTGCTGCAGCATAGTGGGCAAAGGCTTTTGGACTTTGATCTGTGTGTCCTGGGAAGCAGGGACTCAATTAGGGTGGCTTGTTTACCTTTGTTGTAGGAGCAGAACTCTGGAGGTGGATGGAGAAATAATTGAATTTGTCAGACTTAGGGGTAAGGAGGACATTGACTAGCTGATAGTGGCTCTATTGGACCATTGAACCAGGTTCAGAATATGGTCCATGTGGCTGCATCTGACTCATCCTGACACAGGGACAGGAAGGGGGGAAGGCAGAGCAAGATGTCAAGTATGAAGGACCATACCAGTTTTCGTTGTTCCCCTGTGGTTTTGTCATTCTTCAGATCCTTCCCTAAGGATCTTTTAGGGAAGCCTGAGGTTTGGTGTTTCTCCCAAAATACTTCTGAAGGGCATTTTGGTTTCCCAGGCAGAGCCGAGATACAGGAACCTGAGTTCATACTTTATGGATTTGAGTTTTTAATTCTTTCGGCAGCGTGTCCATGCATGACTCCTCCAGGATCAGCTGTGATTGGTAGGTGCCTTCTAACATCAGCATCTTCTCAGGGGTCTGATGGCTTCAGAACTGCTGTGTTGGGTTCTGTCTGTATTTAGCTGGGCCAATATGTGCTCTCTGAACTGTTCTTGGAGAATTAATTTGCTTTATGCCTTAAAGACAATAGGATGCTATTCTTCCTGCTCTCTGAAATGGAGGTAGAAGGCTTTTTGCTAGGGGGAACCTGCCCTGAGCTGGCCAAAGGCGGCTCTTCTGATTTGGTGAGTTTTCCCCTATGTAGGACTCTGTCTAGGTCATTGGAAGTTGAGCTGGAGTAGGAGGAATAGGGAGCAGGCCAGTGGTAGGAGCATGATGCTCTCAAGTTTCTGGATGGTCGAGCTGCTCTGAGCTGGCTTGGGTGAGCCCTAGACTTGGGGCAAAAATGTTATATGTGAATATTTCCTTTGTCCTTCATAACCATATGTTCTTGGACATGGCTTTTAAGTTGCAGAGTACAACTATGGAGGACCTACTTATCCCAGGACTGCCTTGGATGTGTGAATGTCTCTTACTTTGAATGGGTCCTAAGTCATTGAGGGGCTGCTTCCTGCACACACTGTGCCCGAGCTCTTCACCTGCTACCCAGGTGCCCATGACAGCCCATCAGGCAGGTAGAGGTGTTTTCATTTTATGCATGAGATAAATGGAATCTCAGAGAGGTTAAGTAATTTCCCCAAGGCTTCTCAGCAAGTAAGTGATGTGTAAATTCAGCAGTTTCTGACTTTAAATCCTGCAGTGTTCTGGGTATTAAGATGTGGCAAGAAAAACATGAGCTTTGGGGTCCCACAAGCCGCGTTAAGGTAGCTCCCCACTTGTTATTTCTCAGCTTGGTAGATACTTTACATCCTGAGCTGAAGTGTCATTTATATGCAGATCAGAGGGGATAACATAATTTTTGTAGTTGAGGAAGGTTCAGAAGCAAGTGACTTGTCCTAGGCCATCTAATTAGTAGCTGGTCCAGCCAGAGATAGAAACCGAGTGGTTTGATGCCAGATCCACACCCTGTTCCACTTGCTACACCACTTTGTGGACCTGCCTGTTATAGAGGAGCCATGGGCCTGATAGTAATCATGGTGATAACTCTTATTTTGTATGGGTCGGATTCTGCTAATAGAAAGCGTCTGCTTCCGGTGATGGATGGGACAGGCCAGGTCTCATTTTCAGCTTTCTCTTTCCCCCTAATACCTCTAGCAGGGTTCTCCTGGGAGTAGGAGTTGAAGAAATAAGGTTAGGGGCTGATTGGAAGGGTGAGCTGTTAGGAGGTCAGGTTTTGCGGATTGTGGGGTAGGTCAAGGCAGGAGGTGAGATAAGCTATCAGGTGGCTGAGTGGAACATGCTAGAATCTTTTACATTTGCTAAGAAGGAATGGCAGTCCTCCGTGAAGTTGGGGAACTTGGGCCTGTTGTATCCTCTTGGACTTTTCTAAGGTTAGTATTTAGTAAACTAACCCCTAGGGAGCACCCACGTGCCGTAGGACTGTGCCACCCACATCCCTATAGGATTGATATTGTCACCCTCATTTTAGAAATGGAGGAACGGAATGGAGGGATTGAATTATTCATGGCTCTCCAGTCAGTGAGTGTCAGAACCAGGATTCAAAATGGGACTGCAGGGTCCAAGGCTTTCCTCTGAAAAATATCTGTGTTTAGGAAAATGTGCCCTTTCTACATAGTTTATAGTCTCAGAGATTCTTGTCTAAGTCCCATACTCTGATAGTTGAGAAAACTTAGGTTTAGAGGTCAAATGTTTTGAATAAGGTCCCACAGTGGGAAGAGCCATCTGAAGTCAAGGTCTTGGCATCTCCAAGCTCCTGGTTACCGCCCAAGAGCAGACACCTAGAGTGCCTGCCCAGGCGGGGAGCTGGTAATAACCGATGGGGCATTAGGGCCACAGTGCCGTAGGCTGGTGTTCAGAGTTTGATGTTAGTCCTTGGGAGGATTGGCAGGGCAAATCGGGAAACCAAGGGAGATGCCATGTGTGAGAGCCAGACAGCACTCTGGGGCCTGGATGCCATAGATGCTAAGGCAACAAGAACTGCAGACCTTGTAAGGAGGTGGGCTCAGCGGACTGAATGAAGAAGATGCAGGCTGTTGTGTTCACTGAGTTACTGGGGCATGTGGTTATTATAATCTGGGTTTCTTTAAAGACCTGAGACGTGGTCTCTGGAATCAGACTGACCCAGATGTGAATGCAGATGGATCTGTTCTGTGTGCACAAGTGTGGGGCAAGTCACTTCCTGTCTCAGAGTCTCAGGTTTGTCATGTTAACAACAGGAAGAAGGTCACAGCCACCCCACGGGGTGGTTGGGAATATTAAATGAGGAATTGTAGATAAACTACTTGTGCTCTTAGAATTCTATGTCTGGCCTGGACTGCTCACCTCGACTTAAATTTGTAAAACCACCTGCTTGATCATCATCTCTACTGGTGTGTCTTATCCTAATTCAATCAAATTTTACATGCTTTAACATCTTTTAATTTTGCTTCTGGCCCTGACCTGCTCCACCAGGTCTTCTTGTTTTAGAAGTAGCAACACCATCCTCCTAGTTCCTCACACCTAACACACTGGGAATTGCTTTGACTCCTTTAGTCTCTCACATCCCACATCCAATCTGTCAGCAAGGCCTGTAAGCTGTCCCTTGAAAAACGGACCAAGAATACGTCCATAATTTTTACTCCCATGGTCCCAACTGCTGCCATGACCTCTCGCCTGGATTACTGCAGGGTTCTCCTTACTGGACTCCTGCTTCTACTCTTGACTCCGTACATATTTTTATTCTCCACCCAGCAGGCTGGAATGATCCTGCAAAATGAAAGTCAAGTTATGTCACCCTGCTCAGAACTCTCCAGTGGCTTCCTGTGCTGCTCAGAGTGAGCGCCCAGGTCCTCAGGATGACCTGGGAGGCTCAGCACCTGTCCACCCTCCTCCCCTTCCCCTCTCCTTGCTTGGGCTGTTCCAGTTCCTAAACCCAGCCCAGCCTCCCAGCCTTTGTCCCTGCTGGCTCTCTTCCCCACCTCTCTCTGCGGATATGCCTCCTTGGGCAAGCGTAACCCAACTACCCTTTCCCGAAGAGCACTCTCCTCCCCAGCATTCTCATCCCCTTTCCTTACTTAATTTTCACAGCACCGAACACCATCTGACGTATATCATATGTGTTTATTTTGCTTATTGTCTGGCTGCCTGAATAGGACCTTGTCACCCCGAGGGCTGGCTGGGACTTTGTTTTGTTGACACGGGGCACCTCACACAGGCTGAGTTCTCACTGAACACCTGCTGCATGAGCATGAGTGACTGCCTCTCCTTCCTGCTCCTGCGATTCAGGCACCTTGTTATACTGGGCCACTTCTTGCCAAGCCCTTGAGGGTCGAATGAGAATGTCTCATCATCCTTAGTTCTCTTTCATGAACTTCCTTCTAGAGATAAGGCCTGAGAATTTGTGAAATAGCTTTATATATGTTTCTCATTTTAAAAGGGGTTACATGTGCCATGGACATTAAAAAAGAAAAGAAAGAAAAGAAAACAATTCAGTACACAGAGAAATGCATAAAGAAAATGAATATCACTTGGAGTCTCACCTCCCAGAACCACTGTTACCATCTACACTGCTCACAAAAATTAGGGGATATTTTATCATTCCATATTCATTTTGAAATATCCACTAATTTTTGTGTGCAGTATAGATGCCCACCTCTCAGGCTTTCCTCTAGGTCACAGGTTTTCTTTCTTGGGGAGGGGGCAGGTAGGGAGGGGCATTCTACAAATCAAAGGACACTGGTGCCAAAATGACAGTGACAATGACAACCAGCAGTGCTCTCTGGTAGAAAGGGTGTGACTAGGAACTGGGAGGACTTGACCTCCATCAGCAACTCACTTTTATATACAGTAGTTCCCTCTCACCCTTGAGGGAAACTTTTCAAGACCCCCAGTGGATGTCTGAAACTGTGGATAGTGCTAAACCCTATGTATACTATGTTTTTTTCGTAAACATATGTACGTATGATAAAGTTTAATTCATAAATTAGGTGCAGTAAGAGATTAGCAATAACTAATCATAGAATCGTTACAACAATATGCTGTAATAAAAGTTTATGTGAATGTGGTCTTTCTCTTACTCTCTGATAACTAATGTGGCAACTGAGAAGGGTCCTAGGTGATTAATGAGCAGGTAGTGTATACAGCAGGGGTCCCCAAACTACGGGCCCCGTGGGCCACATGCGGCCCCCTGAGGCCATTTATCCGGCTCCTGCTGCACTTCTGGAAGGGTACTTCTTTCATTGGTGGTCAGTGAGAGGAGCATAGTTCCCATTGAAATATTGGTCAGTTTGTTGATTTAAATTTACTTGTTCTTTATTTTAAATATTGTATTTGTTCCCATTTTGTTTTTTTACTTTAAAATAAGATATGTGTAGTGTGCATAGGAATTTGTTCATAGTTTTTTTTATAGTCTGGCCCTCCAACGGTCTGAGAGACAGTGAACTGGCCCCCTATGTAAAAAGTTTGGGGACCCCTGGTATACAGTATGAATACACTGGACAAAGGGAATATTCACAGCTGGGCCACGAGATTTCATTGTGCTACTCAGCATGGGGTTCAATTTAAAATACGTGAATGTTTATTTCTGGAATTTTCCATTTCATGTTTTCAGACCATGGTTGATCATGAGTAACTAAAACTATAGAAACTGAGACCATGAATAAAGAGGGACTACCATAAGGGGCTTTCCATGTAGTAGTTGTTAACTCATTGACTTCCCATGGCAATCCTGTGTAGCAGGCCTTGGTTTTATAGACAAGAGCACAGAGGCTTGGAAAGGTCATGTGACTCCCCCAGGTTTGCCCTCTGGGGAGTGGTGCGTGATCTGAGCCCAAGCTGTCTGACTCCAGAGCAGTCAGAACGAAGGGGTAGGTAGGCCAGCATGGAAGTGCATTCGAGGAAGCCTAGGGTGGAAACTGGGACTTTCTAGACTCCCCACAGTGGTCTGCTGTGTGACCAGATGGCTCATGAGAGCCTGGTTCTGTGTTTTCGGCTTGGAGGGTGACTCCTAGACACGTCCACTGGTAGGATGATAGCACTGGGAGTTTGGAGGCTGTACCAATAGTGTGAAATAACGAGAAGTAAATACCTTGAGATAGGTATGGCAAGGAAACCAGATGGCCACCCACCTCATTCTCTAGCTCTGGACTTTTATAGCTAGTGATTCCTTGCAGGTGGATGCAGAGTTCTAGAAATTGGGGTGAGCAAGGGTGTAATCATCCCTCCTCCTCTTGAAGCTATGTGCAAACTGAGAATCTGGCCCTGGTGATGGGGGCTGGTGCATTCACGAAGCCATTCCAGCCAGTGGTCTGAGGTGCAGACTTTTAATATTCCCGTGGGCAGTGCCATGTGGCCCCAGAATAGGGATCTGAGTTATAGCTCTGCTTCCTTTGCTGCCCTGAGCATAGAGAGAGAGAGAGAGAGAGTGTGTGTGTGTGTGTGTGTGTGTGTGTGTGTGTGTGTGTGCCTGCACGCAGGGTATGTGTTGTTTGGATACTGTGACACTGCCTAAGGGCAGGAGATGGCTCCTGGGAATGAATGCTGTTCAGATGTTAAACTGATCCTTACACTCAGATCTTATCTGCAGAGTGAGGAGCTGCCTGTGGTTTCATTGTCACTCCTGAGCCTTGAGACCTGAGTGGGAAGGAAGGCGAGAGGAATTCCTGACTCAGTGGTGTGGTGGTGCAGGGTTTGAGGTGAGGTGCTTAGTTATGCTTTGGCTGGGCAGGAAACACTGAACCACCATCACTCTGCAAAAATAGCCCGTCTCTCAGTTCTGTGTCTCAGGATAAAAGAAGCCCTCTTGGACTCCATTCATTCAGCAAATCTTTATTGAGCACCTGCTGAGTCCAGACACTATGCGAGGTGCTGCAGGTGGAGCGGGGGCAGGGTGTAGGTTGAGACATATTTTGGTGGTACCATTGACTGGAGTTGATGAGAGACTGGCTATGGGATGAGAGAGATCGGTGTGGAGGACAACTCCCAGGGTGTTAATGTGAGTAGCCATCAGGAGCCTGGCACCATATCTCCTCTCCCAGGGAGGGTGGCGTGGCTCCAGATCACTGGGGTAGGTTTCACATATTTCAGAAAGGGGAGGGGTAGGAGAGGCCTGGGAGCTGTCAGCCACTGAGCCTGAGCATGTGCATTTTTCTCTTCCTTACGAGGAGCTGCCATTCATCAGGACCTCCTGATTTCCCCTCAACCCGCCTAGTGCCTCTACTTTCCTGACCCGCCACCTCTATATGGGATAAGAATATGTGGTGGAGAAATTGACTTACAAAATATTTTACCAATCTAAGGGAAACTTCAGAAAGCCTATTTTGGCCTGGGACCTGAGAAGGCAAAATAGGTCCAGTTCCAATTCTGATAAAGTGGGTATCATTGTCACAGATGACTCCAGCTGATAATATTTCAAACAGTTATGGAATTATAGACTATTAGTGCTAAAATGAAACTTTAGAGTTTGTCTCACTTAACCAACCATTGTAGGGATTTATAAACTGAGGCTCAAGGAGTTTAAGGATTGCATAAAGTCACACAGCAGGTTGGTCTGACTGAACATCAGGACATAACATAGCTTATGTAACTGTAAAGTTAGGGAGGGGAGGCTGAAAAAGCACCATGGAAAGGGTCCCAAAGAGTCAGGGCAGTGCTATTTAGGAAGTGCAGGCTTGCCCAGGGCTCTGCTGACGTGCAGCATAAAGGCTCCTGTCCTGTGAACAGAACGGGCTCTCTCTTTCACTAAGAGACTTGACTATCAAGTGGAAGTGGGACGAAAAGGGTCAAGATTGCAGCTCAGCTGGCTAGAAGATGGAGTTCAAGGTTATCTGTCAAACCATGTGCCCTTAGAATGCCCTTTCGCCAGGCACTGGAGGCATTGATGTGTGGTAGCTTGAGGGCCATCCTCTTTGTGTCTTGCCTTGCCTCACCCAACCTCTTCTGCTAGACCTGGTATCCTGGTACCTACTTTCTGTAGCTGGTCATCAGGCTAACTCTCCCCCTCTGCCTCTGGAATCTGACCCATAGAAATAAAGAGGAAACTGCCCATGCTCCAGTTCAGTGGAGATGATACAAGCTGGGTTTGGGTCCAGGACACGGTATTCGATCCATGACCAGTCTGTTCCCTTCACATGATAGGGTTTTCTGGGTGTAATGGGCTAAATGTAATGGTCAGAACCAAAGATTAATCTCATTGTGGCTTTGCTCAGGCATTTTCATAGATGATGTGGTATCTATGCATGGAGAACTGCAGATTTTTTTTTTTTTTTTTTGACATTTAAAATGAAGGTTCACATCTGGCATTTCTCATGTCTTGCCCAGCAGAGTTGGGAGAGGATCAGGGCTGTGAGATCTAGCTGCTCTCTGGAGTTTAAACTCAGCCCACTAGGAAAGAGCCCATTGGGGAGATAGAGCCCTGACAGCCCCCTTGACCTTTTGGCCTCTGACGTGCTACCTCTCAGCTCTGGAGCAGCTGAGGCTCAATGGCTTAGAATATAGATGCTTTGAATATGTGGACAAGGTGAGGCCATGGCCATCTTTGCCCCTTGGTAGTTAGGCTGCTTTACCTGGGATAGTCTAGTGGCATCTGTCAGGAGATGAGAAGACAGACTCATCTACCATGTTGGCCTGGGATCTTACATAGAGTAAGAAAGCCACCCAAGCTGGGTGGACTAAAGGAAGAGTCATAGAGATATCCCAGAATGAGAGAGGGACTCCAGAGATAAATGGTTAAGTGGAGGGGACAGCATTTGCAGAAGAAGGCAGGATGCTTCGGCATTCTAGGATGATTATCTTGGTTTTCATCCTTATTGGGACCTGACTGGGCCTGCATTTTAGACTTGAGTCCTCTCAGGGGTCCAGCCTGCAATCTACACCCTGGCTGGTGCTGACCCCTTGGCACTGGATTGAGCGCCATTTGTCTTTGTGTCTGATCTGCAACGTGTGCAGATGCAGAGGTAGCTCAATTGATGACCTGTCTTCCGGAGCACTCAGGGGATCCTGGGAGGCTCAGTTGCTCAGACATTTCAGAGACGTTAAGAAGCGTTCGGTAGAGATCTGTGTGTGGAGGTTAATTATGACTTCTCCCTCCCCTCTTTTTTCTTCTTTCTGGTAATCTTGGCTCAATTTAAGCAAGTTTTAAAATCTCTAGCTGAGCTAATGTTTAAAGACTGCAGTGCTTAAAAAATTAGCTCCCAGGGCAAGTAAGGAAAATTAACATGAAGAGGCTAGCATGAATCAGGCACTGTGCTAGGCATTTTCATTGGCATTGTTCATTTGTTTCTTTGCAGGAGTCTGGGAGAATGTTGGTATATTCATTCCTTTATGTATTTATTCAGTGTTTGTTGAGCCGTAACATGTGCGGGGCGGCATTCTAGGCTCTGGTGACAGAGCTGAGGATAGGGAAGACCAGGTTTTCTGCTTTCATAGTGCTCAGATTCTAATGATAAGGGCGACAGACAACAAACACATAATAATTAGGTAATTTCAGACAGAAGAGCCTTCCAGGAAGGAAATAAAATGAGATGGGTGACTTTGGACAGGTTCAGGGAAACCTAGCTAAGAAGACATCTGAGCTTAGACCTGAATGATGAGAAAGCCATAGAAGGGCTGGGGTAGGAGCTGCTTTTCTGGGAACAGTAAGTGCAAGTGTCCTGGATGGAAGGGAATTTGGCCAGAGTGAGGAGAGACCGTTTTGTTTCCTCCACTTTCCAGAGGAGGCAATTGGACCTTAGAGCCCAGCTTGTCCAGGATTACCCAGCTAACTAGAGTAGAACCTCTTCAGTTCAAACCCACGGTCTTTCCATTATACCCTCTGCCTGCCATACACTGCTAGCTGTGCTCATTTGCAACCTTTTGGTGTATCATCTTTCATCCTTGTAAAGTGTTATTAGCCCTATTTTATAGTAGAAGAAACTGAGACTCAAATCTCAGTCAAGTACCTTACCCAAGGTCACACAGCTGAAAATAGGAGAAGGTGGGATTCAAACTTGGGCCTATGTGACCAACTGCTGTGTTTAGTTACCACAACACGGGAAGGTAGAGTTGATGCCTAGGAGTCAGGGGAGTCTTCTCCCACATTTAGAGATGAGATAACTACACGCCACGGAGTCTGATGCTTTCCCCATGTCACCCAAGCTAGAAGGCGTAGACTGGGAGCTGACTCAGGTCTTCCACCCAGTAGGTTGGCTTCTTCTGCTCTAAATACTGCCTTTGTCCATGCCTTCTGGCCATGAGGGACTGCTTGGTAGTATTGCTATTGTTCAGGGCTATCCTTGTTACCATTTGGCATAGAGGTCATATTTTCAGTGTTAGGTGTGGGCTCCTTAAAAGGCAAACCGTCTGAAAATAGACAGTGAGCACCTGTTACACGTTAGAAATTAGGCTAAGCACTGTGAAAGAACAAAATGAGGTGAATTGTTTGGTTCACCTTGGTGATGGGAACTTATCACCCCAGGTCCCCAGAAATGGTTGACCCTACCCTGCATCTAGTGCTGGGGGAAAAAAGGCCAATTAGACACTGTCCTTGCTCTAAAGATCTCACAACCTAGTTGGGAAGAAAGAACAATCAATACGACCATAATATGTTGTCATAGGACTAATTTATTAATTCGTTAAGTCACTGTCGGTTGAGTTTCAGTGCAGGCCAGGTACTATGGTAGGTGCAGGTGGTACAGAGGGAAAACTAGCCAACAAGTCCTATTCCTCATGGAGCTTACATTTGGGGGTGGAGGACAGCTAAGTGACCAAAGCAGTACTGAAAATCTGAGTGCAATCTGGGATCTAGCTATGAAGGGGGGGTGTAGGGAGTTGTTTGAATGTCATGGGAGGTGTGTCTGCGTGCACTGGAGAAGGCTTCCCTATGGAAGAAATGCTGTGAACAGATGGATGAATTGGAAGCTTCCAATGAAGGCAGCCATAGGTTCTCAGAGGAGCACCAAGGAGGTCCCCTAGCCTAAACTTGGGAGTATTGATCAGGCTTCCTCCAGGCAGTGACATAGCCTTGGTCGTAAAGAAGCCTGCCAGGCGAGGGGGCGGCTGAGACTCAGACTGGAGCGCTGTCATTGGCAGTGGGAGTTGCATGTCACGCACACATATTTTGGCTCCCCTCTGCGTGATCGCCTTGGGAGACCTTTCAGCCCTACCTACCGGAAGCCGCAGAAGTGTGGCAGTTTGCTTATGTCTTGAACGTCTGTTCTCCAGCTTTTTCTTTGAACTCTGCCCACGGCTCAGTGAATGCCAAGGCCAGCATATAAATTATCCAGTGGACCTCGGCCTGCGCCCAGCCGGCCATTCGCTCAGTGGCACGCATACATAATCAATACAGGAAGCTGCCACCACTTCTAGCCGGGGAGCTGGAGAAGACCCGCTTTCACGGAGCTCAGCCGGACCCTGGCGTTGATTCCCCATCCCCCTTCCTCTCGCTTCTCCTGGCTTCTGTCCAGCTCTGTGGGCTGCACGGCAGGATTCTGCAGGTGGGCCACAGTTGCTGTAACTGCCCCAAACCCTCATGTCTAACAGCTGGGGAGGCGCTGGCTTCTGCCTCAGCTCAGTCTGGACAACCAGGCAGCTGGTATGCTGGGCCTTGCACTCTGCTTCTTCCCTTGTGGTTTGGGCACGACTGGGGGCTTCTGACCGCTTCTAAGTGCCCAAGACTTGGGAGACAGGCTGGTAAGAGGGCATGGGCACCCTTGTTTCTGTCCTGGTTGGGGCCTCACTGGGTGGTTATTTACAGTTGTGTCCCCCTCACGCGGTGAGAAGAGCTCGGTGGGCCCTGATGTGCCCCCTTTCCCCCAGGGTATCTGTGACCAGCATTATCTCTTTGAGACATTCCTGGAGTCATTTTCTTTTTATTCCATCTTCCCTTTTTACTCAGATCAGGGAGGATAGGATGGGATTCTCAGTCACCTCCATTCTGTGGCAGATGGGGTTGTCTATTCTGATACCTTCCCCTCTCCAGCCTTTCCCATTGTCCATTCTGAAACATTAGTTGAGCAACACCTGTATACTAAAAAAAATAAATAAAAAATTAAAAAAAAAAAGAAATTACAAACCACCTTACAGTTTCTCTAACCCAGAGCAAGGGATGTTTGAAAACGTTTTCACTTGAAGAATGAATATGATTCGAAATCTGTACCCACTTTTGAAAAGCCCTGGAACTGGGCTCTGCTCTTTCCAATTGTCCTTTGGCTGCTGCCTTGCTGCTCACAAGTCTAAGGCTCTGGCACAGCTCTGGGTGGGGAAGTGCTCTGCGGGCCTGGTTTCTGCCGGGCACGTGATGATTTTCTTCTGTTCCCCTCGCTGCTCAGCCACGCCCTCTTCTGAGCCGCCATTTCCATCACCCTGCTGACTGACGGGGCAGTGGCCCTGCTTTGTGTCCTCTGACCTGGCCGCCCCTAGCCCGTTACCCTGGCTGGTATCAGGCATGTGCACCCGCAGCTGCTCAGCTATGGTCTGTCCTGCAGTCGAGGGCTTATAAACGATGGAGTTTGGAATTGGGAAACTGAGTTGATGTGGGGGATCCTGACCTCAGAGATCACCGTTTAACTGAAGCGAGGAGACGACAGTCAGCAGAAAGGGGCAAACGGAGCATGGCACCAAAGGCAAAGCAGTAGTGACATGAAGGAAAGGAAAAAGAGTACAGCAACTGCCTTTGCTGATGGCTTTGTGGGCCCGGCCTGCTCTCCCAACAAGCCCTTATCCTAACTACAGTTGGAAGGGGTCTCTTTTCCCTGAAAATCTAAGGTTGATTAAACCATCCAAGTCCCCTCTGGGTTGCCCAGTCTTTACGTGAGGGCAGCAGAACAGAATTGTCTCAAGCAGGTAGCTTGGTTTCTAGCTGACAGCTTCCTGTCAGGGCCAGGTGGTGGGCATGTCTTGATTACATGATGATCCCCGCCTTTGGGAAAGGACTCCTGGCTCCAAGGAAAGTTCTAGTGATGCCAGAAATGGGCAAAGCATTGAGGTCTGCAGCAGCATGTTGTCAGAGCCTGCATTGTAGCTTACAGTGGGCTCTAATGAGAGGCCAAGATGAAGAATCTAGAAAACAGCAAGAGAGGCCTCGTGGAAGAGGGGCAAGTGCGGCCCCCAGGGGCTGGGCCGTGGCCAGAGCTGCTGGCGCCGGGGCGGAGCGAGTGGGCGCCTGAGATGCTCCCCGGGCACCCAGCCAGCTTGTCCACTGCGGTCCTTGGTGAGTCAGAGGCCTCTGCGTTGTGGCAGTTTGAGCCAGGTGTAGCCAGTGTAGGGCCTCAGGCCCTCCTTGATGACAACAGTACGAGCAGCACACATTTATTGTGCCCGGTGCTCTTTACAGCATCTCTTCTTTTCTTTCTTTCTTTCTTTCTTTCTTTCTTTCTTTCTTTCTTTCTTTCTTTCTTTCTTTCTTTCTTTCTTTCTTTCTTTCTTTCTTTCTTTCTTTTTTTTTAAAAATTTCTCATTCTTGGGAACAGAGCTGCGAAGCAGGTTTCATTATTTCTCCATGTTATAGATGAGGAAACTGGAGTGTCGACAGTTTAACTTGACTTTCTAAAAGCCAAGCGGCCAGCCCGAGGTGATAGGACTACGGGGCAGCCTCTTTGACCACGCAGAGTGGGCCCTGCTCTTAAGCCCACTCTCCTGCTCCACTGGTTCATATGCACCTGGACCTGGAACCCCAGCTGGAGTCCCGTTCCCTGACTTTGGCTGTGTCCCAGGGAGCAGCCCAGTGTCCCGGGAGGTTGGCCGAGCCCAGAGGCTGCCTTGCTGGAAGACACCTGTTGATATGAGCGGCTGCCTTGCCCTTTTCAAAATGGAAGCCACCCTACCTTCTCTGAGCTGGGGGCAGAATACATTATTTAGGAGTGGCTGTGTCCCTGGAATGGATGTCATACAATAGTACCTGCAGCAGGAGAGAGCCAGCGTCCTCTGGAAGTTCGGGATGGATGGAGGAGACCAAGGGTGTGGGCTGCCTTGGGAGTCCCCCCATCAGATTGTGATAACTCCTGGGGTGCAGCAATCCCTGGCAAAGCGGGTGTAATGGGGACATTTCAGAGTGGTTTGCTGTCAGGATGGTGGTTGGAAACTCCTCGTTGGCCCATCTGCTCTGTCTGGGTTGGGAGAACTTTGTGCACAATGGCAGGCGATCTCGGGAAGGGGGCCAGCCTGAATATGCAGCCATCTGTGAATGGGGCAATCGATTATGTTGTAGCATGAGCGAGTCATCTTAATTGGGCAGAACCATCAGATAGGGCTGCCACCATGGGAGGAGACTGAACAAGTGTGTATTAGTTGTGAATGTGCAGCTTGGGGATGCGGAGGGCCCGTGGAAATCGAGTGTCAGCCTTCGCGTCTCAGTGTGGGTCCTGGTGTCACCTGAGAACTTGTGTGAAATGCACATTCTTGAGTCCCACCCCAGCCTTCCCGACTCTGAAACTCTGGGGCTAGGGGTCCAGCAAGCAGTGACTCTCTGATGCATGCTACTGGTGGAGAATCACAGCTGTAGAGTAAACTAGGGTGAATGGAGACGTGATGTCCCAGACAGAGCCTACAGCTCTCAGGGCGAGAGAAAACCCTGAACTTGCTGGCTTCCTATTGTGTAACAAAAAATATACTTAATAAATCCTCTTTGAATTTAATCCGATTAACAACAGTGGTTCTCCAATGATTCAGGCCAAGTTCCTCACAGCCAGGCAACCCCACCCACCCTTGTCACACAAAAAACGTTCACTGGGGCTTGCACGGGAGGTGATCTATGATTTGATAAGGAGTTTTTGCAGGTGTTTCCTTAAGGCAGGAAGGTATAGTGGAATGAGAGCTCTCACTGGCGTTCTAGTGGTGGGACCAAAACTGGCGTTCTGGTGGTGGCAACTGGTGAAGGGGGTGGGGACCCTGGGCATGCCTCTTCCTGGCTCCCAGACTGGGGTTCTTCATCTGTGAAATGAGGATGGAGTTGGAGCCCTCTAAGGTCCTTTAGAGTGGTGACAAGCCATGGCTCTCAGAGATGTCCCAAGGAAAGGCCATGGTGATGTCATGCTGAAAACAGAAGTGTTGATGCTGTCACATTTTAAGCATTAATATTGGAAGCGGCAGCCTGCTGACCATCTGGAAGAATCTCTCAGCTCACCGAAGGCCCTGGACCCTGATTTGAGAGCTGTGTATTAAGACAGGTGCCTCATTAATAGAAATGACTTCCTGAGAATGTAGTAGCCAAATAGGCTCCCTGACTTTGGGCCAGGCTAGATCCACTACACCGTCAAGCCTTAGGACAGAGGGTAATCTACAGAAAGGAGTCCTTCCGCAGCCACAGGTCTCCCTGCGTCTGAGCCCTCTGGGGCTTGTGCATCGGATGGCCTCTACTGGGTGACAGGAACGGTTGCGCGTGCCAAGCTTGGGAGCTGTTGCGGAAGAGGCGGCGGAGAAACACCCAGCCTGCGAGCGTTCTGTCCTTCACTGGCTGAAGACGCTGTGCAGGCAAGGGGGTGCTGGTGCAGGAGAGAGAGGCGGGGGTGGGAACGGGGGAGCCTGCACCCAGGACGGCGTGTACTCCTTTGCCTCTGTGGGACTTTGGCATCTGAGGCAGAGAACACATACAAATCTGCTGCAGTTGACCTTTTAAGCCAAACCAACTTGTGTGTTTGCTCCGCGAAGGGGCTGCTGACAAGTCTCGGGATGGAGGCAGACGGTGGAGGAGAAAGGAGAAATGCCATCGTCTCGAGAAGGGAGCCCAGCGGCTGGTGAGAGGTGGAGCAGCAGGCAGAGCCAGGGCGGCGGTGGCACTGTCAAACTCTTGACACGCAGCTCTCCCTTCCTCTCAGAGGCGTGACTCAGGGGCCCCAAGAAGAGAGTGAGACTGGGGGTGCACCATGAAAACCTCTCAGTGAGATCTCCAGGGCGGAAAGAGGTTACAGCAACCAAGGCCATTGAATCTAAAGGTCCCATGGCAGGCGAGGACTTCAGCCAGGGGGAAGAATGGGCGGCTGATTCAGACACAGCTTGAAATGGCAGGAACTCCCATCTCAGGCCCCATTTTATCCTTCTGAACCTCCTTCGCCACCATTATCTCGGGAGGTGCGATGTTCCCTTGGGTGAGCCTCATCCCGGTATCTAGGATCAGGGAGCTGAGTGCCACCCTGGGTGGAGTAAGAGAGAAACAAAAGGCCGGGCAATTTGAAATGAGCAGGACTCCATTTCTCTGCTTGAAAACGTAGGGAGGCCCTGGCCGGTTGGCTCAGCGGTAGAGTGTCGGCCTAGCGTGCGGAGGACCCGGGTTCGATTCCCGGCCAGGGTACATAGGAGAAGCGCCCATTTGCTTCTCCACCCCTCCGCCGCACTTTCCTCTCTGTCTCTCTCTTCCCCTCCCGCAGCCAAGGCTCCATTGGAGCAAAGATGGCCCGGGCGCTGGGGATGGTTCTGTGGCCTCTGCCTCAGGCGCTAGAGTGGCTCTGGCGACGCCCAGGATGGGCAGAGCATCGCCCCCTGGTGGGCAGAGTGTCGCCCCATGGTGGGCGTGCCGGGTGGATCCCGGTCGGGCGCATGCGGGAGTCTGTCTGACTGTCTCTCCCTGTTTCCAGCTGAAACAGCTTCAGAAAAAAAAAAAAAAGAAAGAAAACGTAGGGAACACCTGTTCCTGTTGTCAACCAGAGAGGATATGACAGCATTTTTAAAGTAAAAAAGAAATGTGAAATGAAGGAATTTAAATCAGCCTCCGCTAAAGGACTTTGCGGATTCCCTATCAGTTAAAGATGTTGCCGCATTATTTTATTGTTTCTGGAGAGGTCAAGGGTAAAATGATGGGATATTTGTCAAATGCTTGAGTTGATCGTACCCAGAAGGTGCCACTGGGGGTTTGCTGGAAGGTTACCTATCAGGGCTGCAAGGTGGGAGGCTCAGCTAGGTAACCATAACGTCTGTCCCAACTCTTAACTCTGATTCTTGTGAAAAAGTCAGCTAGATGGGAAAGATAGATGACAGTCATGGACATCTTGTACTGTGTTGGTCAAGTGGGCTAAACATATCCTTTATATCAAGCCCAGTCTCCTACTAACACTGAGAGAAGGAGGACTTGGTTGCTGAAGAGTGGAAAGTATTTCCCTGTCAGCTAAAAGCCCTTGGCCTTTCCAGGGACAAATGCAAGAGAGGGACATAGAACCAATTTCCATGTCCCATGTCCCATGCACAGGGTAAAATTCTCCCTGTGAATTATTCAATCAGCACAGTAAACCCCGGGGATAGATAGGATCACTCTTCTCCACGTCCCAGCAGAGGACACGGAGGTGCAGAGACATCAAACACTTTAATACAGTTTGTACAGCTAGCAACTGGAGACATCCAGTACGTAGCCCTGGTTGGGACCATGACCCCCACTCTGCCTCCCTGGCTGGGTTGGGGACATGTTGTTTCTCTGAAGACAGCTGTGAAGAAGATACAAACATATAAATGTTCATAGCTGGGTTCCTGTGCCTTCCTCTTCACATGGAAGATGGTGTCCAGAGAGAGGGCTCTCTGAGCAGGGCTGAGAGGGGAGGAGCAGGTCCTGGGGGCCTGGAGTTGGGAGTGGCTGGGCAGGTGTGGGGCGCCAGGTGTGCTGAGGGAGGTGGCTTGTTAGGGAGGCCCCTGCTCTCTGCTTTAGCCTCCCCTGTGTGAAATGAAGCATCCTGGGGCAGGGGTAGTATTGATTGGAGTTGGATAAAGTATTCTCCCAGTGGTACTGTCTTGGGGTTGGGCATGAGGGACTTGTAGGCTGGTGTTTGGCTCAGGCTCCCAAGTTTGATGTGTCTCTTTGACCTCTGTCTTTCTCTGTGACTTGGCTTAGTTTCAGAACTGGGTGGGATCTGTCACAGGCTCTTGCCGAGCTGGTTGTTCCTCTTGTTTCCCCTCTTTGGTATAGTCCAAGTGCAGAGGTGGAGAAGGGAGGTAAGGTGGGTTGGACCACCTCAGTCTAGGAATTCAAATTATTTTTATTTTGTTCATTAATTTGATCATTTTTTTAATTACCACTGTTAACACATAGTATTTTTTTGTAATGCAAATATTATACAATTAATACTGAAAACTTTAAAAAGTCAGAAAAGCATAGAGGCCAAAGCAAAAATCACTATTTTCCAACCAGTTGTTATTATTAATATTTTGGTGTCTGTTTCTCCCAGATGTGTGTATGTGTGTGTGTGAGTGTGTGTGTGTGTGTGTGTGTATGAGATTGTGTACACTTATTTTTTATAAACATGAAACACACTGTACATAGTCTATTTTTCTGCTTTTAGTATTATGTGAGTGCATTATGTCAATATATATCCTTTAACCTTTTATTTAAAAGGTTATAAGGATGTAAAATATTTTATAATATAGATGTGTAACTATTTACTTTGTTCCCTATCATTGGATACTTAGACCTTACATTTTCTATAATTAGAAATATTACTGTTTTTCCCTCTAATGTTTAGGTCACGTTACTATTTGACCTGCAGTATAGAAGAATAAACATTTTCCAATACCTTTACAATGTATTTTTGCTAATCTTTGCCTATCTGAGAGGACAAAGAAAGGTATTTCACTGTTTCATCCTTGAACAGATCTTAGAAAGAGTGTTAGCATGTGGGAATAGATTTATTGGGACTCTAAGGAAAAAAAGATGTCAGCCATCTCAGTTTGTTTTTCTTTATTTGCCTCTTGATTTTCCCTTTGTCAAAGTAGTGCAAAATACTAGGCCTCTACTCTAAGGAAAGATGTATATATAAATATCTCTCTTTTTTTTGTATTTTTCTGAAGTGAGAAGTAGGGAGGCAGAGAGACAGACTCCTGTATGCGCCTGACCAGGATCCACCCAGTAAGCTCACTAGAGGGTGATGCGCTGCCCATCTGGGGTGTTGCTCCATTGCAACTGGAGCCATTCTAGTGCCAGAGGCAGAAATATGGAGCCATTCTCAGTGCCTGGGCCAACTTTGCTCCAGTGGAGCCTTGGCTGTGGGAGGGGAAGACAGAGATAGAGAGAAAGGAGAAGGGGAAAGGTGGAGAAACAGGTAGAAGCTTCTCCTGTGTGCCCTGTCTGGGAATTGAACCTGGGACTTCCACACTCCAGGCAGATGCTCTACCAGTGAGCCAACCAGCCAGGGCTTATATAAATATCTTTTAAAGGATATTTTTCACCTGACTGGTGGTGGCACAGTGGATAGAGCAGTGACCTGGGATGCTGAGGTCCTAGGTTGGAAACCCTGAGGTCACTGGCTTAAATGCAGGGTTGCTGGGTTGAGTATGGGATCATTGACATGATTCCATGGTCACTGGCCTGAGCCCAAAGGTTGCTGACTTGAAGCCCAAGGTCACTGGTTTGAGCCCAAATGTTACTGGCTTGAGCAAAGGTTCACTGGCTTGGCCTAAGGCTTTCTGTCAAGGTGCATCTGCGAGGGAATCAATGAACAACTAAGGTGCTGCAACTACGAGTTGATGCTTCTTATCTCTCCCTTCCTTGCCCTTGCTTTAAAAAAAGAAATATTTGTCATGGTTTTATTTATAAGAGCTAGAAAGTTCAAATAGCCTAAGTGCTTACAAGGAGATATGAGTTTAATTAATGATGATAATGGAATACTATGCAATCGTTAAAGTAATTTAATGGCAGAGGGAAAAAGCAGGCTATAAAATAATATGTATATTATGATTTCAATGAGATAATATGTGCATAGGTAAAAGACTATAAAAATTGATGTTAGTCATTTCTGAATAGTGTAATTATACTTTTCCCCCTTTTATTATCAAATGTTTTGAACAGGTACATGTATTCCTGTTGAAATCATACATGAAACAGGTGTTAGGAAGTAAAACCTAAAATATTACACATGGGAATAAAGAACTCTAAGCAACGGGGTTCTGGGTCACTTAGATTCTCCTAAGAACTTGATAGGTTATCAAGTCTTTTCACATTCTTCAAGGCTTCTGGGGCTCAGAAGTTTACATTTTATAACCAGGGTTAGAATCAAAGAGGAGATCAGGAATATCTTTCATCTGCTCTCTGCCCTTAGTGTGAACTTGGGGGTACAAGGTGATTGTGAAAGAAACCTATTCATGATCCTCACTGCCCTGGACCACAGGGTATATAGGATATGCCATTCAAGGTACCAGTGGATCTCAGGATCATTCGAGTTGGTGTTTGGAAACTGAAGGCAGGAGATGCCAGAGGACTGACGTCTGAATGTCATCTGGAGGGACAGATTGGGCTATGTTTGTGTATTTCTGATAATGACAAGTATACTGTGGACAAAATTCTGAGCTAGTTCCCTCACTTACTGGTGCGAAATGGAAGTCTAGACAAGTTAAGTCACCTGCCCAAGCCAGTGTCTCTTTTTCCCCCCATCAGAGTGTCCCACGAGGATAGTGAGGTATCATGTTTTAGGTACATTTGATTGTCCAAGGTGATTTACAGCAGTGGTCCCCAACCGCCGGGCCATGGACCGGTACCGGTCCATGGGCCATTTGGTACCGGTCCGCAGAGAAAGAATAAATAACTTACATTATTTCAATTTTATTTATATTTAAGTCTGAACGATGTTTTATTTTTAAAAAATGACCAGATTCCCTTTGTTACATCTGTCTAAGACTCACTCTTGACTCTTGTCTCATAAGTTCAACAATTATATTTAAAAATATCACAGTTTTTACGCTGGTCGCATAATTTTATTTTGTGTATTTATCCGTCCCACCCTAAAGGCCAGTCCGTGAAAATATTTTCTGACATTAAACCGGTTCATGGCCCAAAAAAGGTTGGGGACCACTGATTTACAGCATACTTGGATGGTATCAAAGTACTAAATTGTTTGATCAGAGTTTAGATAAAAGTGGATCATATATCTGAGTAGTAAGATGAGTTGGGGGTGTGGTCACTTGGTCTTCTCTCATTATATTATGTTAATTATTAAGTGATGTACAGAGTAAGAGGAAATTTTTAACTTTGTAATAAATGGAGGCAAACCAGGACAGCTGTCAGAGAGAGGATGCAATGGTAGAATGGGTTTATTTTCCCTGGACTTGGATTTCCATATGGAGATGCCCTTATTTTCCTAGTTGCAGGCACTCAGTGGCATGGGTTTTTCTTGTAGTATGTCTCTCATCCTGGGTAAATTAGGAGAACTCTGAGAACTGGAGGATTTATTCACCTTAATACTTAAAACACCATGCTGTGTTACATTTTGTTGGTCCCCAGCTATCTAAGGATTGAGATATTGAGTTCCCTTTGGGCATCACTTTTTATTCTGAGGGTCTGTCCAGAGAAGGCAATGGTTACAGTAAGAGAGAACTGGATTTTATGGCCAGAGAGGAGCTCTTAAAACAAGTAAAGCGTATAGTATAAGAAAACATAATTGAGGGAATGAGCAGGGCATGACAGCTGCCTTCAAATATGTGAGCAATGTCATAAGGAACAAAGAATAAACTTGTTCTGTGTGACTCCTAAGAGCAGAGCTGTGATTGATGAAGGAGATATTATGGGGAGACTCATTTCAGCTCAGTATAAGGAAGACCTTATAGAAAGTAGAACCTCCCAACAGTGGTCAGTGGACTAATAAAAGTGCCTATGAGAGCCTCCAGATGTTTGTCAAAGGAGATTCCTGCACTGAGTGGAAGGTTGATCTAGATGATCATCACTAAGGACCCATTCCAAGTCTACTCTTCTAAAACTCTGTGTTTCTCTGTCTACCTACTAGGTTTATTATCCATTCACTATTCACTATTTATTAAACATTTAATACATTTGTCATATATTCTGCTAAGTATTGAAGATATAAAGTGAACAATACATAAGAACCTTAAGTTTTTAATCATTTGAAGTATATAAATGGTTAATAAATTATTGCAATGTATAAGTCCAACCTTTTAAAGTACAGGGGTCCTTGGGTTATGACACAGTTCCATTCCAACAGTGATATAACCTGAATTTTCGTGTAAGTTGAAACGCACCCTAGCCTAAGCCACTTATCGACCCTAACACAGTTGTAATATCATAATCTAGAACAGGGGTAGTCACCCTTTTTATACCTACCACCTACTTTTGTATCTATATTAGTAGTAAAATTTTCTAACCACCCACTGGTTCCACAGTAATGGTGATTTATAAAGTAGGGAAGTAACTTTACTTTATAAAATTTATAAAGCAGAGTTACAGCAAGTTAAAGCATATAATAATAATTACTTACCAAGTACTTTATGTCGGATTTTAGCTAATTTTGGCAGAATACATCTTTATAAAACAACTTACAATAGTTAAATCTATCTTTTTATTTATACTTTGGTTGCTTCGCTACTGCCCACCATGAAAGCTGGAACACCCACTAGTGGGCAGTAGAGACCAGGTTAACTACCACTGATCTAGAACATAAAAACACAACTAAGCCACAGAAAAAGGAAAAGGATATATATATATATATATATTATATATATATATAATATATATATATATATAATATATATATATATATATACTGTACACTGTACTGTGTATTCTTCCATTGTGTACAACCCAACTAGTTCGCTCACATAGTCCTTAAGTAAGATGCTAACGGTGTAAGCCAAAACACTCATATCTTAATTTTTTAAAGTTTTTATGAGAGTGAGTGTTGTAAAATCCAAACATTCTATGTCGAGTTGGTCTTAACCCGAGGTCCCCCTGTATAGGGTTCTGTGAACCAGCATAATTTGGGATGAATTGTGGAGTCTCCCTGGACAAAGTGGGGTAAAAAAAAACCCTAAAAGAATGACTATGACTTGCTTAGACCAAAGAAGAGTAGGGGGAACAGCCTGTGCAAAGGTAGAGGGATGGTGTAGTATGTTAGAAATGCTGATTGCTGGGGATGAGGAGGCAAGTGACGAGAGGGATAAGGCAGGAGTGTTTCTTAAAGGCTATAAAGATCCACCCATCTTTTGGATTCATTTCTTCTGTGTGACCCTCAAATGTCTGAGTTTTCTAGAGCCCTGCCACTCACCCTCTTTCCTTAGACTCTACCTCCTCCTTCTGTGTGATCTTATCTACCCTGTGGTTTCTCCTGCTATGCAGGATGAATGACTCCCCAGTGGTACCTTGACCCTTGACCTTGAACTCCCTCATATATATTAGATCACTCACATCCTGGTCCTCTCCACCTACAGTCACGTCAAAATCAACAGCTACAAAACCAGCATAGTTGGTTTGAGACCTACCTATGCAAATTCCTACAGGCTCTTGCAATTGAAAATCAATGGCAAGTTGAGAATCAAATTTAACATAGTCAAATCTGCTTTTCATAATTTCCTGCGTATCTGATTGGGTGGCATCTGTGTCTACCCAGAAATCTGAGCTGGAAAAGTGGCAGGCAGCTTCAGTGTCCCTCCCTCCCCACCCCATTAATCATCACACCCCTGTGGGTCTACCTTTTAAATATCTGTGGCCTCCACTTGTTCCTCTGTGTCTTTCTTCCCAATGGGCCATTATCAGCTTTCAACGGCGTCTTTTCGGGTGGTCTTCCCACCCTCGTTCTTTTCTCCCTCCACCTTCATTCACTTCCTCTCCCATATATGAAGTGTGGGAACGAGTATAAAGAGGGTTTCAATTCCATTGACTAGCTGAGTTACCTTGGACAGATTATGTAACACCTCTGTTCTTCAATTCTCTCACCAATAAAATTGGAGCTAACAATAATGCCTACTTCCTAGGGTTGTCGTAAGGATGAAATGAACTAATATTTGTGAAGGGCTTAAAACGGTGCTTCACATATAGTCTATACTGCATAAGGGCTTGTTAAATAAATAGCTCTGCCTAGAGGCCTTTCAACGTTGGGCCCTCATTGACCTTCCACGCTCAAGTTCTCAATCCCTCTGCCCTTGGCAGTGTGCCTCCAACAATACTCAATAGTTTGCCATCTCTCATGTCATCATGCTTTTCCTCATGCTTCCTTTGATCCCTGGTTTTTCTTCCTGCCAACCTCTCCTCCCCCTTATGAATCTTCAAATCTATTATTCATTTTTTGAAATCCAGAATGAATGCCTTCTATCTGGTGCCATCTCATAACACTGCACAGAGATAACACTATTTTCCCTGAACTACTTCTATCTCTGGATATAGTTCAGCATAGGGGTTAGTTTGGAGGCTCTGGGGTGGGACAGACACAATCCTAATTCTGATTCAGCTACATACAAACTGTCTGGCCTTGGGCAAGTTACTTAACCTATCCGAGTCTCATCTGTAAAATGGGAGTAATAAGTTACCTACCTCACAGAGCTATTGTGAGCATTACATGGCATTGTGTATAGTAAGGGCCGGGTCCCCCTCCCAGCACACAGAAGGCTCACAATAAGTACTGTATTGGTATGATGCATTTCTTTTTTCTTTTTTATTTTTTTTTGTATTTTTCTGAAGCTGGAAACGGGGAGAGACAGTCAGACAGACTCCCGCATGTGCCCGACCAGGATCCACCCGGCACGCCCACCAGGGGTGACGCTCTGCCCACCAGGGGGCGATGCTCTACCATGACCAGAGCCACTCTAGTGCCTGGGGCAGAGGCCAAGGAGCCATCCCCAGCACCCGGGCCATCTTTGCTCCAATGGAGCCTCGGCTGCGGGAAGGGAAGAGAGAGACAGAGAGGAAGGAGGGGTGGGGGTGGAGAAGCAAATGGGCGCTTCTATGTGCCCTGGCTGGGAATCGAACCCGGGTCCCCCGCACGCCAGGCCGACGCTCTACCGCTGAGCCAACCAGCCAGGGCCGATGCATTTCTATTCATATAGAAAACGGACCCTTGTATACTCACAATTATTGTCCCAGTATCTCCCCTGGTGGAGGATCACTACTGTTGATGGTTACCTCAACTCCTGGGCCTAGATCCTGGCTCTCTCAACTTGGTATGAGGTCAGTATCCTGGCCATGCATACTTCCCAAGTCTTGCCCCCAGAAACCTTTTTTTTTTCTTGGTAGAGCCTTACTGAATGAGGTGAGCCTGCATTTGGGAGGTGGCAAGATGTTCTAAATTGAGGAGATGGTGTGAATCAAGGTGTGAAGCCTTGCCTGGGAGGTGTGTGTGTGTGAGTGGGGGGCAGGAGCAGAGAGAGAGGAGAGGAGGGCCTAGAGACCTTGGTGAACAGGACTATGCTGGCTCTGGATAGAAGAGGCAGAAGAGGCAGGGAGAGTCTGGAGAGCCCAAGGGAATGAGGCAGCAGCCGGGATGCATGTATGCTTGGGAGGCAGCCTTTGGGTACAGAATTAACGGGAAAAGCTGAGGCCGGATGTGTCTGCTCTCATGGTAGGCATGATTACCTCGCCTACTTTCCAATCTCTGCACACACGCCTTGTTGCTGAGCAGAGGCCCTTCCCTGAGCCACTTGTTTCTATTGTACCCCCTTCCCCAGCACTACCAATTTCTCTTTCTCTGCTTTCTCTTCTTCTGGAGTACTTACCACCATTGGGCATATTGTTTATATATATATATATATGTATGTGTTTGCTTATTGTAAAGCCAGTAGCCACGGCCACCATCACAGCCACCTGGCCCATGCAGGTTCGCATTTGATTCGGACAGATGGTAATGAAACAATGGAGCCAAGAACTGGTGGGCTATCATCTTTAATCCTAGCTTGCACCCGGTGGGCAAGTAAAAACACACACTGGGCTCCAAAACCCACTCATTCAGTGCGCACAAAGCTATTGACTTATCTGAGTTTCCTAGAATCAAAGGTTTCTAGCTCACCAGACTTATTCACCTCTGTTCCCCATCTCCTTCCTTCTCCCTGCATAAACTCTGCACAAACTGGCTTCTCCCTCAGCACTCCACCATCTTGGCTGCTTCTCCTGGCCTCCTCCATGTGGCCTTTCTCTGCTCTCCTCTCTAATGCTAATCTCAGGAACTGAGAGAGAGCAAGCTCCTGGTCTGCCCCACTTTATAGTGTAGAAATCAAAACCTTTAATCCAATATACAAACAAGGAAGTCCCTGATACAAAGTCACTTATCTGAGACAAAATGGGATTCCTCATGAGAGTGCACCACCCACATCATGCAGTCAGTCAAGGGTATGGGGGGCAAAGCTTACTCTTAAAACTAAGCCTTAGGCTATAACCACCCTGCCTGCTCACAGCCTGTCCCCCACACCCAATGCAAACTATAAGTGAGCAAACATATATTATTTAAAAACTTATTTGACCAACACTTATTATGTCTCCCCAACAAAATTTTCTATCCTTGAAAGAAGAAATTTCCTTAATCTGTGTACACTAATATGTTACTAGCACCTGTCATATTTCCTGACATATAATAAGTGCTTAATAAATGTTTATAGAGTGAATCCCACCACACATGGAGAACTGCCATTCATATTTTTATATTCAGTCATTCAATGTATAGGTTTTTAAAAGATGTGTTTGAGGAATAAGTTGCATACAATAAACTGCATCTATTTTGTGTACAGTTCCATGAATATTGGAAAATATATAAACTTGTGTGACCAACACCACAGTCAAGGAATGGAACATTCTCATCTCCCCAGATGGCTTCCTTGTACCTCTTTGCGGTCAATTATTCTCACCCCTGGCCCCAGGCGACCACTGATGTAGTTTATGTTATTATTTACTGACTCTGACTTTTCTAGAATTTCATATGAATGAACTCAAATTCGTGTCTTGATTTGCTCAGTGTACTGTTTGTAAGCTTTATCCACGTTGCATACAGCAGTGGTTCCTTCGATTTTCCTGCTGGAGGTAGAAAATAATTCCTTATTTTGCTTTGTGGTTTTTAATGACTATGCATGAACATGAGCTCTGGATCCAAGCTGCCTGGTTGGAATTCTGGTTCTTCCATTTAGCAGCTGTGTGACTTTGGGCAAGTTTATCTTCCTCGTGCCTCAGGCCGCTCATCTGTTAAATGGGGTAATAATCATACCCACCTCTAGTGTTGTTGGGAGAGGCATTACATGAAGTAAACATATAAAGTGCTTAGAATGGGGCCTGGCACATAGTGAGTATCCAATGATTGTTAGCTGTTATTACTTCCATTCTGCAAATGAAGGAAGACACCCGGAGGCACAGGAAAGGAAAGTAATTTACCCGGTGTTTTTTTTTGCAATGCAGGAAGGATTGGAGCCCAAGTCTGTCTGATTTAACCTCTGTATTCTACTGTGTCCCAGATTCTCGTCCTTCCCTATTCAGGCCTGAATCCTGTGTATAGCACACACAGGAAGGAGAAGAGCTGATACTCAGCTTGGGGGATATCTGACTTCCCTACACCAGTAGGCTATCCCTATCTATTTCACCATTCCTGCTCCTGTGCGTCGAGTTTCACCCCCTCCTTTAGCTGACTGAGGGGGTGAGGTTGGAGCTCCTTGCCCTTTGTTCCCCTCCCAGGCCTTCTGAGGCAGCTGAGGTTTGCGCGTCAGGAACACCTCTTGCAATCACACGGCATCAGTCCCACAAGAAGCTAATTTGATAAACCCCACTCCAAAGCTCATTGAACCTGTCTATAAGGATACTTAATTAAAGTGCATAAACTTTGAAGAAATAGCAAGTTACTGATTAATGCAGTACCAGAATGACACTAGTCTACCATCTGCCTCCTTTTCTGCAGTAATTGCTTCCTGACATTTGTTTATTTTAATTAGTAGAGCAGTCTTGATCAAGAGGGAAGGCAGGCAGGGTCAGAATTATTGGGGAGGAGGAAGAAAGTGGAAAAGGGGTGTTGTGATGTGGAGATTGTGTCCTGAAAAGGAAGGACCATTGTCTTTATGATGTAAGTGATTCCACTTTCTCAAAGGGACATATTTGTGAAACTTCTTCTCTGTGATGAAAACACAAGGCTACTTCTGGGATCATATACTCAGGTTCTGGGGGTGTCCTGTAGGGAATGATGGGAGCTGAGTTTCTTGGTTAGAGAATGAAGGTTCTCACTTTGTGAGGTGCAAGATTACAGATAGGGCTGGTCAGATTCCAGGGTGGTGGTCCCAGCAGAACAAGCTAGGTTACTATAAACCAGTGGAGATTATTCTAGTCCAACAGGGTCTCAGAGCTGAGAGAAAAAGAACTCATTCATAATTATTAGTTCTATGATTTCTCACTCATGGTTTTATAGTCTGTCTGGTTATCTTTGATTGTGTGTTAGTCATTGTACAAGAAAAACACTTATAAGTATCTGAGATGTGATATGCCTTCCTCTAGAAAGAAATTTTATTTATTTTTTTCTGGCAGGTATTTGAAGGCATTCTAAACAAAGACCTTCCATCTCCCAAACCAGTTTAAAGGCTTGAGGTTCTCTGAACAAGAGGTAATTCAAACCTAATCTACAGGTCCTCTTTAGAACTAATCAAATCCTTGTTCATCCTTACCATGAGGGTCCCATAATATTGTGACAAAGGTCTGCTTTTGGCTTCCCCATCTTATGCAGTTTCTGTGCATTAATTTCTGTTTCTTTAATCCTGCCAGGCTGTTAAAATTTAAATTTTCCAGATTCAGAAAATGCCTTCTCTGGGTTCCAGACCCCCTTTAGTGTTGAACTAGTATTTTATTATTATCTGATCAGCATTTTGATAATTTTTAAAAGTTGTATTGTATAATTTATCTAGATTTGTTGTTGATGTTGTTGTTTTTAGTGGTAGTAGCCTGGGATTACCAGAAATCCCCTGAGAGTGGTTATTAAATTACATAATGTTTTTACTTAGGGCAGCAAAACATGGTTGGGTCAATGAAATCTTACATAGGATCTCAATATCAAAAGCAAATCTAAATGACACAAGAAAGACTAAAACAGATTAAAAAAAATAGATAAAAATAGAACTGTTCTGGAGCTAGAGGGCCCCGATACCTGCCACCCAGGCCTCCTCTTTGTTAGGCCCACTTGGAACATCTCTATGTCCATGAGTTTCATGGGTGTGCTTTGAAAACTCTGCTCTGAGAAATCCATTGGTTTGATTGACTTTAAGGAACCATAGCTTTGGCAAAGCTCATCTATTGCTTTCCCTGGAAACAAATGGTTCTTGACACTTTAGTATGGCTGGAAGCCTAGATGTTAGGTAAGAGGCTATAAGAAATGACAATGTATGCTGTCTGAGAGCCCTGTGAGAGTAAGACCAGGATAGTGGGGTTCTTCTCAGTTGTCTTGGGAGGAGTCATCTGAGGAGAGAATAATAGCAGGGCAAGAATGGTAGGTGTGTCAAAACCTGAGTGGGAAAAATGCTTGAGAAGGATAGAGGGGGAGGAAACAGGAGTAAACAGAGAGAGTGTTCGAAACTTCATGCAGGTCTGACATCTGTGGAAGGCATGAGGAAGCACAAATGGAAGAGGAAGAACTTCACTGTGGCACAGCTCTGAGAAAATCTCTACCAGGCTGATGGGAAGTCCTCAAGTAAACATCGCTTGTTAGAGGAGTCTTGCGTTGCACAGAAGTGGCCTGTGCTACTGCTCCTATGAACTTGGTCATTGGCTGGGAGAGCCCTGGGGAAATGTGACCTCAGTGTGAATGCAGTGGTGGATGCAGAGGTGTGGCAGCTGGAGCTGTCTGTTAACTCTGTTCTTTGCAGCAAGCCCTCTTGAAGGAGATCTTAGTGGGGCACCTCCATGGCTACCCCTGTAGGGGAGAGCCACATAGAGAGCAATGAATGAGGCATTTGCTGAAAGAAGGCAGGGATGGAAAGTAAGGCATGATTTTCCAAAGCAGGGAATAGTCACAGCAAACTGTTGCCTGTTGTTTTTTTTTCCCCTCGGAAACTCAGTATGCAAGTGAATGGGATTCTTCCCAACTTGTTGAATATGTTGTCAGAGGTTGTTAGGGGCAGACTTACAGTAAAAATTTTCTTCATTACCTGAAGGTACTCTGTCACATCATCCTGGCACCCTAGCCTCCTAAAGCCTTCCAGTGGGTTTGAATTGCACTTAGAACAAGAACCAGTCCTAGCTCAGAGATGGAGCATTGGCTTAGCATGTAGATGACCCAGGTTTGATTCCTCATTGGGTCACACAAGGAAAGTGACCATCTACTTCTCCCCCTCTCCCCCTCACCCCTTCTTCTTCTTCTCTTCTCTCCCTCTTCCCCTCCTGCAACCATGGCATGATTGGTTTGAGAGCATTGGCCCTGGGCACTGAGGATAGCTCCTTAGAGTCTCTGCCTCAGGCACTAAAAAAAGCTCAGTTAAGCATCAGCCCCAGATGAGCAGAACATTGACCCCAGACAGGGGTTGCCAGGTGGATCCTGGTCAGGGCACATGCAGGAGTTTGTCTCTCTATCTCCCCTCCTCTCACTTGGAAAAATAAGGACAAAGAAAAAGAACAAAGACCAGTCTCTTTAACCTGGGCTTTTGATCTGGCCCCAAGCCCTATCTACCCTTTCATTCTTATTGAACACCATGCTCCCTTCCCTATACTTGTTAATTTCCACCGCATGGCCTTGTACAAGATGCTTCCTCTTCCTGGAAGCTCTTCCATCCCTCTTGTCTCTTCTTCAGACTTTGCCTCAAGACTTACTTCCTCAGGGAGGGCCCCAGTCCTCTTGTGCTGGCTCTCACAGTATTGTGTTTCTTTCCTTGGTGGCCTATCACAGGCACAGTTTGTCTCTTTTTTTTTTTTTTTTTGGCTGATTGTTTATTCAGTCTCTGGCTCTCCTACTAGGCTAGAAGCTCCATAAGGGAAGGGTTGATTCTGTCTTTGCTGATCCTCATACCTCTGTGCCTGGTACAGTGGAGATACTCAATTAAATGTTTTGTTCTAGTGAATAATCCATGAAAGAAGAGGTGAAGAAAATACTTGTGTATATAATAAGTAAAAATAAAATATGCTTATATGCTTAGAAACAAAATAAAAGGTCAGATGAGACAGACTCCTTTAGAGCTTGGAGTGACTTCCAAAAGTCCTTGTTCACTCAACCTCCTTGTCTCGTCAGAACAAACCAAGCCCAGGGAGATGGGACAACTTTCCACGTTCACATGGCTGTGAGTGTCAGGGTGGGGACTCACACCTTAGTCTCTCAACTCTGAGTCCAGTGTTGTTTTTGGTAAGGCTTTATTACCATTTGGTAAAAGAAGCAGAGTCACTGGTGATAGGGGTGGGTAGCAATACCATCTAGGCCCTGACACTGATCATGCTCCTGAACCCAATCTGGCTCCTCTTCTGTGGATAGCATATTTTTATGTATTTTTGCAAAAGACCCGAGAAAGTTAAATTTTTGGAGCATCAGCTTTATGAAGAAAAGAGGAAGCATGGAAGATGGTTCTGGCCAGTTGCGTAGGCCCCACCCCCTGGGCATGGGTCCCTTCATCGGTAAGAGGAGGGGCTGTGAAAACTGATGTCTGAAGGCTCCTTTCTATAGGAAGCCACCTAAACCCTCAAGAATGGGGAGGGTTCAAACAGGGAAGGACGAGGCTATTACCCAAACACAGGACACAGAGCATGAGGAGGCTGCCATGGCCTCTGGCTTGAGAGTTCATTAGATCCAGAAAGAACTGTCTGGCACGGAGGGTAGTTAAATGCTGGAAATGGAGAAGGCAACACAATTTGTGAAAATTGCTTTCTGGTCTTTCTGAAGAGAAGAGAAACTTAATTGTAGCCCTTTTGGAACTGGGGAAATAGACTAGGAAGCATTTGCAGTGATTTCCATCCTGCAGATAACTGACAGTGCATAACATGCTGGAGGTTTCAGTGTTGAGATGCTCTTTCAACACATTCTTTCCTGTTGTGTGGCTGGTTTCCTGCTGCTGCTCAGAGGTTTCTGTACCTGGGATTGTATAGCTCTCCAGGGCCTCCCACCTCTGTCCTGGGTGCTGAACTTTGGCTCCTCCTCCCCATCTCATTCTTCTTCCTTCCCCAATGCACCCCCCCCCCCCCCCGCCAAAAGTGGTCCTGGGCCAGCATCTATGCTAGATCATACAAGCTCAGCACAAGGGAATACTACACAGCCATAAAAAGAAGGAAATCTTACCTTTTGTGGCAGCATGGATGGACCCGAAGATGATTATGCTAAATGAAATAAGCCAGGCAGAGAAAGGCAAATATCATGTGATCTCACTTATAATATGTGGACTCTAATGAACAAAATAAACCGACGAACAAAATAGAAACAGAGTCATGGATACATGTAACAGACTGACAGCTGTCAGAGGGAAGGTGGTTAGGGGACTGTATGAAAGAAGGTGAATGGCCGGTTGGCTCAGCGGTAGAGCGTCGGCCTAGCGTGCGGAGGACCCGGGTTCGATTCCCGGCCAGGGCACATAGGAGAAGCGCCCATTTGCTTCTCCACCCCTCCGCCGCGCTTTCCTCTCTGTCTCTCTCTTCCCCTCCCGCAGCCGAGGCTCCATTGGAGCAAAGATGGCCCGGGCGCTGGGGCTGGCTCTGTGGCCTCTGCCTCAGGCGCTAGAGTGGCTCTGGTCGCAATATGGCGACGCCCAGGATGGGCAGAGCATCGCCCCCTGGTGGGCAGAGCGTCGCCCCTGGTGGGCGTGCCGGGTGGATCCCGGTCGGGCGCATGCGGGAGTCTGTCTGACTGTCTCTCCCTGTTTCCAGCTTCAGAAAAATGGAAAAAAAAAAAAAAAAGAAAGAAGGTGAAGGAATTAGCCCAAACACCATACGCAGGGGGTCTTCAGGTTACGATAGTCTTGACAGCTAATGTTTCAAGTTCACGATGCTCACTCCCATAAAAATTTTAAAAAGTTGAGATGTGAGTGTTCTGGCTTATGCCGTTAACGTCGTACTGACAGACTATGTGGGTGATCTGGCTTGGTTGCGTGGTGGAAGAATATGCAGTAACACGGCCTATGAGTGAGGAAGTTGGCAACCCCCAGTATGTTTACCTATGCCATTTTAGACTGTTAAAAGTGCAAGTGTTCCATTTGTGTTGCTTTGTTTGGTGACTTTTTGGCCCTTATCATGGCTTCTAAATGAAAGAGTCTTCAGATGGTAGTGCTTCGAAGAGGAGAAAAGCCATCACAATGGAAGTGAAATTAGACATTGTAAAGAGATCAGAAAACGGAGAATCAGCAACAAACACTGGCCAAGTGCTAGGCCTTAGCCGTGCTACTGTAGCAACAATTATTAAGGATAAAGACCGTATCCTACAGCATGTAAAGGGATCAGCCCTATGAAATCGAGACTGTGATTACTAAACAGTGAAGTGATATAATGATTGGGATGGAATGATTTCTAGTTTTGTGGCTGGACGACCAGCGTCAGTGGCATATACCAGTTAGGATAGGTAAGTGACTTAAGCTAGGGTGTGTTTTGACTTACACCAAAATTCAGGTTACATCACTGTCATAGGAACAGAACTGTGTTGTAACCCAAGGACCCCCTATATGTATGTATGTGTGTGTGTGTGTGTGTGTGTGTGTATATACCACAAAAACACAGACAACAGTGTGGTGATAGCCAGAGGGAAAGGGGGTGGGGTAAGAGGAGGAAGGCAGAGGAAGAGAAAAGAGGGGTGGAAACAGACTTTGCTTGGGGCTATGGATGCACCATGCAGTGTGCAAGCAATGTTTTATTGAGCTGGACACTTGAAACCTGCATGGTTTTGTGAACCAATGTCACCCCAATAAAGTGAATTGAAAAGAAAAGAGAAAAAAAGAAAGAAAGAAAGAAAGAAAGAAAGAAAGAAAAAGAAGGGAGGGAGGGAGGGAAGGAGGGAGGGAGGGAGGAAGAAAGAAAAAGGAGACCAAAAGGAAAAAAGCTGTATGGAGAAATAAAGATCTCAATAAACAACAAAAAATTAGCAAAGGTAGTATTCTTATAACATTAATGTGTAACTGCATTGTTTTGTTTGTTTTCTTTATGATTTAAGAGATTAATATATTGAAAAAATTATTTGTAGTAAAAAAAAAAAAAAGAATGTGGGGAATTTTCTACCAGGGTGATCAGTTAAAGAGAAAACTGAGGAGCAAGTCTGATTAAAAATTGGGGGAGTATGGTATAGAATCTTTATTTGGTTTTATTTTTGCTACTGTTTTCAGCATGTATCTGTCTCCCTTCCTCATTTTTAACCCTCTTGAGACTAGATTGAGATTTTCCAAGCAAGAATAAAAGTAATTATATTAAAAAATAGACTATTTTCCTAAAGGTATCAAGTTAATTGCCTTTTATGGAGTTAATTGTATTTTCTTGGGTCCAGGTGTGAAAAGACTGCTTGGAGCTAGTACCAGTTTGCCTTTATAAGTGTTTTTCAGCTATACCAGATCCCAATTTCTTATCCAGCTGTCCCTGTGCCTGGTAGTTGTTCATGTTCCTGTTCCCCAGATGAGCAAACTGAGGCCCAACTTGGCAAACTCACAGCGGTGGTATCAGCACCAATCCATTCCGACCTTCTCCCACCACGTCCTACAGCCTTGACGGGGTGGTACAGCCACAGTGGCCCCTTGAGCACTAGCTGGACAGGCCCATGAGCTTCATGGTGGCTGGCAAAGGCGGGTCTGCTTGAGACAGTTTTCACTGCTTGGTGGGAGCTTGAAGACTTTCCTGGGAATGCAGTGAGTTTGAAAAGCTGAATAGCCTCTGTTGGGCAGATAAAACATATTATGCTCACTTTGTTAAAGATGGCACTGCCCACGTGGAGGCTTTTTCCCAGGTGATATTAATGTGTATTGGGGGCAGGCAGAATCCTTGTAGCCTGGGCTTGGTTTTGGGATTAAGCCTTTCCCACCCTATTTTTTTTTTTTTTTTTTTTTTTTTTGTATTTTTCTGAAGCTGGAAACGGGAGAGACAGTCAGACAGACTCCCGCATGCACCCGACCGGGATCCACCCGGCACGCCCACCAGGGGCGACGCTCTGCCCACTAGGGGGCGATGCTCTGCCCCTCCGGGGCGTCGCTCTGCCGCGACCAGAGCCACTCTAGTGCCTGGGGCAGAGGCCAAGGAGCCATCCCCAGCGCCCGGGCCATCTTTGCTCCAATGGAGCCTTGGCTGCGGGAGGGGAAGAGAGAGACAGAGAGGAAGGAGGGCAGGGTGGAGAAGCAAATGGGCGCTTCTCCTATGTGCCCTGGCCGGGAATCGAACCCAGGTCCCCCGTACGCCAGGCCGACGCTCTACCGCTGAGCCAACCGGCCAGGGCCTCCCACCCTTTTTTGATGTGGGGTGGTACAATCCCATCTTGACTCAGATAAATGACTTTGTATTAGAGACTTCCCTATTTTGTATATTGGATTAAAGGTTTGGATTTCTACACTATAAAATAGGGGCAGACTGGGAGCTTGCTCTTGCTCCTGGTTCCTGAGATTATCATTAGAGGAGAGAGCAGAGCAGAGAGCAGAAGGAGGCCACGTGGAAGTAGGCCGGGAGAAGCAGCCAAGATGGCGGAGTGTTGAGTGAGAGGCCAGTTTGTGCAGTTTGACGCTGGAGAAGGAAGGAGATGGAGAACAGAGGTGAATAAGTCTGGTGAGCTAGAAACCTTTGATTCTAGGAAACTCGGATAAGTCAGTAGCTTTGTGAGCACTGAATGTGAGTGGGTTTTGGAGCCCAGTGTGTGTTTTTACTTGCCCGCCGGGTGCAAGCTAGGATTAAAGACTATGGCCCACCAGTTTTTGGCTCCATTGTTTCTTTACCGACTGTCCGAATCCAATGTGAACCTGCATGGGCCTGGCTGCTGTGATAGTGGTGGCCCTGGCTACTGGTTTTACAGCCTCCCTTAATGTATGAGTTTCCTAGGGCTGCTCTAACCAAGTACCAAGATCTGGTTGGCTGAAGACAAGGAATTTATTCTGTCATAGTTCTTGAGGCCACAAGTCCAAAATAAAGGTGTCAGCAGGGGCATGTGTCCTCCACACACTCTGGGGAAGAATTCTCCTGCCTCTTAGCTTCTGGTGGCTGCCGACAGCTGCTGCTATCCCTTGGCTTATAGCTAGCGGCTTCATTCCATCCAGTCTCTGCCATCATCACATGGCTGTCTTCCCTGTCCGTCTTTGTGTCCAATCTTCTCTCTTTCTAAGGACACCAGTCGATGGATTTAGCACTCACTCTGCACCAGTATGACCTCATTTTGACTTATTATGTCTGCAGACCCCATTTCCAAAGGTGGTCACATTCACAGGTACTGGGGATAGGACTTGAACATATCTGAGGAACATAATTACCTTAGTCTATACCCTTTCTGCTTGTTTGATTTTTAAAAAATATTCTTTTCTAAATGAAATTATAGTTTTATTATGGGTGATAGTTTTTTATTTTATAAACCTATAAGATTCAGAAAAATACAAGCCCTTATGTTCCTATCACTCAAATGTACAATGATTGACATATGTTTCATTGCAGTATTTTTTTAAGAACAAAAAGTTTACAAATATAGATTTAAAAATTACCATGAACCACCTCCTAAGTTACATTGTCCTCTCCTTTCTCTTAGAGCAGTGGCTCTGAACCAGGGAAGTTTTGGGGGTGTTACTGTCATCTAGGTGTTGAGGCCAGGGATATTGCTAAATATCCTATAATGCACAAGACAGTGTCACCTGCCCAACAAAGAATTATCTGATTCCAAATGTTAATAGTATCCAGAAGCTCTGTTTTAGAGAGAATCACCACCATATTGACATATATCCTTCTAGCAAAAAATTTCATACTTTGCATCTATTTATAAGACTGAATAAATAACAAGTCATATTGCATTGTTATGCATAAGCAGTCTTATATAAATAGTATAAAATATTCTGCACCATGCTTTGTTAATCTCTTCAACGTGTTCTAGATCTATCTACCTTGATATATATAATATGCATTTATATGTATGTGTAATTTCTTTTAGCTGATCTATAGTTTGCTGTTTTTTTATTGAGATATAACTGACATATAACATTACATTAGTTTTGGCATACAGCATAATGATTTTATATTTGTGTATATTGTAAAATGATTATTACAATAAGTCTAGTTAACATCCATCACCATAAGTAGTTACAATTTTTTCCTTGTGATGAGAACTTTTAAGATTTACTCTCCTAGCAACTTTCAAATCTACAATACAGTGTTATTAACTATACCTGCCATGCTATAGTTGGCTGTTTAATTAAAAAAATAATAATCTGATTTCTATAGGCAATGTTAGGTTTGCTCTTTTTTATTTTGAGAAGATCAAGTTTTATTTTCCTATGACATTTATAAATCTGGAAATCCAAGACTAAATGCCCCCAATCCTGGTTGGTAAGTAAGCCCGTATTCTGGAATATTAATTCTCTTTAAGAACTTAATCCTCTGAAGATATAGCAATATCAAAGGCCCTGGGCATCTTCAATAAGCTGGTAGGGAGAAGGAAATTGTGTCACAGCTCCAAATTAATGTTGGACCAAAAAACCTAGGACTAAAGTGAGATCCACTCAGATTTTTGGTTCCCAGAAGAAATTGAATAGGGTGACAAATTTGGAAAAGGGAGACCACTTTCAAAGAAGTCCATTAGGTATACATACACTATCATGTAGCCAGAATTGAAGTTATTAATCTCAAAGGCTGATTACTAAAGAACTCAATGGAAAGCACCCCAACCCAAGTTAGAAAGCTTGGCTTTGATCCGAGCTACTTCCTCGCTGTGTGACCTTGCACGAGTTACTTAGCCTTGGAGCCTCAGTTTTCCCCATCCCTAGGACAGAGTAATAATACGTCAGTGGATTTCTGCAGGGATAAAATGAGAACAGTATTTGGTATCTGGTAAGTTTTCAAAAATGTTAGTAGCTCCTGGAGTCTGAATCTAAGGAGATTGGACTCTTTCCTCTTGGCAGCGAGGAAGCCTTTGGAGTTTCTTTAGCAGCATGGGAGTGATATGTTTAAATGTGAGTTTTTAAAAGTTAATTCTGGCTTGGAAAGCAGTGTGTAAGGAGAGTTAGAAGTAGAAAGAAGTTTCAAGCACAAAGATCATTATTAGGCTTTTGAAATAATGCAAATGAGAGAGGCCTTCCTGAACTGAATGAGTAGGGTGAGCGGGGTGGAAGGGCAGGAGGGGAGAGGGATGTAGAAAGAAGAGAGAAGAAAGAAGGAAATGAGGAATATTTAGGGAAGATTGATTGGGTGTGGTTTGTGAGAGAGAGGAGAGGAAGACACTGAGATAATGCCCATGTGGTTAGCTGGGTCTAATGAATGTTATCTACTAAGGAAGATAACAGATAACAGATTAGGAGGGACCATCAAGAAAGGATGTAGAAGAGGAAAATAATGAATGTGGTTTTAGTAAAGGTTTGTTTGAGTTGCCTGGGGGACATTCAGGACCAGCAGTGGGTAGTTTGTAAAGGGATTTGGGGACAGAGCTCCAGGGGACACAAATATTTAATGGCTGTGGAGGAGGGAGAGTAGCAACTGAGAGTGACTTTCAAAGATGGAGTTACTTTGTAGGAGTGATTTTTCAAAGAAATTGGAGGAGGGAAGAGGAGATTTATTAAAGGGGGCTCAACGGGGCCAATAGCAGCAGGAAGTCCTCGTAGGGTGGGAACTGAGTCGATGCTATGGACTGGGTATTTCCAAAGCTACGGTTATCTTGGGGAGAGCCCTGTGAGTTGGGGATGTGTGGGTAACGGGAGTCAGAATGCATAGGATGAGGATAGAAAGGGAGGAATGACAATTATGAGTGCTGGTGGAGGAAAGAATTACCGAGCATGTTTCAAAGGTAAAGGAAGAGGGAAGACCTCTGTGTGATTTTAAGGTTACTCACATGCTGCTAAGAGTCAGGGGGGATGGAAAGGAGTGAGCGGAGGTAATGACAGAACTCCTTCTGGGGAGGCGGGAGGGCTGGGAGAGAGTACCGGGAAGAGTTGTCTTGAGGGGACCACTTTCAATTGAGAAGGAAAGGGGGAAGGCAAGTAGGAGGAAAAGTAAATAGCTGAAGGGGAGAGAAATACAAGCCTTCTCGACTACAGACCTCAATTTTCTCAGTGAAATAGGCGCTTCTGTAGCATCTGCTGAGTGACGAAGATGGGAAGGGTTTGGAGGAGCTGAAGAACAGAGCAGATTGGGAAAAAGCTGAAAGCTTGCTGAGTCACCAAGTCTGAGAGGACAGAATTATAGTTGCATTCCCTGGCACAGATGGGCTGTTGATTTCTGGTGTTGATCAGTTGCTCAGGGGCAAGGGAAGTGGGCACTTAAGATTGCCTCCGAGATGGAGGACTGTTGGGTGAGTGTGTTGGGAGTTCAGGGGGTGAAGGAATGATTGATCATGTGGCCCCGTCTAGGTTAGAAGTTAAGAGAAAGTGGTGAGGAAGTGGTAATGTACTGGGAGAGTGAAGAGATTGGGGTGTTGTGACTTTATAAGGGTAACAAAGAAGAGACGGAAGATAGAAAAAAGATCTTTCTGAGATAGGTATTTGGTGGAGAAGTCATTCTGGTGAGGTCAAAGTTCAGGTGGATATGAAGGAAGTGAGGATGAAGTTGAAGGTTACTTAGCAGAGGACAAGGGGCAATGAAATTAGGGCACTGTGCACATGGGCATCGTACACAACGGTAGGAGTCAGGATGTAGGCAGGAACTGTTAGCTAAGAGTTAAATATCTCAGTGAATGTGGCAGAGTAATCTTGGGGTGATGTATTGGTCGGTTATTTCTGCAAAAAACAATTATAAAAATCTTGGTAGCCTGCAACAGTTAGCATTGGTTTAGCTTCCACATCTGGAGATAACCAAATCTAGGCCAGACTCATCTGGATCTTTCTGTTGGTCTTGCATCTTCAGGTTGGTTGGCGTCCAGCTGATCTAGGTTGGTCATGGTTGGGGTGGGGGTTGCTGACTGCCATGGTTCTGGTCTCTTACCTCTTGGGATAGGCAGGCTAGCTCAGTCTGCTCTTCTCATCATTATGGCAGAGGTACAAAAAAGCAAGCACATTTCTAACCTCTGGTCACATAATGCCTGCTAACAATTCTTTGACCAAAGTCAAGGGGCAGGGAAGAACACTCTACCCGTGGAGGTCATCGAAAGTGGGGAGCAAATATTTTGAACAATAACCAAATTGACCACAGGTGGTACATAAGCAAAATGAGGATGGACAAAGGATGGAGAAAGGATTAGGTGGCAGATGGCTCAGGACACTTGAATGACAACCGAGGAGCAAGAATGGGATGGAAGAATGCTATCTGCTCTGCTCCCTTCCTGAGATGCAAGTAGCAAACGAGAGTGTCTGGCAAAGAGATCATTTGGTTAGAGAAGACACAGGTTTCTGTATTGTGAGGTGTCACATATGAGCAGCAGGAATTCCACAAGCCACAGAGGGAAGTGTTCAAAAGAGGCATCAGGAGGCAGCTGGCTATCCAGAGTCAGAGAGGAACTGCCTGAGTAGAGACGTCCTAGCCTTGGGAAACAATTGGCAGAATACACAAAAGCACAAGGTTGTTAGAAGAGCGTGGGCTGACCCAAGGTAAACTCTCTGGGAGCCCTACCATTTTGGGACCGGTGTTGAATGGGGTTCTGAGTGCTGGCTCTTTCTGACTAACTGAGAAAGGCAGATGCTTCCCAGGGAGATGTTTCCAGGGAGAGGCTGTCATAGCTCCTTATTATACTTGGGATTTCATAATTGCTTTTACTCTGACAGGGTGTTGGGAATTTTTTCCACTACAAATAAGGAAGCAAGAGGGTGGGGGTGGGAAAGAAACTACAGTAACAGAAATAGCATCCATCCTTGGACAGAGAGGCTCAAGGAGGAAGATGGATGGGAGGGCGGAGCACCTCAAACCTGTACTTTATCTCTTGCTCGTCTCTCATAGCCTGTCATGTTCTTGACCTACCCTCCCCCTAACTATGCTGTAAGCTTATTGAGGGGAGAGGCCATGCCTGTCTTATTCACAGCTCTATGCCCATTGCCAGCAGCACCCACAGAATCTAATAGGCGCTCAATAAGTATTTTTCAGTGGATGAGTGAATGAATACTAAAACATTTTTTAAAAGTTTGTATTATCTATCACCACTTAGGAGAAAGCCAAGCTTTCTTTTGGTCACATCAGTCACCAAATACAGGGACCTCTTAAATATCAAGCAGGTGATTAGAGCTTTGGGCATTTGCAGAGAGTGAGACATAGACCTTGCAAGATACCTGTAGTCACTTTTTTTCACTTGCAGCTTTAGGGACAGTAACTAACAGTGCAGAGCTATATAGAAATGTTTCAAGCTTCAGTTTCGCCATCTGCAAAAGGGGGAGGTTCAGCCTGATTCCTTCAGGTTTCTTTCCTACATGGCTCCTAGGAACTTTTAGTATTTTATTGTTCGTTGTAAATCTCTAAAACAGAGGAAACAGTTTGATGTCTGTCTTAGTCAGCTCAGGCTGCTACTGGTGTATACCATAGAGCAGTGGCTTTAAAAAATATTTATTTCTCCCAGTTCTGGAAGCTGGGAAGTCGAAGGGCAAGGTGCTGGCAGATCTGGTGTCTGGTGAGGAACCACTTCCTGGTTTGTACATGCCTGTCATCTTGTATCCTTACAAGGAGACCAGTGAGAGGAGGAGGCCGGTCCCCTCAGGTCTCTCCTTAGAAGGCCCTAATTCTATTCATGAGGGCTTCACCTTCATGAATGGAATCACTTTCTGTAGTCCCCACCTTCTAAAACCAGCACATTAGGGATCAGGGTCCAACATAATAATTTTAGCACTGACAAACATTCTGTCAATAGCAAAGACTTTCTTTCCTTTTTTTTTTTTTTTTTTTTTTTAAGAACCTCTCATGCCCTGGCTGGTTGGCTCAGTGGTAGAGCGTCGGCCTGGCATGTAGGAGTGCCAGGTTTGATTCCTGGCCAGGGCACACAGGAGAAGCGCCCATCTGCTTCTCCACCCCTCCCCCTCTCCTTCCTCTCTGTCTCTCTCTGCCCCTCCCGCAGCCAAGGCTCCATTGGAGCAAAGTTGGCCCAGGCGCTGAGGATGGCTCTGTGGCCTCTGCCTCAGGCACTAGAATGGCTCTGGTTGCAACAGAACGATGCCCCAGATGGGCAGAGTATCGCCGCTTGGTGGGCATGCCGGGTGGATCCTGGTCGGGCGCATGTGGGAGTCTGACTGCGGGAGTCTTTTCTGACATTTCCAACTTCAGAAAAATACAAAAAAAAAAGAACCTCTCATGATGCTAGTTTTCTAAGGAGAACACTTTAGGAAATGCGGGTTTAAGCTAATTCTGGTGGATCAACTCTTGTAGAATTTTTTCTGAAAGTCATCCCATTCCATCTTCTTAGGCAGGGGTCCCCAAACTTTTTACACAGGGAGCCAGTTCACTGTCCCTCAGACCGTTGGAGGGCCGGACTATAAAAAAAAACTATGAACAAATCCCTATGCACACTGCACATATCTTATTTTAAAGTAAAAAACAAACCAGGAACAAATACAATATTTAAAATAAAGAACAAGTAAATTTAAATCAACAAACTGACCAGTATTTCAGTGGGAACTATGGGCCTGCTTTTGGCTAATGGGATGGTCAATGTGCTCCTCTCACTGACCACCAATGAAAGAGGTGCCCCTTCCGGAAGTGCGGTGGGGGCCGGATAAATGGCCCCAGGGGACCGCATGCGGCCCGCGAGCCGTAGTTTGGGGACCCCTGTTCTTAGGTGTAGTTGCACCAAATGTAATGGTGGTTGGTTTTTTTTTTTTTCCTGTGCTCAGAATGGGACCAGCTGTTTTTGTAGAGTACCCAGTGGGTTCAGACATCTGGTTATCCTTTATCCTGATGATATTGGGAATAGAAGTTCAGGTTTCAGGATTCAGGGTTAGGTCATACACTAATCTTCCATTTTGGTCCACTATCCCTAGAGTTGCCCTGGCTCAACCCTGAGCACCCTGCACCACAGGGAAGAGGTGAGACATTCAGTATAATGAATTCTCTAGAGGTGTGGGATACAGGGACCGGGTTCCATAGGGATGCAGCCAGAGGTTGAGAGGTCTGGACGTGTCAACACAGGATAGAATCAGGAATTCTGAAAAGCAGGATGTTCCAAAGTAAGGCTGTGCTTCATCCGGAGCAGGGGCTAGTAGCTACTCTCTTCCCTTTCGGATTATCATCTTCGATAAGATATGGTCTGAGGTCTTGAATCAACCTGACTATTCAGGTGTATGGGGAATGACCAGGAGGGTTAGGAAATAGACATAGGGATCAAGTCCAGGTTCCTCTCAGATCTGCTCTGGATAAGAGCAATGGCCTCCTAATTGGTCTCTCTGTGTCCTAACACACTCCTTTCAAAAACTGCACCATCTAAATTACAAACTTTATTCTATCAATCCTTCTGTTTAAAATCTCTCAGTGGCTCCCAAGGCTTAGCATGGTTCCCAGGAGCCTTGGAACTCTTTCCCCAACTGGACTTTTTAGCTTCACTTCCCCCTCTACTCTTCCCTCCCACTCACCCTACATTCTAGCCACACTGAATTTCTTACTGCTTCCTGATCACCCTGCGATCTTTCACCTCTCTGCCTTTGTTTATGCCTTTCTCTCTTCTGGCAAAACTCTTCTGTGGCTTGGTCCAGCAAAACCCCTCATTCTTTGAAGTGCAGCTCCAAAGCCTTCTTCTGTCTCTTGACTAGTTGTTGGCTTTATCTTATATGCTCACATAACACTTCTAGGTATCTTTATTCAGGTACCCATCTCTTCCCCTTATGGTTGTTCCTGGTGTGCTTATCTCCCCTCACTCCCTAAGCTCTGCCTGGGATCTTTGGAATTTTAGGACCTTACCTGGTGCCTGGTATGTGGCAGTTTTGTTGAATGAATGAATGAATGAATGAGTGAGAGTTGTATTGAATGAAGTGGAGATTGTGATCTCTTAGCTCCCTCTGGTCACCCTCTCTCAGGAACTCACTTTCTGTATATATAAAAAGACTTCCCTAGTGTGCAATAACAAAAGCCCAGCCTGGCTTAGCAGATAGATAAAGTTATAGGGTATCTTTAAAAAGAGATGTATTACCCAGAAGGATGGGGCTGGCCGAGAGCTGTGAAGTCATTCAGGTCAGTTCCTAAGGCCCAAAGGAGGATGATCGAGAGATTTGGGGAGACCATGCTCACAGCCTGGAAGTGACCACCAGTAAGAGTGAAAGACCACAACCTGGACCCCACCAGAATCACTCACTGCACTGGGCCCTCGTTCAAAGCCTATTTTAAAATTTCATCTTCCTAGAGCTTTTTTCCCCCTTTCTTAAGCCCTGTAAATAAATAAAGGCACTTCCTTGGGGGGGGGGGGCGAAGATGTGGTCTTGTTACCTTTCAAGTATAGCACATTTTAAAAAGCAAATATATAAATAGGTACTAATAAGTAAAGTGGAAATATTAAAGCAAAATTATAGCTTGTATTAGTCCTGATTGTATAATAATGTATCATAAACAAAAGGTCATAAACATTCCAGAATTTACTCACTGAGTCCTGAAGTTGAAGTCATGTTGATAGAATAGTTAATTGTTTGAAACTCGAGTTTGAAAATGATACTGATTTTTTATTTTTAAAACTTCAAAATATTTTTACTGTAAAATGAAACCTAGAACTTGATAGAGAAAGATGTATTTGGAACTTTCTAGCCTTTGAGGGGAATGAAAACTGCATTTGAGTGACTGCAAATTCTGGATTGGCAACCCTCGATGAAGAGGTTTGTTTTCAATAATAACTCAGTTTGCTATAGGGCAGAGTCTGGCATAGGTGGGCCCATTGTGTACCACCCAAATGTGTTTAATTACTGCGGGATGAGCCCATAGGTTTCATTTCATATGCCTGGTGTAATTAATGGGTGGTGGGAAGATTCATGTATTTATCGTCCTTATCTAACAGTCATCTGATGCTAAACAGTGTGACATAATGATAGAAACATGGTACTCCCTGTCCAAATACCCGAATTTAAGATTCACTTACATTACTTACTGGTTCTGTGACCCTGAACAAACCATGTTCTCTTTCTGAGAATTTTTTTATATATATAAAATTTTTTTTTATATATATAAAGGAGAGTTGATAAAATTGACATCTTACCTGTCACTATGAAGATTAGATGAGAGAGTGATTTGTAAACTCTGAAGTATTCTGCACACATTAGTGCTATCTTCCACGAGGATTGTGAGATCATGGCCGTATGTGCATACTTGGTACCTGTTTGATCTGTGCATGTTATTTATGATGGTTCCATGAGTATTGCCTGTTTCATGTTCTCAGCTCACAGCACACAGAAGCTGTGCTGACTCTCTGACTTGGCCCACCATGTACCCTGGGACTCTACCAGGGTCCCACCTTTCTGGTTTTCTACAGTGACATCTACCAGAACCTTTATACACTGAAGCTGGTGAGGTTGGAACACATCATGCGATTCAAAGGCATGGGGGTTCCATGTTAAGTGCTCATAGAAATTAAGTTACGTGCTAAGGACTTGGACTTTCTTTCCTTAGCTGCCCCAGGATTGGGGCTCAAAAACCTCCCAGAGCTAAGCCTTGAGCAGGATAACTCAATTCTGTTTTGATGACTCAACTCTATTCTACATGTCTCTCCCTTTAGAAGGTGAGCTCAGGCATGTTCTCAGGGCAGAGGAACAAGGGTGAGCAAGAAAAAAGTGCAAAAGTCGTTTACAAGCCTCTACTGGTGTCATTTTTGCTAACATTGCATTTGGTCAAAGTAAGTCACGTATCTGAGCTTGGTGTCAAGGAGGCTGGGCCCAGCGATGTTAGTTGGCGAAGGTATGGAGATGGGGGAGGGTGAATTATTACTATCAAACTACGGTGTCACATTATGGGAGAGATCTCTAAAGTCATGGTGTGACTAGGTGAACAGAGAAACAGCAACGATGATGGTGGTCAGGGGTAGTCAACCTTTTTATACCTACCGTCCACTTTTGTATCTCTGTGTGTAGTAAAATTTTCTAACTGCCCACCGGTTCCATAGTAATGATGATTTATAAAGTAGGGAAGTAACTTTACTTTATAAAATTCATAAAGCAGAGTTACAGCAAGTTAAAGCATATAATAACAATTACTTACCATGTACTTTATGTTGGATTTTCATTAAGTTTGGCAGAATAAATTTTTATAAAACAACTTATTATAGTTAAATCTATCTTTTTATTTATATTTTGGTTGCTCCGCTACTGCCCGCCATGAAAGCTGGAACGCTCACTAGTGGGTGGTAGGAACCAGGTTGACTACCACTGATGGTGGTAATGGCTAACACAGGGGTCCCCAAACTACGGCCCGGGGGCCGCATGCGGCCCCCTGAGGCCATTTATCCAGCCCCCACCGCACTTCTGGAAGGGGCATCTCTTTCATTGGTGGTCAGTGAAAGGAGCATAGTTCCCATTGAAATACTGGTCAGTTTGTTGATTTAAATTTACTTGTTCTTTATTTTAAATATTGTGTTTGTTCCCGGTTTGTTTTATTACTTTAAAATAAGATATGTGCAGTGTGCATAGGGATTTGTTCATAGTTTTTTTTATAGTCCGGCCCTCCAACGGTCTGAGGGACAGTGAACTGGCCCCCTGTGTAAAAAGTTTGGGGACCCCTGGGCTAACATTTATTAAATGTTTAGTGTGGGTCAATCTTGTGTAGGAGGTTTGGTGCACTTCCTCCTCAATGAACCCTCACAGCAAGGTAATGCTAAGTACTAGTACTACCTCTCCTATTTTACAAATGGGAACACTGGGGTTCAGAGGGATTAAGTAATTGCCAAGGGAACATAGCTTGTAAGTGGGGTTGGGATAAGAATCCAGGCCTGTCTAGCTCTTCACCAAATCCTGGAACCTGGGGATAGGAACACTCCTTGAAATTTACTGGAGAGAAGCTTAGGATAGATATTGGGCAACCCCATTTCATGCAGAGGGTGCTAAACCCAAGGAATATGTCCCCAGTGTGAGTGCTTACTGATGCTAGGACCTGTGAGAGATGCCATGGTTGTAAGACTCAGTTCTAGGCTAGTACGAATGAAAAAGCAAGTCTGTCCAAGAAAAATTTGTATAAATGACAGCTCCTTTGTGGCTTTTTGAGGGGAAAGTAGGGAATTTCAGGGACAGTCCCTCCATGTGGAGGCTGGTATGGGATAGTGGTTTTGAAACAGTATTCTTTGGGACTCTAGAGGTTTTGAGGATAAGATCTTAAGAACTGTTGTACAAGCCAGGGTGGAGGCAAGGGGAGCACCAGCTCCTACTTCTTTAGAACACCTCTGCTTTCAACTGTCATCTTTTGGGGTTTGGTGCACTGTTTCCTTTTAGGAAGAAATAAGGGTCTCAGTGGCCTATAAAAGGAAAGCCATTGTTTTTATGAAAAGATCCCTGGTCAAGGGACCCAAAATACAGGGCTACTTCTACCACTGCTCAGTTGTGCAATCTTGGACACTTGCTTGACCGTTCCCAGGGTCCTTCCTTTCTCCTTCATCTACAGAATGAGGGGTTTGAACAGGCGATCTTCCTTGTCTTTTCCAGCTCTGATATTCTTTATCTTTATTGTTACACTGTCAGGAATGGAATTGTAAAATGGTCTGTCAGTGGTTTGACCCAGAAGTCTCTCCCTTGAATTCTTTAAATTTCTATCTGCGTCCTGGCCGGTTGGCTCAGCGGTAGAGCGTCGGCCTGGCGTGCAGGGGACCCAGGTTCGATTCCCGGCCAGGGCACATAGGAGAAGTGCCCATTTGCTTCTCCACCCCCCCCCTCCTTCCTCTCTGTCTCTCTCTTCCCCTCCCGCAGCCAAGGCTCCATTGGAGCAAAGATGGCCCGGGCGCTGGGGATGGCTCCTTGGCCTCTGCCCCAGACGCTAGAGTGGCTCTGGTAGCGGCAGAGCGACGCCCCGGAGGGGCAGAGCATCGCCCCCTGGTGGGCAGAGCATCGCCCCTGGTGGGCGTGCCGGGTGGATCCCGGTCAGGCGCATGCGGGAGTCTGTCTGACTGTCTCTCCCCGTTTCCAGCTTCAGAAAAATATAAATAAATAAATAAATAAATAAATAAATAAATAAATAAATAAATTTCTATCTGCTTCCTCACCTTAGTTCAGTCAGCAAACATTTATCTATGATTGACTCAATGCTAGGCACCAGACCCCCCCTTCCCTCAAACTCACAAGCTGTTAATACTGCCCTGATCTGAGAGAGGCCCAAAGCTCCCCCAGCTGTGTTTTCTTCTTTTTCTGCCTCACGTGTTTATCCTCATTGCAGGACAGAGTAGGAGGGTTGGCAACAATTTTTACTCTGTAGGGTTGGCAGTGGCAGCAATGGTTGGGGGTGGGGATCTGGAGGTGTTGCAACAGGTATTGTGATTGGGTCATTGTACCCTGCCCAGCCCTCTTCAGCCATTGACAGGGGTGGTCATCTGATCAAAGGACTTTTCTGAAATAGATCCCTTTTCTCTGGCCACCTCCCTCTCTTCGGTGCCTTTCTGAGCCAAGGCCAGAGCTAAGGTTTGGTTGTTTGGTGGAAGTACCTGCATCTCCTGTTCTCCGTTCTTAGGCAACAGATAGGCTGAGGAGATGTAGAGAGACACAGTTTCCCCACAGACTGTAGATGGAGAGAAGACTGGAGAGTGCTACCTGCTACCCTGGAGGGGAGACCTGGAGGGAGAGGGTGTGAAACATGAGAAGTTTTGGAAAAGGCATTCCAGGCAGTGGGAAAAGTACAAAGGCTCTGAGGTTGACTACATGTAGTGAGTCCTGCAAACACTGAGGGGGTGGCATGTCTGGGCCCCGTGAGCAAGGAGATGAGAAGTAGCAGTTTGGAGAGGTGGCTGGGGGCCAGACCACAGAGTTTGTAGACCACAGGGTGGATTTTATTCCGAGTGTGTCTCTACATGGGAGAATTATGAATAAGGGTGTGATACCTTCCTTGTGTAGAAAATATTCCATATAAGGTGCGAGGGTACAAACAAGAAGACCTGTTAGGACACTAGTGGGTAGTCCAGGGCAGAAAGAAAGCTGGTGTAGTTAAATTGATCAGAATGTAGCCCAAATTCTCCCCTATGAGGTCTTGGATCATTGGGTCAAACCTGGAATATCCTGCCAAAGAGTCAGGGAAGGCTGGGCAGCCTGGGGGTGGAGCACTGGAGATGGCAGGTTGTGGGGTAGGGGTGGCAGGGCATCCATGGGCTCTGGAGCCAGATCTAGTTCTGCCCTATATTAACTGTGTGATGTTTGGAACATTATCTCATAGGGGCTTCAGTTTACTCACCTGTAATAGCTGTTACTTCTTAGAGGTTTTGGAAAGATTCAGTGATGTAAGGGTACTTACATCAGATACTTAAGAGTCGTGCCTTGCACAGGATAAGTGACTGACTGCTTGCTCTTGCTGCTGCTCCTATCATTGTAAGAGTGTGTGCTGGAACAACTACGCAACAGCCTTACCAGTGGCTTTCCAAAATCACGGTAGGACCAAACTGTCACTGGCCTTGGTCCTGAACATACTGATCGGCTCTGCCCCCTTCTCAAATGCTGTCCTTAGCCTGCCCAGGGCCCCAGGCTCAGCCCTCACCCCCATGGCAATCCTTCCTGGAGATGGTCTTCCCTGTCCCTGCTTCCTGCCCTCACATGCCACGCCCTCAGCCATCATATTACACTACGGGGACCATGTTCCACAGCGCACACCTCTCAGGTGCACTCCACAGATGGGGCAGTGCCAGGCCCTGCCTTTGCCCCGTGGTGAAGCTGGGGACTATCTGGTCTGGTGCACAATCTCAAGCCTGTGCAGAGCCTGTGCCATTCCAGTTTGTGCCCCTCCCCCCCGCCAGCTCTGGCACCACTGGCTTTGTTAATGGAGAATTTGTCAAGTAATGGGAATAATTAGCACAGCGGGGGCCTCACTGTGCCCTGGAAAGGAAACACAGAGCCAACCCACGGCCCCAGACATGATTGCTGGGCAGGCTTATTTTCTCTTGTCTGCGTCTCTCTCCTCATCTCTTGTATGCGTTTGATTTTTTTTTTCTCTTTGTGTAGAGAGAGTTGGCTAGGAGAAAAGACCCGTAAACTGCACTCTTGCTGGGTTGGTGCTGCAAAAGCTGGATAAGATTGTCTTTGTGGACTGGGTAATTTCCCTCTCCCCTGCTTCCTTGGTGGCTGGATGGGGGGTGGGGTGGAGATCTGCTGGGTGGCTAGCTGGTTTTCCTCACCCTTTCTCTTCCTCATTTTCTCCCCCCCAACCCCCGCCTTTCACACTCCCCTTCTCCCTGTCATCCCCTCATGTGAAAAACTAACTGACTCTCAATTGAAACCTTTTTTAATGGTCCCAAGAGGTGAGGATCTTGAAGGATGATTATCTTCATTATAAATTATTAACTCTCCCAGCAGCCAGATGGCTTTCCAACCTGTGGCTTAAAACTCTGGGCTGGAGCAGCCCACTGATTGGGGAAGAAGGGGATGGGAGAAGGGAGGAAGCTGAAAGGTGAATGACCACAGCTCCTTGGGTTCCTGGCTACACCTGGGATGCTGGGGAGCTTGTCAGTATCTTACAACGCCGGGCCTGATGATCTACAGGAAAGAGTTTGTGTTGTTGTTGGGTTTTGCCCCCTAGACAACCAGAGCTCCCTTGGGGATGAAGTAGAGGTGGTAGGCAGGGAAGAGACTAATGCTATGAGAGTTGCTTTTGATATATACCTGAAAGGATCGTCATTTGTAGTAAAAAGGCATGATTATTACATTACGGTATATAGTCTTTTACTTCCTTGGATACTCACAGCATTCTGGAAAGTATAGTCACTGTTCTCCCCAATTTATAAGAGAAGAACTAAAAATTGGATAAATCATAAAGTTCCCCATAAGGTCACTTGGTGAATAGTTAGTGAAAGGGCAGAGCCCAGTCCTGACTTCCAGTCCAGTCTGCTGGTCTATTCCTCACACTAGACTTCTCCTTTCTAGTTCCCTATGCCCTACTTATCCTTCAAGCTTCTGTGTAAGTTGCCCCTCCTCTGAGAAGTTCTCCATGACCACACACAGGTAGAATTATCTCTTGTTCTCCTGGATTTTTCTGTACTCTATGGTGTTGTCTGGAGGTAGAGACCAATTATTCTCAATGCTATGTAGCATTTTGCATGAGCAGACTACAATTTATTTATCCATTCTACTGCGGATGGACATTGTGTTATTTTCTAGGTTTTTGGCTATTATGAATAGCATTGTTATAAAAATTCTCATGCATATCTTTGGTTGGACATATGTAAACATTTCTGTTTATATACACATAGGAGGGGAATTAAAGAGTCAAGAAGTAAAAATGTTTATCTTCAGTAGCTACTACTATGCATCTTCCCAAAAGTAGCACCTCTATATATTTTTAAATTTAATAAAGCCTGGAACTACCCTATGAGGTAAGTATTATCATTCCCTTGTTTATTCACCCATGTTTTTGGGTGAATAAACAAGGCTCAGAGGCTTGCCCAAGGCTAAATAGCTATAGACATGAATCTGGATTTAAATCTAGTCTCACCTAATGCCAAAGCCTGTGATTTTCATAACTCCTCTAAACTGCTTTCATATCTTGGAGGGAGTTGATGCCTTCACCTTCCTCACTGCCTGCAGTAGAACCTTTGCCATTGCATTAGAGGTGGAGAAGACTGGAAATAGGAGGCTGTCCTATTGGTGACAAAGTATCAAAAGAACCAGAGCTTAGTGGATGGAATAAATCTTTAAGACTGTTCTACAAGAACAAGCCTGCATCGCCCTTTGAAGCACCTAAGGATAGAGTGTGCCCACATCCTATGCCTTTGCCCAAGGAATCTCAAATGGGGGTATAGAGCATTGGTGGTGTGGGTGAAAGATCTGATGTGTTTCAGGTCACAGGAAGTTCTGCTAAGTATCAGTGATCATGTGAGATGGAAGCTTCTGTTGACGTATCAATGACAATGTTTTTGAAGGTCTAGAATTAGGAGAGCATCGGTCAGGACTCTTGGTCACAAACCAACTCAAACTTGCTTAAGCAAAAGAAGAAAATAAGTTATTTTTTCAAATTTATATAATAAAAGTCCCAGGATCCATGGGGCTTCAGGCCTGGCTGCATCTAGGTGCTAAAACATCACTAGAAATCTGTCTCTATCTGTCTCTTGGCTCTGCTTTCTTCTTTGACTTCACTCTTAGACAAGATCATTTTGAGTAACAACACTGTTGTCCATGTCCATGAGTATTTTTTTCCTCCCTCTTTCTTTTCTTTTTTTTTGTCTTTCTCTTTTTTCCCCCCTTCTTTGCTCAATGCCTCCACAGTGTTGTGATTGCCAGAGGAAGGGGTAGGTGGTGGTGGTGAATGAGGGCATGCTAGGATAAATGGTGATGGATGGAGGCCTGACTTGGGCCTCCATTATAGTGAACATATAATACAGATAATATGTTGTAGAATTGTGCACCTGAAACCTGTATAATTTTGTTAACCAGTGTCACTCCAATAAATTAAATTTTTTTTTTAGAAAAAGGTCATCTTGGACAATAATAATGGTATTGGTCATTATTCCAATTGTTTGACAGCTTGGTAAGCAGAGAGGCCTATTCTCCCAGTAATTCTAACCAAAGACCCAGTTAACACTAATTTGACTCAGTTTATGTGTCAGGCCCATCCCTAAACTAATCATTATGGCAGCAGATTGGCATGTGCTAATTGGCTAAACTGGGTTGTAGGATCTGGGATTGGGATGAACCCAAACTGAATGAGCTGAACTGAGATTCCTGGTGAAAATCATTTTACTTTCAAAGTTAAGTGAGGGGTGTGGTAAAAGCAGGGCAAGCAAAACCAAGAGAGAGCCACTATATAGATTTTCTGCTCATAAGCAGGACACAACTGAGAAGTTCTAGAGCAGGGGTAGGGAACCTATGGCTCATGAGCCAGATGTGGCTCTTTTGATGCCTGCATCTGGCTCGCAGACAAATCTTTAATAAAAAAAATAATAATGTTAAAAGTATAAAACATTCTCATGTATTACAATCCATTTCCTACTGCTCATGTTCCTGGTTGCGGGTGGCTGGAGCCAATCACAGCTGTCCTCCGGGACAACACCAAATTTTTATTGGATAATGTGTAATGTACACGGGTCGTTGCATGGCTCTCACGGAATTACATTTTAAAATATGTGGCGATCATGGCTCTCTCTCAGCCAAAAAGGTTCCCAACCCCTGTTCTAGAGGAAAAAGTGGCAAGTCTGGTCTGGGGACCGTGGCATACAAGCAAAGCCTGGGCATGAGGAGAGTGGTCATCATGCCTCCAGCACCTCTCCTGGTTCTGGATTGGGCCTGGCCTTCTCCTGGGTCTGCCTCAAGGGATCAGCGGAATTGGAAGGAGGGGCCATGCCTTGGTAAATAGCCCCCGTGTCAGAGTCCTTTGAGGGCCCCCTGCCTCCTAAGCAGCCGGATAGCGAGATATTTGCAAAGATCTTAACCCCCACATAAAATGCATGCCGTTCAATAATTATGTAAATTAGCTGGCAATTAGATAATGTTACTCATTTTTCTTCTCCTGCTAGATTTCTACACAACAGATAACTGCACCAGCTCGGACACTCCATGCAGGTTCTAGGGCGGACCACCTACCTGGGCAGACCCCCACGTCTGCCTGGGCTATCCTGTGGCTCAAGGGAGGATGGCAGTTGGCTGACTGGGTGGGGAGGGCTCCCTGGCTCCCTTTTAACCATTTCTTGAGCCTTGGCATAGCCCATTAAAGGGATAAAGAGGGCTAAAAGATAAGTCCCGGGGCCGCTGGCTGAGGCTTGTCATATTTAATGTAAGGTGATCTTTAGCTTTTGGCCACTTGGGCAATTTTCCAGAGGCCACAGGAATATTCACCACCCAGGAAATATATGGAAGGGCTGTAGGAGAGACTGTGGGCAGACCCTAGGCTGTCAGGTTCAGATAAACCCAATTCTGATGTCACTAGTTTTGAAATCAGATTCTGCCTGGCCCCCGTGGGAAAGCAAGCTTGGTTTTTCTCAGTCATATTCTTATATTCCCCACAATGTAGGCAGGGGACTATTGGTACCTCCAATTCTGGGCTGGGCTGGGAGGAAGGATTGAATTTGATGAGAGAGGCTCAGCAGTCAGGATAGTGTGGCCACTCCAGAGCAAGCTGGGTAAATTCCCATGATCCTCTGCTCAAGGGAGTGTTCCTGGGCAGCTAATTTCTTAATTCATGGGTTTCCCCAGATCACTAGGCTTGTGCAGCTTTGCCCTTTGGGGTCATCTGGGGTTAGCATCCAGAGGAATATTGGGGCTCAGGATTGCTGTCATAGTGTAAAGCAGGGTGAAGCCAATGCATGGAATAGAAGTCAAATGATCCACAGGGATGCTTTTCAGCTTCTGTTTCTATGCTTCATTCTTTGTACATGTTTCCTGAGGTCCCACTCCATGCCAAGGTCCTGTGGCAGGCACCATGGTGAAGAAGACGCTGCCCCAGGGAGCTCCCCATCAAGCTTCCTAAGCCTGGGCTCTTCATCACTGTGCTTTGTGTTTCTAATGTACACTTGCCCCCATTTTTGATGTCCTCAAGAGTGAGCGTAGTTTCTTCTTCCGCTTTGATATAACAGTGGCTGGAAGGAATTAGAGCTCAATAAACAAGTTGACTTGAGCAAGTTATTTAAGTTATACTAACAAATAAGTGACTTTCAGAGGCCCAGAGGTGAGTTGGTAGTATAGACCATTCTCAGAAAGTTTCTGGAGCTGTTCATTTAGAGGGTCTCCCATGTCCCTGCTCATCGGTAATATTGGGCCCTCCATCTGAGTGTCCTTGCCTTCTCCTGAGGGTCCCACTGGCTTTAGCCATCTGAGCCTGGGCCTTGCCTCTCGGCTAGTGGATCCTTGGTCCAAATGGGCAGGACAGGGAGCAGAGAGGGAGGTGGAGCAACCAGGATAGTGTCTTTGTAAAACCACTTTCCCAAGCCTCTTGGTCTCACACACCATGGTCTCCATTATGTTCCCTGTGATTTAAACATTCTCATGACTAATTCTAGGCTTGGGGTGCCCCTTTGCAATAGGCATGTTCATTCTGCTCACTCCTGCCTTGGATCTCCCCACCCCCAACACCCGTTTAAATCAAATGCATGACTGGGAAGAGGAGAAAGAGCAGCAGCTGTTCTCTGAGCACATTTTTAAAAAATGGACCCTTTTCAATAATTTTATTTAAGGAAATATGTAGATGTGGCAGTTGTTGAGACCAGAAGGAGTCTTCTTTGCAAGACAAAGGTTTCTTCTCTCTCCTGGGATGTTGCCTTTTGCCTTGGTTGCCACAGCTCACATCATGCAATGAGGACATTTTTAGAGACTGGGTCATGTGTCATCATCTAGTCCAGGCATCCCCAAACTGCGGCCCCCTGAGGCCATTTATCTGGCCCCCGCTGCACTTCCGGAAGGGGCACCTCTTTCATTGGTGGTCAGTGAGAGGAGCACTGTATGTGGTGGCCCTCCAACGGTCTGAGGGACAGTGAACTGGCCCCCTGTGTAAAAAGTTTGGGGACCCCTGATTCTAGCCTCTGGCTTCATGTATTTCACTCACTCCATTCCAACAGCACCAGCCTCCATCATATCAGCCTACTCTAAACTTAAGACCTTTGCATGGACCATTACTTCTGGAACATTCTCCTCAGATATTTACATGACTAATTCCCTTACCCTCTTTCAAGGCTTTTCTTAGAGAAAACCTATGCCAAAACTCTGACTTGTGGTGTTTGCCTGTTTCTTTTATTATTTTTAAAATTTTAAAATATTGTTTATTAATTTTTAGAGAGAATGAGAGAGGGAGAAAGAACAAGAAAGAGAAACATCGGCCTATTGTACTTAATCATATTGTCACTGACTCTTGCATGTGCCCTGAGCAGAGATCGAACCTGCCACCTTAGTGTGTTGGGACACTGCTCCAACCAACTAAGCTACCTAGCCAAGGCCAATATTTGCCTATTTCTATGGTGTGGATACTGCTAGCATAGTTGATTTCATGCTACCAAAGTGACATCAACCAGCTCAAAAATTTCTGAAATTTTAAGATAGTTCTCAATAGCCGCATAGTTTCACCTCCATATCACTATGTCCATGTTCAAGTGAAACATATGTTGTGCCGCTGGAGGTGCCCGTGCCACACTGTGATACAATGCATGGACAAGACCTTTTACAGAACAAGGGCTTTCCTTATGATGGGTTCAGTCAGCTTCTTGCTGATTGGGTTTCTTGTTCAGTGGGAATAGGTATTGGTTCCTGGTTAAGAAACAGCATTTTCCTCTTCAAAGCAGGGGTAATGATTAACTTTGCTAATGCAGTCATCATAAAAATAGTAAACAGTGATGGGCTGACAGAGACCATAATCAATGATTAAATAGGCCAATTAATAAGCAGCAGCTTGGACAGCTCTTGAAAATTGCACTCATTGTGCTCATGTGAACAGAGGAGTCTCTACTCAGCTAGATGGGCTGGATTCTGTCCTCAGAAACCAGATCACACCCTTGCCTGGATGCTGGTGCATCTCCAACCAGTACAAAATGCATGTCATATGTTGTAGGTCTGCAACATTCCTTCACTATTCATTTGGTGTCCATTCTGAAGTTTTCATAATGTTTAAAAAAGTAAATGTGTTTTAATATACTGTCTCCACACCACAGACATACATACACCATACATCAATGACTGTTCTTTTCAACCCTTTCTATCTGGAAATAAGAAAGCAAGGGGCCTAGTTTTCACTGAGCACCTACTATAGATCTTTCTATACATGATCTCGTTTAATCCTCTCTCCAACCTTGAAAAGAGACTATTATATTCTCTACTTTACAAGTGAGAAAACAGAACCTCAAATAGGTTAAGAAATGCGCTTAAAGTGCCATATACAAGAACTAGTATTCAAACTTGGCCCGAAAGTGCATAATTTGACCTTTTCCCCTACCATTTAGTAAGAGACAAGGATTCTTTTGCTCATTACTCACCTTCTAATTTATTTTCACTGTTTTTTAAAAATATTTCTTTCGAAAATTAAAGATAGGGATCTGTCGTAGGCCACCTACACCCAAGAATTATCAAATTGAAAAAGAAAAAAAAAAAATCTAAAAAGAACCCTCAGTCATTTTCATGTCTTTTAATAGGTAAATAAGTTAAAATTATGCATGTGTATTTGAGTGTATAAAATGTTAGCACTTATCTTAAAAATAAATTTTGGCTATGTGACCCTGTGATATGAATATTATAAAAATGTGCTGATATGGCTTTGGGGGTTTTATGCTATTTTTTTTTTTTTTTTTTTTTTTGCATATGGAAAAACTGAGTGCATTCGTAGGAGCTGAGCTCCAGGTCCTGCAATGGGTCTGGCAGGTCCCAGGTCCTCTGTCCTGTTTGAGGCTCCAAGTGCTGTGGAATGACTAGAACAGCCTGGCTCACAATCAGCACTCTGTCGATATTGGTGAAATAGGATGTAATATTTCCCTGGCACACGCCCTAATCTTCCCCCCTTTCTCTCCTTTCTCCTCGCCCCTCTTCTTCCCTACAGGTCTTTCTCTGGAGTCCTGGGAAGCAGGTGATGGGCAGGACTGCCTCCGGCGCACACCATGAAGCCTGAGTCTGCTTCTGCTCTGCCCCGGGCCCTGCTCTGCCTGAGCACTCAGCTGCCGGCTGTGCCTCTGCACGCAGCCCCCTGCTGCTAGGAGGTAGAGCTTCAAGACGGGTCCTGAAGAAGGGCCTGCTCCTCCTTTTCACCTGGCTCACCTCACTGCTCTCTCCTCCTCGGGATCACGGCACCCCCGACCCCAGCCTTCCGCCCGGCTTCTGCGCCTGGGGCGTTTGGGGGTCCGCTAGGAGGAGTGCACTGCTGAAGGCTTTCACCCACCCTCCTTGAATCAAGGCCTCCGGATCCACATGGATAGCTGAGATCTTTTCTTGGAGAAAGACACTTGGCTCCTCACTCCAGGCCCTGACTGTCCCCCCCTGATTTTCCTCCTCTTCTGCTGCCCTCTCTCTTTCCCCTCTGCCTCTTTCGCGACTTTGTTGCTTGTGTGCCCATCCGGGGCTGTCTTGTTCACTTTCCTCCTTCACCCTCTTGACACTGTGCGTGTGCCTTCTTCCTCTCGTGTGCTCTCTGTCCTCCCCGACCCATCTCCTCTGCCGTTCTCCCTTTGCTACTAAGGGGCCTCGTTCCCCAAGGGCTGTTCCCTAGCAGTCCGCTCTCCTGGGCTCGGTCCCCGCAGCCACGATGAGTTTCACCGCGCACTCGGTGTTCTTCACCCTGAAGGTGAGCGTCCTGCTGGGGTCCCTGCTGGGCCTCTGCCTGGGCCTGGAATTCATGGGCCTCCCCAACCAGTGGGCCCGCTACCTCCGCTGGGACGCCAGCACGCGCAGTGACCTGAGCTTCCAGCTCAAGACCAACGTCTCCACCGGGCTGCTCCTCTACCTGGACGATGGCGGCGTCTGTGACTTCCTCTGTCTCTCTCTGGTGGACGGCCGCGTGCAGCTCCGCCTCAGCATGGACTGCGCCGAGACCTCCGTGCTGTCTGACAAACAGGTGAACGACAGCAGCTGGCACTTCCTCATGCTGAGCCGCGACCGGCTTCGCACGCTGCTCGTGCTGGACGGCGAGGGCCAGTCTGGGGAGCTGCAGTCCCAGCGGCCCTACATGGATGTGGTCAGTGACTTGTTCCTGGGCGGAGTCCCTGCAGACATACGCCCTTCTGCCCTGACCCTAGAGGGAGTGCAGGCCATGCCCGGCTTCAGGGGATTAATCCTGGATCTCAAGTACGGCAACTCAGAGCCTCGGATTCTAGGGAGCCAGGGCGTCCAGTTGGATGCTGAGGGACCCTGTGGTGACCGTCCCTGTGAAAACGGTGGGATCTGCTTTCTCCTGGATGGCCACCCCACCTGTGACTGTTCTACCACTGGCTATGGTGGCAAGCTTTGCTCAGAAGGTAAGGCCCTCTTCCCTGTTCCTCTGTTGGAGACCTACTCAGTGAGTTGGGTGAAGGCCAAGAGCCCTGACAGAAACCAGATCTATCGCTGAAGTGCATCTTTAGCTGCATGTTAGCTAATCGGGTCCTTTTCCCAAGGAGCTGGTTAAAATCCTTTGCTGGCTCTCAATGCAAAATTCATCAGATCTCAGCAGAATCCTGGCTACTCCCATCATCCTGGGCTTCTCACTCAAACGTCTGGCTGTACTCAAAGGGCTGGAAGGAGTGGCTACAGAACCTGTGCCCAGCTAGGCTCCTTCAGCAGCACCGCTGAGCAGGATCAACACAGGGCAAGACATCAGACAGAAACGGGCAAAGTGGTTATCTCTGTCCCTCTTGATCCCTTGAGAATTGGACCCTTGGGGATGGAGGGGAAACTTCCCATTACTTCCTCCTTATAAAGCCCAGCATAAGGAATGTCTATGCAGAGAAGAATGAGGGTGGATAGGTTGCAGGCCCATCCTTGGCTCCACCGTTAACCCAGCCCTTCTGCTGTGCCCCTCCTCCCACAATGTGGAGGCATCTGCGCATGGGCTGTCTCACCTCCTCATTCTAGCACTGGGATTTTTCTTATGGAGTTCCCCTTTCCTGCCCTCTGCTCTCCATGCTTGAGAATGGTACAGAAAGGCGTGCGGGGGTGCATGCGCGCGCGCACACACACACACACACACACACACACACACACACACACACGACAGGACTCTTGTCCAGTCAAGCCTCTGAGGGAGCTGGAAATACTAAGCATAACCTTGGATAATGTCCCAAGTTCAACAACAACTTTTCAGGGAGAGGGAAGAAGGGTCTCGTGTCCAAAGGCTTAGGCTGCCTTCTCCTTATTCACCAAATTCTGACTGTTTGGGATTAGAGCTGAGCAGTGGCCCAGACTTTACTTTAAATCTAGATTGCTGGACTCGCTAAAGGGCTACATTTCAGTAGGAAGAAACACTGAAGCAGCCAAGTGTGTGAGAACTGGCCATACGGGTGTGTGTGTGTGTGTGAGTGTGTGTGTGTGTGTGTGTGGTGGGGGGAGGGGTTGGGATGAGTAAGAGGCAAGGAAGTCACAGTTCCTCCCATCCATTTTGAGTTAAGCCCTGGATTCTTCTAGAGATGTTTGTGTTGCCATCTCAGGCTGGTCACTTCATGGAGGTGGTGGGACGGTGTAGGGCAGAACAGTGATTCTCAACCTTGGCTGCACGTAGGATCAGCGGGAGAAGTTTGACAACTCTCAGGCCATAGCAAGGGCCAATTTACTCAGAAGTTCGTTGGAGGTGGGATCCAAGCATCTGTATATATTTGAGGCTTCCCAGGTGATTCTATCATGCAGCCAAGTCGGGCAACCAACGGGTCAAAGGAGGCCAGGTGGATGGGGCCAGGTAAGCGTCTTAGCCCTGACTCCTAGGATCTCTTTATTGAGGTGAGGCTCCACTGCCTGGGGATTTATAATGAGAAATAGTGTCTTCAGGTATTCTTCAAACTTTCCCCGAACAGCTGAACCCCTAGCGTAGGTTGTAGTTGATAAGAACTTTAGTTAATAGTAGCTATTAAAAATTCTTTTATAATCAAAACTAAATTTATTTCACAGGTGCTATATGCTGAAGAGTAGGACACTTTCGGGGTCTCGTTGGAGGTCTCTACGTAGGTTATGCATGGGCCATCATAGGAGCGTCCCTGGGTCTCTGCTGCTTCTTTTCTATACGGGGTTGGGCATCGTATCACCTTCCTTTGGATGGGCTACAGGGGCGGCAGATACAAGACCTGCCTGTCATCCTTTTCTGTTTTTTTCCCCCCGTTGAACCCATTGGGAAAAGGGGTGGGGAAGAGGGGCCAAGCCGACCCCAACCCACAAAGCCACTTTGGGAATGTAGTTATTGAAGCACTTCTCACAAGCAGGTGCCTTTTGGAGCTGACTGCTGTTCCAAAGCTTCTTGCCTTTGGAGAAAGTTCTGCCTGAAGATGCTGACATGATCACTTGCTTTTCATTCGCCCAAAGGATCTGTTCAGTTCTCAGAACTTGTATTGAAAGCTGATGTTCTTCCTTTCTAGGGACCAGGGTGTTTGCAAGTATGTTGTTAACTTGCTGATTATCCCTGATTGCATTTTTTTTTGTGTGTGTGTTTAAAAAGAACTCATTTCCTCCGGGCAGGTCTGGATCAGCATTTTTCTGCAGGAAGAATCTCTATACTGTCTATGTATACAATTTGTCTTCTCTCTCTCTTTTTTTGTGTTGTGTTTGTGTGTGGTCTACAGCAAAATTTCTTTGAAGCAGATTGAAGATGATGTTACAATATGTATATTTTAATAATAGTTCTTTCTACAGGGTTCAGAGCATCTCTTGGCTGTGGATTGATACTTCTGCCTGTAGAAGACAAACACACAGCTTAGCTCACTTATTTTCCTGATGTGTGACTAGAGTAAATAAACTGTGTAGTAAGAGGAACATGCGGTTGGCGTGGAACAGAGCAGTGCAGAGGTCAAGGCGAGGGTGGCTGTGGGGGAAGTATCCGACTTTACTGTTGATAACTTGGAGCCTGTTGATCCCGTTAATTGCTATAATTTCTAATCAATCACAAAAAATAAATGCATCACAGGCTTTTAGAGAATATCTGTTCTCTCCACACATAGTTAATTTTTAGAGTAAATGAGAAAAACTCACCTGTAACATATTAAGGGGGAAAGAAATCACAGCAGCTGCTGAGTGTCAAGCAGATCTGCATAAAGCAAGATAAATAGCCTAAACAAGTGCCTGCCCGTTTTCCTCAAGACAATGTGGTGAAGCAGGCGGTGAGCATGTATCCACCCCTCCCCCCTTTGAGTCGCGCAGGTCACAGCAGTCAGTCCTGTGTCCCAGGCCTCTGGTTGTCCCGATTTGCAGGATGGGCCCGACCGCTTGATTGCGTGAGGGCTTGCACCAGGTCTGGGAGATTCGTCTTGTACTTCACACTTTAGCATTTCAGGAGCAGGAAGAGCTGACCGGGCTCCTGCAGCTTCAGATGGATGTGGTCAGGGCCTGCTGGAGGCACTCTCTGTGGTCTGTTCGTTCCTAGCAGGTTGGCAGAGTTGATGTTTGCTCGGCCTGCCTGGCTTTCTGTGCCTCGCTCACTCCAAAATGCATCCAGGCTGCATCTCAGGAAGAAGGCACAGAAGGGCCCACCTCTTTTATGGGCTTCAGGCTGTTTTCATCCCCTGTTGGGTGTCTAGGTCTTACCCAGAGGACACCAGAGATAGCTGCCATGGAGAGTTGGGCATAGCGGGGAGAGGTCCTGGATACCACGTCTTCTCTTTCGTGTGGAGAAAGGCTCTTAGCGCCGGCTGCAGACTCCACTTCACGCAGCCTGCACGGCAAGACCGCATTCCAGGACTCCCAGGGCAATTACTGGTCGCACTGAACATTCCTGGCGCGTGACAGAGGGAGAAGACGTCTGGATTTTTACTTCCAGGTGTTAATGTTTATGTAGAAAATATTTTGGTGCTTAACTTCTGATTTGCTCATGTTGTCATTTACCCTTTCCTTTTCAGTTGTGTTCTTGGAGGACAGAAGAAGTGCAGCTAATTCAAAGTGGTGCTAAAATTACATATATATCCGCTTTGGGACTCAGTTAGGCTACGGCACAGCCCATTCCCCTGGGGTGTGTTTGGTGCAGTCTGTCCTGTTCTGGGCAGCCTTGAAGCTCACTGCACAACAGGGAGGGATCCTGAGCTCCCTCTAGAGAGCAGGTCTCTCATGGGTCCCTGAGAGTTTGTCATTACCTGAAAATGAGTCTACACCTGGTTGTTTATTTTTCATCCATTCTTAGTTACGAATGTGCATGTTTTGAGTTTCTCAACAATCTTGTGGTCATGCAGAATTGATTCATTCCCAAGGTATATACATTTCAGTGCTAGCCACCCCCTGAAGAGTTTATTTAGTATGATGTCAGCCTGTTTCAGGTGGGCTGGGGCCAGGGAAAGTTGGAGAAGGCCTCCCAGGTTGACCTCTACTCCCAAACCTCATAAATGGGCTAGCTACCTTTTCCTGCTGACACGGGCAGGTGCACAAACCAGAAGCTGCTCGTCTTGAGTCTCAACTCTAAAGTTGTCAGGTGTTGGGATCCTACAGTGAAGTGTAGTGGTAGGTGTTGGTGACGAGGCTAGATCTTATAAGCACCCTGTTGAGTGGGGCCCGCTAGTCTCCCATCCCCCATCCCTCCTACTGTCTGCAGCTGACATCCTACTCCAGTTGGTTTGATTGATGGCTCAACGCTACTGTGTGGCCTTGGCATGCCTTCCTGAAAGTTAATTTTAATCACTTTTCTTTTATTGAGAATTCTGTGACTCTTCCCCCATTTCTCAAAGCCAGGAGGACTAGGAAGGAATGGTATTCCCAGAGGAGGTGCTTACCTGAGCATTTACCAAGGGTCAGAGAGAGGAGGTGCTGGAGTTGGTATCAGGGATTGCCACAGCCCGCTGGGCCCTCCTGCTTAGGGCACTGTGTAAAAGCACAGTCATCTCCCCGCCCCCTGCCCAGTGCGTGTCCTGCCAGAATTATTACTGGCTTTGTTCCTAACCTGTGTCAGCCCTGAAAGGCCTGGAGGATGGGGGGCTGGAGGGGCGTGATGCAGAGTCCGAGAGTAAGGGCTAACTCCTTTCAGCATCCTTCTCCCTGATATGGGGCCCGTAGCAGGGAAGCAAGGCCTTAAAACACACACAAAGGAGGTCTGCTGCGTCTGAGTCGTGGTTCCCCACCCGCATTTGGGCTTAGGTGGGACCAGCCCAGCCAGCAGGGGCTGTCGCTAAACGGAGCCTGAATAGGGGTCTGATTGCTCCTTTTTCCTCCTCTCCTCCTGATTACCAGATGAGATTTCCTGGGTATGCTGCATGCTAAATGGTAGAGCAGCCAGCCGCCTGCCACTTGCTCCAATAATCCCTCTTTCAACTGCTCAGGGAAGAGCAATTTTTCACCCTCTCCCCCTCAATAGCATCTCTGACCCCTTTGAAGAAACAAGACTCTCTTCCTTGTTTCCCCTTCGGTGGGGTGGGCGGCCCCTTTCCTTTGCGGAGCCTGCGCACCAGCTGCAGGCCGCGAAGGGGGTGGGTGGGTGCGTGGGTCTGCGTGATGCTTCAGTCCAAATTCAGCGGCCTTGAGGGTCGGCAGGCATTTTGCCAGGAGCCTTGAGTGGCACATGAACTTGCATTTGCATTTGGTAATGAGACACCACAGGCCCAGCGCTGGGGGCTAATTATCTTCAAGTCCCCTATCTCCCTTTGCAGGCTGCCCTGAAAAGATGGCTTCCAGGTCCTAAGACAGCTGACCATCAGCTGGGTCCTCTCTCTCCTTCCCAGGACGGAAGAGGTGGAGTGGGGACTGTACTTGGGGGGTGGGGCTGGAGCGCCTTCCCTGACCACTCCCATTGCGCTGTAGAGCGTGTCCAGGTCAGTGAGGCCCAGAGATGGAGCTACAGTGAGAGAGGGTTTGGACAGGACCCTGAAGGTCAGGCGGTCTTCCTTGGACAAAAACACTAATAAGGTGACCAACTTTTTTACAATGAAAAGGAGGACAAAAATAAATTGAAGAAAAATAATATCGTAAATAAAAGAAACATTTTATTCATTGCAACAGTAATATACTATAATATGATAAATGCATAATAAAGGCATTTGTAATATTTTATATTGTAATTATGCTTACATGCCTATTAATTTTTAATAATAATTGTAAGAAAAAGTACTCATTTAGATACAAATACGTCACATCACACGCAATGGATCGACTCTGCATCAATCGAATACAGACATTTATAGATTTGTTTTTCAATATCAAAAAGGAGGACATGTAGGAGGACACTTTTTAGGGAGAATGGAACTTGCAGAAGGAGAGCTGTCCTCCCTAAAGGAGGACGATTTGTCACCTTAACAGTAATGATATTATTGCTGTTACTGTTACTGAATATTATGTGCCTGACATCCTAGGTTCTGTGAGCTGTCTCTTCGAATCCTCACAGCACGCCTCTGTTGATCTCATTAACTAGCCCCATTGTGTAAATGAGGAATCTGAGAAGCTGAGACGTTTGGAGCTTGAACAAAGTTTCGTGGAGTGGTTAAGGGCACGGCTTCTGGAGTGAAAGAGATTTGGATTTAATTTTGGAATCATCCACTTATGAGTTGTATGTTTGTGGAGAAGGTTTGGAAGTTTCAGTAACCTCATAAAAAAAATAATAATAGCTAACAGTCATAGGGTACTCATTCCATGCCTGGACTGTCTTCACAGCTTTGCATGTATTAGCTCTCCTACTCCTCACAACCACTCTTGACTCACTTAATTGTTATTCACACTTTGTAGATAAGGATGTTGAGGGGCAAGAGATTAAATGACTCATCCAAGGTCACACAGCTAAGAAGAAGCAAAGCTGGGCTTTGTGTCTAGGCATCTAGGCAGTCTGGCTTCAGAGCCCACGCTCCTAAAAGGTATGCTATCCTGCCTTGCAGCGATGCAGGGATAAGAAATCAGATGTTATGAAGTTGTTGAGAGCATGAAATGAGACACAATGTATGAAGTTATAAGCACAAACTCTGGGATAGAACAGGTCCTGACTCTGGACTGTTGGTCCCCGGATGTGCCTAAGAACAAACTTCGTGTCGATCTGGTTTCATAGGTTGGGAGCTTTCCTTTGAGCCCCTCTCCCCTCAATTTCTATTTTCCTTCATCTCAGTTTAAATGTGGAAGAGAGAAAAGGAGGGGATTTCAGGAGGGTATAGAATCCAACTTCATTGCCATTTGCCCCTGCCTAAGAGGATAGGCTCACTGAGCGTGGGTTGTGCCTCCTGGACTGTCTTCAGAGCTCTTTGGGTACCAGCTGGTGTTCTGGTGCACGCAGCAACCCGATGGAGTGGGGAGGGTGACTGGTGTTCTGGTGCACACAGCAACCCGCTGGAGTGTGTGTGTGGGGCGACTGGTGTTCTGGTGCACACAGCAACCCGATGGAGTGTGTGTGTGTGGGGGGCGACTGGTGTTCTGGTGCACACAGCAACCCGCTGGAGTGTGTGTGTGGGGCGACTGGTGTTCTGGTGCACACAGCAACCCGATGGAGTATGTGTGTGTGGGGGGCGACTGGTGTTCTGGTGCACACAGCAACCCGATGGAGTGGGGGGGGGGGCGACTGGTGTTCTGGTGCACACAGCAACCCTCTGGAGTGGGGAGGGCGACTGGTGTTCTGGTGCACACAGCAACCCTCTGGAGTGGGGAGGGCGACTGGTGTTCTGATGCACACAGCAACCCGATGGAGTGGGGGGGGGGGGGGCGACTGGTGTTCTGGTGCACGCAGCAACCCGATGGAGTGGGGGGGGGGGCGACTGGTGTTCTGGTGCACGCAGCAACCCGATGGAGTGGGGGGGGGCGACTGGTGCTCTGGTGCACACAGCAACCCGCTGGAGTGGGGGGGGGGGGCGACTGGTGTTCTGATGCACACAGCAACCCGATGGAGTGGGGGGGGGCGACTGGTGTTCTGGTGCACACAGCAACCCGATGGAGTGGGGAGGGCGACTGGTGTTCTGGTGCACACAGCAACCCGCTGGAGTGTGTGTGTGTGTGGGGTGACTGGTGTTCTGGTGCACACAGCAACCCGCTGGAGTGGGGGGGGCGACTGGTGTTCTGGTGCACACAGCAACCCGATGGAGTGGGGGGGGGGCGACTGGTGTTCTGGTGCACACAGCAACCCGATGGAGTGGGGGGGGGCGACTGGTGTTCTGGTGCACACAGCAACCCGATGGAGTGGGGGGGGGGCGACTGGTGTTCTGGTGCACACAGCAACCCGATGGAGTGGGGGGGGGGGCGACTGGTGTTCTGGTGCACACAGCAACCCGATGGAGTGGGGAGGGCGACTGGTGTTCTGGTGCACACAGCAACCCGCTGGAGTGGGTAGGGCGGGCCTTGCCGTCCCACTGAAAAGGTGAGGGGACCAGACCTGAGCTGGCTTTGAACCTGTTGTGGGTAGAGGGTTGGAGGGCAGGTGTCTCTGGGACCTGAGAGCCCAGCTTCCCCACCATGGCATTTCATGTCTGCTTCAGGCTCCCTTCTCAATTAGCACAAATGGCCTGTGTCTCCATGGTGAAATGAAGCGTTGCCTCCCTGGATGCTGTTGATAAGCAAAATGTCAAGCTCCTGGTATAGGAGGTTATCAGCTAGGCCAGTCCCAGGAGACATGCTCCTCCCTGTCAGAGAGGAAGAGAGACGATGAAAGCGTGAGCGTGAATGAAATGAACGATTTGGCGTATTCGGTCATCACCCTGAAGGCCCTGGTTTGAAGTCAAGTGCCTGGGATTGGACTTCTCAGTCCCGAAGTAGTTGGAGCAAACCACACCACCCCAGAGCATCCCTGGACAGCCGGACCTCTGCAGGCCTACCTTTGGTTTCCCAGGGGCCAGGAAGTACCCAGCACCCAGCCCAGGGTCGGTGGTAAATGACAGAGCTCCCGGGTCACTCTCTCAGATGCCTGTTTGTTCTCCTGTTCCCTTTGACTCTCTCCACAGATAACACATCCAAACTCCCTTTCTGTGTTTCTTCTCTTTTCCTCTGTGTGTGTGGAGGGGGGGGGGGGGGGGGTGGGGGAGATTATCACAGAGGCGGATTGACCGTGAAACTGACATTTTTATATATCCTCACTCATATGGTCCCTTCCCAAGGCCCCACACCTCACTTTGCATTTATAATTTCTTTTTTTCTTATGGAATCCCCAATGTGAGAAGCTCCCGGCCCCAGCTCTGCGGATCCGCCTCTGTTAAGAGGATGTGTTGCTGTCGGTGACAGCAATGTTGCTCTGGGTGTTTGTGTGATTCCCTGATGACCTACGACCCTTCATCACAGACGAATTTTCCTTCACTTCATAACCTATCGGGCAGGAAGAGCCCTGGAGAGGGAGTGTGGGAGGTTGGAAGGCATATAGGAATATGGTTTGGGAGGGCATGGGGGTAGGAGGACACATCTCGGTTAGCTAGTGGGTAAGGAGAGGGTGTGTTTGGAAATGTTTGCAGTAGGTTGATGGTAGATTTAGAGGAACAAACTGGTGTTTAAATAGAGGGAACGCCCCAGTCTCTCTCCTGAGATTTTCCCAGCTGAAGGTGCGGTGTTTGGTTGCCAGAGCTCAGCGGGGGGCTGTGTTACAGGTGACAGGCTGTGGCTGACGGAGGGGAAGCAGGCGGCCTGGTTCTGCAGGCCTGTCTCCGTGATCTATTTGGGAACTGACAGTGCCAGTGGGTTGTCATTACCGCTGTTGTTCTCCAGAAATTGATGTCTTTGGGTGACCTATTTAAAAGCAATACAGGGCCCCCTTTAAATGTGTCATTTTCTATATCTGCTCTCATACCTCTGCTGATATTCACAATGTTCCTAAGTAATGTATTTCCCAAAGTTAAAAAAATTTTTTTAACCCAATAACCAGTACCAGCAGTTTTTAAAAACAAATTGATCTCATAGTCATCCAGGCAAACCACCCAGCGCAACTCTGATAAAACTGACTTTGCATGTGGTACTCAAAACTGTGAATGCCTTCAGCTCTTCCGGGCAGGAGTGGGGGTGGGGGACGCTGTACTCTGTCAGGCTGTGCGAGGGCCTGAAGATGTGGAGATAAAAGAGAGGCAGCAACAGGAGCTGTAGGCAACTTGAAGCTCCTGGCTTAAGCTGTAAAATGCATTTAGGATTCTTTTGGTTTTACTGAGCCTTGTATTTAAGTACAGTATCTTTGTAGCTAAGAAAATGACCCTGGGGAGCTTCGCCTTCAAGTTTCTCCATGAAACTCTGTGCATCTGATCCTCTCCTGATAATTCTGCCCCTCGCCTGCCAGTTTGGCTCTCCTGAAGCGGTCCTGTTTGCCGGTGACTGAGTCTCAGGAGTCCAGTGGTTGCTGGCAGCGCCAGGGCTGGTGTTTCCACTCTAGCGGGCAGTGTGGTCCAGGCAGTTCTACAGCCTCTCCCCCAGGGATGATGGGCAATGTGCCGCCCCAGCCTCTGGGGAACGAAGACAGTGCAGTGTGAGGGTACAGCTTACTCCCTTCATGAGCTGCTTCCAAATAAAAACAAGAACCCCACGTGTGAGGAGGGACAGCTGAAGTCACTTCTGTGTGATCCAAACAGTGGAAAAGGGCTGACAAAGCTGGGAAGTTATTGGACACTCGTGTCCCGTGCTCCTTCCTCGTTCTCTCAGGCCTCTTTCCTGTCGGGAGGGGATCCTGGCTCTCCTGTGGTTAGCCTCAGATGGCCGAGGGAATGGGGCAGAGTGGGTTCCAAGGCCCCTTGCCCATGGAATTCTTAAAAAGATTAGTCGCCCCGCAGTGTATTTGCTTGATTTGGGCTGGGAAATACAGGGCTGGAGTTCAGGCCGAGGCAGTGTTCTGGGGGCCCTTCCATAGTTTTCTCCTGGTGCAGAGGAGAAGTCCTCTGTCTGGGATGATGCACACAGATCCCAGGACCCGCATAGAAGGCAGCGCGGCGTTTCTGTGGCCTCCTGGCCGTGGCTTTGCCCTGGGTGTTGCGCGGGAAACCCAGGCACATTGTAAAGAACCATGAAATAATAAGTTTGGAGGGAATTTTAAAGGTCTTTGCAGCAAACTGCTCATTTCCCATCTCTTCCACTGAACCCCCACACCACCCCCAGTCCACGGCAGGGATAGGGGCTCAGTGCTTTCCAAGGCAGCATGATGTGTCTCTGATTACTGCTCTCAGGGAGCTAGCTCTCCCTACATCGGACCAAAATCAGCTTCCCAGCCGCTTCCTCACTGGTCCTCCATCTAACGAAAGCAATCTGACCTTTGCAATGGGCCTTGTGGGTGAAGGGGATGGGTGGTTCATAACATTTGTGGGTGATGCTTCGTAGGAAATAACCCTCGTGTGAAGGTAAAATTCATAAGGGATCCTCTAAAATGGAACTAGCCATGCACACACCACCGAGTTACTTAGAATTAACTGCTTGTGATAAATCTTAAACAACGGGGGAGGCACTGATGTGGGAAGAGAGTCTGAGGTAAGCAGGTGATTCATACTCCAGTCATTCTGATCCTAGGGAGCTCGTGCTCTGAAGGATTCATGGTTAGCCCATCTCTGGCTTTATTACCTGTGCTTCATTTCGTCCCCTAAGATGTCCCATCTTCCTCCATACACGGCTAGCTTTCAGCATCTCTGAGTTCCCAAGGAGCCCCCTAGAAACCTCTAATTGCTCGGCCGTAAGATGAGAGGCTCCAGAATGCTGTGGGACAGAGAAAATGGAACCGGGTTGGACTTGCTTGGCAAGCCCATCCTGGCAGCCTGGGCCAGACACCCCAACAACTATCAAGATTTTGCTAAAAAGCCTAACAGGATGCTTAAAATAAAAGACAAAGGCCTGAGCTGGAGCGATGTTGAATAGCTGCTCCCGGAAACTGGCCTTGGAAGTGTAAGCCTTGTTGGAGAATGCTTCCTACTCTGCCAGGTTGCCCGGGGTGGCCCGTGATCTTGGCACTGCTGGGCAGAAGTTTCCGAGGGACAGGGATTAGGCAGGGCTGGAAGATGTTATTCCCATGTTGGCATAGACTGGAATTCCCTCCTGCACCCCAAGGGGGATGAAGCTAGTCTTGGCTCTTGGCCATCTTCCCATTGATAGTCCTTTTACTGACGCTGCAGCAAAGAAAAGAGACTCTGTCTTATAATTTTGTGGTGTAAAATAGTTTACTTTGAGGAGCAAAGCCCACAGATATCATGTTGAGTCCCAGCATTGAAATGTACCCAGTGTCACTGACTTCCACTCTGAGGTCTCACTGTCCACGGACCCCATAGAGCCAGGCTCCATGGACCCCAATTATGTGTGGGGAAATGGACCTGACCAGCTCACAGTCATGGTAATGGCCACATGGGAAGATGATTGGGTTTTAGTTGCTGTAGAAACTTTGCTCTTTGCTTATTCTGATGTTGAGTTTTCAGCCTGATGTTAATGCAGATCGGGGCTATTTTTTCCCCTAGTAGAATATATAACCAGTGGCTACATTTTAATATGTCTCTTGGCTCCCTTTGGCTTTCACATCCCTAATGCAAGTCACAATGGCTTAGCTGGGTTTCCCAGTTCCTGTGGTAGGAACACATGTGGAGAGGTACACTTTATGAGAACTCTAAGACAGGAAATCAAGGCGGAACCCTGTTTCCCTTTGTTAATTACTGCACGTACAGGCTTGGGGGCTAAATGCCACATCTCTGGTAGCTGAAAAAAAGCAGGTGCTCAGTAAATGTTCATTGCCTTAATAAAGCACATTGTGCGTGTGCGTGTGTGTGAGTATGCATTCATGCTTCATACGCAGACACACCTGTGTTTATGTATATGTGTGTATTTTCTCATTAACATGTCTAACGGATGGAGGCAGGGTCCCAGGAATGTGAGCTCAGTGATGGCTGTTATGTAATTGAATCAGTGGGATAGATAGGACTTGGACCACAGTGGCGTGGACCACCATGGAAATGCTTTCCGTCTTTTAATAGGAAAAGTGGTGTGTTTACTGTGGGAAAGTTTTCAGTGAATCTGTGTCAAGCACCTACACAGTTCACCTGGTTTGAGCTAGCTGAGGACAGGCTAGAAAAGACTTTTTTGTTGTTGTTGTCGTTTACAAACCAATGGTTTCCTGTAACAATTAGAGGCAGCAGCCAGCCTGGGACCATGTAAATGTGTGCGGAATGGCTGTTTCAGGCAGGCATGTTGTTGTCACTGGAGATGGAGAGGCCCCATTAGCTCCTGTGGATTCCCTAGAGGAGACAAGGCTCGCTGGGGACAGGATAATTATCCTCGGGTATGGGAAGAGCTGCTGCAGAGAGGAGGTAGTGTATACAGGGCAAAGAGACTTGAAGGGACCAGAGCTACAGAGGAAGAATTTTGATGCCTTAGAGCTGTTGGACCATGAAATACATAGCTTTGCCGAGTCTTGTCATTGGAAGGGATGCAGCAGGTTCTGAAGTGACACCCGTCAGGAGTGTGTGCTGGTGTGTGTGTGCCTCCAAATCAAGGACTCCATGGTCCTGGGATCTCAGCAGCCTAGTCTGCTATTGTTTGATCATATACATCCTCTGCCTTTCAGGGGGTGGGGAAATTATTCTCTAGATCAATGGCCTTGAGAAGGGGTCACATGCAAGACCATTCTTTGGGAATAGAAGAAAGAAACAATAAAATGTATGGTTCACTTATATGCAAATTATTTATAAATAAATAGACATCTATTGGAAGAACATAGTAAAATTATTTTTTTCTAAAGGGGAATTCTGCCAGAAAGGTCTGGAGGTCACATATGTCTACATTTCTCTTTAATCAGTTATAGTTACTCTCGGCTTCCTGTTGAAATCTCTCGCCCCCTGGGGCTCGCAGCTTCCAGGTGGAGCTTTGGCTGATGCCAGATATGTTCCTGACTCCAGTGGTGTGTGGGGGGCTCCTCTACTCTGCCTTTCACCCTGCACGTGGTGGTTGTGGTTATCCCGGCCAGGTGATTTTGGAGGGCCCCACGGGAAGGTACTGCGGTTACACCTCCCTTTTTCTGAGGCCTCACTGTTCAGAATTGCTAATATAGAGGGCCCCTGGCTTACAGTGATTCTGTTTATAATTTCCTTGACCTTACAATGGTGTGAAAGTGATAGCATTCAGTAGAAACCACACTTTGAATTTTGGCCCTTCCTTGGGCTACAACATTCTCTTGTGATGCTGGGCAGCGTCAGCGTGGCCACAGTCCCACCACGTGGTAATGGCTGATACTGTGTTTATTGTGTTGGATAATTTGCCTAACTCCAGGCAATGTAATGTAACTGTTCTGAGCACATTTAAGGTAGCCTGAACTCCCTATGCTATTTGGGTAGGTTGGGTGTATTAAGTGCATTTTCAAGTTATGAAATTTTCAATTTAGGATGGGGTTGATTGGGACTACTATTCCACAGCCTCTTTCAGCGGAAAAGTCAAGGTATTGATGGGGCAGCTTTGGGATGTGTAAGAGAACAAAGTCTTTGAAGTATCTTTGGGCATTAGCAAAGCAGTTGGTGATATATAATGGTCGTGTTCATTGGACTAAGACGTCTGTTTATTGGAGTAACTTCATTCTTCTAATATTCATGGCATGAGTGCCTCTTAGTACCAGTGTGGTCTCTGCTCTTGAGGAGCTTGTGGTCTAGTTGGGAAGCCTGCCAGGAAAACCGGTACAAAACACATTGGAGCTGTTAATATACCAGGTAGATGTTTGTAGAATAGCTTGAAAGGGAGTGTTCCGCCCTGGCCTGGAAAGAGCATTCACCTGGAATGCCAGGGTCTCCTGCTCAACCCCATGGTTGCCAGCTGGCCCCAAGGGCACTTGTTCAAGCCCAGGTCAGGGCACGTATGAGAAGCAGTCAATCCACAATTAAGTGGAATAATGAGTTGGTGCTTCTTTCTCTCTCCCTCCCTCCCCCTTCCTCTCTCTTAAAAATTAATGGAGGAAAATAAAAAAAGGAGTGTTGCACGCTGCTTGGGGTGGGGGGTCAGGATGAAGGAAATCTCACAGTGGAAACTCTTGGGCTAGACTTGGGAGCTTTATTTAGTAGCCTGGAAGGAAGGGGCATTCAGGGCCACCCTATGAAATAGCAGGGTGCTATTTCTAGCAGTTGGCAGTAGTTTATGTGGCTGATTTGAAGGACTAAGGCCCATGGAGAATAACAAAAGAAAGAGTCAGGCGGGTCTTAACCACTATGTGAGGATTTTGGACGTTATTTTTTTCTGCAGTTGGGAGCCATCAGAAGTTTTTAAGTTGAGTAGTGACAGTCAGACTTGAATTTTAGAGAGATGGCTGTTGGGGCAGTTTACACAATGGAGTGGCTGGTGATTAGGGGGCTGTTGTATGGTTGGGGTGAGTCTATACTGGTGTACAGGGTTGGGGAGTAGTGATGGAGGAAGCGTCAACTGCGGAGATGTTAAAGAGAGAAACTTAGTCATTGGAAAGGCAGAGACTTTTAGTAATTTGGGGCTCAGGCTGCTAGGCTCTGACACGCACTAGCTGTGCAAACTTCGGTAAAGGAGTTCTCTATGTTTCAATTTCACCATCTGTGAAATGGGGATAATAGTGCCCATCATTTAGGATTGCTAGGAGGTTTAAAAGCTAGTGCACATAGAATGCTTAAGAACAATGCCTAGCACACAGTAAACATTCAGTGAATGTTAGCTATTCTTGTAAATTATTAATGATTACCAGTTACTATTAAAGAAGGGGAAGGAGGAGCTTTGATAACATGCTGTTTTGGTTGTAGGTATAACTAGGACCGGAAAGTCTGTGGGAGGAGTATACTTGGTGAAGGCAGGGGAAAGATAGTAATATTTGGTTTGTCTATATCCTGACATCCTCAGAACCTGTAGGACAGTGGCAGGGAGGTGGGCAGAGGCAGGTAGAAGCAATGGTTCTGCTAGGGAAGAGGTTGGGCTGAGCCAGATGTCAGCATTGTTGTTTGATAGGGTGAGGGAAGGCTTACACATGTATATGGTTGTACAGGCAAGGAGTATAATTGAAAGGTGAAGAAAGCTAACCTTGAAACCTTTAGAAACCTTAATATTTAGTACAGTAGAAGTAAGAAATCCATGATGGATTAAAGCAGATGACTTTAGAAGGTGGAGAAGGAAATTAGGAATAAAAGTTCTTTTAAATTCCTCACTGGTCAAACAATGGAAAAGTACAACTTCTCAACTTGACCGAAGTGGGGGCATGCATTTGAATGCAATAAAATAGTATAAAAATTACATAATTTAGTTTCAAAACAATTCACTTCGCTCTTTTTTCTACCTTCACTTTAGTGAGGTAACTGGGAAAATTTCTGCAAATAGAAATTTGAGGAAACACAAATAGAAACTTATGTCTCATGTATTGATGCTGAACCTGAGAATTTTGGATGCTCTTCTCACAATGGAGTTTCTAGCTCCTAGGGCATCAGAACCCAGTGGGAATCAAGGACTCGCGATCTGAAGGAATAAAACCCAGAGAAATGAGATGACTTGCTCAAGATCAGCACGTTGGCATTCTGGTTTGCACGTTGTTTTTCTTTGAGACCATGTCTCTTAAACATGAAATGCATTGGCTACATTTTTCTTGGAGTTGTGTATCAAACTCTCATGGGGGGGGGGGTGGTGCCAGCACTGATGCTCAGCTCAAAGCCACCCGCCGTCTCCTGGTGTTGGGGAGGAGAGTCCTCTGACTCTGTTCTCTGTGAGCTCAAAGAACAGACCCCCCAGAGCAGAGGTGTGGAAGCCCCTGACTCAGCAGCCAGGAATGTAAGTGCTGGTAATGAACTCACTTGTGGTTTCTCTATCTCTGCCCAAGGCTGGGGCGCTTGGAAAGAAAACGAAATACTTTCTTAAGGAAATCGAGGTTCATTTCTGGTTGCCTGCCTCCTGCCTTTCTCCTGTTTCCAGCTCTCCAGGGCTGGGGTTGGTGGCGGGGGCGTGTTCCGAATGCTTGCTGTGCGTTCCAGTTTTCCAGGAATTTCAGGACACAGGAATTTTCACCCAGCTGTGTTGTGTATTGCTATTCAGCAATCTGAAGTTGCTTATCCAGCGTAAGTCAGAATGGGGAGCCGAGGGAGGAAGGGGAACGCCTTCAAACATTTTTCTAAGCAGAAGAAATTGAGGTGTTAGGGGCCCAGCTGGCCTGTGATGGGAACCGAGAAATGGAGCCTACGTGAGCATGCATGCTCACATGAAATCTCTTACTGAAACACGGCGATGCTTTTTGAAAAGTACCTTTTCCACCTCCTACAACAATAGCATTCAGTTACTGAGGGCCCACTGTGTGTCACGTGCGCTGGGCGTAGAGTGATGAATAAGACAGGTGTGCCATCATGCTTAATTAATCATGCAATTATTAGTGATGGATGTTTTTTTTTTTTTATTTTATTTTTTTAATGGGGCGACATCAATAAATCAGGATACATATATTCAAAGATAACATGTCCAGGTTATCTTGTCGTTCAATTATGTTGCATACCCATCACCCAAAGTCAGATTGTCCTCTGTCACCTTCTATCTAGTTTTCTTTGTGCCCCTCCCCCTCCCCCTTTCCCTCTCCCCCTTCCCCCGTAATTACCACACTCTTATCAATGTCTCTTAGTTTCGCTTTTATGTCCCACCTACATATGGAATAATACAGTTCCTGGTTTTTTCTGATTTACTTATTTCACTTCGTATAATGTTATCAAGATCCCACCATTTTGCTGTAAATGATCCGATGTCATCATTTCTTATGGCTGAGTAGTATTCCATAGTGTATATGTGCCACATCTTCTTTATCCAGTCAAGTGATGGATGTTTTGAAAGGAGAAGCATAGGGTAACAGTGACCTCTTCACACCTAGCACAGCAAAGACTGTGAAGTTCAGAGGTGGGATTACCGCACTCCAAGGAATCACAGGGTTCCAGGCTTTGTTGGGACCCAGTTTTCAGGCCAGCTCTCCCCCAGTTTGCTAGGCAAGGATCACAGGTAGAGCCTGTGGACTTAGGGCTGAGTTTCAGTTAGTGCCCACATCTGGTCATATTATTGAGTATTGCCTCAAAGATCCCATCTTAATTTCATGGAAATCTTAAGATTTATCACCTGCTTATTTTGATTGACTAACTTTAATGATGATGATGGTGATGAGTTACTTCTCATGAAGTGATTTCTACATGTTAGGCAGTAGGGTAAGTGTTTTCAAAAGTAACTTCCTTTAATTCACCCAACCACTTCTACCAGGAGGTTCTACTATTGTTTTCCAGATATTATAGATGAGAGAACTGAAGTTGAAGAGAGAAAGCAATCTATCTGCCAAAGAAACAGGTCTGGGCTTTGATCTGGAGCTTGAGCTCTCTCTCACCTCACTCTTCCCCCTCTTCAACCTGGCATTAAACAGTGGCTCCTAAGGCCATCGATAGCCCAACCCTATTCTCTGCTGGCCCAATGGGGTACCTTTAGTATGCAAGGTACCACTTTCTTCTCTTCACCCACTAACTTCTGACCTTTTCCGTCTCTGCACAGGACTGATTTTGATCCTGATTCAGACACCTGTTGCAAAGAGAAACATATATACAAACCATGCTGGGCACTCTACTTCCCTACTTCTTATCTTTGGTGTTTTATCCTGGCCCATGCGCCATTTCGTTCAACCATGAACTACTTGAATGAGAATCCGGTATTTTCTCAATCTTTTGTAACCCATGAACCCCAAGTAATATTTTGTTATAGTTGGTCTTTTGTCAGCTTAATCCCACCATCTATCTAAAAGACCTCTTTTCAAGCTTTGGTGGAAATCTTTTGCTAGTATTAAATTGTAAAATGAATATTGTTTCAATTTACATATCCACCCCCAACATATATAGTATATTATATTACCCCTGCCCCTTCTTGAGCATCACAGTCTGATCTACTTTTATGAAATGGTGACCTAGAGAGGCAAGGTAACTTACAATAGGACTGTCAGCTAGAAACTGGCCAGGGGACTGGGACTATGTAGTCCAGGTACCCTAATTCCCAGTCTAGCATCCATTCCCGTAAATCACACTAAGCAAAGATATGTGGCTCAAGAGAATTGATTGAGTCAACAGAACATTGACTGCCAAGCATAATCTGTGGGGATCAAAACAGCTATGGTGCCTGTCTTCATGGGCCTTACAAATCAGAAGAAAATACAGCTATGGAAAACCAATAAATGTATAATTGCAATTGTGATGAGTGCTCTAGATAGAAAGAACAGGGTGAGGGAAGATGTAATGAGAAAGAAGGGGCGCTAGGAAGGCCCCTCTGTGAAGGTGACATCTGAAGATGAGAAGGAACAAGGAGAACACAATGGAGAGGCTGTATGTATTCTCTGTCACTTGGCTGGCCTAAGAACAAGGTTGACTAGTCTAATAGACTTGACAGGAAATATGTTTCTTTCCTTTTATATATTTGTTTGGAATATGGCTGATGGTTCCTACAGAAGGATGGAGGGGTGGATAAGGGACTGTGTGGTGATGGGGAAGAGAGAAGCTGTCAGTGTGATCGGATGAGGACAGCTGACCTCGTCGGGTAAGCAAGCATCCACATGGACCTCTCCATCCAGGGTTCAGAGCCCTAGAAGTGAGGGTTGGGGGGTAGACTTCTACTTAGAGGAAGCTGTTTGTGGAGAAGGTAAAGCTGAGAGGCTCTTGACACAGCCACAGTGACTGTTATTTGATGCCAGCCCAAAGTGACTTGTTCCTCACAGCATGAGTCTGACCCACAGCCCGGAAATCTGCCTGGGCTTTTCCAGAGAGCTGCCCTTTCTTCCCAGGGCTTATGTTCCCGCTGGGACCTGTCCTCTCAGGTCCTCCCACCTGCCATGAGGTGTTTCTCGGTGTGTGAAGAGGAGTAAGTGTTGTCCTGATCACCTCGTGCTCTTTGGTTCTTGTTACGATAGATATTTATGTTCCAGGATGTCTACAAAATTCTCAGCTTGGAGGGGGAGGGGTACAGTCTGAGGCTGGGGGTCAACTTGGTTCAAAATGGCTGAACATTTATAGAACACTTACTATGTTTCAGGCACTGTATGAGTAAGCTTACCTTTTATCTCCATTCTGGGTGAGGATACTGAAACACAGAGACTCCCCGATCTACCTGCAACCTAGTAGGACAGAAACACAGAGGGGATAGAATGATGTTTTACCATTTTTCAGGAAAACAAGAAAAATAAACATAGGGCAGGAAATTTATAGTAAAGTCATATTTTTAAAAAAAAATACTTTAAAAAAAATTCTGAGATTATGTCCTTTTATTTTGGGGTCTTGAATGCCTTTTATTTTTAAGAAAACATGATAATACAATACAAAGAGTCAGTTTGGGGTTTTTATTCTTTCTTGGCAAAATAAAAATACAGTTATCCTACATTAGTTTCCAAAATGGCTTTAAAGTGCTTTAAATATGTCATAGGTAAATCAAGTCTAATTGTCTGAGAACTACTGTTGCAGGCTGTGGCTGGTTTCTGGTTCCTTTTTTTATTTAAAGAGAGAAAGTTGGGGAGGAACAGGAAGCATCGACTCAAATGGTAGTTACTTCGTTTATGTGCCTTGACTGGGCAAGCCCAGGGTTTCATACTGGCGACCTCAGCATTCCAGCAGTGCCTGGTTTCTAAGCTGCCTTCTTCCTGGGAGTGAACGATTAGGGCAGTTTTATTCACTTGCCATTCTGCTTTTTTATCAGAAAAAAGTTGCCACTGGACAGGACCTCTGAGATCATACAATTTATTTTTCTTCAGCATTTACCAAGGATGTTAGGATTGCATCCTTTGACCCCGAGACCTTTTACCTCTATGTTGGTATAATTAGGGTTATACAAACCCTGAAACATTTATTTATTTATTTATTTATTTATTTAATAAAGGGAGCATTTTTCAGAAGCAAACAATGTGAGGCTCATAATTTCTTCAGTTCATTTTCTCTTCAGTGTAGTTAAATCCTTTCTTATTTTTCCAATTCCTTTATAGTTGATGGAATTCTTTCTAACAAGATCGATTCTGCTCCATGTGTCTTCCCTAGTGAAGATTTGATTCATCGATTGGTTGGTTGTGTGTGTGTGTGTGTGTGTGTGTGTGTGTGTGTGTGTGCGTGCCTATCATATTTTGCCCATCTAAGCTCTACCCCTGTGGGCATTCTTTTGCTGTTGTTATTCCTACCATACCCAATTTTCTCACATCTCATTTGCCGGTCTAAATTTTGTCGTCAGTGTTTGATTTTTCCTTCCATTTTTTTTTTTTTTTAGTCAATAACAAATTTTATCATGTGCATTTTTAGCTACTGTCAGTTTCATTTTGTGTTGCTTTTTTTTTTCTTTCCCTGACAGGTCTAATTTTTTTCCAGGTCAGTTTTTACAATTTGAAGAACTACTTCCTACAACTAAAGTCAGTCTCTTTCCTGAAGATTTTTTTTTTTATTAAAGCAGGTCCAAGCTAGGAACCTGTGACCTGAGGGGTCATAACATCAGGGTCAAAGTATCTTGTGTTGTTTATAGAGATCAGTGGAGATCCAGGATTAAGAAACTGACCCAAGGTCATAGATAAAGTTAGCAGCAGAGGTGTGTTGGGTCATTTTAGAATGTACAGCTCCTCTAGTTCAGAGAAGGGCAGGACAAGAATATGAAATTGAGACGACCTTGATGGTGTGCCTGCCTCCTCCTACCCTCCACCCTTCACCACCTCTTCTGAGTCTAACAGAATGTCCACTGACCTGCTCCCTGAGAAATGGCAGCTGGGGCTCACACTTTAGAACCTTCAACCATCAGGGAAACAAGGAAAAGGGGAGAGCCTTCCCCAGAACCAATTAGAAAGGCTAGGGAATGGGGTCGTCCCTTCCCTCTTGGCTTCTTCCTAGCAAGGCCTGTCTTAGGTTGTGTGTGCACTGGGCATGATTTACAAACAAGCAGGACCAACAAGGAAAAATCCTCTCTTGTGTAAAATTAGGTCAGTGGCAGAGTTGGGAGGACAGGGAGTCAGGCCCTGCTCGCCCATCCTTCAGTTCACCCTCCTTGCCTGAAGCCATCAGGGCAGAGGCCAAGGGTGCTGCTGGGAACAGACATCTGAGCATGGGGTGGGGTGGGGGCAATGCCCACGCACGTGTTTGTGTGCGGTTGTGTGTGAATGTAAAAGCCGTCTGTGTCCCAGCCACTTGGGACTCCCCCATCTCAGTGTATTTGTCTGAATTACTCAAAGGGGGATATTAGTGTTGTCTAATAACAACCTCAGATTTATCAAGGGATTTGTGTGATTAATTCTCAAGCAGAGCACAGCAGATAGATTAGAGCTCAGCCTGTGCAGTGGGTCTGCACCCCCGCTCCCTCTCCTTTCTGATTGGTGCTGAGGGAGGCTCTCCTCTTTCTTCATTGTTGTCCTGATGGTTGAAGGCGCCGATGTTGAGGCCCCCACCCTGAGACGGCTGAAACCATTTTCCATCGCTATAATGCATGAGCGAGTGTCCAGGAAGACAGCGAAGTTTCCAAGTTCATGCTCTTGTTCCTCTATGGAAGCTGCAGAGATGGGGCCACCACGGTACTCTCGGTGCTGGGCCCTTCTCCCAGACCCCTTGTCGGGGCACTGGTGCCCCTACTGTGACCCAGTGGGAACAGCAATGGACTGGGGACACAGGTGACTGGAATTTTAGATTCGGCTTTAACACTGACCAGCTGGGTGGACATGTCACTTTCTCTGTCATGGGTCTGTTTCTCTTGTCTGAGCCTAAAGAATCCTGTACAACTTTCTGGCACCGATCATAGTGATAAATAGATACCTAATTGTCTGGTTATGTGTGGCCCATCCTCCTAGCGAGACTTGAAGCCCCAAGAACGCAGGACTCATGTCTGTCTGGTTCATTTGCTGTGCCCCCAGCACCTAGGACAGGCTGTCGATGTGAGTCTGTGTGACGAAGATGTGTCTGTGGAATGTACAATGAAAGGGATGAATCTACTTGACATCCTAGAACTCTTCCACTTCTAAAATTCCCTGTGTCTCTTTCACTCTCTTCTCTTTGAAACAATCATATAGCCACCTCCCCATTTTAATGTTTCTACTGTTTTTCTTTCTTTTTTTTTCTTTTTTTTTTGTATTTTTTCTGAAGTTGGAAATGGGGAGGCAATCAGACAGACTCCCGCATGCGCCTGACGGGGATTCACCCGGCATGCCCACCAGGGAGCGATGCTCCACCCATCAGGGGCGTTGCTCTGTTGCAACCAGAGCCATTCTAGCGCCTGAGGCAGAGGCCACAGAGCCATCCTCAGCGCCTGGGCAAACTTTGCTCCAATGGAGCCCTGGCTGCGGGAGGGGAAGAGAGAGACAGAGAGGAAGGAGAGGGGGAGGGGTGGAGAAGCAGGTGGGCGCTTCTCCTGTGTTCTCTGGCCGGGAATTGAACCCGGGACTCCTGCACGCCAGGCCGACGCTCTACCACTGAGCCAACTGGCCAGGGCCCTGTTTTTCTTTCTTTAGCTATAGGAGTACCATAGAAGTTTTTGATGCCTAACATGTGGAGTTTCTTCCAGGGGCTGCTGTGTGCTTGCTTGACCTCTGGGGCTCCTGGCAGTGCCAAGCCTCCTTGCCTGGGTCCCCCGGTTGTTTCTGGAAGGGCCCGCGGAATGCCATTGACCCCTTCGAAATGGGATTGGCAGTAATTAACAGGCTATGTACATGGTTCTCAGACTCAAAAAAGGACACTTTTAGGTTCAGAGCGGATCCTGCTCTAATTTCACACCACCACACACCTTGGCGTTACAAAGGGAAGAAATCAACCTTGCTCATTTTCTGAAGATGGAAGAAAGGGAGGGGTGTGAGGGGAAGCAGAAAAGCTAACAGGGGCTTGGTAGGGAGGGATCCTTCTATTGGGGCTACAGTGGCCCCTCCTCCATGGCAGGGGTTAGGTTCCACAATCCTCCACGATAGGCGAAAATCCGTGAAGTAGCGACCTTATATTTATTTTATTATTTATATATATTTTAAGGCTTTATAAACCCTCCCCGCCCTCTTTTTTTTTTTTTTTGTATTTTTTTTCTGAAGCTGGAAACAGGGAGAGACAGTCAGACAGACTCCCGCATGCGCCTGACCGGGATCCACCCAGCACGCCCACCAGGGGGCGATGCTCTGCTCCTCTGGGGCGTCGCTCTGTTGTGACCAGAGCTACTCTAGCGCCTGGGGCAGAGGCCAAGGAGCCATCCCCAGCGCCCGGGCCATCTTTGCTCCAATGGAGCCTCGGCTGCGGGAGGGGAAGAGAGAGACAGAGAGGAAGGAGAGGGGGAGGGGTGGAGAAGCAGATGGGTGCTTCTCCTGTGTGCCCTGGCTGGGAATCGAACCCGGGACCTCTGCACGCCAGGCCGACGCTCTACTACTGAGCCAACCGGCCAGGGCTCCCGCCCTCTTATAAACCTTTCCCACACTGTTATTAACCTTTTCCACACTTCTTTTGCTTATTTTACCACAAAAATAATTAAAATAATAAATATATAAAAATACCTATCTAATGCAAAATCCCGCGATATAGTGAAAAATCCACCATACAGTGAGACCACGAAAAGTGAGCCGTGACATGGTGAGGGACGACTGTAATTCTGGAGATGGATAGTGGTGAGGGTTGCACAACAATAGGAACGCACTTTATACTCCTGACCTGTACACTTAAAAATGGTTAAGTGGTACATTTTATGTTATGTTATTTAATTTACCACCACCAGCACCACCACCACCACAACAACCAAAAAATATAGGAAAACAAAACAAAAATTCATGGCTGTGTCTTCCAAACCCAGCTCTTTCCTGATATCCATAACAGCGCCCCCTACAGAAGAGCTGCAGTAAACCTTGTCTTCCAAGGCTCTTTGAACTGAATTGCAAAATTTGTAGAACTCAACCCCCACTGAAACCCTGGGAAGAACCACCTGCTTTCCCCAGGCCATAATTCCAATTGGCATAAGCCCTGAGGGGTTAGTCTCTCTAGAGAGCAAGGAATTCTTGGAAAGAGGACAGATCCTCTTAAGGAAATCGCTCGGGTCAAGCAATGCAGTAATTACGATCTGCCAACATTGATTGGTGCTTTCTCTGTCCCAGACTTGTCTCGGTGCTTTTGCATACATTAGTTCCTTATAACCCTTACATCAGTCCTACAAGGTCTACAGATTGCCTCCATTTTACAGATGGGGTAGTAAGAGCTCAGAGAGGTTAGTGAACATGTCCAAGATCAAATACATAGTATGTGGAAGAGAGAATTTTTATCCAAGTCTTCCTGACTCCAGAATGCTGTGCTATCTGCAGGGGGCAGGGAAATTGAAGCTGTCTGCATCTGTTTCTGCAACATGAGCATGTATTCCTTTCTATCCTTCTAAATGGCGGGACAGCCTATCATCTAGGTCAGTTTCTCTCTTGATTTCCTGGCATTCTCTGAGCTGTAGGTGTATATCTTTCTTCCTGGTGGACCATGCTTATTTAGAAAGGTCAGCATTCATTTCTTTACCTAGGAAGATGGCATTTGGGTTCTGCTATGTCCTGTTAGGAGAGAACCTATTGTAGGTACCAACCTCGTGACCTAAGGCTGGGAAGTACTATTTAGCTAGAGACACTTTTTGTTTGCAAGGCTTACACAGCTCAATAGGAACTCGACCCTTTCAGTTGAAAAGGGAATCAACAAGCCAGCAGAGATACTAATATTAACAGTTTCAGTAAGTTTTTATTGAATGTTTACTCTGTGCCTGGCGTTGTCCTTAGTACTTTATATGGATCATCTCATTTGATCCTAACAGTCATATAAATTAGGTACAGTCAGTTCTGCTATAATGTGTGTTTTGAAAATGCAAATTTGTTCCAATGCAATTGATATATTAGGGAACTATTTGAGCATAATAATGTTGCTTTTGATTATGCATGATTTCATCCGTGAGAAGCGCTAGGTAAAGGCAGAAAGCTACAGCCGGCTGAATCAGGCTATGCAAGAAAGAATACACGAAATGCCATACCTCAACACCTGCCGGCTACTTCAGTCACTGTGTGTGTCATGATGCCATTGGATACCCCTCCAATTTCAGATGACCCTTCTCTCACTACTTTGCAACAACTCACAAGCAAACTTCAGGTCTTATTTAAATGCTATACTCCTAACAGTGTTTATGTGTTTCTTAATCATTTAACACATTGTAAAAATGGGCTCCTATCTTTTCATTTAAATTTTTTATGGAACAATAATGTACCCAATTTCACTGGGCTCTTGTGAAGATGAAATGAGTTAATCCATGGAAATGATTTAACAGGAAGCAGTCAATTATTTTGACACTGTTTCCATTTTACAAGTATGAAACTCTGAGAATTTTTTAACTTGTAGCCTTGCCCTTCTCCTATCTGACTAGCAACTTGAATCATTCTGATGATGGCACAATAAGATATCAGAAGCACAGCACAGTTGTTGCTCTTAAAGACCTGAACCCAGGAAAAATGAAGAACACTAATAGTGAAACTTATTTTCACTATTTTTACTATGTATCACTGATGATGTTTTGGGGTTGTGGAACCCAACTCCATTTTCCCTATAAGCCCTGTGGTTTTTTCTGTGAGATTTTTGCACAGCGTAGTGACATTTATGGATGCGTAGGATGCTAGCAGAACGGACTCTACTACCATGATTCCCACGCAGCTGAAGAAGGAGGTGAAGCTAAGAAGCTTGACAGAAACATCTTTAATAGCAAGTGGCAAAGCCAGGATTCAAACCCCAGGTTGCCTTCACCTTATGTCTATGCTCAGAACCCCTAAAGCATAAAATAAATAAAACCGACCGTCCGCACTGATCTCTGAATCCATCTGTAACAGGTGGACTGCCTCTTCCTGCAACTGCCAGTCGAGGTCTGGTTCCCCAGCCAGATCCACTGCGTGCAAGTGCGTGGTAGAGCCCCTCGGGTCCTCGGGGGCAGCAGTGACCCAGCCCACCGCCCCGCCCTTGCTCCTTCCTGCTTCTCATCCCGCCCCTCTCCCTGGGCTGTCTTCCAGGCGGGCTGCACCTGACACAGCAGTCCCCCCTCCTCTCCAGCTTGCAATCTGGAGTTATTAGCATCAAAGACTAAAAGCAAACAGCACCAGGGCTTGGGGGCTCCGTCGACAAAGGCGGATAAATGGGCTGTGTCGGGGAGGAGGCTAACACCACCTGGCCCTTTGTGGAGAGACAACTCTGCCTGTGTTTGAAGAGCTCAGACGCCCACCGACCGCGGAAGGAGTCCCTCAGCTCAGGAAACCCAGCCCCTCCGCTGCTGGAAGTTCGCTTTAGCTCCCAACTAAAAAAAAAAAAAAATCGTTTCTATGCTTGTTCCTGTAGGAGAGGGAAGAACCTTGGGCTCATTCTCCCCTGGGATGAGAAAGGCTAGGCCAATGGGGAGGTGCAGGTTTTGCCTTTTATTTCTTTTTTTCCTCTCCTGATGTGGTAGTCGGGTGTCATGTCATCCTCAGCGGAAGGCCTACCCTGATATCTGTAGGCCTGGGGCAGGAATATGCCTGGAGGCCGCTGGGCAGCCTCCCCCCCCCCCCCCTCCCAGCACTACAAGGTACATATCATATACATCAGTGGGTCACCACTTACCCTGTTACAGGCCAGACCCTGCCTAAACTCTGGGCATACAAGTATTGGATGAAACAGACAATACTTTTTCCTCATGAAGCTTGTAGTTTAATGGGAGATACAACATTAAAACCATAGACCCAGCATGTAATGTCAAACAGTGACTAATGCCATGATGAGAGAAGGCAGTTGAAGAAGGTTATTCTGAGGAAGTGATATCTGAGCTGGTACCTGAAGAAAGTGCAGAGCAGTCTTACATATGCCTGACAAAGACTGTGCAGGCCGGGCAATAGCAAACGCGCAGGCTGCAGGCAGGACCCCTCCATTAGCGGTAGTTAGTTAGTTAGTTAGTTAGTTGCTTCTACTGTCATGACCGGAGGGCTGAGGACTGGCTCACATAACCGGTCATTTTCCCTCTCCCATCCTTACAGCTTTGGCATTTACACTGACCTTGGTGGATAGCAGGTGCTCCAAAAGAATACTAGGGGGCAGAAACACCTGATGAAGACAACTTCTGGCCCAGCCTGCAGCCACCTCTGTTAGAAATGCCATGCTCAAACCAGGGACATGGGAGCAGCTCAGGAGAGGAAGGATCTGAAAGTTACTGCCACCCTTCACTCACTCTCTTTGCCTTTACAACCAGAGAAGAAGTAAATCCGGACATGTCTACCCCCATGGCACTCAGCACCCCCATGGCACTCAGCACCCCATGGACATTTATTGTTCTTCAACAACAATTTTAGCCACAAGTGCAGATGATCAACCTGGTTATATTAAAGTTCAAAGGAAACAATTTCCTGCAGTTTGGGGAGATTTGATTCTAATTGCAGGGGTGGGCGTGGGTGTTGGGTCGGGGGAGGTCCCTCCACCTGCCTCTGTTGCACTTGTAGAGTGTAGCTTAGCAGGGAAGCCTTCCCACGTCACACTTTATTTGGACTACATCATCTCAAGAGGCAGGAACTTGATATACCCCGCTTGCTACTTCCACACTCCCTTATGCCTGTGGAGGGGCTTTGGGGAGCATGGGGCGGGCTGCTTCCTGCAGGCAAAACCCAGTCAAACCTTCCGGGACCCGACCTGGTGAACTCTGCCTTGGGTCTGACCTATTTTCTAGGAGAGAAAATAGAATATAGATTTGAATGCGGTGGAGCTCAGGAAACTACAGGCCCAGCAGTGTGAGGAAATAAAACAGCAGGAGGGAGCTGGGCCAGGCTGGCAAGGCTGAGGATGCCTTCTCCCCTGGATCAATCACATCTGGGTGTCGCTCCCTTTTGCTTTTTCTTCTGCAATTGGCCCTCACTTTTTAATCTATTAAAAATTTTTTACACATACATATTTACACACACACGCACGCATGTGTGCGCACGCACACACACGCACACACATTTCTTAGGGCCAGTTCTGGGGCCCAATGCTGCTCCCCAACATACAGACCCCAGGCCAGGGGTCCCCAAACTTTTTACACAGGGGGCCAGTTCACTGTCCCTCAGACCATTGGAGGGCCGGACTATAAAAAAAACTATGAACAAATCCCTATGCACACTGCACATATCTTATTATAAAGTAAAAAAACAAAACAGGAACAAATACAATATTTAAAATAAAGCACAAGTAAATTAAAATCAACAAACCAGTATTTCAATGGGAACTATGGGACTGCTTTTGGCTAATGAGATGGTCAGTGTGCTCTTCTCACTGACCACCAATGAAAGAGGTGCCCCTTCCGGAAGTGCGGTGTGGGCCGGATAAATGGCCTCAGGGGGCCGTATGCGGCCCGCAGGCTGTAGTTTGGGGACCCCTGCCCCAGGCTGTACATCCATATCAACCACAGACAGAGGGCGCTCTGGGGGTGACTGCCTTAGAAGTGGGAGGCAGCTAGGCATGGAGTCAGACACCACAAACCACCACAGAGACATCCTAGGACACCTAGGACACTCTGCTGTATGACCATCAGAAGGGGTTTTTATTTTTGTTTTTTTAAAATACTCTAGTCCTCTCCTATATGAAGGTAATCAAATTACCAGCTAACACTGACTGAGGACTAGGTCGTTATGTTCTAAGCTCCTAAAACAACCTCAGGAGGTAGGAACCATGATCACACCCGTGTTATGGATGAGGAAACTGAAACAGCAAGCTTAGGTAACTGGCAGAAAGTCCCACAGCCTGAATCCTGGCAATCCAGCTGTGGATTCCCATGACCTGGTCTGAGTCACATGCCTACCCTTGGAGCTCAGGTAGGGGTGGGAGTCATCTCTACCAAGCCATATGGGTTAAGGGTAGGAAAGAGGGTTCCCCAGAAGACAACTAGGGCATGCCATAAAAAGATGGGGAGAAGGATGCTGGTCCAACAATACAGCAGACGGATACTGCTGAAGTTCTCGTCCCTACCCTCTGCTCCTCCCCCTCCCCTTCCACTCCTACTTTTGACATTTCATTCTTTTGGTAAGAATTGAATGCAGAGATTCAGGCAACTCACTGCTCCTGGGGCCAGGGGCCAGGTGACATAGTGTCTCTCCATTCCTCAAATTGGACATAACAGAATTGCCTGTAGGTTGGTGCCACAGCCAGGAGCTGAGTTGGACCCTGACCCTCTGCTGAAGGGGGGTGGGGGAGGGGAGTTCTTGGTAGTTTTGTTGGCTCTCTTTGGCCAAGAAGAGATGCTGGATTTTTTTATACAAAGGACTAGAACTGGACTAAATTAAGGTTTGAGGGAGGGAAACCCATGGAATAAGAGTGGAATTTGATTTCCTGCTTTTGCTTACCCAGAATCTGCTAATTCCCTCTTGCCTCCCTTCCTGACTCACCCCCCTCCCCAAGAAAGGGGAGGAAGAAGAGACAGCCCAGTGGAGGGGTGGGCTGGAGCCAAGGGCTGCACTCACAGGTAGAAGAGTTGAACCCAAATCACCCAAAGAAATACAGCTTAATTCCTGTGATCTCCTGGCATTTCCAGGGAGCCATCTGGCCAACATTTTTTAGTAATTCTGTCTGTGGTAATTCAAAATGATAATAATCAGAGCAACTAACGTTTATGCAGTGTTTGCCTTGTACTGAGTTAAGTGCTTTACAAGAATTTAATCTCATTTAATTCTCATAACACTGCCATGAGGGAGGCTCAGTTATCTTCCCATTTTATAGCTGAAGAAAAGGGCTCAGAGAGAGTTCCGTGGCTGACCCAAAGCCACTGAGCAGACCGGGATTTGAGCCCAGACCAATCTGTCTCCAAAACCTAGGATTGTAACCACAATGATCAAATGGGCAACTTAGTATTGAAAGAACTTTGGGGTTCTAAGGTATCCTGTCTCCCTTGGGTCTTGGTGCCCCCAAAGAACATGTTCCAATGAACAGTGATGTAGACACTCCTACCACTGAACTCAACCACATGTAAATAGTTTGATACCCTGTTTAATAAAGGGGTATTTTAATGACTCCTGTTCTAGGAAATCCATCAGGCATAGTTAAGGGCCTTCTTAGTTATTTATGCAGAATGTTGTCTCTTCCCACCTCCTCTATTTTGCCTCTTTTCTTCCTCCCTACTGCCACTCCACCCCTAAATCTAACAACTCACCAGAAAACCTGAAAGGGGGTGTGGCTGAGGAATGCTTCAGAGCTCTCTAGAAGTCTCTCTGGGCAGACACAGCTTCTAGGGAATGCAGGGTGTGGGCTGGGGAAATGCTCAGCTGTTGCGATGGGTATGCCTCTCCAGAGGCTGAGACACAGTTCTGTTAGGTCAGCACCTGGATTTTTCTGGGGCAAGAGCCCTAAGGAACATGCTAGAACTTTACAGATCTGATGGCAGCAAATTAGAGGCATAGAGGGTAACCCCTGAGCCACTCATGGGGTCAATGGGAGGCATTTGCCCAGCCCCCTTATGGCTTCAGGGTGCTCATTTTCTTGCGAGCTGAATTTGGGTTCCCATATACCCTTGAGAGACTTGGGTTTCAGTTGAATAAAAATTGAACTGGGTGAGATTCAAGAGACTTAGGATTTTTTCTTGGCTCTATCCCTGAACTAGTTGTGTGACCTTAGGCACATTCCTTAACCTCTTTCATCTCCCATCTTCACTAATAATAATAATAATAATTAACATAAATAATGTCTGTGGATACCCAAGACCCCCACCATTCAGTGATTCCAAGTAAGTCACCCAGGATTGCCCGGATGGCCCATGGTTTCTTGAAGCAGCTTCCTGTTCCTTCTCCTCGGCTATAGTATATCCTCAAGGTCAGGTCCAGGGGTTTAAACAATACTTTGGGCTGTTCTTAGTTTGGCTTCTCTAGCATGATTCTGTTTTACACTGAGGGTGGAAGAAGGAGATTGTGTTCATGGAAATGATGGGATTGAACTGTTTTTCATTTCTGAAATTCATTGGCTTAATTCAAATATCAGCCTTCCTAGGGCTGGATGTTTATTTGTAGATATTAAAAGTGATTTCAAATGGCAACTCCTGTCATTAATGATGGGGAGAAAGAAAGGAGAAAAATTAAAGGGGGAGGTAGAATTTCCATTTTTCTGGCAAATGATCTACTCAACACACAATCTCATGCACACACAGCTGTCTGTGATGAAGAATGGTCACTGGGAATTCTGGGGAGGCAGGGACTTCTGAATGTTTTGTGATCTTTTGCCCTTCAGTCCTATGTGATGAACAATGCTGCAACTTGCTCTTAACTCTTATGCCTCTTTTTCTTTGTTCCTCAAGGGAATGGTTTATTATTATTATTTTTCTCTCTCCTGGGAAACCTCTCTTGATTTCATGTCCAGTGTTGTGTATCTGGAGGGAAGGAGGATTTGCTTGGCCATTGGTATGCAGAAATCAACCAGAATATTTTAACTAATATTCTTGCAGGATTCCAGTCTGCTTGGTTGGCTCTTTGGAGCCCTATCTGATTCCAGGATGTTGTCTTTCCGGACAGATGTGAAACTTGCCTCTCTTGTTACATGCACAGTGAAAAGGGAGCTTGGCCCCTCGGCTTGCATGGGTGGTTTTTGGGTGAAAGTAGAACTAAGTGCTCAGAAGCTGAGCACCTTTGGGATCTTGCATGAACTTGATAGTCATGCAAGGGCACATTGCATTGTGTGTATGTGTGCTGCTAACACTCTTCTTCCTTTTCTCTCCCTTTCTCTCCCCTCCCTTTTCCCTCTCTTTGAAAATGCTGCCACAGATGTCAGTCAAGGTCCAGGTGAGTCTTTGTGTCTGTGTCTGCACAGCTGCCGTGCAAACTTCCCCTCCACCAGATTGTGCATGTTTGACTGTGAGTGAGACATTTTCCAAGGGACTCTTAACAGAACCAAAATCTAAATGCACTGCATTTTTTTTTTATTGATTTGGGGTTAGAAGAAATGCCTTGAATTGATGGGTTTGTATTGGTTTTGAAGAACCATTTTAAAACCAAAGAAATGTGGTTTCCATGCTTATACTTTCCCTTCGGATTAATATTTCTGGATGAATCAAAGAAGTAGAGAAACTTTTGGAAAATATTTTTAAAAGACATTCTTAAGATAAGTATTCTCCGATTTAATGAGCATTTTGCTATGTCCCCCATAAATCTATTTATCTTCTGTAGTTCCAGATGATTGAAAGGTGAAGATATGACATACTCAGCATGGAAAATATGATGTGGGGAAAAGAAGGTTTCTTTCTATTTATTCCAACAAATGGCTTTTCCACAATGAAATTAACAATATTTTTTTCTTGGTTATGTAAGTAATACATGTTCACTGTAGAAAAAAAACCCACCAAATTCTTTTTGTCAATGAACAAATGGAAGAACAATCCTTATGATATTGTGCATTTCTCTTTTTTAAAATGCACATGCAGCCAGAGCCCAAATTTTAAGCATTTGGGCTCTGGCTGCATGTGTTTAAGTATATGTGTAGACACATATATTGTAACCCCCCCCCCACACACACACATACACATCCACACAGAGACTCATATGAGGCAATACAACCATTTATCGATAAGAAGTGTCAAGTGATTTAGAATAGTTTGGAGATCATTCTAAACTGGCTAAAACTTTGAGTTAAGAAGAATAACCCTACCAAATGAGAAGGGAGTATCCGTCTTTTTAAAAAACATTTCCATACATGTTTTCTTGTTTAGAAATGTTTCTTTCAACATTTAATTTTTATAACATCAATACAAGATAGGTATTATTATATTCATTTTAATGTGAGAGGAATTTAGGGCTCAACAGGTTGAGCAGTTTGCCTAAAGTCATAGGGCTCATCAGTGGTAGCAATGGGATTTGAACTTAGGACTTTTCAGACTCCAAAGTCCATGCACCCTCCATTGGAGAACACTGGGCTCCATCACTGAAAACTCTCAGCAATTGAAGATCTGGTCATTATTTCCTAATGGGACTACTGTTTATTTTTGCTTAGAGGTAGTGTAACATTTTTATTATTAGAAGACCTCTTTCCCAATGAATTTACCCTTAATTATTTTGGAATATCTAAAATAATCAAGCAAACTTAGGAATAGTTTCTGATCATTAGCCTATATGATATATTATACAACATAGGAAAGTAATATAGTCACCCTTAGCTAATACACAGGACTTCCCCATCTGTTAGCTTCTGTCTACTGTCCACCCTTTTGAAAATAATTGTTTGAACCAAAGCACAAGACAGCATTTCCCAGGGAGATACCATTAAATCCATTCTTTCTATTTGATAGTATTTTAGTTAATCTTTCACTCAACAAATATTTATTGAGAACCTACTACGTACCCTGTGCTCTTCTAGGCCCTAGGGATAAAAGAACAAATGAACAGAAGACTCTGTTCTCATGGATCTTTTAATCTAGATGGAGGCAGACGATGAACTAAGAAACCATATACAGGGTGGGCAAAGGTAGGTCTGGAGTTGTGAGTACGAAAAACACAGTGTTTATTCTTGTATTATTCATTAAGTATTCTATTATTTTTCATATGAACAACTGTAAACCTACCTTTGTGTATAAGTATGCACACACATGCATATACTGTATACATATTGTGTACAATATCAGGCGGAGGGTGGTCAATGCGGTGGAGAAACACGAAGCAGGTAAAAATGAAGTTGCTCATTTACAGAGGGTGATCAGAGAAGGCCTCTCTACTAAGATGGTGTTTCCTGGGATACTTCAAGGAGGTGAGCGAGTAAGGCTAACACTTCCAATCTTGTTTGTAAAAGTACCACTAAAGCCCCTTCCCTTCCTGGTTCCCAGCAGAGACGTGGCTCAGGGTCCCCATGCAGACCTGTGCATGTTGGGCCCTGCATAGCTGCTCCTGGCTGAGGGAGGAAATGGGGGCTGACATCCCGCCTGCATTCCTCCTGCCAAGCTGTGTCCACTGGGCTGCCTCTGACCATGGGGCACCTTCTTCTAATTCTCACAAAGGCGCCATACTGGCCCTGGGTGAAACAGCATGGTAGGTAGAAGGTAGAACACAGTGGGTGCGTTGGCTCCCCTCTGTCTCTCCCAAGGGGTGGAGGCCAGTGGGTGGGCCTACTGTAGATAACAGTATCTAGAACTAGTGCCATTCCAATTTCACGGCCATTATCTCACTTTATTCTCCTAGTAACCCTCTGAGGTATGTCACCTGCGCTCTATTTGTCTTGTGAGGAAGTGGAGGCCAGGAGGTTAAGTGACGTGCTGATGTCACCGAGCTACCGAGTAGCAGGGCCAAGAGGGGGTTCCAGTCCAATTCCAAATCCTGTGCTTCTCCTTCTGCCCTGGAGGTGTCAAGGGCTGATTGCCAATCCGGTCACCCCACCGACCCCTTGCTTTTCTGTTGTTTCTGAGCCTGAAGCAAATGACAAATTCTGAGCCTTCCCTTGTGGTCCTGGAAGTGGCGGGAGGCAGCCTGAGCTGCCCGGCCCTGGCTGAGGCTGGGAGGTGGCCTCCCGTCGCTCCGAGTCCCTGGCTGGGCCATCTGGGCCAGCAGCACGGTGGCCTGGAACAAGAAGCCTTCAGTGTCTCTGTGAGGATTTTTCCTTCCGCTCAGGAAGACAAAGTGGGCATTTTATGAGCTAATGTAACTGTTTACTCAGAAGCTGCAGAAAGACTATAAGGGCATGATTGATTGATTGATTGATTGATTTTACATGTTGAGGAGATTGGTTAGAAGTAACACTACTGCAAAATGCAGGCAGAGATGGAGGCTGGAGGCAGCACCTTCCCAAGGTCCGGGAGACTGGCTGGGGCCTTGGAGAGAGTATCCTGGGCACCCAGGAGACAAGGGGACGGCCGTATGTCCCTGGACTTCTGGGTGGAAAAGTCCACAGCCCCTCCTCCTAGTTTTTGGGAAGGAGGTTCAGAATTACAATGTGGTAATGGGCATTTGTGGCGTGCTGGTCTGCAGGTCCAGAGGGACCCTGAGCTCTGATGCCTCCCGGGCATCCTCTGGGTTGACATTTCATACCAACCCCTCCAGGCAGGTATTGTCATCCTCTCTACAGATACGGAACAGGAGCCTCAAAGAGGGTCAGTAACTGCCCACCGTCGTCAGCTGCTGGCACGGGACCAGGACCTCTGACCTGTCTGCCTCCAGGGCCTGTGCTCTTCTTCTTCAAAGCCCTAGCATTTCTGGGGCAGAGCTGTGGGTGCACCTTACCCATGTTTGCATTCCCCACTCTTTGCATGCTACACAGCACATGGTAGGACCTCAAAAACACTGGCTGAGCAGAGAGTGTGGCCACAAGCACCAGTAGCGCTATGAGTCTTTAGGGTCCCAAGACATGTCGGGGCTCAGAGGGTATCCTTTCCAGGGACTGTAGCTCTTACTTTTCAGATGAAACTGAGGCCCAGGGAGGAGAAGAGATGTTTCCAAGGCATGGAACCCAATTGTGGCCCGGAAGGGGCTGCTTTCTGGCCCCTATCCCACACCCCTCGCCCATCGGGACCTGTCATGGGTCTCCCTGGGCTGCCAGTGAGGCAGGAGGGGACAGTCCCAGCCCCGCTGTGTGGTGCTGTGCGGTGCCCTCAGCTCTCTCCCCTCTCCCTGTGTGTTCCAGCACTCTCAGCTAAGGGTGGAGGAAGCCTTTTAGAGGTAGAGGGGATTGATTAGAGGAGGAATTTGGAGGCAAGGAACAGAGCGAGGGGCCTGGGGCCATGAGACCCCTTCCTTCTCCTCCCTCCAGCTTCTCTTCCCAGCCAGGAGGGGCTGTTTATGAGGCTCCAGCGACAGCCGCTCCTCAGAAGGAATAATTTCTCAGGCTGTGCCTGCTGATTAGAGCTCGAATTTAAATGAATAACTGTGACCTTGTGGAAGTGCCCTAGTTACTCAGAGGCCCGATGAGGAAATAGGCCTCTTGCTTCAGTCCATCCGAGCCTGGGCAAGCGGGAGGGGGGGCTGCTGTCTGCCGCCGCCCAGCGCACGGCCTGCCTCCGCTCCAGCCTCCCTCTGCCCCCTTCAGGTGAAGTCATCGCAGGCTGTCCTTGGAGAGGGGACCTAGTTATTTGTCCTTACCCCTACCCTGTCTCTAGGGGGGTCACACGGTCCAGCCTGAGGGACACTTCTAAACCCAAAGTCAGGAGGCAGTGTCTGAACGGTGTTTATGGACACAAAGGGTTTGCCCTAGAAGCCGCTGCTCAGAGGCGATCCACCCAGCCTGCGGCTCCGGATTTACCCAGGAGCTGGTCGGAAAGGCAGAGGCTCAGGCCCCGCCCCAGACAGGCCCCAGCTGATGCACATTAAAGTCTGAGACATACTGACCTAAAATCCCCAGCCTCTCCTTTTGCCCTGGAGCCGCCGGGGCTGTGTGTGCCGAGGAAGGGGCGGTCCACCTCGCTCAAGCCCAGTTCGCCAGTTCTGCTGGGCACAGCAGGAAGGACCCACTTTCTGGGTTGATAGAAGTTAAGAGGGAGACAGAGGTTAGGGAAAGGGAAGGGAATGAGCGTTTTTATTCGCCACTGTAGCTGTGCCAGTCGCTGTTCAGGCACTTTCCATATGAAGGCGTACTCACTGAGAGGCAAGGTCGCTGAGGAGAGGGCAGGGGTCCGCCAGCCGAGGCTCCCGGGCCACACCCAGCCTGCTAACTCCTTTCACATAGTTGAAAGCAATCAAAAGAAGAATAATGTATGGTGCAAAAATTTGATAAAACTTGGGCTTCAGTGTTTTGAAATAAAGCCTGGTTGGAACAAAGACACGCTTGCTTGCTTCCGCATGGTCTGTGGCTGCTCTTCCAAGGCAGAGCCGAGTCGCGGCGACACGACCTATGGCGGCAAAGCCTGGCGGACGCAGCATCCAGCCCTTTACAGAAAGAGTTTGGCACCGAAGGGTGGAGCCCAGACTCCAAGCTGGATGCCTGGGTTGACATCCTGGCTCCATCCCAGCGCAACAGTCTGACCTGTTTGAGTTTCTTTTCCTTTGTGCCCCTACTTTCCTCCCCCGTGACATGGGGACAGTAGCTACCTATCTCCGGGGGGGCTGTTGTGCAGGTTCAGTGAGCTCATGCGTGTCAAGCCTTTAGCACAGTGCCTGCACATAAAAGCAATGTGTAAATTCGCTTGTTTGTTTTTTTTTTAGAAGCTATCGCGTTCGATCCGTTTTAAAATGGAGCCGCGTTTCCATTTTATGGATGAAGACACTTAAGCTCAGAGAGGTTTAAAAACAAAACATTCTTGGGCCTGCGTCACAGCCTCCCTCACTGGAGGTGGCTCAGAGCCAGCTCCCACTGCTGCGCCTCGAGCCCCTCCAAAGACACCTGCTCTCCTCTCCGATACACGGTCTCTCCCATCTGACCTGATCTTTATGCTTTTGGTGAGGTGGACTCTCAAACTCAGAGCCTGGCCACCGTGGCTCTCAAGCACAGCCTAGGAATCCCAGGAACTGAGAAAGGGAACTGGCATTTATAGAAGACCTCGTGTACCAGGCACCTATCACTTCACAGATGGAGAACCTTGGGCTCTGAGACATTGTATCCTTTGCCCAAGTCAGAGACTGGTAGGGTAGGGGTTGGGATTTCAGTGCAGATCTGAGATCCCTGCTCTGTGGCTCTGCCTCCATCTGGCTCCGCCACTTTCCTCAGGAGCTATGTGGCCGTGGGCAAGTCACATAACCTCTCTGGGTATCAGGCTGCTTTTCTTTAATGTGAAGAGTCTGGATGATATGGCCTGTCAGGCTTCTTCCACTCTGAGGTCTGTGATTAGGCCGTCTGACTGATAGACCCTGGGGACTGGTATACCCAGGAAAATGCTTTCTTCATTACCGAAGACTTAGAACTCCCAACTCCGGTAGTACCTGAAATAAAGTTTGTCTTCTTTCCTATTCTTTTGGGCAATCATCCCGCTTGTCTTTCTCCCCTTATTTATTAGGAAAAACACCTGATATTTATTCAGCTTATATTTTGAACCGGGCATTGAAAAACTTAAGTTTTTGCATGTATCATTGACTTCTTTTGACATCCCCAGGAGGTAGATTCTGTCATTAGATCCATTTCACCCAGGAACAAAGAGAGGCTCAGCGATAATAACTCACCAACCCAGTAAAAAGTGGTGGATCAGGATGTAAACCCTGATATGTCTGGTCCTGGAGACATCTCACAGGGAGTTCCACCAGAAGGCACACCCATGAGGGTACACCCCTGGTCACTCCTGTATGCTCTAGGCCTAGAAAAGGGCCAGTTTGTCCTAGGCACAGAATAAATACTTGCTTACTGAACAAACAGTGCTCAAGACTCAGATCTTGGTTTTACCCCAAAACCCTTTGACAGAAAGTCTGCTTTTTATGGGGTTTTGCCCAGAGATAGAAGTCCATTGAACAAATCTTTGCTCAGTGCCCGTCCTGGGCTTGGCTCAGTGGGAGGTGCAGACTGTAGGGAAATCCACCACTGCTGTATGTCATTGAGTTGGAAAGGGGCCCCAGGCTGGGCTCACAGCACTCAGCTTTCAGCCAATTTCCCGGCTGGGGCCTGGGAAGACCCCCTCGGCTCCCATAGCTGATCTGATGAGTAAGTGTGAGCAAGGAGCCGCTCCCCAGCCTGCCTCCAGCTTTGGCTAACTCAAAGAGCAGACAGCTGGGACTTGGTGCCTTTTTCAAGGTCTTTTAAAATCTCCTCTTTTATTGTCTTGACAGGGCAGACTCACTGGGGTGCTGGTTATGGTCCCATTTTGTTTCTCAGTTCCAGAGGGCAAGGTCAGAGATAGAGTTGGGAAACATCATTAAAGTTTTCCTGTAGTCTCAGTGGGATGGCACTGCCCCACCCGGACCCTGTCATATGTGTGGGGACTACATTTGTTGCTCCAATGATGAGGGGCATTGGTGGCATTTAGTAGGAAGGGGCAATTAATACTGAATGTGCTATTGTTTAGCATTGCTCAATATGCCATTGGTGAGACCAAAGAGAAACTGTTCTAAACCAATTTCTTCCTTGTGTAGGAGGGGAAACTGAGGCAACAGAACTTCCATACAACTCAGCTAAGTCCCACTGCTTATTTGTGGTGGCCACGTAGCCTGTCCCAGGCTGTAGACCTGCCCAGGGAGGTCTGGAAAGGATCTGGGATAAGCTGGTCAGTTTGTGGGACGAGGTCTCAGGAGTGAGGGCGTGGAATGCCGCTGAGAGTTGAGGGCAGTGGGTCCCCCGTGGAGTAATGTAGCTGACTGTGACCATGGTGGGAGAGAGACATTTGAGGATGCCTGGCAAGCAGGCTGCTAGGCCTGGGCTGGCAAGAAATGGGGCATGTAGTGGAGAGAGGGCCTAGATAAACCAGTTACTTAAATAATGACAGCAAGGACTGCAGGCTCCAAAAGTCATGAGCAGTGCAAAGTGCTTTCTATATGCGGTTGCTCGTGGTGATCATAGGGAGCCCGAGAAGACATTTTATAGCAAGGAGGCACAGGAACGTTAACTTGTTTGGAATCTTAAAGTTAATAACAGCTAGAGATGGGATTTGAATCCAGGGCTTAGCGTATCGAGAGCGTTGCTTTTGCAAACTCTAGGAAGCAACCTGGAGGGCTAATGAATGAGATCTGGGGGACTCTGTTTGACCGAAGTTTGAACGCCATTGTTTTAAAGGAAAGTGGGCTAGAAGGGGAAAGGATTGGGAGGTTTCAGCCTTCGCCACTATTTTATACCCTGCATGCATTAAGGGAGGTTGGGATGAATGATCTCCTTTTTGTCTGAGCAGAGGGCATGGCACCTGAGGGCATGGGGCTAGTAGAGCCACCATTATAATACACTATTGTCAGCTGTGTGTTGTCCCCACACACCCCTCATTGGCCACTGTGGGCTGTTGAAGGATGGGGAGTATCTCAATCTTTGAAAACTAATTCATGCCTATATCCCTGCTACCTGCCATATCACATGTGCTCATAAAACTTTGTTAGAATTATTAGCATTTTAGAAACGGAAAGGACCCAAAAGGTTGTCTCTGTGCACCTAATTTTTGAGTCTTCCCTTATAAGAGTTTATCCAGACTTTGTTTGAACCTCTGTAGTGGTGAGCAACACATTGCTCCTTTAGCTATTCCATTCCATTCTAACAGCACTGAATGTTCACAAGCTCTTCCTGATTCTGAGTCACTGTAGCTTTCACTACCTGTATTGCTTCCAGCCCTTGGAGACACACAGAATAGATCTAATTACACACCCAGTATTTGAAGACAGGGCTTTTGTCTTTAAGGATTTTCTTTTTTAAAGGCTAAAACATCTCCAGTTTCTTTGGACAGTCTATACAAAAGTTTTAATTTCTTCTTCTTTTTTTTTTTTATACTGGTCATTGTTCTCTGAAAATGACTTTTTTTGGTTTATTTTTTGAGGGGGGCATCCTTTCCAAAGAAGGATGTCCACATCCCATATGGTATTATGAATATGTCCCAACCAGTTCTTCACAAAGTGGTCCCATTACTCCCTTTTTATAGACTCCCTACATCTATTAATAATACCATCAAGCACCTCAACTTTTTTCTTTAATGACTATAGTATTAAGTTGAAATTAAAAGGCACTGAAAAATCTTTACTATTTTGTGTGCAGTGCTGCAAAACCATTTTCTCTCCTTCCTGTGTGGTGCAATGGTTTATTTGACTTAGACTTGGGACCATTCTTTGATTTTGTTCGATTCAGCCCTGGCTTTTTAAAATCTAGCACACCATGATCTCTTCGGATATAGTTCTTTCATCTGGCACATCAGGTGTCCCTTCCTGCATAACATCATTTGTGAATGAAGTGCTATTTTAGAGAGGTTCATGACAAGTCAGAGAGAAAAGACTTCTTCTTTGGAAAGAGTTTCCTAAAAGTCATAATTGCTGATCCCTTAATCCTTAGAGTGACAAGCATGACTGCCTTCATCCCTCTTCCTTCCATGCCATTACCACATGAGAAAACCCTACTCCTTCTTCCCCCTAAAGAGGTGGCATAGAACCAGAAGGTGATGCCAACAGTCTGTGCCCTGTGGTTGTGCCATTCAGAAGCTGTTGGTGATTCATGGGTGATGTAGGAAGAAATCATTTCTGTTCAGTCCAGCCACTAGGCTGTTAGAGCAAAGTTGGACATCCCACAAAGGGCTTAGCAGCGAGGGTAGAACATGGTGGATCATGGTAGGGCAAAGCTAGAGCTGGGACCTGGATGGCACCTACTTTGGATAGTTAGCAACAGGCTCTTTTCTGAAAACCATCATCATCATCATCAGTCCGACTAGTCAATTTATCCCCAATATTGGGCAAGGCTTGTGGAAAAACCAAAGTCATATATGTAAACAGGTGATCTTCCTATGTGCCAGCTCATGATTGCTATTATGTGATTTACTGAAGCTTGCTTTCTTATGGTTGGTATTAGTTTGAAGCATTTAAGATTGTCATTTTGTAGGTCAAAACTAGTTAACTATCAGACATTTCTTCATTTTTTTTTTTTCTGAAGCTGGAAAGGGGGAGAGACAGTCAGACAGACTCTCGCATGCGCCCGACCGGGATCCACCTGGCACGCCCACCAGGGGTGATGCTCTGCCCACCAGGGGGCGATGCTCTACCCCTCCGGGGCGTCGCTCTGTTGCGACCAGAGCCACTCTAACGCCTGGGGCAGAGGCCAAGGAGCCATCCCCAGCGCCCGGGCCATCTTTGCTCCAATGGAGCCTTGGCTGCGGGAGGGGAAGAGAGAGACAGAGAGGAAGGAGGGGGGGTGGAGAAGCAAATGGGTGCTTCTCCTATGTGCCCTGGCCGGGAATCGAACCCGGGTCCCCCACACACCAGGCTGACGCTCTACCGCTGAGCCAACTGGCTAGGGCCAACTATCAGACATTTCATATGATTCATGGCCTCCTTGGAGGTCATCTTAGTTCATGGAAACAGAGTCTTTGAGTTGGATTGCATTTTTGGTGGTTAGGACCCTCTGTTCTTGCAGAATGTGCTTGCTCCTTTGTTTTGCAGGTGCAACTTTTGAAATGCTTGGCAGCTCTGATGTCCTTATCTAGCCCTCTCTTATTTTTTTCTGTATGTAACACTTCCTTCAGCCAATCTTCCCATGACATGCTTTGAACTCCTTACCATTTTGATTATTCTTTGGACACACCCCACCTGGTTCAATGTTCTTCCTAATATATGGCACCATTCTCTGAACCAAAACCCCGAGTTTGGTACAATCAGTGCAGAGAAGAGATGAGACTATTGACTTCTTTTTATTTGGGGAGGGTTACTTAAGTGCCGGAGTTTACATTTGTTCTTTAAAATTAAATTTCATTTTTGCCTGTTTGCCTCCTTTTGGACCCTGATTCTGATATCTAACAAAATAGCTATTCCTCTCAGCTGTAGTTCATCACATCATCCAGACAGCACATCATGAGTGCTCTGAGCCAAGTCATTGATCAAAATGCTGAGCAAGCTCAGGCTCTGCGGCAAGCTACTGGTGAACCCCTGACAGAACAGGGAAACTAAAGTGACACAAAGGTCGGGGAGTTGCCCGGGAAAGGCTAGCCGGAGGCATGATTGTGGAAGTCGGGGCAAGTTTACTTCAGACCCCATTTCTTCCCTTTAAGCATCCCTCTCACCAGTCCCACCTTACCCCCTGCACCCACTCTTCTGCCCATAGTGGCCAACTTCCTACACCTGTGACTGCATGTCTCTTTTCTTCCCTTACTCACATGTCTCCGTGCCACCCTTGCCATTAGAGAAAGGTGTCCCGCTTGGCTTCCTAATGGTCTCACGCACAGGACAGTGTCAGTGGCTGAGGAGCCTGAGCATGTCTTGTGTTCAGATTTGCATGTAATGGGGAAAATGGCTTCATAACCTCAAGAAATGACCTCGGAAAGGAAAAGCTTCATGTTTTAGTTGAATCTGGGGATGGAAATTGAGGCAGGGAAGATGGTGGCCATTTAAAAGTAGCATTCCCCCAGTATTCCTTATGTCACGCTCGACCAGGGTCAGGGATGAAGTTGAATTAATGTTCGGGCACTATTTTCTGCTCCTGAATTCTTTAAGACACGAGTCTTTCCTTCTCTACCAGCCCTGAATGAGACAGAATAGCTAGTGTCATGGTTACCATCCCAGCCCAGAGAGCCCATCTGTTGGCTTAGAATCCTCATTTCACCCCTTACTAAGTAGTGTGACTTTGGCTCTAGGCATTGCTTTTCTTAACTGTAAGATTGAACTTATAGCAATGCCTATCCCACAGAGTGATATTTAATGAGATGCCACATAGCCATGCCAGGCCTATAGTAAATAGTCAACAAATATTAGCTACTGTGGTAATTCTATCTTTTTGCCAAATCAACTGAATTTCCTCTCTTTTAAGTGCTTAAAATGCCAAAATGTTTATTTATTCTTCCCCCTTGTCTCTTTTCCAAATTCGCAGTCACCCTACAGAAGGGGTTGCAGTGGCTTCTCTCTTCCTCGGCCCACCCTCTACCACCTTCACTAGCTCCTTGGTTCTTCCAGAATGAATGTTTTCATTACCTTCTGATTTTACGTAATTACTCTTTTCGAAAGTCCTTGTGGCTTCATAAGAATTCAACATTGGCACTTGGCACTTGCTCTAATTAGTGACATTTAATTTCTCTACTTCAGTACAGAAAAAAGATGATATATGTAGATTCTTACACTGGGATGAAAGTTACGCTGAAAGTGAGTGAAGGAAAAGCCTTGGCAGAGATAACTTGCTCCTCCCACCCTGAGTCGTCTCCCCCCCCCCATGAATGTACTTCCTTCCTCCCCTAAAATACAGTACTTTCCCCAATTACCCAGCTAGAGGGAAGGAAGGATGGATTGAAAACCATCTGAGGGGGGGGGGATGTTACAGGTTTGAGGGGGAGACAGTATTAGCTTAAATGATGGAGACCTTCAACTCCTGTCCCGGTCCTTGAACATTGCATCTTCCTCTCGCCTGTTTCAGTAAATGGTTTCTGTTCTCTGTGTTAGTCATCCCCACGACAGGCTTCATGATGGCCACAGCCACTTACAAATGACTCTGCTTTCATAGCCGTTTCCATTCTCCCAGGCTGCAAAAGCAACTATCTCCATGGGGATTTTCCCAAAGGATGGAATGCACTTTAGAGGGCCATACGTATATTTTACATATAATTTACATATGCTTTGCAGTCTGTTCTAAGGCAATTCCAACCTCGTCTGTCTTACCTACCGGTGATCTTTTCCTCCTTTTGTTCTTGTGTGTACCCTGAGAACCTGCGCCCCACTCACAAAGACAGGCACAAGAAGGCTGGAATATAGTTCTGGAAACAGTGAGAGGAAAGGGAAAAAAGAGCAGACATCTTGGGACCCAGATGGGTCCCTGGACCCAGCTCCAGTAGTACTTTGTGTGGGCGTGACATCTAGATAGGAGACACTTCAGTAGCTTTCTAATTTTTTTTGGTAGTTATTTTTAAAAGGCACTGTTGTTCCATAAACATTCTGTGCTGGCAATTCTTGATACCTTGCCTATCAAAGGGTCACCCAGGTCTACCTCACGTTTCCTTCCCTCCATTGTGTAAACTTTTATGGAGCTGGCTTCCGAGTGCCTGTTGAGGATCTATGCAAATCTAGAGTCCACAGTGAGATGGTCTTGGAAAGATGTGGCCCCCTTGCTTTCCTGAGCCCCCTGGTCCAGGCTATGTCTTATCTTGCAGCAGCCCTTGAACATCGGGCCTAGAATAGATGCCAAACTCCCAGCCCGGCCAGGGTGCTGGTCCCCTGGGCTCCTAGGGCTCTGCTGCTGATGTGCATTTTGACCCTGTTTCTCAGGTTGAAGATAATACCTGTCTTCCTTTCCCCTTCCTCATTAACCACATACACAACACACACCCTGCCTAGAGTTCTTTTGCTTCCATGCTAATTACATCCTTCTCCATCAAAATTATTTGGGCATTATTTTCTGTATCTATATTAGAAAGCCATATAGTTCCATTGTTAATGTAATTTTTTTTTTAAATGTTGAATATCAAAAAAAAAAAAAAAACCCTCCAGGATATCTTATTATTACCTAGTCTTCCCAGACTAGACCCTTTTCTTTGAGGATTGACTTCTATGAGCACAGACATCTCTTCCATAAAGAGGAGGTGACACCCTCTTATATTGTCCTGACTTTCTCACAAACTCAGTCCTGCATTGTTAAGTGCACTCTAGGTGTTTTAGCTTTAGTGATTCCTCTGTTTCTTCAACTCATTTTCTCTAAGACAGACCTCATTGTTGCCCTCACTCCAAATCCATCTCCCAACTCCTCGCAACCTTCCCATTTCTGACAATCTCCACTCAGCCTCCCAGTTGTTCCTCCCCGAAAACATCTCCTCAGCCTCTACCTAAAGCCTGTTGAATTGTCTTTCTCCCTTTTCCACTCTGCTGCCATGATATCAATTGAGGCCCTTGTCCATGACTGATCTTTCTGCCTCCATACCTTTCCCCTTTAATTCACCCTGTCCACACCATTGCCAAAACAATCTTCCCCTACATCATTTTCCCTGCATCATTCTTCTGCTCGTGAACCTGAGTGTCTCCCATCAGCTGCAAGATCAAGTCCATTTTCCTTAGCCTTAAAATGCAAGGTGTCCATGCAATGGCTCCATCCATCCTCTGATCCTTAAGATCACCTCTTACTTCTTTCTTATATGAACTATTTATATGTGATCATACCTGCTGTGTGCCTGGCAGTGTCCCAGGTACCTCTGCAAAGTTGAACAGGCGAGTTCTTCCAAATGCATTTTGTGCTCTCGGGAACTAGCGGTGCTACCAGGACTGTTTTCCACCTATACAAATCCTAAATTATCGTTCATAGCCTAGTGTAAATTTCACTTTCCTCCAGAGACATTTTCTACATTCAGGGCCCTCCTCACAGTCCTATTGTCCTATTGTCTGAATTCATCATTTGACATTGAGCAATTAACCATTCATTCATTCCTCGTTCAAGCACTAAATACGTACTGAGCACCTCCTGTGTGTCAGGCTGTATGCTAGGTATGGCCTCACACGTCAGTATATTTTTATAGCACAATAACTTTAAATAATAACCTTTATACAGCCCTTATCATGTGCAGGCATAACTTTACATACATTCATTTATTTAATCCTCAAAACAACCTATGAATTTGGCATTATTATTATCTCGATTTTACAGATAGGGAAATCAAGGCACAGAGATGTTTAAGGAACTTTCCTAGCAGTTAAAAAGCTAGAATGTAACAAAGGTAGGATTCAAATCTGGCTCTCAAGTCCTTGATCTTAACCCTAACCCTTCACTGTCAGGTATCAGTACATATACCTATTTTTTGCTCCATAAGACGCACCTGACCATAAGATACACCTAGGGTTTTAAGGAGGAAAATAAGAAAAAAATATTCTGAACCAAATGGTGTGTTAAAATATTTAATAAAAGATGGTATTTTTCGCTCTATGAGACACACAGGCATTTTCCCCTCCACTTCTTTGGGGAAAAAAAAGTGCATCTTATGGAGCGAAAAATATGGTATATCATATGTGTGTCTATGTAACTGTAAACATACCTTCCCAGCTAGACTGTAAAGGCCGAGGGGTCAGTGACCGTGTACATACTAGCTTGTATCCCCACTCCCTTCTCCCGTTTGTGCATATGGCAGCTACTTAAATCTTTTGGATGATTGATTGTTGATTTTTTGCATTCACTTTGAGGGGGGGGGGGCTTAAGATTTTTAGCAGCTGGGAGGAGTGTTTTAGGGTTAGTGACAGAATTTCAGAAAAGACCTGGACTCTAGAATTCTTGGATTCCAGTTCTCTGCAAGCTGTGAGGGTAGGTTTGTACAAGACAAGCTCTGGAAAGTGGCAGTAGTTGCAGCATTGCAACTGGAATGAAATGTTTATATTCTTCAACTTATATTGCAATGCTGCAACTACTTTTGTAGCTTCATAAAACCTGCTAGGTACATGTTTGAATGTTAAAGACACAGGTGGTGGATTATTTGCATTTTAAAAGGATTCTTCCTTTTACAAAAGGATTCACTGCAGGGTTCCATTAAATATCCAAGACCTCTTACCGCATTTATCATATAATTTACTTTACTCAAATTTGATTTATGTACCACTCTAATGGGGTAGCTCTCAAGTTCTCAAGCATGGGAATCATCTGGGCAACTTGTTTGACCTTGAGATCTTCCCCCCCAATTCCTCTCTGACATTCAAAATCATTAGCTTTGGGGCGAGGCCCAGGATCTTCCCTGTTAATAGACATTCTTATGTCATTGATGTAGGTGGTCAGGAAAATACACTTTGGGAAATACTGCGTTAAAGAGACACATTTGTGGCTCATAAATGGAGCCCAACTGTAGGGACTTCTCCAGGGCTTTGCATGCCCTCTGACTACCAAGTGTCCTGCTTACTCTTCATTTGGTAAATTGTTGAAATAGCTATTTGGGTCTGATAAAGACTTATCTACCTCTTTCCTATTTACACCTTCTCCCAGTTGCCAAACATCTTTAATCACAGCTATAAAATATTTATACTTTTATTTTTAAGTTAAAAAAATTTAAATCCCCTTCCCGTTGGTTTTATTGTGATATAATTGACATATATAACATGATGTAAGTCCAAGGTGTACAATGGGTTGATTTCATACATTTGAATATATTGCAAAATGATTTCCACCATAGCATGAGCTAATACCTCCACCCCATCCCATAGTTTCGATATCCTTTTGTGGTGAGAACATTTAAGATTTACTTGGTTAGCACATGGCAAATATATGATACAGGATTATTCTTCTTACATTTTTTACTCTATCTCACTCTTAGATATCTCCTTGGGTCTTCCTTATTCTCATTTCTCAACGTTTACAACTCTATGCATAGTCACCTACTGAATTCACATACCTATTCTGTTTCCGCTTACCTTTCCACTACTCCACCTGCCTGCCCCAGACCCTCCCCCTTAGTCCTCTTGATCTGGATGCTGCAGGCTATGGTGTGGTCCAGAAAGAGAAGGCATTTTTGAAATAGTGACTTCTGACGAAGTCTCCCTTAGCCAAATCTAGGGCTCGTTGTTCTCTCTCCCTACTATCCCAGCCAAAAAAAAGGACCCAAAATTAATTTTTTAACAAGACAAATCATGAGAATGACTGACTTTGGCATGAGTCCATTCCTCCATGAATATTAATCCTAGGCCTCCGGAAATGAATGCCAGACATACGCTAAAATATGATTATAGTTTAATAAAATTTGTTTAAAAAAATAGACTCCATGACATTTATGGCATATGTATCTATCTATGCATTTAATAGTTCATTGATCCTTTAAAAGTCAGTTGCTTGACCTATATTTTGCCTCTGATTACTTTTCTAAATCGCTAGTAATTTCCAAAACATTTAGAGATTTCCATACTTGAGAGATTTTTTTTTCTTTATTAATGCCTCAGATCCCTAAATTTAGCCCTGGGTAAAGGTTCTCTGGGGTGATCTGGGTTTTGTCAGACATCTCCAGTAATAATAAAAGTAACAGAAGAGCAAATAACTGGTACAGTTGGTTACTGGTTGAAAATCTTTCCTTCTAATAGACTTATCAGGGATTATATTTCCCTCAAAGTAATGAACTCTTACTAACTTTGTTACTGTGGTTCCTTCTTTAAAACCCATTCAGTGCTTGGCTAGGCCTCCCCATCAAGAGCGAGGGACTTTCTAGGAAAAGATGGTGGTGGAGGAGCAGAGGAGGGGTGTGGTTGTTACTGAGCTCAGAAGGGGGTGGCAGGCCAGGTCATTTCTGGTTGCCTGGGCGCCTCTTGCGAGCAGAACCTCATCTGGTGTGTTCACTATCATTCAGCTTTTGTAGAAAAGGACACGGTCTCTCACAGGAGAAATGAAATAGTTGGATGATTATCTATGGATGGTGAGATTACAACTCGTTTTTTTTTTCTTTTCTGATTTTTCCAGTGTTTCTACAGTGACCATGTATTACTATTCAAAGCAATTTAAAAGAAAGAAAGAAACCTAGTTTGCCTGGCATCTTGAGTCCCTTTCCCAATGGACCTCATTGTTACTAGATTTATCTCAAACGCTGCCTCTGGCTGCGAGAAATGGTGGAAGTTCCCACGATGGGGCCCAGAGCAGTCAGCAAACAGAGCCTTCCTCAACCAGGGAGCCCACCTGGCTGCCCCGTGGCGGGAAGCGGCTGTCAGTTCTTCTGTGTGCTCCTGAGTGTGTGTGTGCCCTGCTGCCCCTGCTTCCACTCGAGAATTAAGAGAAGATTGCATTGCATTCAGAAGTCTAACTTTGCCTTCTTTCTCTTTTCCTTCTCCTCCCCCTCTCCTCCTCCCCCTTCCTTCCTCTCCGTCCTCAAGGCCTCTCCCACCTGATGATGAGTGAACAAGGTAGGTGCGGTTTGCTCGTGCTGCTCCAGCTGCCCGACTTGCTTGCCTTCGTGCTGCTGGCTGATGACTCAGACCCTCGTCATTTTCTGGCAGGCCATTCGCTGCCTGTTCCTCCCATCGCAGGCCAGGCGGGTGGGCGGCAGAGCCACCCCGGCCGGCTGGGGGCACCTTTCCCGCTGCATCGTGGTTTCCCATCCCCATCACCCCCGTGGCTGTTCCATTCTGCACCGTTCGTCATCATCAGGGCGCTGGCCCTGCAGGGCTGCCTCGGAGAGGGAAGCATGAAACAAGGCATGACGGTGTCGATAATGGGGGTGAATGAAACTAATTTCAGAGCAGCCGAGCGATTAACTTCCTCCTGCTCCTCCCCACACCCCTGCTGGGGTTGAGGGAGAGGAGCCGGCTTTTCCCTGAATTTCCCTCTGAGTCAGGTTTGCTTTTTGCCTTCCCCTCCATCCCCACTGCCCTTTGTAATGACCTTCAGCCCCTCCTTGGGAAAGGAAGCCCATGGGGGTTGGCTGTTTTCATTTTGTACAAAAGCAAAAACCCACCAAGAGAACATGCTAATGTCCTCGTGGCAGGATTCTAACTCATTATACACCCACAAGAAGACTGCATATAACGATCTGTAAATTCAGCATCTGCAGCCTAAAATATTCAAATATGCAGGGAATGAACTGGGCAGGAAATTCGGCTCAGCAGAGCACAGGGTGGGCTGTGAATGAAGCCTTTTTCTTCTAAATAAAAAATTTTCCACATTATCAGCCTAAATCAGGATTTGAGAACTAAGCCTACTTAAAATTGTCTTTTCCTTCCCTGTTCAATTGCTACTATTGTATTCCCTTTGAGCCTGTGAATGATTGCAAGATTGGGCTACCTGCCTTGCCCTGACACGAAAAGACTGTACTTTAATTTTTCTGGTCTGTTTCTTTTACTCCGCCCCCTCCCCCAAGTACACAAGGGTCTCAGTTCCTCTTTTGGAGGAGGACCAAAGAAAAAGGAAGGAAAGGTCCTTCCTCTTTCTCCTGTTTTTCTTGATCTTTTGAGGGGGTGCAGCAGCGTGGAAGGACTCCCTCCCTTGCTTTCTGACATTGGATCATCAGACAGTGCTGTCACAAAAGGCAGCGTGATCATCAGATCAAGGAACTGCCCAGGGCTCAGGGAAATTTGTTTATGGTGTTCGGATAGCTGTGGAGGTGGGCAGTGGAAAGCCTCCTAACTTGATAGGGCCAGATAAGAAGGAAACACACTTTTCCAACAGAAAATGTGTCTCCTAGAACTAAGATTTACGATGGGGAATCCGGACATATCAATATATCAGTGAGGACACTCTCTGGTATAGAGCAGATATCAGAGCACAGAGCTGGAGGGAGGAGGTCAGGTGAATTTCCCAGTGTTAGATGGAGATCTGGAAGAGATTGGGATGAAGCCTCCTTATTTTGTCTGTCTATAAGGCAAAGGTATCTGCCAACAGCAGGGAACTATGAAGTGGATATGAGCAGGGGATGCACTGATGTCAACCTAGCAGCCAGGTAGTTTGAGAAAGTTAAGCACAACTCTACACGAAGTGGGTGAACCCGAGCTTGATGAATTGCTGGAACCTGCTGGCCCAACTTGGATATCAAGTTACACTAGAAAAAGCAAGCGAGCCCTCAGAGTCCTGATGAGAAGACCCCTCCTACATTCCCTTACCTGTGATCTCAGCTTTAGGAATCCTTCCAGCTTTTATGGTGGCTTGGAGGTCTGAGTGCATCATATGGCTGATGTCATAGGATAGAGAGTCCTGGCAGATGGGATAGGTTGGTGGGGACTTCTTTAATCTCAGTTAGGCTTATATTAGACTGACTGATGCAGTACAGGTATTTTGGAGGGCTACAAGCCAATGACAGTATGAAAAGTATGTGGAAAAGCTCTACCATGTCACACCTTGCTCAATTTTCCATACACTACTCAACTTCTCTTGGGCACCCAGATTGATGAGAACATGAGTGGAGAACTCAGACACACCCATGTACATGTACTCTGGGGGTTAAGTCAGGTATCCTCTAGAAAAAGTCTGTAGGCAATAAAATAGTGACTGACATGAATATTGTGAATTCCTCTTGAGAGAGGTTCTCACAAAAGGACGCAGATTCTTCTGGGTGGTCAGTGCCACTGAGATTTCAAGTTGCAACTTGGCAGTTTAATTTGTTTTTACGAAGGCCCTTTAACTACGTTCCTCCTCCCCTCATTCCCCCCACCCCCTTTCCCAGCCCCTTGTCTGTTTTCACCCTTGCGATGATTACCTAAAAATCCAACTCTACTTCCCCACGAATTCTCCTTTTCTTCTCCTTATTCCTTTAACACGAAAGAAAGAGATTTCTGCCTGGTTCCCACTGAATCCCAGAATTCACTTTTGATGTACATAAATACGTGTGGAAATAACTGATGTATGTTGTGCGTGTACCCCCTATACATGTATGTTCTACTCTTGGTCCTCATGATTCATATCCATGTTGGGAAAATACAGGAGAACTTAGTTTCTCTGAGACTTTCCCTAACCAATTTTAGGTTGGTTAAGTGCGTGCCATTTCACATACCTGTGGCTACGCAGTGCTTGTGCATGCAGACATGGTCGTGTTTCTAAGGATGGGGCCGGAGAAACTAACGGGAGAAAGTTGAAACACGACGCAGATGGAAGCAGCCCTGCTGGTCACACACTGTTTATGGCTTGTTGAAGCTTCACCTTGTGCATCGTTTTGTGCATCCTCCTGAAGATATTGTAGTGCTGTGGCTGTTTTTGTGGTGGGTTATTGTGTTCTCTGTGTTACATATCTTTGTGTGTCTGCAGTGTCCTGATGTTTTGTTCTCCCTGCTCTCTCTCTCTTTCTCTCTCTCTCTCTCACCGCCTCCATGGTGGACACCATGCTTCCTCTTCCTAATCGGACCTTCTACTTCATTTCTGTAGGTAGAAGTAAAGGTAGTGATCATTTTATTTTTATTATTATAACTATCAATCTGCCTTCTGAAATATTCATGTATCCAAGGGGAATTGTTGATTCTGATGAATACAGTCCAGATGATAACTTAGTGCTTTTAACAACAACTAAAAATAAATAAATAAATAAATAAGAAGCCGATGCTTCCATTTCCCTTTAGTGCACTTCACGTTAGATGGTTGGGGTGGTTCTGAATTGGCCCACCGCCTGCTAAACCCAGGAGGAGCCATATCCATTAAGCTGTGCTGCTTCTAGAAGGAATGGGGGACTCTGAAAGTGGTTATGCAGCATGGGAGAGATATATTTTACTTAATGCATGATAGTCTACGAGTCCCTCCCAATAAATGTACAGAGGGAACAGGGAGATCTGAAATGATGTACCATTGTTTCTATTACCACCGAGTAATAGCAAGGGAAGGACAATAGATAAGAGAGGGAAGAGGACTGGTGAATTGCTTGAAATTTTATTTAATGTAAAATGTAGGGCATATTTATTTTTTGCCTGTATTTTGGGGAGTGGAAATTTCCTGATGGGGGTTGATGCACTAAGATTGGTAGGACTGGGAGTGTGGAAGAACACGGGAATGGGAATGCATTGCATCATAAGGAGAAGGTGGAGAGAAAGGTAATGCTGGATTTGAACTCACAAGCACACTTTTTGCCTGGGGGGCGGGGAAAGGGAGCGGCTCAGAGCAGGTGGGCTGCTCTCATGCTCTGATGGGCTTTTCAGTGCTTCACACCTTTGGGCGGCACAGCTCTTTCATCCATTCCTAATCAAAGTTGTCGGAGACCTGAGCTCGGAGCACCTGGCTCGCCAGCTCAAATCGGATCAGCTGTTCAGGAGTGAAGGGAGAAGTTAATTGATAAATTATAAATATGTATCTGCATCGGTTCTCCCCTCTGCCTCCATGACACTCCACCCCTGTCCCTGAGAAGCTGTGTGCTGCTGCGTCCTGCCAGGACTGGCTAAAAACAGAAGTAGGAAATGTGAATTCTGGCGTGAGGATGTTAAAGAAAGAGGGGCTGACAAGTTATTGAAAATGCTGATTTGATGCCTAAATGCTGATTTGATGCCTAGTCTGTGAACTGGCCATCTCTCCTTTGTGTTTCCTGCTCTGTGGATGTTTTAAATGTTATGTATGGTTACCTCGGAAGCAGCTCAGCCCTTTCACTTTGGGGTTAGTTGACTGCCAGTTCCTTTTATGCTCATCACAGGTGGGTTCGTTCTCAGAAACCTGTCATGAACTTGGTACCTTTCAAAAGGAGGTGGGAAAGGGGGATTGGCAATAATGATCAAAAAGGTACATCTGGCTGTAACCTCCACTTCTTTTACTCAGCCAGAGGCTTCCAGGGATCTCCTCCTAGGAAAAGTCACCAATTTTTGTCCAGGACTCAACCTTTCTGAAGCAGGTGGCACTGGGTCACCTGTCCCTCCTTCCATGGCTTCTATGAGAATACATTAGAGTCAGTCCCCTGTCCTTCTCCCCCCACTCACCCCTCACCTCACCTGTCTCCTTGTATTTTCCTAACCACCTAACACACCCCATGAAACACAAGTCTGGAGTTTTTAGGTCTTGCACATGGATATCTTATTTTCTTTTTCTGGCTGCTGCTGCTGACTCTGATTATTTCCTACATGCCATTCATTGTGCCCTGTGCTCTAGATGCCTATCACACTGAATCCTCACAACTGCTTTAAGAGGGAGGCGATGGCGTCAGCCTTGCTTTATGAATTGGTAGAACAAGGCTACTGAGAGTTTAATAACTGAAGTCAGATGGCTACTGAGTGGAAATGAAAGCCAGACTCTGAGCCCTTAACCATGACACCATAGGGCTTCCCTTGGACCCAAGGATGACTGATTGCCCTGCATGTGCCTCTCAGCTGCCTCCCTGGCACTGACCTATCTCAAGTTCCAGCCTGCCACTTTGCTTTCTCGGTAATATACATCCACATAAATATCCCACCACTACCATCACTTCAGTATGTCTTAAGGCAACCATCTCACCATCTGGTCACAAACTAGCTTCCCTATATTTGTTAATAATGCCCCATACTTCTTATTACCTGAGCCAAAACCCAGGAATTGCTTTCTGTGCTTCCTCTTCCTGTTTCCTGGTGAGCAGTTGAGAAAGCTCTGGATATTCTCACGTGAACATCTCTCACATCTCTACTATCAACATTCTAGTTCAGGTCCCAGTTAGCCCTAATTAGATTATTGCCCTTGCCCAATTCTTACATCTATTCTCTTCCTACCTATCTAGTAAAGGAGTACCACTTAAACTCTGCCGTCCACCAAATGGAGATTGGGATTAGTGATCTCACCTTTTATTATTATTATTATTATTCAGTGAGAGGAGGAGAGGCAGAGACAGACTCCCACATGTGCCCTGACTGGGATACACCCGGCAAGCCCACTAGGGGGTGATGCTCTGCCCATATGGGGCATTTCTCTGTTGCTGAGCAACAGAGCTCTTCTCAGCACCTGAGAAGAGACCATGGAGCCATCCTCAGCACCTGGAACCAACTCACTCCAACTGAGCTGTGGCTGCAGGAGGGGAAGAGAGAGAGAAAGAGAGAAGTGAGAGCAGAGGGGTGGCGAAGCAGATGGGCACTACTGTGTGCGCTGACCAGGAATCGAATCTGGGACATCCATACACTGGGTCAATGCTCTTTCACTGAGCCAACGGGCCACAGTTCTATCTTGCTTTCAAAGCTGTTTCTAATAAAGCCCTGTTTACCTTTAACCTTCTCTCCTGTTAATCTTATATGCAAAATTGCTGCCAAATAGGATGCCAGATAATCTTACTAGACCTTTCCTTGTCTCCTAGCTTTACTTATTCTGCTTCTCGCTTGTAACAGCCCCACTCCCCCCCCCCCCCACTCCAATGAACTCATACGTAGATTTCATTTCCTAGTTGATGCTATCCTCTGAATGCTCCATTCAAGGATAAGCTCTCCCAAGTTATTTGGAAATTGGACCACTTCCCTCTACTAGATTGCAGGAAGACAAACATGTTTTTTCATTAATGTCCAGATGGAGCCAGTATAGTAGGTTGTACGAGGAAGGGACTCAAAATCTCTAATCCTTCTTATCCTGCTGTCAGTCATCTTTTCCTTAAAGTGAAAACAAAGCAAAATTAAATTAAATTGGATTGTGTAACTCATCTGTTCAGAAGCTTTTGATGGACTCTCATTGTGTAATTGTCAACGTGTCTTCTCAGCTTTATTTTCTACAATGCCACAGCCCATTCAGCACTGTCACCTCTACCTGTTCCCCTGTCTCCTGAAGTCAACAACTCTCTCTGCCTGAATCCACATTCTGGTTTCCTGTCTTCTGTTCAAACTCTACCTTCTTTCTTGAATGTCCTTGGAACAACCTTCTTTCCCTTATTATCCTTTAAGAGCCAAACCTTCTAGGTCCGCCAGACTTTGTCCTTAAGTGTTTTAGTCACCCCCACCTTCCCGAAGAACAGAAGCTCTGTCTTGGCCATCCTGTCACCCCTACCGCACTTAGATCAGTACTTTGTCCAGAGTTGTGCACCAACCGCTGCCTCTTATCATTCCCCTCATCACTGCAACCAACTGAGAAAGGAGCCCCCAGGGCTCCTGGAAAATGGTAATTGATGACACCAGAATACAAGTGGGAAAGGTCTTTGGATTTATTCTTAGGAGCTTGTGAGAGAAAAGAGTGCCTTAAGAGTCTGTCATTCTTTAAAGCTGAGTGATGAAGCAGTGAACTTGTAGTGGGAAGAATTGTGAAATGAGCAGGATGTTTAGGCTTAAAATGATAACCACCACATTAAGCAGACCATTGAGTTGCACTGAACCAAAAGCAAATGTGGCTTTACCCATAAGTGGCTGACCAAAAGAGTGATTCAGTAGCCAGCATGGTCAGCTTTTATGGCCTGATTTTGAAAGCCTATGTTTTAAGTGTTTAGAGTGTGTTTTGGCCTCCATCCCCCCTTTCTTGTTAATTTGGGGAATGCCCATTCTGGATTAGGTTACCAAATACTTCCCCTTGAAACTGAACTTGGAGTAGGTGTCACAGACTCAAATGCTTACAGGGGCCTGATAGATGTCATCAAGGAGCAGATCCCATCCTAAGAGAATTCCTAGTGTTAGATAAGCAATAGGGAGTGGTGGGAACTGTGGCAAACTGGAGAGCAGAAATCCTATCAAGGGCAGCAGCCTCTTTTTGGCTCTCACTGATGGCTGCCTTGTGAGAATGCATGACAGTGTCACCAGATACTCAAGATAAGTCAGCTTATGGCATCTTTCTGTCTCTGTATGCATGTATAAACACACACACACACATACATACACACACACACACACACACACACACACACACACACACACACACACACGTTTTGACCCATGAACCACAAGTTTTTTGACATTTGGCTTAAGGAGAAAGGAGAAGTAAAATATTCCTCTAAGATTTCTTGCTAAATGTCAGCAGTGGGAGATCATCACTGGCAGTATGCTTGATTAATTTTCTCTTTGCTCATAGCAGTGGTCAGGGCACCAGAAATCTGTCCTACCTTTGGCATTCATGCTAGGGAGCCTGATCCATGTGTTGAGTGAAGTTGGTTTTGTCAAGTCGGAGTGTGCGTACTTGGGGAGGGTATGAGGATGTTGAGAATGACTGGCAAGAGAGGTAACTGACACTTTCAACAACTGCCAAGAACTGGTTGATTTTTAAAAATAGCAAGGGAGGCTGAGGCACTTCATTCCATTTTCATTTTGCTGTATAGAACTCTCTATTTACTGGACTGGTTAGTGTTGAATCTGAGACCTACTTGAATTCCTCAGAATGTAGAAACCCCTTCTGTTTTATTTATATGTAGTTTTCTCCATGTAGATTTGACTGCTGGCTGTCCCATACTGAACTAGTTAACATTGACCATACTGGAGAGGAATAATCAAGCTACATGAACTTGGGCATGACTTCATGTAGCTTATATTTTTCTGGGAATGACATTTAAAAAGCTGATTTGAGGAGTTTAGCCCCGTCTTGTTTCCAGTAGGATTCGAGAGCCTTGCAAATAAGTTACTGCTTTGATAGCCAACTGTTTATGCAAATTAGTAAATGCAACGCCAGCCACTAATTATGAAAATAAACTCATCTGTGCTCTATAAATATCTAATTATAATAAAATAGAGGCAATATTACGTTTCCGTCTCTTGCCTCATCTGTTTCTCATCCACCACTGATTTGTCCTCTTGACAATGAATAAAATCGTATTGTTTTTTAAAGAAGCCTGTTTTCCATGGTTTTTGTTTTTTCCCCCTTCTAATGTTTTGAAAGTCTGCAGGGGAAAAATAGATTTATTTTAAACATAAGTATAATTGCCTGATTTTAGCAACTCTGTGTTTTTGACAGTAATGTCGTTAAAATGGTGCTTTAAAAATATGAAACGTGTTCTTCTTCCTTTTCCTTGTTTAGATATTTTTATTGGACACCGAAGACTGTTTTTAGAACAGCTGTTTCCTGAAACATTTTTTAAATGTGTGCATGTGAACAGATTTATTAGTGAAATGTACTGTGGATCAATGGAATGTTTCAATTAAATTCTAATTGACAATACATAAAGAAAAATATTTCTCAAATTTAAAGTACCATATTTATTTCCAATCCATACAGATATATATATATCTCAATATCATAAACATCTTCTTGAAGGTGAATAGTGATCTATTTTTACAGCTAGAGTATATATAATTTTCAAGTGTAGATTTCTTTCTTTCTTTCTCTCTCTCTCTCTCTCTCTTTCTTTCTTTATTTCTTTCTTCATTTTAGTTAGAGGAGAGGAGGTAGAGACAGACTCCCACATACGCCCTAACCAGAATCCACCTGGCAAGCCCACTAGGGGGCGATGCTCTGCCTATTGGAGGCCCTTGCTTTGCTGCAACCAGAGCCACTTTTTAGCACCTGAGGCGAGGCCAAGGACCGATCTTTTGCGCCTGGGGCCAACTTGCTCCAATTGAGTCATGGCTGCAGGAGGGGGGGGGGGGAAGAGATAGATAGATAGATAGATAGATAGATAGATAGATAGATAGATGATAGATAGATAGATAGAGGTGAGAAGGGGAGGGATGGAGAAGCAGATAGGCACTTCTCCTGTGTGCCCTGGCTGCGACTCAAACCTGGGACATCCACATGCTGGGCTGATGCTCTACCTCTGAGCCAACTGGCCAGGGTCAAGTATAGATCTCTATGTACATATATAAAGTTTGATAGCACATACAGGTAAACGATGTTTTGAATTAACTTATATTATTTTTATGACACATCTTGTTTATAAAGAATTGAAAACATCAGCATGATGGAAAAGTACTAAGAACAAGCAAAGTGCATTTCCATATGTGCTTAGGCTTGGATACACCACGGTCTGCTTCTCAGGCATGCAGGGCACTATATGAGCTTCTGGGTATAGGTATAATTTGTCCAAATACATATTAATAAGTTAATACTGGTTAAGTATGTTTTCACTTGTGGCTTCCACCTGGAGTGTACTGAAAACGATACATTCCAAGGCAATACGCATCTGGATTTAGCAGAGTGTCGGCTTTAACATTCAAAAACAATGTATAGTCAACATTAGACAAATATTGGCGGAAGGACAAGAACTAGGAGTTCAGGACACGGGGCTTACCAAGCAATTAGGAACCGACCCTCTCACACTTCGCTGACAGTCCAAAGGCGTCTGAAAATGGCTTTCAGATGTACTAACCACCTCTCCTTCTAAAGTCTTAGATAAATTCTGTGTTCAACTTATTAGTATATATGCAAGTTAAAAATTAAATTTATTAATTTATTTTAAAGGGAAACTATCAGGTAATAATTCAGTGAGTCAAATCACCCACTCTTTAAATTCGCAGAATCAGAAAAGAATATGCTTTGTGTGTGAACAAGCAGGGCATTTTTCACTCATTTGTACTTAATTGTTTATTGAGGGATAGCACACACTGTGTAAAGTACATAAAATCCATACTCGTAAGAGTGCAGCTGAAATATTTTTAACCTGTGTACACCCATGTATCCAGTCTGAGGCATAGAGTGTATCCATCACCCCTATAAGGTTTTGGCATGCCCATTTCTGCTATTTATTTTTATTAAGTACATTTGTGTTATCCCTACTGCCTCCAAAACTGAGTGTATCCACATAGTAATCAGCAGGCAGACTCCAGATGAATTTTCACTAGGTAGGACGAAATTCAAGGGAGGAGGAAGCATTGTGGTTTTCATTGTGTGTAAACAGAGGCACACATGTTTCCTTTGTGAGGTGTAGCTTTGCCCTGTGTTTGAAGACACTCAGGTTTCCCTCTGCACACAAAGAGAATATTTAATTGATATCATTGGGTTTCTCTCTCTTTTTTTCCCTAAGGCATTTAGTGGCAAGTAGAAAAGCAGAAGTAGAAAAGACCATATGCTTTGTAAAAAGCCAGACTAATAACACTTTTTGATGGACGGCTGGTTTTAAAAGTGCCGCGTCTTTCATTAAAATTTACATGTAGAGTAAGGGCAGCCGTGGTGACATGAAAGCTAATGCAACTTCCACATCTTGACATAATAACAATCACAAGAATCTGGAGATCCCAGATGGCAGCTTGGCCTTTGCCATCCTTTTAATAAGCTACTAACTGCTAATTATTTCACTCTTTTGGGCAAGTTAATTTACTGTTGACTCTTAAAGAGATACTGCTCTTTTTTTTCCCCACGCCACAAAAAAAGCAGAGCCCTTTCACCTGGAATGGTGACAAGTGCTTCTGTGTAGGTTGGACACTTTCCAGCTGATTGTAACAACGATGGCACGTCTTGGGGTGGAAAATGTCGCTTAATAAAATGTTTCTTCGAATTTTTTGAATACAGAAAAATTTTTTTATAATTTGTTTGGCTAGGGATTGTGTGTGTGTGTGTGTGTGTGTGTGTGTGTGTGTGTAAGAGCAATAGATCAATACAGGAAGAATATTTGAAATTTGGAGCCTATTTAAGAGTGAAAGAACAGCTGCCTTTGAAATGGTTGCTAATTCTGCTGGGGGCTTTTGAGTGTGTGATTTTCTGTGCTAGCAGTTAGGAGGGATGATGGTGTGTAATAGCTCATTTTCTAGGCTTTATGGTCATGCAGCATAGTAAAGACCAGAGGACTGAAGGAGACCCTGGCCGGCCCCACATGTGCTGGAGCCCTATTAAGTGACAGCCCGCAAAACAGGCTTTTTTTTTTCCCTGTCCTTTGACTTCCTAAGAATGATTTTACATTTTAGCACAGACCCAGATTATTAAGTGAGTGATGTGGAAGGGGGCTTGGCTGCCTCAGGAGTGAGTGTTTGGAAAAGAACCTTGTTTGCAATGAGCTGTCTGACAATCAAAATATTTACTTAAAGATAAGCTAATGACTGTGCCTTGCAAATGTCTGCAAATCCATTACTGAAATGAGAGTCAATACTTTGGCTTGATACCATCCAAAAATAGACTGCAAACCTCAAATACTACTTTGTGTGTATCACACTTCTCCCAGAACAAAATAGACTGCTCACAAAAATTAGGGGATATTTCAAAATGAAAACAAAGTGATAAGATGTCCCCTAGTTTTTGTGAGGAGTGTAAAATGTGTATCAAATGACAAAAGTAGAAAAAGCTCTCACCCCATTTTCTTGAAATATTTAAACTGAACTTAGTGTGTTATTGTGATCAGCTACTCCTTGATGTTGCTGTGAAGAGTTGCTAAATGGCTTAAAATATGCATTGAGAAAACACAATCTCCAATTATTGGTGATATCTCTGAACACGAACTTGATAACGTGAGTTTTGTAGTCCAATAGCATATCTTGTGTGTTATGCAGTTGATGGGAGGACTGTGGAACTCAAATGTTAATCATTTGCTTACTATTAGAGTCAAGAGGAACTGGAGAGGTTTAACATGTTATATTTCTTTAAAACTAATATATCATTTGATTTCAAAATAGCCCCAAGGAAAAATATGTGAGTGTGAATCTGGAGACATTTTGTCATCTTTCAGAATTTGATATTATATACACGTTCAGCCAGATTGCCATCTTCTGAAAGAATTTTGAGAAATGCTAATAATGTTTTCAGAGAAAAAAAAGAGTACTGAGTAAAGTAAGTTATCAAAATACAGGTTTAAAACAAAATGAAACAGGTTTTTTTTTGACCGGAGGACTTCTCAGGGACTTTGTTATGACGAAGTAAATTATGAATCTTTAAGAACAAAAATGTAGTTTTCAAAGTTACCCAAATTTATTTGATGTGAAACTCTTTCTTTTTTTTTTTTGTAATTTACAACTTGGATGAGATAGCTAGAATTAAAACTAGTGTTCAGTTGAAAAAATTTGGACAAGATAATTCTAAAGTCTCTTCCAAGTCTAACATTATAAGTTGAAATGTCTGTAGAATTTGAAAGAGGCTTTTGGATTGGCTTCACTCAAGAATCATTTTAACTACATATTCTGTTTTGATTGGGAATAGTTTTTTAGATGGGTTAGTTTCAATAGGGAAATTACTGCTTCCTGGTAAAATGCATAACACAGATGTTAAAAGAACTGCAGTTTTAAAGCACTAGTCTTGTTAAAACACTTCCAGTTTGTATTACCTAAGTACTTAAACGGATATCCATATAGTGTGTATAAACAATGCTTCTGAAAATGGCCTGCGGAACTCTGGGAAGAGCTGATCTCAGCTGATCTCAGCATGAGATGAGAAAAGTACTAGGAACTTTAAGTCTTATTAGCTTTGAAATTTGGAGCAGGCTAACAGTCATTGTGATTATACCTCCGCTGGATATCTAAGGTCATTCATTCTATCTGTCTGGGAGTTTGGCTTTCAACGGCTTTTTTTCCCCCCAGATAGTGAACATGTAGGTGAAATAAATTCTTCCTGGTAAGAATTACCTGTGCTTTGTTTAGAAATCATTGGCTCAGCTGAGCATTTTGTGGGCTCTCTCTTTGCAAGGCTGAGGACTTTGTCCTACTTATGTGCTGTTCTTTCGGTATGAAGTGATGGCCATTGATCCATCTGTAGAAGAGTATTTGCCTGGGGCTGTTAATCTGGTCTGTGGTGATATAATTTGCCGAGCCAGCCATAATCTCCCTCATTTTCTCAAGTGACCAGTAATGGTCATTTACAAAAGCTTTGGCCAGAATTGTTACAGATGACGTTCCCAGTCTAAACTAATTGATCCATGTGGCTATTGAGGCTGAAGAACCAGATATCCAGGTGTGAGTTATTCTAATGCAGTGTCAGCATAATGAAATAAAAGGAGTACTGATCTCAGAACTATGCAGAAGACATCATTCAGGTGGCATGGTAGATGAAAGCACTGATGTTAGTTCCATGGCATTTACAAGCCATGTAACCTTGTTAAGCCTCATTATCCTAATAAGTAAAATGGGAACAGTAATATTATCCACTTTGCAGGCCTGCTGGGAGGAACCATCGAGAATGTATATAAAAGGCTTAAGTTAGAGCTTGGATCTGACATAAATAAACATTAGTTATCCATCAACATTAATACTAAACATTAGTTATCACTATAAATACATCTTATCAATATCACCAGCGGTCTGGGAACTTTGAACAAGTTAAACTTTTTGCCCGTCTATGTCTTTATCTGAAAAATGCCTATGTGTTAAGTTTGTTCCGGTGATAACTGATATCATGCCAGTGAATGTACTGTGCAAATTAAAGCATCACTATACAACACTAAAGATTTAGTGGTCCGTGAGAATATAAGCTCCATAAATTCAGGGGCGATACATATGTTATTTACCAAGATATTTCCAGTGCCTATACCAGTGCCTGCCTCAGAGTGGAAATGACTCAAGTGAATACTTGTTGAATGGGTTCTAAGAATCACTGAGCTAATACCTCTTGGCAGAATTCAGTAACAATGGCAAGCCGGAGCCTCCCTGAAATCCCATTACACATTGAGTAGAAAGTTTTGGGGCACCTTCAAGAGGAAAGAAACAATTGGCCTCTTCCCTTAGAAGCCTCCCACAACAACATAAAGTGATCCCGATAAAACCGGTTGTTTGTCTTTTATGTCTTTGATGGGTGTCTTCGCTCTTTTTGTATGCACAAAGAGCCATAGGATTGCTTTAATATTACTTGATGAAACTAGATCAACCATGCGGACAGCAAAAATATTGAACTAAGAGTTACTTTTAAAAAAACGCTGATTTGCTTCCCCAAACCTTAGAAGCATATCATTTCAGAGCTCAAAGGGAATTTAGGATTTTTTTAGTCTACCCCACTGTAGTTTTGTGGCGGCCAAAACAGGCTGAGACGCTTAAGTGCTGTGTTTAATGCTACACTGATAATTTGTAGCGATATTGGGGTTGGACCCAGACCTTCTGACTCCCAGTGCTATTTTCTTTCCCCTCCCACCAAGTTGCTTCTAACATGTAACCAAGTTGTCTTCGCCATCTTCACTGAGAGAGTCACATTTGTTATAGATTACCCATAGGCTGCTGCTGAGATCATTATCGATAATGATTCTGGAAATATCAGAGTTCGAGCATTCTAAACAAGGTTTCCTCTTAAGTAACTCAACTGTCCTGAGAAACTGACCCAAACTAAGCTTTTGAAGTTAGCAGTAAGTTGCTTCGACTTCCAGGATTTTATAATGCTTTGTATCACTTCCGGACATCCCCTGTCGACTGCTTTGTCTTGGCTGAAGGAAGATGGTGACACCAGTTGACTTAAAAAAGCTTTCCACCATTTATTTTTCTTTTTACTGTCGAATGTGGACAGTTTATAACAGAGCTGATGCTCATGAAGAAATTCACTTGGGACTGACTTTCAAACTGATGCTTAATAGTTTTTCAACTTCCTTTCTTCCTTTAAGAACAGATTAGTAATTTTATTTACAATATTTTTAACTGAAAAAGGAAGTTAATTTCTTTTCCCCCAAGTAAGAATATATTTATCTTTAAGCCAATTTTTATTTTGTTTGTTCTCTTTTAAAGATAAATTTGCTCCTTCAGGGTTCGTCATGGGTCTGATGTTTTAAGTTTAGTGTCCTTTTATTAGGCACCTTTGGGGGATGTTGATCAGCCATAAAATCAGTTCTTAAATTGTTGCAAAATAGCCTTCCTTCAGACTGTTTTGATCACAAGGCTCTCAAGTGTCAAAGTCATTTGGAGAACTAGATAGATAAATGCATGAGCACTGAGGTTTTTTTTTTTTCCAGGGTAGAATAAAATGTGTTCTCTACTATGTGCTCAGCTTTAATAGCGATTTGTTAAAAGGGGAAAAAAAGACAATGATATTAAATATTTACAAGAGTGATTTAGCTGTATTATCTTGTGCCCTGCATCTCTGTGTAATGATGAAATCAGCTACTGTTTGAGTAAAGGCCATTAAAACAGTGGTAGTGGGAAGGTCACTGCCTAGGCAAGGTTAAAGCAATTTGTGGAGAATAATGATTTTTGTCAACTTTCCAGATGTCTTACTGTTTTTGTCGGCTTCCCTCCAAAAATAATAGGAAAAAAAATACATTTGAGGATTCACGGGCTCTTGCATCCTTTATGCCCTTTCTGGCCAACTGGATAGCTGGAAACCCTTTATGCATTTTTGGTTCACCCATTTAGTACACTGGTCCCCAACCTTTTTTGGGCCACGGACCGGTTTAATGTCAGAAAATATTTTCACGGACGGACTGGCCTTTAGGGTAGGACGGATAAATGTATCATGTGACCGAGACAAGCGTCAAGAGTGAGTCTTAGACGGATGTAACAGAGGGAATCTGGTCATTTTTTAAAAATAAAACATCGTTCAGACTTAAATATAAATAAAACGGAAATAATGTAAGTTATTTATTCTTTCTCTGCGGACCGGTACCAAATGGCCCACGGACTGGTACGGGTCCACGGCCCGGGGGTTGGGGACCACTGCTCTAAAGGACAGAAACAGGACCATTCTCCCTGGAGGTGAGTGGTTGCATTTCTCTTTACTGATTATTCTACTGGCTTCTGCTTGGTTGGTTTTGGAGGTGAGCACCAGCGCCTCTTCTTTCTTGGAAATGATTTATTTTGTCTGAACTGATTCTTCAATTTCTCTACTATTTCCTCTTCTACCTAAAGCAAATATATATATATATATATTTAAATTTTATCTCCTATATCACTTTAGAGAAATTTCTGAATGATTGCATGGCATTCTCCCCATTTTCACAGACAAGAAAACAGAAGTTTAAGGTTACAAAACTATCAATAGTTCCAGAACCAGTGGCAGAACCAAGATAAATTTAGTTTTGCCTGACCTCAGAGTCTAGACTGATTACACATGACGTATCATCACTTTGGTTAATTTTTCTGTACCTCAGTTTTCTCTTCTGTAAAATGGGGGTGAATAATAATGCATTATTATAGTATATTCTTAATAAGGTATGTAATCAATATCACATATACGAAATTGTAAATAATACATTAGTTTGCTTTTGGTAAAATTGAGAAGTAAATGCACCAATACATGTTAAGTGCATAACAAGATGTCTGGCTTTTGCTACAATTTTAATAAATAATATCCTCCCTCTACTCTTGACAGTATTAATAAAGTATAATTGAATTTAATAACCATTGAGCACAAGGGATACACAAAATGAATAAAATACAGTTTTTGTTCTTAAGCAGAGCTCACAATATAGTAGGAGGAAAATGCCTATGTAAAGAATTCCAAAAGCTATTTATATAGTTTTTTTCTCCTTGTTTTAGGCTATGTCTGTACCAAATGTTACTTAAAATGTGAGAACCTTTTTCTGGAGGGAAGTAGTTTCCTGTGGGGATGAGATAGTGTACTGACGTTGCTGCGGCAGCCACTTGTGCCTCGTTTCCTAACTAGTCTGTGTTTACGTGATGCTAAAGCCCAGAGTGTGGGTTGGGAAACGGGATAAAACAGAGGGATAGGCTAACTGCTATGACAAACAATTCCCAAATCGCAGTGGCTTAATAGGGACAAAAGTTTCTCACTCATGTCACAGGTTGCCGTGCAGGCTGGTGGATGGTGGAGGAGGGATTTCTGTTCCATAGTCAACTATTCAGACACCTTCTATCCTGTGGCTTTGTCATTTTCTAGAACCTAGTCCTTTGCTGCATTCAAGTGCCTGGGGTGGGGGATGAGGAAGGGAGAGGACAAGAGAGAGGGAGAGAGAGAGAGAGAGAGAGAGAGAGAGGGAATGCATATGTATGATTGGAGGATTTAGTTTTTAAAGGGCACAAGCGGGAAGCAGTGTATTTCACTTACTCTTGTCCAGAACTCTGTTACATGATCCTGTCTAATTGCAAAGGACATTGGGAAATGTAATTTAGCTGTGTGTCCAGGAGGAAAGGGAAGAGGCCCGGGGGACACCATGGCAGTCTGTCCCAGTACGTGAGGTGTATTCTATTCACCACCTTGTGTCATGCCTGTCCGTCTTCTTTCGCTCACCTTTGCTCAAACAAACAAGAATGCCTTCATGGTTTTAATGATGTAGAGGATACCTTGCCTATTCATTTTTTCTATAATATACATGCATGTACAGTTATGTGTATTTTAATTGAAACGAAACCCCACAGAGTTACAGTTGTCAAAGTCATAAGGATAACCCAGGGAACTTGTGAAACTAAAGGCTTTTAGTTCCTGCCTTAACAGCACAGAATCTTCAGCGCCAAGTGATTCTTAGAACCAGGTGAATTTGAGACACACAGTGTTATATAGCAAGTTCCAAGGACTAAAGCAAATCCAAGAGGAAGCATGGCAGATGCTCCTAAAACTATGTTGTTGAATTTTCTGTGGTTTAAAACAAGTGCTGCATTTATCTTAGTTTAGAAACCTAGTTGTTATACATGGATTTTTGTTGTAATTTTTTCCCCCAGAGATTTAATCTCTAGCTTGCATCCATAAACCAAAAGGGAGAAGCCTGGTTGGCATTTTAGCCTGAGTGGATGGAGCGAGGCCAAATGCCTGATTCAATAGTTTATTTTATTCTAACCACTGCATCTTTTTTCCCCTTTTCATCTCTTAATAAGGGATCCCCTTGGTTAAGATAATTTTCTTGTTGCGTTCAAGACAATGAATAGGCATTCATGTTTGATAGGCCTGCTTATCATTTATGCCTGACTTGTGAATAAAGGATGACAGCCCATTTTAGTTTCTAAATTTGTATTATCTTATTCTATGTATAGGAACCAGAAAAACTAAAATATTTTGAAATGTACCCCCTTCCTAAAAAAAAAAAAAAGGGCTGTGCCTTTATTCCCCGTAGAGAGCAGTTAACCGCATTGTACTTCTGGAATGGATGTCAGAGTGTGGATAATTCTGGGCTTGTGATTTTTTTTTCTTTCTCCTATTTTATCTGCCTCTTTTTGTGTCTTTGTGTGCAAGTCTATGATTACTATTGAGTTTTTTTTTTTCCCTAAATGCCAGCAATTATCTCACAGGTGGAAGGATTAGGCAAGAGCTGGGAGAATTGCACTGGGATTAGAATAAAGGCTCCCCCAACACTCTTTAAATGTGGGGGAGGAGGGAGTGCAGACTTGGAGAGGGTAGGCAGAACTGGGCGTGGGGGGTGGACAATTTGCTTCTGATATTTAAATCCCTACATGGAGTGAAGGAATAAACTCCTGAGGAGAGGAAGAGGAACTGACAACCTAAACTGGTTGGGGTTATCCTTCCAGAGAGCTGGGAACACAGGAAGGCCTTACCCAGCCACTTTTTTAAGGGTGGGGGAGGGGCTGACATTTTATTTGGTGGAGAAGAAGGGAGCTGGGAGAGTCTAATATATACCGGGGCCAAGAGAATGTTGGTGAGACATTATCTTTCCTCCCAGCAGGGGAAAATTTATTAATCTGGGATGTCAGTGAGGATGCTTTTCAGCTGCAAATAACAGAACTTTTCAGCTCAGCTGCCTTCAACAACAAAGGGAATTTATGGGTTCAGTTCCTGAAAAGTCTAGTAACTCAAGTGATATGACCAAGACTTACTGTCTCGCTCACCCATTTTTTGGCTTCAGTTTCTTGGTGTTGGCTTCCTTCTTGGCAGGCTACCTCCCTCACGGTCCTGCGATGGCTGACGGCCATTCCCAGGCTGTTCCATTTGTTTTCTGGTTCATGTTAACTGGGAAAGGGTGACTGTCTTCCCCAGCCATTCCACAAAATTACTGGGGCTTCAAACTAATCGGACCAGTTTAAGTCACGTGTTCTTCTTTGAACCAAACACCGTTATCAGAGGGGTGGGTTTTGCTGGTATTTTAGAACTGAGTCATATGCCTAAATATCAGAATTAGGGGAAAGAGTTGACTTTTCCTGCAGCACATGGGATTCATGGGAAGGCTGGATATTTGACCCCATTAAAAAAAAATTATTGATTGATTTTAGAGAGAGAGGGAGAGGAAAAGAGACAGACAGACAGAAACATTGATCTGTTCCTGTTTGTGCCCTGACTGGGGGTTGAACTCACAACCTTTGCATATCAGGACGATACTCTAACCTACTGAGCTATCTGGTCAAGGCTATTTGACCCAAAATCTTGGTGGGGGGGGGGGGATAGATATTGTGTAGCAAATGCCAACAACACCTGAGTAGAATTTCAAAAATCTGAAGCCAAACCCAACCAAGTTCTTCCTAAGAAATCAGGAAACTTTGGGTGTTTATCTTTCACCCACCCCATCTGGCTGTCAAGTCGTCCTACTCCACAAGGCGGGATGCAAATGGGGCATGAGCAGAGGCTCCTTTGGAAGCGAAGAGCCGGGAGGGGGAGGCCATTGGTATCCTGGCGTCTGTGTCATCGAGGAGTCAGCATCTTAGGATCTTTGTTCATTGATCTGAAAAGAGGCAGGGAAATATTCACAGAAATGGAGTGAACACCATGTCTGACTTGCTTTAGGTAAAAAGTTCCGACGGAGTCTTCTCCTGTCTTGATCTCAGGTTTCTGCATCAGTCATCTGATGTGGATTTCTATTGATGGATAGCTGAGTTAGGCAGCCCTCTAGTCTCAAGTGCATTTTTAACAGAGTCGCTCTCAGTAAATATCGCTTTCTCAAATGCCTCGCCTCATTCATGGAGTCTTTCTTTTCAGCGGCTGCTTAATCAGCTGCTGCCCCTTAGCACACTGACCTAATTCTCAGCCACACATCTCATCTGGGCTTTCAAGGCGGCGCCTCCCCTGTGTCACTGTGGATGTTAGCTCCACCCTGACCCGTGGCCACTATACTCATGGCCTGTCTTATACCCCAGTGTAGCAGGGACCTTTGACCACGCAGGCAGCCATTGTGGCTGGCACAACAGAATGAGCCTTAAGGTGCAGTGGCTGGAAGGATGTGGTCATTATAGCCTCCAAAGCAAGCACTACCGGAGCAAAACCCCCTGGGCTGCTGACCCTTGGCAACAAGGCTGCCTTGGACCTTTCTTGAACTGCTTTTGAGGCCAGTGCTTTTCACAATTAAGTGTGCGTATGCATCATCTGGACATCTTGTTAAAATGCAGGTTCCGACTGGGGAGGGTTGGAGTGGGGCAGAGCCAGAGATGCTGCATTTCTCACAAGCTTCTAGGGGACGCCCGTGATGCTGCTGGTGTGTGGACCACATTTTGGAAGAGCCAGGCTTTAAGGCTGTCACCCAGAATGATTTTGCATGTGAGGCTGTCTGGTTATTTAATAAGAATGCAAAGGAGGAGAGCAGCACTCCTTTGGAAATAAGTAGAAGGGAGAGTTGGGACTTAAATTCTTAGGAATCAGTTGTTGCCTTCAGGCAATGAAGCAGGTGCCTGGTGAAACTTCAGCCTTCTCATCCTTCTTGGCTGATGATAGACATGGGGTTATAATCTTTGCCTCTGTTTCAACATCTGTATGGGATATGATGACCTTGGCTTATTTCCCCACGAGCCTTGGGAACATTCAACCATGGCATTTGTGATGGGTACACAAGTGTTTCATCATTGCCACAAGGAAATTCAATCTCCACCAGACTCTATTTTATACCCCCCAAAATAGCCTGTTTCTGTAACAAATCACTTCCAGGACTCATTTCTGAGGGTCTCCACAACTCACCATCTCCCATTCGATATTGATTGTAATTATTGGCAGGTAAGAATATCATCTATATCCCAGCCCAAGTCTGACCCTTCTTGCCCAAATACCAAGAGCTTCCACTAACACACGAACGTTTGCTCTAGGTCTGGGAGACCCACAGTGGTGATGACAATGTATGTTCTCGTGAACATGGGCTGTCTGTCCTTGGGATAGGACCTCAGTTGAGTTTGTTCCACAAATGCAGCATTGGTCAGGCCCTCCCTGTCTTCTGATGAGCCTTATTTTGATCTCACCTTCTTTCCTGTGTGTATAATCTCTCCTAGAGGGAATCAGATCTAAAGGAAAACAGAAAGGAGAAAATGCTTAAGGAGTATGATCTGATGATAAACGAAGCAGGGTGTTTAACTCTCCGGTTGACTTCATTGTTTCACTTGCACTAGAGGGAGGGGGAAAACTCTGGGGAGGGTTGCTGGAGGAACAGAGTGAATCAGGAGGCTCATATCAGCAACTGGTTGCCTGTGCCTCTGCCGGCTAATGGATTTACGACCAGTCTTGGCTCCCATTTCCAGCTGCCCGTTGCCTGGGTTCAGATGTTTACCTGGTGTCTTCAGGGATGCTGCGTAAACAGCTGTAGAGAGAGCTGGGTTTTCCTTCTCATCTGAGAAAGGTGAACGCGTGGGGCTTTGGGATTCCCGGGAGACTCACGGGAGAGCAGGAGAGTCAGTGAGAATGCATGCCACTTGGGAGGGGGCGCCCTCGCTGGGATTTTGGTGGTTATTATATATAGTTACTAATGCAAGTGTTTGAAACTCATATCTGCATTTAGGCAGCAGGAGGAGAAATATGGATGGAAATGAATTATTTATTCCATCACAGGGGTCCCAGAAACGTGGAGTGGGCGTTAATCTCCTTGGACCAGGAGCCCCTGGGCGGGCTTGAGGTCAGCCTGTAGGAGATCTGACCTTATCTACTCCTGGCCAGACACCTCGGCTTCAACTAATTTGCCTTAAGCATAATCCAAATAAGACCCTGTGCCTTGCTGTTCATACGGAGAATGTGCACATTTACTTCGCATGTGGTCCGAGGAGCCAAAAGTGCTGGTGTCTGTGTTTTTCTTTTAATCTCACAATTTCCCCGTGCGTCTGAAGGGAGGGGGATAAGCAGGCGAGGGCCGACCCCCACACTGATGGTCTTCTGGGTGTCGGGTGTGGAGTGGGTTCCCAGTGTAAGGCGCTCCAGCTGAAGATGCGCCAGCTGTCGACTCTGCCCAGCAATGCAGTGAGGGAGCTTCCGCTGTTCCCATTTCACTGGTGGGGAAATTGAGGTTTAAGAAGATTCAGTGTCTCACCTCCGGTTGCCCAGCTCTGCATTACCCTGGCTGGGATTCAAGGCGAGGGTGCTGTAGTAACCCCATCTCGCATTCTTTCTACTTCCCCAAGGTAGCAAATGCAATAAAAACATCTTAAAACTATTTCCAGGGTAGGAAGGAATAAGCAAAAACAGTAAAAACAGAACAAAACCCATTCCCTGTAAAGAGCCATTATGTCCCCCTTCCCACCATCCTGTCCTGTCCTGTCCGTCTCTGTTTCTGTCAGAGTTCATAAATATTTGTATGTGTAAAACTTCCTTTTCCTCTCTTTCTCTTTCTATCCCCTGCTCTTTGGTGATGACAACGCTTTTTATTAAAAAATTCCCTCCAGGCTCTGTTAGATTTAACTTATTCTTCTTGCTAAAAATCCTGAGACAGTTGCCTAAAGCAAGGCATGGTGGGCTTAGGTGCTTTGTATACTGTGTCTTCGGTCATGAAGGCAGGTCCCTGGTCCCAGGACAGAGAGTGGGGAGAAGGGGCCGGGCATACTTCTTCTCCACATAGTTTGGAAGTTTTAAGGTCCCCGAGCCAGCATAGACAGAGGTCTGCCTTTGACAGTGCTTTGTGTCTTTGTGGTTTCCATGGACTTCAAACCATCTCCCTTGGAAATGCATTTGTTGACTGTCAGCTGGGTGCCGTAGCTTTGGAGATCATGTTACCTTGCTGAACGGCACCTGAGCACAAGGGAGGGAGGGCTCTGAAGGCAGAGCCTCCCAGTATCTGCTCTCCACCTCCGACTGTTCACCTTCTCCAGTGAACTGAAGTTCAAACTCCTGTTTCTTCCACACCTGTTTGTCTTCTCTACCGCCTTACGTCCATCAGCGGAGCACCCTCACTGTTCTCTCAGTCGGCTCCCGAATTTCACTTTGATGCAAACTGGAAAACTTTATTGAGCCTCTGTGGGTTATTAGAAGCTGGGGGTAGAGCAAGAATGAGATAGACTCAGCCCTCGCCTCTGAATTCTTACAATCCTTTGGGGAAGGCAGCTGTCAAACGTGTGATTGCGAAAGCCACGGATGTCAGGAAAACACCGCGCGGAGTGCGCTGGGGAAGCAGGAGGGGCCTGTGCTCCCTGGCTGTCCGGAGGGGGACGGTCACTTCTCCTTGCTCTGCTCTGTCTGAACAGGCCTCTCTCGGGTCCTCCTCCAGCCCTCCCTTGCTCTGGCTGCTCTGTGAAAACGCACGCTGGAGCCCACGTGCTCCAACAGCTGTACTCCGTTGTGTCGTGTGGTCTCATTGAATTTCTCTTTGTTGTCTGATTGTCTCTGTCATGTTGCCTGCCTTGATATCCTAACTTTTGTGGGACAGGCGACAAACAAGTCCTCCCTAAACTCTGAATTCCGTATGTCACTCTCCTGATGAGATGCTTTTGATGCCCCCGCCCCTCATAGGATGTCCTTACAGTGTAACTGACATCCCAGCTCCTCAGCCTGGCATTTGGCATGCCACACTTTGGCCGAACATCAGCTCCCATCCCGTGTATTAAAACCCTTTGCCAGCACCAGGCCCTGCTGACTCGCGACCCTCCAATACGCCAGGTGCGGTCTTGTCTCTGGGCCTCTGCTCGTTCTGCTAACTCGTGACCCTCCAATATGCCAGGTGCGGTCTTATCTCTGGGCCTCTGCTCGTTCTGCCCTCTTATCTTCTCTATTTCCTCCCTATCTCTAGCCATCTGCTGAAATTTAATTCCTGTTTCACTTCCCCTGCACCCTTGGCCTGGCCATCTCAGCTCTGTGAAATGTCTCCGTGGCTCTCTGGTACCACTCACTGGCCACTCACCCCGCACTGCCCCGTTCTGTCATCTGCACCTTTCTCTTTGGGTCTCCCAGCCCTTCTGCAAACTCTTCGAGGTTAAGGACCTCACTTTCTACTCCTGGTGATGTGCCCCTCACAGCTGCCTCTACAGATAGGCGCTCGGTGGTGATGGGACAGCAGGTGGCTATATCTGATTACTGTTGCCCAGAGTTCCTGATAGCGCTGACGTAACTGCATGACCAAAGGACAGGGACTACATAGTGAAATTAAGGAATTAAACATGAATTTAAATTTTTTTTGTATCTACCCAAATCTCAGGCTTCGAACACAATAAAGGTATAGCGGTTTCATTTTTATGGAGGGTGAAGAAGCATGCATTTGGGGGTACAGAAACTAAGAGGAGGTGAAGAATAAAGCAGAAGGAGGTGAGTTGTAAAGGAATGAAGAGAAAACCCAATTGGAGAGCCTTGTGGGGACTGAGGATCCCTGGGTCTAAGTCCTGACTGTGCTTCTGAATGTGTAGCTTGGATTAGCCATGGCATACCTGGAGCCTGGTCTAGGGAGAGGAAACGGGGGACCTGCCTCGCCTGCCAATGACAGCAGTTTGTAAACTGTAGAGTGCACTGTGAATGGAAAGGGAGAGTTCGACTATAAATGGCATCGTCATTTACCACCTGAGTCCTCCCACAGCCACACTGGGGCAGGGGATAGATCGGTGGGCAGGTCTGTTGTGACCAGACGGAGGAGGCCAGACTGGAAGGAGCCTGTGGTCAGTCACTGCAGGACCACAGCCGTGCTGCCTCCCTGCAGATGTTCTCGCGTCAGGGACCACAGCCGTGCTGCCTCCCTGCAGATGTTCTCGCGTCAGGGACCACAGCCGTGCTGCCTCCCTGCAGATGTTCTCACGTCAGGGACCACAGCCGTGCTGCCTCCCTGCAGATGTTCTCGCGTCAGGGACCACAGCCGTGCTGCCTCCCTGCAGATGTTCTCACGTCAGGGACCACAGCCGTGCTGCCTCCCTGCAGATGTTCTCGCGTCAGGGAAGTGCTCCCCAGGCCAGGGAAGGTGTGTGGGCTCTGACCTTGCCCCTGGCCAGGGACAGGTAGCAGTGAGAGATCACTCCTGGGTTGTAAAGGGGTGCCTGTTACCATGGTTACTGTAGACAGGTCCTGGGGTGTCATTATGAGCCTCAGATAGAAGACCTGGGCTGTGGTCCCCACCCTGTACTTGCCAGCTGGGAACACTTTCTATAAATGTAGTATTTAGCCTACACAGTGCCAGAGACTTGAGTGCTTTGTGGCCACAATTTTATGTCAGCCTTGCAACAACACTGTGAGATAGGTGCTACTGTTACTTTTCTACACCAGGGGAGGAACAAGTTTAGCTCAAGGCAACGGGTTAGTGAAATAGAGGAGCTGGGATTGATACTCAGGCCTCTCTGTCAATCCTGAGCCCTTAGCAACTATGCTCTGCCATCTTCAACCTCTCAGAACCTCGGTCTCCTCATCTGTATCGTGGGGATTATATCTTTCCTACTTACCACATGGGGTATTGAGGATCTGAGGAGAGAATGGAAATCAAAGGACTGTGTACCCTGAAAAGTGTGTCTGGTGTGTACAAGTAAGTATTCACTGGCACCTGCTGTGCGACCAGCATTGCTTTGGGTGCCGGGATACAGTGGGGGATAGGGTAGCCAAGGCATGTGGTCACACTGAGGTGCGTTCTAGTCATAACCTGTTAATAGATGGAGCTGTTGGAAAGTGGAAGGGAAGAAAAAAATATGGCCATCTAAGAACAATAGTGTTTTCAGAAAGGACAAAGTCATGTTAATGGGGAGCCATTGCCCTTTAAATCCACCTCCCTTCCTAAGTATAAATAACAGGATCTGCCTGACCTGTGGTGGCACAGTGGATAAAGCGTTGACTTAGAAATGCTGAAGTCGCCGGTTCGAAACCCTGGGCTTGCCTGGTCAAGGCACATATGGGAGTTGATGCTTCTAGCTCCTCCCCCCTTCTCTCTCTCTCTCTCTCTCTCTCTCTCTCTGTCTCTCTCTCGCCCTCTCTCTCTCCTCTCTAAAAATGAATTAAAAAAAATAAAAAAAAATAACAGGATCAAATTGAGAGATTAAGCAATGTGGGAAACTAACAAAGACAGTTAAATAGAGAAAAGCAAAGAGAGTGCATTTATAAACGAACAAATTATTTTAGGACGTTTTGATCGGTATAAGAAAGCAAATCACAGTTCCAGAAGGTGAGAAGGACGTAATATATCTAGATTTTAGTAAAACCACTTGAAGGAGAAATGGCCTGAAATCTTGCCTGAGAAATGAATTTAAAGTGGCAAGGGTGGGAGCCGTGCCACTCAGAGTGAGAACAGGCTGGGGGATGGGAGGGTAGGGCTTGATGACAAATGACCGCGGCTCTCGGGGGGTAATGGGGTCAGGTGAGAAGACTCGATTTAGCCATCATCACTTAGTGATCTGGAAGAACGGCTAAGCTCCTGGTAATGACATTCATACATGATGCTAAATTGGAAGGTGTCACCGTGATGGCTCGTGGAAGGAAGCACAGAAGAAGAGGACGGCAGTCAAGGTCAGGAGGCCACGGCCATGAAGGCAGGGACAATGGAGGGAGGGTGTCGGCAAGGACAGATGGAGGGAATTTCCTTGAGGACAATCTGCAAACATTAAAACAATATACGTCTAGTTGATATCTAGTAGCATCAGGACTGGCATGAGAGACCAGGGTTCAAGGCTGTCCATGGATTTATCCTTCCATGATTTGAGCTAAACATTAGGAGTGACCCGGAGGTATATTTGATGGAGCAGGAGGATAACTGAGCCACGATGAGCTGTTAACAGCCCTGGTCCTGTCAGACTGAGTCCCTTCTGCCCTCTTTGATGTGGTAGTCTTAGAGGCAGAACTATTCTGCCTTTCAGCCTACTTGAGAACAGGGCTTCTTGTGACATACTGTGAACCTTTGTATCCTGGCTCTATCACTCAGTCTGTGAAATGGGAACATGAGAGTACTTACTTTAGGAGTTTTATGAGGATTAGAGTAATGAGAAGGGCCAGCACCATGCCCAGTAGTAAGTGCTTGGTACATATTGCCTGTTATTATCATTATTATTTTCATCATCATCATCACTATTGCCCTGTGTGTATGATTGGTCTCTAGGGTAGAATATGCCAATTAGCATAGATAATGGCATTTCTGGTTAAAGTGGGGGAAGAAACATCCAAAGAACACTGTCTGAAAACTACTGACAGAGTGAAAAAGAGCATATAAGACCAGAGGATGCAGATCCACACTCTGTGACAGTGACCTTGAATGAGCCACTTTACCTCTTTGCTCCTTTTTCCACATCTAAAAGCATCAGGGGTCAAGCTTGATTGTCTCTGAGCAGCTCAAAAAGGTCATGAGTCTCTCTATAAACAAATAAACAAACAACAAGATGAGTTGGGATTTGTATTATTAAAGTCAGCTTTGGAGCATTTCTTAGCACATATCACTCTGCACACCTATTCTGTATCAGCGATTGCCACCCGAGGGTAAACTGACGGACTCATGCACTTTTAACACCTGAAAGTCTTGCATCCCAGGAACCACCCATAGTCCTGGGCAAACTGGGACAGTTGGTCAGCCCACCTATGAGATGATGGCCAGACTGTAGGAATGTGGCGTGGCCATCCAAAAACACATCTGTAAGAACTGAATGGTTCCACTGAGCTCATGGGAACTATCCTTAGGAAACCATCCAACATCTGTCATGGGCATTGTCTTAATTTGAGCTGCTATCATAAAATATCACAGACTGGGTGGCTTAAACAACAGAGATTTATTTCTCACATTCATTCTGGTGGCTGGGGAATCTAAGATGAAGATGCTGGTTAATTCAATTCCCGGTAAGGACTCTCTTCTTCATTGACAGATGGCTGCCTTCTCGCTGTGTCCTCATATGGTGGAGGGAGGGTGTCTTTGTACAGCGACCCTACCCTCATGATCTAATTATCACCAAATACTCTCACATTGTGGGTCAGGGCTTCAATATATGATTTAGGGGTTTGGGGGGTATACACATTCAGTCCATAGCAGGAGTGGGCCGGTCAAACCTGTGTTATCTGGGGAAGCGTTGCCCTGGAGGTGCCTCTCCTCATGTCGATAGTGACCCAGTTCCATTTAATACTTTTCCCCAGAGTGCTTCTTGGCTGCTCCAGCCTTGATATATGGGCTAAGAGGAGGGTCGTAAGTCTTAGAAGGACACTACCTCACAGGCTCAATAAATGTGAGGATTCTCTTGGGAAGAGTGAACTGAAAAGATGAGTTGGTCCTGTTTTCCAGAGCTCCATTTGGATTACCACGTTCACTTTGGGATTCTCCAGGGACCAGAAAGGTGACAGATTGAGGGATTCTATGAGGAAATCATCCAAATGATTGACAAGCTAGAGGAAGTAATTGATAAGAAGAAACAAAAGAACGAAAGACCATGTATCAGGCAGGGTCACATGTGTGCATGCAGGGCAAGAGCCAGTCACTAGGACACCCAAGGAGAGAGCTAGGTGAGGTAAAGAATCCGAAGAGGAATGTGGAGGGTGGCGAACTACTCTACAGTTACTCATTTAATTTAACAAGTACTTATTTAACAACTGACTCTGTCATTATTTGTTCATGTGTGGGGAGCACATAAGATGATTATCATCCTGTCTTTGTTCTAGTGGGGGAGATGGGAGGTATGGTAGTTGTGAAGAGCATGGGTTTAATTATTAGAAGTGCTGCTTCAGGCATGTTACAAAACCTTTCTGTGCCTTAGTTTCAGTATTTATAGGATGGGCACATGTTGGTGTGTTGGAAGAAAATCAAGGTTGCCAACAAGGCTGGAGCCAAATGAGCAAAGGGAAGGCAGTAGGTAATGATACCAGAGAGGAAGCAGGGTGTATCTATCAGGGTTCAACCGGAGAAGCAGAACCAGTAGGAGAGGGAGGTATAAGTTCTATGTTGGGCTTTGCCAGTTGCAGGTTCAATGTTGCTCTATACCAATGAGGCAAATCAGCAGATCAGCAGCCCTGACACTGTGTGTGGGCTGCAAAATATCACTGCTTTCCTTCCACGTTGCAAATTTCCCTTGGGGTCTACTCTGAGTAGAAACATACAAGAAAGGGGATTCTGAGAAACCTAGTTCAGCCTAGCCAAGCTGGCACATTTTGAAGCCACCACATGGAATAGGTGGGTAAGAGCTCCTAGGAAATCTAGAAGAACATCCTCATGAGACTTTCATGACTGTACAGTGACACTTCCATGAAAGCTGTTTCTCAGGATGAGGTCCCAATGGCTTTCCAGCAGTTACCCAAGTGCCCAGATGGTAACTCATAGGAAGGAGGTTTGATTCATGTCCCCTGGAGTAGAAAACTTTAGTTATATCAATCATCATTAACCATAGTATCATTTTCAGCTATTTGATGCAATTATTCCACGTAATAGAAATAAAAAATTAAACAAGAGCTTGGCTCTGGGGAATTTGTTTTAAAGAGCTAATGCAAGTATGAAGATAACCATCCAGCTAAATTTGGTCATTCATTTATTTATTTATTCCACAAATATTTGTGCTTAGCACAGGCACATTAATGGGCTAAGGACAGAGGTGATGCATACATTCTATAAGCACTGCTTGAACTGTCACTGTTCTATACACTAGGCATACAGAGATGGATCTTGTTATCAAGAATTTCCCCAGATATGTAATTTTTACCCAGTGTAAGTAGGGGGATGCACAGGTGTGGAGATGTCACTAGCAGGAAGTGTGTCAGCATCTCTGGGTAAAGGAGAAAGGCAGTGAGACAAGCATAATTTCTGCACATAAGATGGTGTGTTTAACTCTCAAATCGTTTATGATATAGTTGAGGAGTCAACATATATACAAGGCAAGGTGCTTGCTATCTACCACAGCAAATCTGGGCTACAGAAGATGTAGAGCAGGTAACTGGGGTAGGGGCTGGGAGAAGATCCACCACGTGGCCATTTACAGCTTTGAAAACCCTCTGGTTTTTATGCTCATCATAGCTTGTAGAGCAGTGGTTCTCAAACTTTTTGAAGTCGGAGAGCATTTAAAATCCTACAAATAATTGTAGGTACACTATATACAAATTTCTGAGAAATATGTTATAATAATTAAGTCAGATATTAAAGAAAAAAATATAAAGTCCAAGCATGCTTTTATGGTAATTAAACAAAATAAATACAACAAAATTAAATTTATTCTGACATTAAAAAACATTTTTATGTTACATTTTTTGAGTTATGCTTTTTAGAATTAGTCAAAAAGGGGAGTTAAAAAATAGAAAAATGACAAAAATGTTATCTTTATATATATATAGATAGATACATTCTTAGTAAGATTTAGTAAATTCGGCAGGTCCTGGTGCGAATATGTTAAGTTTTTTCATTCTTGTGTTTATGAGAAACATGAGCCTGATGTATCCTAGCAATTTCTTCAATGTTTGGGCATATTTTTGAAAGGCAAACTCTCATTTCCTCATCAATACATTGAAGAATTCCTCTCTTTTTACTCTTAATTATGTTGAGTGCAGAAAACCCCCAACATACATATCATCTTAACTTTACAATAAATAAAGAATAGAAGAAACTTGCCTCCAGTCTTTCCGGGGAACATGGGGGGTAGTGTAAACAATCCAGCACCACAACTTAACAGCCTTTTGCAACCTAATCAGGCAAGTGAGGTGGGGGGTTGGGCAGACTGTCAGCTTACAGCCAATTCCCCACACCTCTATCCCCCCAAAAATCTAAACTTCAAAAACCCTGTTGGTTTTTTGGTCCCCAACAGGCACATATTTCTCTGGAATACCATAGGGCGCACCTGGAAATCTTCTAGGGCACACCAGTGCGCCCTGGCGCACACTTTGAGAACCACTGTTCTAGAGACTTGTCTTTTCACCGGAAATATCCTACTCAGAAATAGTACATTTGGTGGAGAACTATTTTCCTGCAATCTCTGCCTTTGTCTACAGTATGTTAAAATAAGAGAGAGCCTCTGATTCAGAGGAATTATAAAAATAATATAGTAATTACAAAGTTCACTCTTATGACTCACTTTGCTCTCAATCACAGCACTCTACAGGGAACCCTTCTCCGAGTTAAAATCCCACTCGCTGTTTGTATTTTGTAAGTGTCAATGGATTCAAAATTTTGAGATTGAATCATTTGGCAACATGGATTCTGGCGGAGAGGGTGGGTGCCAGGATGCTGGCAATTTTCAATGCTTGTATATGTCTCTTTAAAAACACAGGAAATGAATTGGCTGATTTATCATGACTGCATCATGTGTAATGCTTGATCACAGAGAACCTTGTTTTAGATTTGTATTTATTTTTTCCCCCTGCGCTCTGGTCTAATTACCCTCTCCAGAATGGAGGCTTCCACTGCCTTTTGGCTTCATTAACGGCTTTCATTTTCATTAAGAGCTTTGCGCTAATGGACTGTTATAAAATGCACAGTTGTTTCTTGCAGTCAGCGCCAAATGACTCTCATCTACTGACAGTTTTGTGCATTAGTCCAAAAAGAAGAGGAGAAAAGCCAGTGGAAATGAGTGAGAAGCATCCAAACACAAGATCTACCTACTTCTGTCCTTGAGGTGCTTTCGGGAAGTGGGGATCATCACCTGTGATTCTATGAGTGTGTTCTATCCATCCTTGTTTAAATGATTCTTTGTCGGCAACATAAAGTGAAGGAAGAGAATGGGCAGTTTATTTTTCTCATGATATTTTGGAATTTGAGAATTGTTGAGTAAGGCTTGCAGAGGCCTCACGAGAAGGAACACTAATAATCAGATTTTATCAGCCTTTCTCCAAACATACACATACAGAGTGGTTAATCACTGTTGTTTTGAGTATCAAAATAGTTGACGCCCATTGGGCTATATTAGGTGTGCAGTCTACTATACACAATGGAAGAAGGCCCAATATTAATTAATGAATGGTGGCAGAATTTTATTTCTTTGTAAAGGAGGCTGGTTTCAGTACTTCTACTATCACAGCTTAACAGATGTTATTTTGAAATCTTAGAGTCTTGTCTGACCAGGCAGTGGTGCAGTGGATAGAGTGTCAGACTGGGACACAGAGGACCCAGGTTTGAAATCCGAAGGTTGCCAGCTTGAGCACGGGCTCATCTGGCTTGAGTGCGGGCTCACCAGCTTGAGCACGGGGTTGCTGGCTTGAGTGTGGGATTATAGACATGACCCCATGGTCACTGGATTGAGCCCAAAGGTTGCTGGCTTGAAGCTCAAGGTCACTGGCTTGAGCAAGGCATCACTTGTTTTGTTGTAGCCCCTCAAGGCACATATGAGAAAGCAATCAATGAACGACTAAGGTGCCACAACGAAAATTGATGCTTCTCATCTCTCTCCCTTCCTGTCAGTCTGTCTCTATTTGTCCCTCTCTCTGTCTCTCTCTGTGTCACACACACAAAAAATAAATAAAATCAAATCTTAGAGCCTTCAGTAAGCTTAGAGATAAATCATTCAACCCCCTCTCCCATTTTCATGAAGCTGAGACAGACTGAGTAACTGGTAAGTACAACCTAGATGTTAGCTGGGTCACTTGGACCTGGAAGGTTTGGTTAAGCTTGACAAGAGCCCCTTCAGTGTGGCCTGATGAGAATTAGATCCTAGTTTCCCACCCCCATCTTTTTTCTTGTGCTCTCTTTTTTTAGAGATCCTTCCTTCTCTAAAATGCCAAGAAAATACTTCCTCTCATTTCACATAGAATAAGCACAACCAATTTTAGGTGGTCTTGGTCAACTCTTTGTCTACTCCAATCACTTTTCTCCCCCACATTTAAATTTTTCTCAGGCCACTTATAGTGAACAAAATTTTCTCCATTATATTCCATTAGTTTCAGAGCCAGTCTAAAACTGAGGTTTTAAATTTTCTAATCTCTGCTCTTTCCACAGCATAATTTGTCTGCTTTGAATAAGATATTCTGTGTAAGAAAAGCTATCCCATAATGATATATTTGTGTTTTGTTTGAATTGGTCACCTCTGATGTGCTTCACAGGAGGGAGCAAAGCTCAGCCAACATTTTAATGGGCTGATACATAGAATCAAGGTTTAAAGTCTTTATATTAGCTATTTATTTTTTTTATTTTTTTAAGTGAGAGGAGGTTGAGATAGAGACAGACTCCAGTATGTGCCCTGACCAGGATTCACCCAGCAACCCCTATCTTGGGCTGATGATCGAATCAGCCAAACTATTCTTAGCACCTGAGGCTTATGCTCAGACCAACGGAGGTATCTTCAGTTCCTGGGGCTGATGCTCAGACCAATTAAACCACAGGCTGTGAGAGGAGAAAAGAGAGAGAAAGGGAAGATGGAGGGGAAGAGAGGCAGATGGTGGTTTCTCATGTGTGTCCTGACCTAGGATTGAACCTGGGACATCTGCACACTGGGCTGATGCTCTATACACTGAGCCAACCTGTCAGGGTCATTAATTAATTACTATAATCATTGTAATTAGATATTTTTATTGTGTTCATAATATGGATAATAGTATTATCTAATCAATATCTTTGTAGATAAAATGATAACATATACTCATTTGCTAGCAGTTCTTTTTTACCTTCCTAAATACATACTCATTTACCCTTATTAAATAGAAAATATTGGCGAATTTCCTGACATTCCTCAGTTTTATGTTCTCATGTATTTTAAACACGGGAGCCATCATCTGTTTGCTTTTGTGATTGAACATACTAATTCCAAAGGGTCGGGGCTCTGGCTCTTATATTTTATGCAGGGTATTTGGTTCCTCATGAGCCCATAATGTCAAATAATAACCAGAAGGATTTACAAAGCCCAGTTTGAGAAAGGTCACCAAAATGTATAAATTGACTTTGAGAGTGGATCCTGTAGGCTTGACATGAAGATAATTAAATCCTAAACCTTCACTAAAGTTTGGAGAAGCCTGGCTGGATTTGAGATATAAACAGCCTGGGGTGGTCTGCCTCTTCTTCTCAGCATGTCTGAAACTCATTTCCCAGTTCTGCTGTTGAGTACTACCTTTAGAAGTACTATTAAAAAGGTTTGTTTTTTTAAAGGATAAGAAGTTTGACCTTGCCAGTATTTAAAACACATCCAAAGATCTCAAGATGCAAAGCATTCTAGGGGGAGAGAGAGCAGGCTGCATACGGTACCCTAGTCCCCAGTACAAAAGAAAAGGCAGAGTGCTTACCAAATCTTTGAAAAAGCTTTATTCCCGGAAAGGACCGATAATAGTTTCACGCAGTCCAGAAAACTGTGCTTGAAGGCTGCTTCCTGGAACAGGGAGTGCTGATGGCCAGGATTTGCGGACTGAGGAGTAAGCAGGTGGCATTCCCTTCCAGGAAAATGGCTGGGGAGGGACGGAATCTGAAGGGCTGACCAGCAGGTGGGGCACAGAGTGCACGCTGAAGACGAGCTGCTATTGTCTGATGCACCTCCGTGTGATTACTCCACACGAGGATAATTTTACCTTGCGGTCCAGAATTTCACTGTGCTGCCCGTCCATCGGTATATAGTACTTACAGGCTCCCTTCCAACATGGCCACTTAAATATTGCCAGCCAGGCCAATTAGAAGGAAATATCTGAATGGTAACTAGCTCTGGGGTTTGATGTTGAGAAATGGCCATGAACTTCAGAGCTAAGTCGACCTGAAGTCAGAACCCTGACTCTATCCTTCTCAGCTATGTGAGGCTGGGTAAGTCATTTTAACCATTCTGAGCCTTAGCTTCCTCTTCTAAAATGAGTTAAGTAATAATTAGGACCTCACCACCATGCTTTAGAAGTAAATGAGTTAACCTTTTAGAAGCAGCTTTGCAGGTTTAAAAGCTCATTGCAACCTAAAGAAATGAATCACTGATGGTGAAATTTTTGGTTCCTCATGTCCCGATACAAGAGTCAGTTCTGTCAGGGGCCAGTCCCATCTTGGTATCACCAGTGATAATTTTATGAACATTTCCCCCCTTTTCTTCATTGAAGTAAGTCTTTGTCAATCTACCTGTAAAGCCAACCTGTCTAGGAAGCAGAATACCCCCCAGGACGGCGCTCATCAGAAGTAGGAACAACTAACGGTTGCCATGCTGGTGGCCTGTGTACTGGTGAGTGTGTACACGGCTTCATTAGCAAACCTACTGAGCTGGGCCTTTCCAGAGATCGTGTGTCTTGATTTGGTCCCTGGATAAATTTGCAAGTGCTAATTTAGTTGTTGCTGGAGAGCATCCAAACCAATGGCAGGACTCAGGACTGCTTCTCCCTGGATTGTTAGGCATTCGATTGGCAGGGCCTTGGACTCTGGCAGATTTGAAGGCCCGGTGGAGAGCTGGTCGTCCAGCCTGGGAAAGCGGAAAGGAATTGTTGGGGAGCGAGGGGTAGAAGAGGCGGGTAAGGTCAGTGCCTTGAGGGACTTGCACTGTGACTTCCAAGTCCAAATTTACACAGGGATTTGTTACTAGGCATTGTTCTAGGCATTGGGGTTGTGTCAGAGAATAAAAGCAACAAAATATTCCTGCTCACTGTGGGCCTTCCACTAATGGAGGGCGAGGAAGTTCGACAAAGAATAATTATAATAAACTCATTAGGTAGATATATGCATAGATGGATGAACAGATAGATAAATAGATAGATGATAGCTAGCTAGCTAGATAATAGCTATAGATACTATGCTGAAAGATGATTCATGCTCTAGGGAAAAAAATAAGCCAGGGAAGAGTAGATTGGAAGTGTGTGTTGGCACACACCTTTTTATAAGGTGGTTAGAGAGGCTTCACCAAAACTGTGGTGTCTGAATGAAGACGACATCCAGGGGCGAGCACACTGGCAGGAGTTGGAGTGGTGAGTGGCGGTCATGCTAGAGGGAATAATTTGGCGAAGTCCTGAGGGGAAAGCCCTCCTGACAGTTGTAGGAACAGCCAGAAACCCACGTGCATGAGGCAGTCAACAAGAGGGAGGGAAATAGGAGGTAAGTCAGGAAGTGGACTGGAGCACATGCTCATAAGCCTTGATGGCCACTGTAGGATTTTGGCTTCTACTCTGAGAGAGGGACAGACAGACAGGAACGGAGAGAGCCGAGAAGCATAAATCATTAGTTTTTTGTTGACACCTTAGTTATTCATTGATTGCTTTCTCATATGTGCCTTGACCATGGGGCTATAGCAGACCAAGTAACCCTTTGCTTAAGCCAGGGACCTTGGGCTCAAGCTGGTAAGCTTTTTGCTCAAACCAGATGAGCCCACACTCAAGCTGGTGACCTCGGGGTCTCGAACCTGGGTCTTCCGCATCCCAGTCCGACGCTCTGTCCACTGCGCCACCGCCTAGTCAGTTACGGGTTGAAGGTTTTAAGGAGAGAAATCTCACATACTTTTAAAGGATCCTTCAGACTGCTGTGCGGAAAGTGGACTGTAGGTGGCGCAGTTGGAAACAGGGGACGCTACAGGAGGCTCCATGGGAAACAGGAGAGAGGTGAGGGCAGGTTGGCCCACGTGCTGCGGGTGGCAGCAGTGAAGATGGTCAGAGTGGCCATGTTCTGGGCTTACTTGGAAGGTAGAGATATCAGGGTTTGCTGTTGGATTGGATGTGGGGTTTGAAAAGAGAGGGACAAGTGACGACTGACATTTGTCCTGAGCAACAGGAAGGGAGGCGCTGCCCTTGACCAAGAGAGGAAGGTTGAGGGAGGAGACAGTTTAGGGGGAAAGAGCCGGAGCCTCGGTGAGTCACGTGAAGTCTGAGATGCCAAAATTTGGCTTTGACATCCAAGGGAAGACATCAAGAGGGTGGTTGGTTGGCTTTGAGGCTGAAGTTCAGGGGAGAGGACTAGGCCGGAGATATAAATGTGAGAGTCATCATCATACAGATGGCAATTAAAGCCAGAATCACTGTGGGGTTTTTTTTTTTTAGTGCGATTTTCCTGTCTTTGACAGAACTTATTATTTCCCTAGAGTGATTTTGGGTGTAACCTCTAGTCGTAGCTGACTTCTACTTTGTCCTCCTATCAGAGACTTATAACTGGTTGGATTCAGGTATCTTCAGAGTGGAGGGCCTGCTCCCCAAGGAGGGCAGAAGACGACCCACTGCGATGTGAGGAGGAACATGTTAGAACTTCTGTTATCTTTGATCTTGTTTTAAAAAAAACTTTTTTGTGTCTATTTGTTTTATAATCTAGTTACTCTACGGTTATAATTTATGAAATAGGTTTACATTTACTGAGAATGTGTATTTAAAAACTTCAAACTAAGAAGGCAGGAGATTTTAAAGGTTTACAGACCACTGCCTTGATGAAGGAGAAAGGAAATGTTTGTTAATTCAGAGTCTCTAATGGAGACAGATAGGAATCAGGGAGTACTGTTTCTTTGTTCCCATTGGAGAGAGAGATAGACACCTAGCTTGCCTATTGTAGAAGATATCCCTTTGTTCAGATTCCACTAACACTTGTTGAACAACCTGCTAGGGCTAGGCAAAGCCATGGGCCTTTTCACCAAGGCTAAACGGGCGTTTATCCTCAGAGCAAACCTGGGAGGTTGAACTACAGACTTCCCATGAAAGAACAGGAATGGAGGCGAGTTCACAGTGGGTACGAGGTGGGAGCCTTCTCAGGATCCCCGCGGGCCTTGACACACACACTAGGGAAAGTGTCCTTCTAGGCTGTCATGATCAAGACCACCATCACCCCAAGGAATTCCTGATTTGAAACAATTCAACTTTTTTCTCTCCAAATTTCTTTTGAGTTTCAGAAAACATTCTTCTAATCTCAAGCCTACACTTGAAATGATAAAAACAATCGGGCAACGCCAAATGGTGGGCAATGGCTCTCTTGGACTATTGCACGTTAAATATCCTTTTCTTGCTCTTTTAGGTTTTCACAGGAAAGTCTCAGTGTCACCCATTGTCTTTGGTTCTCAGACACTTGGTCAGCTCTTTTATATCATTAGTCATTTCTCCCTCTGTTCATATCTTACTTCTCTAGCTAGCCTGTAAAAACCTTACAGGTAAGAACTCTACCTAAGGTTCTTCAGCTTCCCTTTCTATCCCAATCACCTTTCAGTCCCTTGTACCTTTGGGTGTTGAATAATGACTTATGGATTGATTACTAATATTATTAGGTCAAAAGCCTCAAATCACCAATAAAACAAAATGAAAGTATTAATTAAACCATTCATAAGAGAAGCCAACAGGAAGGCAGCTATAGCCTGCTCACACTCCCCACCACCTTTAGTTCGCTAAGTACAGAGGGGGAAGTGTTGCCTGAGGCTCTTGGGGTCCACTGAGGCCTCTGGATCATGACAGAAATGATTTTCAGAGACTGAAGCCTCTCTGCGCAGACAGTCCTGGTCCAGCTCCAGAAAACATAAATCTGGAAACCTTGGGGAAAGCCCAGGCTCAGGGAGAAGAGTGTGAGCCTAGAGAGCACACCGCTAAGGTGACCAGAACCCCAACTCTGAAGGGTTTTGTCTGGGTTCTCAAAAAGCCAGACAAAAAAGTTCCGTTTTAAAAAGAGACTCCTCAGAGTAGACTCAGGAGCATGTACTTTGGAGCTTCAGAATCCGGAGCTCCTCCAAAAGCACTAGGGAAGTTAAATTTCCACTCCTGGGCCCCATCTCCCAGAGAGTCTCATTCAATAGGTCTGTTGTGGGGGCCCAGGCACCTGCATTTCCTGTGGTGCTTGTATTGACTTACTTCATAAGTAAATCAATGTGGGTGCTTCTAGGGGCCACACTGTAGAGAATTGCCATACTTTGGTGTGGAGTTGTGAGTGAGGCTTGGGCCAGAGTACTCTGAATTGGTCTGATTGTCTTTGATCTGTTCATTTCTGCTTTGCCAGCAGCTGCCTTTTCTCACACATGCTTGGCCTTTAGTTGACTTGGAAGTCATGCCTGCTTTCCTGGGCCTGAGTTTGAACTGGTGGTTTAGAAGGCAGAAAGGAGACGTAAATACATTCATCTATTTATTACGTGTTTCCTGAGCACCTGCTTTGTTCCAGGTGCTGTTCCAGGCTCTTGGAGTAGACAAGGGTGAGTTAAAACCAAGAGCCTGCTCTCCTGAAGCTTCTGACCCAAGGGGCTCTGGGCCTATATTCCTGGTGGTGGAAGGAGTGAAGCTCTCAGAAGCTCCGAGCCCACTGCAGGGCTCCAGGTCAGCAGGGGTGTGTCTGGCACTTGTGCAGGGGTCCCCTGCTTCTCATTTCATAGGTGAAGGGGAGAGGAGGAGCCTAGAGTGGTGGAATGACTTGTCTGAGGTGAGTCCTAGTAACAGACTTGCAACAGGTGTGGTGTTCTTTCAGTTCCTGACCATCTTACACGCTCTTATTCATGCTCTGAAGGGTAAATGTTGATATAGGACTACCCCAGGGCTTCCTCTTATCTGCCCTCTTGTGAGAGCTCTTTTTTGGGGGAGAGGGTCGGGGACAGATTCTATTAGATACAGAGCATTGCACTGGGACAATGGCTTTCTGCTAGGGTTAAGGCAAGTCATTCCACCCCGTGTACCTCTGTCTCTTCCCATGTGCATTTCTGTGAGGTTCGGGTCATAGGTATCTTTATAGCCCAGGTTCTACTCCAATGTTCTAGAATTTCTCATTTTCAAGAATTTTCTGGACTTCAATCTAGCCCTGACTTCTGTCCACTTTGTATCTGCCTCAGTGGTACCTTGAGGTGAGAAGTTGTAGCTTGCTGTAATTTTCACTTCTGGGGGCAGGTATCAAAATATTACCTTCATAGACACGGACATACTTGAGAGTGGACAGCAAAGGCCCCAATGGAAGGGGGAGATGGCGGGTTCCCTGACTGTGCAGAGGGTCATGACATTCCTGTCTTTGACAATGAGCTCAGGGCTATCATTCATTTTTATATCCTCTAAATTCTGGTGTCCTGGTCCAAAGGCACCTGTCCTTTGTTCTAGGTATGGCTCTTGTTGGGTTGTAAGTGCCAATGGTAATTAGTGAAGAAGGTTATGAGGGTTTCAGAGAAAGGGAAGGTAATGGGAAGAGCAGGAACAGAGAGAAGGCAGAGCAGCTTTGGGGATGGGGAAGGAAGTGCTGACCTAGGCTTGGGGACAGCTTCCTGCCTGCATTGTCAGGCAGCAGCCATGCAGTCTTGGGCCATCTGGTAGCTACGTGCTCCTGTACAAGGGCTGGCCCTGGGCTTGCAAAGCCTGTGCAACCCTGTGGCTTGGGCAGAACCCTGGAGATCTTCTCTAAAGATGTAAGATCTAAACAAAATTTCTCTCGTCTCGAGTATCCCAATTTATTCTACACTCTGGAACCCTGCAAAGGCCTCGGTGTAATACTCATATTATTCTCCAAGGAGTTGAGGGGTCTTGGTTTTTTAACTTCCTGTGTTCAGAGCGTCTAGAGTTGAATAGATGAGTAACGAATGTTTGGGGCAATGAAATATGTAGGAAGATGAGCTCACAGTCAAAGTCAAAGATCCTGAGGGTCAATCCTGACCTGGCTTTGGCTCCCCGGGAGCTTGTTGGTTTCAGAGTCCCCAGTGGGAAGGTGAGTGGATGTGTGAATACCTGGGGGGTGGATGGAGAATGGTGGTAGGTACTGTATGTTCTTCTCCTCCCTTCGGTGATTATTAGGTTGTTACTGCTAAGAGTGAACCAGACCTTCCTGTCACCAAAGAATAAATCATTCCCAGCAGAATAAATATCAACACAGACATATTTATGACTCCCACCATCTCTGCCCTTTAAGCTGCTTCTCTATAACATTTCCCTTAAAGTGGCACCGTCTAACACAGTAGCCACTGGTCACCTGTGGCTATTTATGTTTCAATTACTTAAAATGAAGTACAGTTTAAATTTCAGTTCCCCAGACTCAATAGTCACATTTCTAATGCCTGGAGTCACCTGCAGCTGGTGGCTGATGTAATGGACAGTGCTGAATCCTAAAACATTTCTATCATCACAGACATTCCTATTTAACAGAGCTGCCTCCAAGTTCTTGGAGGATGGAACCCCCTTCCCTGGGCCTGTGTTTGCAGGTGGGGACATGGTGACCTTCCTTCTCAGTGGACCCGGTAGTCGCCACACACCCAGGGCCACCTGGTGGCCAGCTCAGGAGTGGAATTGACAGATTTAGAGGTACGTGGTGGCACAGGATGCTTGGAGCTCCAGAAATGGATAACATATAAACCATAGTGGAAGTGAGAGGGCTAATATACTCAGTGACACATTAGATTTAAAAATAATTGGAAGCAGAACCCAGGCCCAGGAAAATAAAGTCACTGGGACCTTTAGGTTAAAATCTTGGACTTCATCTGTGAACATGTGAAGGGCCTTTTTGTGCTAGTTTTATTTCCTTTATTTCAGAGATGAGGAAATTCTGTTTTTGAGATGTTGAGCAACTTGTGCAAGGCGGTAGAAGTGGTTAGATCAGTGGTTAGACAGGTAGGAGCTAACTAGAACTCCTGTCTTTGAATTCTTTGCTTTTTGTGCTGGACCATCCTACCTCTCAAAGAAAAGGAAAGATTATGGCCTGATTGGCCCAAGGCAAATAGACTAATTGGGAGTCTTCGGTCCCACTAATCCTGGTGACACTGTAGTTGTAGAAGTTGATAGGGAGGGGGAAATGACATTTTTGAATCTTTACCGCATTCTAGGCCCTGTGCCCGCTCTTTAAAATATATTTTCTTACAGGAAGCAGATAGGGTTTACTCATTTTAACAGATAAGGAACTGAGGCTCACAGACACTTAGAATCTTTTCCAGAATCTCAAAGCTAGTTAGTAGATGGGATACAAATGTAGGTCTAAAATAGTCTCTGTTGCAACTATTCAACTCTGGTGTTGTATCAGGAAAGATGCCATAAACAGTGCATAAGTAACAGAAAGGGGCTCGCCTGGGTTCTAACTCATTTACACTCCTGTCTATGGGAGGACAGGGTTTGGCCTCCTGAAGGCTGCCATTTGCTGACCCCTGAGTGTGGGGATTCCGACGTGCTCCCTTTTCTAATGAGAATCTGTCGTGCAAGGAAGGGAAGACTCATATCCCTTGTACTAGAAATTGACAATTTCAGAGACTCAGAAATGATTGACCTAAATCCCTCACCCTCAAGAACAAATCTCTCTCTGCTCATAATTACTTCAAGTCTTCAGATAATATTTGGTTCCGTATTGAAATGCAAATTCCCCGAACTAGCAATCCTTTTAAGCTGACAAACAGCATTTACATCCTAGAATAAATGTATTTAGGATCCTTTTTGAAGGGGAATAGGACAGAGGACCCTGGAACAGGAAGGCCGAGGCTCTGACTCACTTACACTATTGTCTAGGGTAGGGACTGCTGGTCCTTACCTTGTTCTCCACCTTTAGGGGATGCTTGCCTGTGCCCGATAGTTAAAACATTCATCTTACTAAAGGGAGGGCACTTGATCAACTGTCCTAATCAAGAGATTAGGGGAAGATTACCTGGGCTGTGGAGCATTCAGTGCTAAAACCCTGGCAGTTCTGGGCAAAGCAGAATACAGAGTGAGTGAGAAAGTCAGTGAGCACCTCAGATGATCAGTTCCCACAATAAGGATTTGGTGATAACAAACCATATCTCCCCTGTACTCAAAGGAAGTTAGAAGAACCTCAAAGGAATATCCATTTTATTTTACTTGAACTTGAGCTAGGAGGTAGTGTTATGAGTAATACAAGCATAGAGCACTCTGCCTTCTGTGAAGTTGGGGAATGCTTCCTAGGGCCACACTCCATGGCACTGTACACAATTAGGGGCTTGCCTGGCACTTGCTGATGGAGACAGTTGTTTGAATGGTGGAACTAGTAACAATAACAAGTATAAATAACAGCTAACATTTATTGGTGCTTAATATATGCCAGGTAAATTACTGTATGTGTTTCACATTCGTTACCTTATGAAATGCTCTCACAGCAATCCCGTGAGCCAGGCAGTAGTATTTTCTCAATTTTACTGGCAATTAAATTGTGGTTTAGCACTGTGTTGCCTTGTCCAAAGTCACGTTGTAACCAGAAAGGTCGGCTTGTGCTGCCTGTCACTACAGATCCAATAAGTAGAGACAAGGGTTGAATCTTATAATGTGCTTTATTCAGATGGTCAGCCAATTGAGAAGACAGTGGGCATCGATGCCTCCAAAGCCTGCCTTAACATCCTTAGTTCACAGGCCTCTTATAGAACAGGGTGGTCCGGGCTAGTTAGGGATGGGAAAGGAATGTCGCCGTGTGTCCTTTCTCAGGTCCGGATCCCGTTCTTCATTAGGCCTTCGCGTGCTCGCCGTCCTTGGAGATAGGTTTCTGGCCTTGGTACTTTTCTCGAGGACTTGGATGGGTCTGAGTGCTTCACGGTCAGGGCTGTGGACTCCTGCATTTGATCTGGTTTTCAAGGCCTGCTATCCGGTCTAGGGAAGCAGTCCAGCTGGCATTCCTGTGCCTAAAAAAAAAGCACTCAGATAATTCTCCAATACAGAGTGTAAGCTTAATGTGTTGGGAATATGACCACTGTCTGTCTGCTTACACTCCCCACTGTTAGTTTTAACTATCTTATTTCTATGAGATTCACTTTGTACGGAAGCAATCACTTTGCTGATAAGCATTTGTCTTAGCTTCAGAAAGCCTTGCAGGGGCTTTAGGAATATACCTCACAACAGATATACATAAGACACGCACATTGCATGTAACAACCCGCTATGATACTGAAAAAGATAAAAAGAGTGAAAACAACAGATGCCTCTCCGAGACCAGTAATCCTAGGCAGCCAGGAGGACAGTTATGTTCAAGGGCGAGTTCCCGTGGAGCCCAGCGGTGCCTGGCTTCTGAGGCATGAACCCGGTCAATCTTCCTAGAGGGCATGGTCCCCCTTAGCTGGAACATAAGAATAAACTGTCCCTTCTACATATTAGAAACCATACTGCAGGCACGATGATGTGACTTAAAGGCATAAGATCCATTAGTGGTGGTGCTGCTAGTTGTCTCCATGTCCGCTGAAGGTATAGAATAGTTTTTAGTACAGTTGACAAAAGTTCCACATTCTCCAGCTGGGGCTGTTCTCTGGTCCCTTCATTCCTTCCCCTACTAAAGGGTTTTAACCTGCATAGTTAGTAATGTGCCAGGGGAGGAAAGGTTACTCTGGGGGTGAGGTCCTTGTTTTCCTAGTTTTGCCTGTTACTAGGTACTTGAAGCTCTCTGCCCTGGTGACTCCCTCTGCCTGGCCTACAGCCCTTGCTCTGCTCATGTCTGTCTAACGGCCCATTACAACATGGCTATGTACTGGGACTCCAACCCTCTAGACCTTTGATTATTCATGAGTCTGTGGCACCAAGCCTTTCCTGGTATTTTCTCCAGCTTCTGAGAGCCCCTTCCTGGCCCTCTTTTCTGGTATAGTGGGTCAGTTTTAATTCATTGAGCCTATTTCCTTATATACTTAAAAACTGGGGCCAGTTAATAGTACTCAGAATGTGCATTTCCTTGCCCATTTTCTCCCCCCTTCCCACTTTTTTTTTTTTTTTTTTGCCACAGGAATAGTTGTCTTGTTCTGCAGGACAATTGTCTACCACCAAAGAAAGTTTGGTGTAGTTCAGTGGTTGTTAAAATGAGTCACTGGACCAGTAGTGTTACTTGAGAACTGTCAGAAACACAGATTTCTTGAGCCCCATCCTAGACCTACAGAATCAGAAACTCTGGTGGTGGGGCCCAACAATCTGTTGCACAGTACTGTTTGAGAACATTGGTATAAGGGGGAAAAAAAAGAACTTGGGATCTCGAATTAGCAGAACCAAGCTGAATTTTGCTTCTACTGTTTGGGTGGCCTCATTAACCCCACCCTGTGAACTTTCTGAGTCTTTGCCTTCCCTTTTCTCCAATATGGGACATCACAATTACATGGTTCTATCCAGGGTGTGATCAGATGGAGGAATGGTAGAAAAATGCATTTGAAACATTAAAGCAACTGTTGTTATTACCCTCTTCCTCATAGCCCATACTCTCCCTTCCTGCTAAGGTATAAACCCTTATAGAAACTTATTTTGGGCCCAGAAAAGGTGTAGCAATATTTATATAGCAGGTCACTATTTTTAGAGTACTTTTAAACGATTTCATTCTTACACCCGTCCTAGGAGGTAGAACCATAAGGAAGCTGAAGCCTAGAATGTTGATGTAGCTAAGATTTAATTGAGGCTCTTGATTCACTAGCCAGGGCTTTCCACTAGATCACTCTGAATAAAACCAGAAACGAAGGATAGGCAGCCATCAGCACGAAATGTCTCCCAGCCAGCCGTTCTCCCAATGGCTACACACTGCAATCACCTGGGGAGACTTTATAAGTCCCCAGGCCAATTATTCCGAATCTCTGGGCGTGGAACCCTGGCATCAATATATTGTAAAGTTCCCCAGGAGGATCAGTTGTAGTGAAGATGGAGCACACAGCTTTCAGCTCCCTGGAAGTTCTATTAGGCAGTGATGATTGACTCTATCCGAATCATCTGAGGAACCCTAAGAAATACCGGCGCCTGGCCCCCTCCCAGATCACGGAGCTGAGATTTCTACGCTTGGCGGTTACTATCATTTTTGAATTCCTCAGACGATTCCACCATGTGTCCAGGGTTGCGAACCGCAGCGTTACTCCATCTCTTTGGCTCCAAGCAGGCCTGTGATCCACCACAGGGAATCCCACCCCTCTCTTCTCCCAGCCTCATCCCTGGGCAGAGAAGCACTTGTTAAAAACGGGGAACCATACTGTGTCGTTCTAAGGCTTGTCCAGCTTGTGGTTCTGTGTTCTTTTTATTATTCACAACCAGAAGCAGCTGGTGATGGAGGAGTGTGTCCTGGGAACCAGACCCGCCATTCCTACCTCTGGGCGTGCTGGAGCCCCTCAACCAATGTGTGCAAAGTAGACCAATCAGTATCTATCTCTAGCCACTACATTTAGGATTCTCTTGCATGGCAAACTTTCTTTCTTTTTTTTTTTTAATTTATTTTTTTTGTATTTTTCTGAAGCTGGAAACGGGGAGAGACAGACTCCCGCATGCGCCCGACCGGGATCCACCCGGCACGCCCACCAGGGGCGACGCTCTGCCCACCAGGGGGCGATGCTCTGCCCCTCCGGGGCGTCGCTCTGCCTCGACCAGAGCCACTAGCGCCTGGGGCAGAGGCCAAGGAGCCATCCCCAGCGCCCGGGCCATTCTTGCTCCAATGGAGCCTCGGCTGCGGGAGGGGAAGAGAGAGACAGAGAGGAAGGAGGGGGGGGGTGGAGAAGCAAATGGGCGCTTCTCCTATGTGCCCTGGCTGGGAATCGAACCCGGGTCCCCCACAAGCCAGGCCGACGCTCTACCGCTGAGCCAACCGGCCAGGGCCCGAACTTTCTTTAATAGGTAGCCAAAGCCAGAGGAAGAGATGTTGAATTTATTACAATTCCTTTGGGTGGGTCCGCTTACATGCTCATTAATATAACTGAGAAGCACCCTTCCTTCCTCCTGTGCACGAGGCACGCACATTCCCAGAAGCCAGGAGAGCAGTCTTCGGGCTGGTGGACGCTGCCGCTCTGGTGTGGCTGCTTTGATCTGAGGCCTCTTGGGGAGCTTGGATAACCAAATCTTCTGTGATGGGGGCTGAGTCAGCCTGGCCTCTTCTGAAGTCCACTCTTCACCCAGTGATGGAGCCCAGACAGGGCCCTGCTGGCCACCCTGCCTACTGCATCCCCGTTAATACAGACTCAGGCAAGTCCGGTCTCCTTGGAACTCCTGGGGTTACTGGTTACAAACGCAGGATCTCAGAATCTCGGGAAAGCATCGGGGCTGGGAATTGGAATCTTTAGCAAGCGCCCCACGTCTTTGCTTGGCTTTCTGAGGTGTGAGGGCTGCTGCACTGACAGCGTGGGCATGTTTTAGAAAGCCTGAGTCCACCAGGTCTCAGGAGTAAACAAGAGAGACCCTTGCACTGGAGAGCATTGGGTGGGGCAGGAAGGGCTCAGGAAGGTAAGAGAAGAGGGAATTGTGGCCGTGTCTGGGGAACATGATACGTAGCAGAGGGCATGTGCATGCCTGTGGCCCAGCCACAGGGGGCGGGGGGAGGGCAGCTGTCCTATTTGCTGCTTAGGTATTCATAGCCAATTGCTTCCATTGTTCCTCATTTTATTAGCTTTTGCCAAGTAGTTCAGCTTTTACTAAGGGCACCCGGGTTTATGGCAGCAATATTTCTCGCATTGTCAGAGATAAAATATCAAGCTAATAACAGACTCCCTGCTAATGTAAATCACACGAGGAAGGCAGTCTCGTGCGGGAGGAGCCCTACCAGAGAATGCTAAGTCTTAAGATTTTGAGAAAGCAGTCAGTGGGATTGGGTACACTTTGCGCTTGCTAAGAAGATGAAATACACGATTTGTGGTAATTGGTAACAGCTGCAGAAAAAAGAAAGCATTTTCCTACACCTGCCTCTTTCTAAGGGACTAGGGGCTCCTAGGGGCTCAGGCAGAGGGCCAGGGGCTTCACTGTGGGATTACAGAGACTTCTCTTTTCTACTTCTTCCCCTCTCTTTTATTGCCGCTTCTCAGCCTCGATGGGTGCAGGGAACCAGCTGGCGTCCCCCACGTGTTATAAAGAAGAACCCATTCCGGGATGATGGGGGACCTGGGAGGTCTCTTGGCAATCTCTGAGATTTCCCTTCCCTCTTCTCAGTTACATTCAGGCACCTGCTGGGCAAACCTACTGCTGCCACTTGTTGCTGAGAATTTTAACAAGTCTGAGGGGGAGAGGGGAGATGGAGGTGCTGAGTCTTAAAAGAACCTCGGGGAGCAAAGATGCTCCTTTTCTGTGCTGTCAGCTCCCTGGAGACCAGCCCTGAGTGTCCTGTTTATTCTGTAATATTCTGTTACTCTGCAGGACCTGTGGTGGGTTGTGTCATGCAGGAGCTTCTGAGAAGGTGGCAGTGTTTTTGCACGAGAAGGCTGTGACTGCATCCTTCGGCAACTCTGGGAGCTTCTGAGGAGATGCTCAGAAGAGGAGAGGCCGCTGGAGCTGGTTCAGGATCAGGGCTCTGGAACAGCTGACGTACACTGAGATCTAAAGCAGGGGCAGTGGGCAAAGGGGATATCATCTGATGCATGACCAGCTCAGGAGGCCCCAGGGCCACTGGCCACTCTCCAGCTGCAGCCTTGACCTCTGCTTTTGCCAGCTTGGAGTCACCAGCATTAGATACCCACCTGCCCAACACCAAACAATTGAACTAATTCTAATGTTCTTTTTATCAGTTTCGAGAAGGTAAATCTCATCTTCATGACCTCCCTGTCCACCTAGTCCTAGGCCTACCTTAAAAACTCACATGATTACTTGCTCCTTCCATTGGGGAAACATTGGAGTGAAATGTCAGCCTCTCTGTGAGTCAAAGTTACCCTCAGGGATCACCTCACTCCTTGACATTGTGGCAGCGGTCCTGTGAAATGGGTAGGGCAGGTGACAGGGCCTCCACTTTCCAGGCGAGGAAACAGGCTAAGACAGGTGAAGCAGCTTACCCTGGTTCACACACACAGTTCCCAGTTCAGCCGGATGAGATACGGTCTCTGACTTTCAAATCTGTGATTTGTCCAACACTCCACTTGACCCAGGAGAGCCTTGTGCTGTTACCGTCCTGTCTGCATGTGCTTGGAAGACTCTGCCTGGACCACGTAACCCGACCTACTCCCCATGCCACAAGACACATGCTTGGGACAGCGCTAGCCCCTGCGTCTGAATGCTTGCCACCGCGTGGGCAGGGGACAGTGGGATCCCCCGTCTAGGACACAGGTGGGAAAGAGTGGGAGAGGGTGGCGTGTGGGCAAGGGCTTATCCACATGATGTGAGGAGAGAAGCGGTCTCGTTCTTCTGCGCAGGGTGGAAAGGGGGGACTCGGCTGACAGCTGGGGGTGATGGATGGCATGGGAGAGTGCGTGGGGCGTGAGCAGTAATGGGATTCAGGCTGCGCATCATGGGCAATTACGATTTGAATATGTTATCAATGGAAGGAAGTTGAGGAGTAGAAAGCTGTTTTATTAACCCCTTAAAGTTATGTTTGCAGCATTCTGAAAAAAAGTTTATGAATTGCTGTGAATTACAAGCTGGGTGACAAATGCTGATGCCAGGAGAATCCCTGATTGCAGCTTCTGTAGCAGGCAGTGTTTTATGGAGACGATTTAAAACAACAGCCTGACATATTTTAAAACATCAAAGGAAGAATAAAAAAAAAAAGCTCAAGGAGCATGGTGAGTTTACCTGCCCGTGAGCAAACTTCGCTATCAATCCTATGGTTTGTATCTGTTTTCCCTCTCTGGATATTGTATACTTCTCCAGGTGCACTGCCTGAGGCTCAGTTTGGTCCTGTATGTTGTCCCGAGGAGATTTTACTAAGTCACTTCCTGGTTGAGAAGAGAACTCCAAAGAGACCTGGCCTGTTGGCTCAGCGGCTCAGCGTCAGCCCGGTGCGTGGATGCCCTGGTTTCAATTTCTGGTCAGGGCACACAGGAGAAGCAACCACTTGCTTCTCTACCCCACCCACTCCCCTCTCTTTCTTTCTCTCCCACAGCCATGGCTTGATTGATTCAAGTGCATTGGTGCCAGGCACTGAGAATGGCTCCATGGAGCCTCCACCTCAGGCACTAAGAATAGCTCAGTTGTGAGCATGGCCCCAGATGGGGGTTGCTAGGTCGATCGCGGTTGGGGTGCATGCAGGAATCTATCTGTCTGTTTATCTCCCCTCTGCTCACTTGGAAAAAGAAGAAGAAAAAAGAACTCCAAAGAGAGATCAGTTGATGTGTAACTACTATCAATACTATCTAAGCCGTCATGCAGGGAGCTGCCCCTGCCTGCCCCACCCTCAGTATTTCTAGTTTAGGATGATGAAAGGTAAGGTGAGTAGAAGCTACTCATTTCTCCTGTAGGACTCCAGCAGAACTCTGCTGACTCTGTCATATAGAAACACTGTTCCTGTGTCTTCCCCACCCCCAAACTGGAACTTCTGAGACCTCAGTCACCGGGGCACAGGCATCTGCGTCCAGCTTGGCATCAGGAGCCCTCGGCTGTATTTGAGACCTGCCGCATGTCTAAGGATGGCTACAAACTTAGTCTGTCAGAAGACCCCGGTTTTCTCACTGTTAAATCAGGGAAACATGTCCGACTTCCTGGCTCATAGTTTGGGTGGTAAGAAGTTAGAGAAGGGAGAGAGCAAAGAGGGTGAAATAGTTGAAGGTTTTTGTGGAGCAGACAACAGAGTGCTGAGGTGCTAAGTGGTGCCACATATTATTTACCTCATAATTCTATGGGGTAGGTGTTACACTTTAAAGATGAGGAAACCGCCTGACCTCTGGTGGCGCAGTGGATTAAGCATCGACCTGGAACACTGAGGTTGCCGGTTCAAAACCCTGGGCTTGCCTGGTCAAGGCACATATGGGAGTTGATGCTTCCTGCTCCTCCCCCCTTCTCTCTCTCTGTCTCTCTTCTCTAAAATGAATAAATAAATAAAAATAATTAAAAAAATAAAGATGAGGAAACCGAGGTTCTGAGAGAGAAAGCAAATTGCTCTGTGAAAAACATGTTGTTTTTCACAAAGTCATGTTTTCCACCACACTGCGTGCTCTGTGCTGACTCAGCAGCAGCATCACCTGGAAACAGGTTGGAGATGACAGTTGGCCCATCCGAGACCCAGCAATCAGAGACTGCAGTTTAACAAGATCCTCAGGTGATTCCTGAGCACACTTAATTAGTTAGTTCAGAAGCACTGTGAAAGCAATGCAACTGAGTGGCTAGTGTGCTCCGTTTATGGCCAAAGAAGAGTTCACGATCAGGTACAGAGGAAGGAGAGTCGGTACTGGCCTGGGGTCTGGAAACCTGCATTGTCTGAGTGCTTGGGGAAAGGAGCCCCCATCTTGCATCAGCCGAGTGGTCAGCTGAGTCCAGGGGATGAGACAGGACAGCGTTCTGGGTGAGGAATGAAGTGGACGGTGCCTGGTCACGGGTGGGATGTGGGATGTGGAGGCACAGAATCTGAACCCGTGCTTGAATCTGAACCCTCCATGTATTGGCCAGGCTGACATCACACAAGGCTCTACCTCAGTTTCTTCTTTACCAGCTGTGGTGGTAGTACCTCCTTCATGGCGCTGTGGTGCGGGTGCATCAAGATGCAGAACCGCCTAACACCACAACTAACTCCGCATGTGTTCTGTGAAGCCCACTGCCTTGTCTCACACCTGAAAGTTTACTCAGGGAACATGGGAGAAACTAAAGTCTTTTCCTCAGTTTTCACTCTAGCTGATGGGGAAGGTGTTAACTTGGAGTAGGGGGCTGGATGTCTTCCTGTAGGGAAGTGCATCTCAATGGGTGGTCCCCAGACAAACAAACAGTCTCTGCATCACCTACGAGCCTGTTGGAAATGCAGAATCTCAGGCCCCTACACCTGACCTGCTGAATCAGACACTCTGGGGTGGGATCCATCATTCCATATTTCACAAAGTCCCTAGGTCATTTGGGAACCACTTTAGGGGCTTGATGATCAGACACCTGAGAAGTGCCCCGTGAGGGTGGGATATTTGCGTGGGCTGCTTGACTCGGGAGCATGTCCTTCGTGGTAGACCCCAAGTGCTCCGGTGGGCCCTGAGGCCATGTTGCAATTAAATGATCACTTAGAGGCGGTCACTGTGCAGAGGGCACACAGGCAGCCAATTCATTAACCAAGAGCAACTTCGTGCAAATTAAAAAATGTTAATGATCAGTTTTGAAGCATTGAGAGCCTATCAGGGACCACATGCCTGCAATGAGTATTTACCATATGGTGCCTTTGGAAGCTAATATTGATTCTCATTATTTTAAACGATTACAAACATTGCAGGTGTTTTGTAATAATCTCCATTGTCTAATTAGAACATGCATGCAACGAGCTCATTTTGTCTGCTAACGAATATTGATTTGAACAGCAGAGCCCTGGTCCAGGGGAAGGATCCGGGATGTCTGGCCAAGTTGCCAGCCAGTGCCAGCCCCTTTTCTCCCAAAATTATTCATCCTGGTGTTTCACAGTTTTGACAGGCAGGCATCGTGGGGACTTTAACGTTATTAGGGCCTCTTCCTGCCCTCAGTGTCTACTCCCATCAGGGCAGTGAGCTGGGAAATTTGGAATGAGCTTCAGCATTTTTCTGACCTGCTCTTTCTTCCTCATCCCCCATTCCTCTTCTTTCTCAATTCCTACCTTTTGTTCACTTTTTAGCAACTCTATATCTAAATGCTTTAAGGAAAATCGAGAATTGGGCATCACCGTAGCTTTCAGTCACATACTATCTAGTTATAAGTATCGAGTTGCTTCATATCTTGATATCTCTCCAACAAGACTGGAAGCTCCTTGAAGACAAGACTTATATATTCAAGCGTTATATTGTGTCCGCCTGCAAGACCTAGCAAGTGCATTATAAACAACAATGGAGGACTATTGTCATTAGTGTTATCCTTAGTTATTGTTGAATGGATGAATAAAACAACTCTTAAGTTGAGACTTTGTGCTCAGGGGTGTTTTATCTATACATATGTGTTTTATTCTTGTTTATTTTTTATTGATTGATTTTAGAGAGAGAATAAGGGAGAAAGACATACAGAGACAGAGAAGCATCAATTTGTTGGTCCACTTATTCCTGACTTCATTGGTTGATTCTTGTATGTGCCCTGACCAAAGATCGAACCTGCAAACTTGTCATGTCAGGATGAAGCTCCAACCAACATAGCTACCCAGACATGACCCATATTTTAATTTATTAATCTGATGAAATTTATTGAGTGCTAATTACAGAACCAAAGGAAGAGCTTCATGGGTCATGGTTCCTGTAGACTGGAAGCTTGCCATCTTCCTGGGGGAAAGTGGGTTGGCATGTGGTGTGCTAACTGCTGACACGGCCGGGACAGGGCTCTCTGGGAGGCTGGGAAGAAGCCCAGAATGCAGGTCATGCCGAAGCCCAGTGTTGAAGGGCAAACTGTAATTTAAGCAGAAAGATCAGTGTGTGTGGGGGGGGAAGGGTGCTACACAAAGGCATGTAGGAGTTGGGGTTCAGGGACAGCAGTGTGGCCAGAGCACAGGGTGTGCATGTGGGTAAGGGGTAGGGACTGTGGCATTTGAGGTCAGAGAAAGGAGTGGAGGTTGGGTGTGGAGGACCTTGGCTCCCTAGCAAAGAAGCTGTGCTATTATTTTGAAGGTGAAGGGTCCATAGTAAGAGTTAGATTTTCAGTTCACTTTACAATTTTTTTTTTAAGATTTATATCTCAGAAAAATCATCCTGCTAATATTGTAGAAGCAGAAACTGGAAGCAGGGGGATCAATAATGGCCTGTTTGAGGAGAGATGAGAGTCTGAGCCAAGGCAGGGAGCAGGAGGGAACAGAATGGAGACATATTTAAGGTGTGAGGGTTTACAGTTAGTGTGAGAACACTCTTTGCTTCTCTTTTCTTAATTATAAACAATATAGAAAAACCTGGAGAATAATGTTTTAAACACCTGTGTACCCATTACCCAGAATGGGCTAATATTTCTATTTTGTCATATTTGCTTCAGATTTATTTTTAATAATAATTAGACAAATACAGATAAAGTTTATCTGCTTCGTTCCATTCACTGTCCCCTTGCTAAAGGCAACCATTGTTCAGACCTGATATATATATATTCTTGAGTCCAGGCTTTTCCACGTTGGTCTCCTATTTAAAGATCATAAACATCCAGTAGTATTTATGGAAATGGTTACCATGGTTTTCTGCAAATTGTTTTACTTAGTGTTGATACATAACTCTAGTTTATCTATTTTGTCTGCTGCGTAGTATTCTATTATATGAATGTATTATATCGTGTAATATGTCATATATTATATTCTACCACCTGAATATGTTATATCATCAGTATATGTTACCCATTCCTTTATTGGTGGACAGTTAGAGTGTTTACAGTTATTAGCTTTTGCAAACAATTTAGCTAGTGTGAATATTTTTTACACTTCAGGCACATGTATGAGGTCTTTCTAGGATATATACTAGAAATGAGATTGCTAATCTTAAGACATTTTCAAATTTAACACAAATTACAGCCCAGTTTAAACTCCCACCAACATGGGACAGTTTTCTCCATGACCTCCCTAACACTTGCTATTTTGGGCCTTCTAAAGTTTAACCACTCGGATGTGGTGATTTTTCTTTGCATTTCTTTGAGATACTGAGTTACTTTTCATACATGTATTGGCCTGAAGGTTTCCCTTTCTGGGAGTTACTTGTTCGAAACCTGCTCATCTTCTTTTGAGTTGCAGTTTTTAAGTTGATTTGTTAAGAGTGCTTTATAAATTCTAATACCAGTCCTTTCTCTGTGTATACATACATGCATATATGTAAGATTTAAAATATGTATGTATAAGTGTGTCTATATGTATAAATAATACCTTCTTTCATATTATCTCACTTTTAAACTTTGTTTTGCCAAAAAGAGGTTTCAAAGATCAATGTCAAATATATTAATTTGGTTCTCCATGAGTTGTATTCTTTGTGCCTCGTCTACAATATCTTTTCTGATTTCAGTGTCATAAAGTTAGCAGGCATTACCCTATATTTTCTTCTCGTGATCTTAAAGTTTTGCTTCTGATCATTAGGTCTTTAATGCAGTAGGAATATATATATATTTTGTGTATGGTACATGATGTAGGAAATATAATCCTATTTATTTTCTTTCTGTAAAAGGTAAATCACCCCACAATATTTATTGAACACCCCAACCTTTACCCAAAGACTTAATGTGCTTCCTTCATTATATTCCCAGATCTTTTATAGGTCCTAGACTCTCTGTGGACTTTCTTTCCTGTTCACTGGTCTCTGTGTTCACCCCTGAGCGAATGCCAGAGTGTTTTAAAGAGCCATCACTTTACCCCCTCCACCAGAAGTTACCTTGTCCTGGTGATTCTAGAAAGCTCCAGTGCAGTCTAAGACTATCCAGGACCCATTGTAGGGGAAATATGGTCTCCTTGCTAGGCTCCTTGGGGGCATTTATCATCTGCCCTGTCCACAGGCTTTGTATGCAATCAGAGCACAGAAAGCAAATTCCTGGCTTTCCCACCATCTAGAAGTAGTCCAGAGATAGAAGAAGGCAGATTTGCCCTAGGCTGAGGGAGGGAGGGAGTGAGTGAGGACATAATAGGAGGGGTCTCAGAGATTGCAGGCCTGTGTGAGCCTCAGCCCTAAATGAGCAGGGAGCACACACTGGCCTTTGGGCAGGTCCTGGGCGAGCGTGTCATCAGATGGCTCTGGGAAGCTCCGGCTATTGGCCATTTGACAGCATTCTCTAACTCAGGGAGAGGGGGAATGTTGGCCTCCTCACTCTGTATGTAATTCACGCACAGTCTTGTTTGCATAGATAGTAACTTGTTAGTTACTATCTTGTCATTCCCAACACAGCTTTAGATTCTTTTATTTCAGCAGGTGCCCTCTCATAGTTATACCCCTAAAGGCAATGTAGGAAACCTGTCTGAAATGGGAAGCATCATTTGATATAAGAATAATCACTGACCTTGATTATATCTCTATCTTCAAAAGGGGAAGCCTCTGTAGAATTCTGGAATTTGGGAGAGAAACTGTTACAGCATTATATCCACTGTGTCCTTTTTCCAATTGGTCAAAGCAGCCACAGCACCCAGAGTCAAGGGCAGCGAACACAGACTCTGACTTTCAATGAGAGAAATCTCAAAAAATGGGCGGTTGCCACACTTCCCTTCCCACCTGTTTTCATCTGAAACCCAGGTGGTTACCCAGCCTCTCCTGCCCAGCCCCACAATCTATTGCAACCAAATCCCCCACCTTGAGAGCTACAGAAGTCTTCCTTGCCCTGTCCTGTCCCCCACGCAGCTGTGGGCTGAGAACTCAGTCCAGACAGAAAGCCTCAAATGCTCACAGGACAATCTTTGAGGGAACTGGTGCTGTTGAAGTGCTTTTTACCACATGAAAGGTTTTCTAGGACCGGGTTTCCCAGTTCCCAGCACAGCTCACAATACCGTTTGACATCCAAGAGGGAAACGGCAGATTTGTTTGTGTTTGTTTTCCGCTTTAGTCTCCCGAAACCTAAAAGATGTGTATTTACTGAACATGCTCTCTTTATTGTGTGTGATTGTTTGGAGATAAAAGTTCAACAAGCAGTAACAAGGTTTGTGTGCTTTCTGAGGGAACAAGGACTAGAAATCTCAGGAGAGGTGAGGTGTTTAACCGAGGAAGATGTTAGTGCAAAGAGGACGGAGGTGGCGCTACCGAGGGGCAGAGGGAGTCCCCGTCCATGCTCGGTCATTAGCAGCCAGCACAGAAGGCCCAGGGATGATGCCGAGCAAGGTGAAGCCGATACCCCAGGAGACGTACCTGCCCCAGGGAGAGCAGCAGGAGGAACTGCGGCCACCGCTCAGATGGAGCACTCCTCACTTTTGAAAATGATCCATCAAGCCGCGTTATCTCTTGCCTGGATTGTGACAGTAGCCTCCCAATTGGTTTCCTCATGTCCTTAATTAATATTTTCAAAATTAAATCTTCTCATGTAACTTCTACTTTTCTCCTCTGCTAATAGTCCCCAAAACTCTTAGGATAAAAACAAGACCACAAACATGGCCACCAACAAGGCTTGCGTGACCCAGCTCCTGCTAAGTCACTGCCCACCAACCCCCATTTTTCAACACACTCCCCCTTGTTTTCAGGCCTTTAACTGCATTGGCTTTTTTTTTTTTTTTTTTCAGGCTTCACACAAACCTACTTCCTTCAGCCATAGAGTCTTTGCATATGATGTTCCCTCTGTCTGGAATGCTTTGCTCCCTCTCTGACATCTCATGAATTCACCATCACCAGTGTTTAAGGCATTATTGGTGAGGAGGGGTGAGCTGTTCAGAGAATCACACAGTCAAAATGGGAAAGGGGATGGCAAGGTTATCTCCCCCAGCTGGTCCCAGCACTGGGCAACCATGGAGGACCTTCATCCTCCTGTAGATTCCAGATTTGCATATGTGGTTGAAATAGGCCAAAAGTGGTGGTAACCTTTCTCTGAAAGACGACCTTGGAAGTGGGCAGTGGAAATCTGAACTTAGTCCTGGAGAGTATGCTTGAGACAGGAGAGGAGAATTGAAAAATATGAATGCTAAAGGAAAAGACAGTGGTCAACATAGAAATTCTCTCTCACTTTGTCATGAGTAGAGTTGGTCCTCTCTCTTCTCGGATGGCTTCAGCTTAGAAAAATCACTTGGTCCTAACTCCCTGGACTTTACCCAGATGTGATTTATCCAGGGCCACCCAGTGAATTAGTAAGAGAGGTGGGACCAGAATTCAAGTCCTTGACAACCAGTCTGGTTCTCCCGACAAGGAACATTTGCGAGTCAGGAGTGGATGGGATATTTCAACTCTAGGCCTTGCCTTAGAACTCCCCAAGGCACCAAATTTACATGTTACTTTCTTCTATTACAGAAAGGGAAAGCTTGGGACCCTCCCAGGTCTTCAGACTCCCATGCCCCTTTGGACCCTTCCTCCCTCTCCAAATTCTCTGCTTGTGCATTCACCCAGTCTCCTTCCAAGTGGAAACTCATTCCTAGGGGTAATCAATGTCCCTCTCAGCCAGAAGCCCGTTACCAGGGCAACCATTCCAGGCAGCAGACTTAGGGCTCATTGAGATGCAGCTGCAGAGCCTAGGACCCACATAAGGGCAACTGTTCTCAGAGTGGGCAGTTTTTGGCAACTCTGGAGTGTATTGTACCAAGTGGAACATGGTAATTATGTGTTTGTGGCTTTCATTCTGTGCCAGTTTAATTGTCACGGCTTCATTGTTGTTTTTTAAGTTTTTATTTTTTTTCCCTGAACCACTCAGCAAAAGAGGGAAATTGGTGCCATAGGGCAGGTTTCTTTCTGGAAGAGACACTCACTTGGGTGGAAAAATAAATCCAGGGATTTAATGTCATCTGATTAGTCAGGAAGTTTTTTCTAAGTGGTAGGGCTACAATCCCAACATGGCTGCCTGTGGGCCCTCAGGAAAGGCCTAGTGCCATGTTAATATGCATATCAATAATGAAAGGTGAGTTGGGTGTGGCCTGGTGATATAACATTTCCCTTGGAGAGAGGGGCCTGGAAAAGACACGAGGGTCACAATTCTCTTTTCTTTAAGCCTCCATTTCCATACTAGCCAACCTCTGGCTGTGGGGCTGTAGTTTTCTAAAGTTGGACTTCTTTTCTAAAATATCTTTGCTCTGTCCCTGACTCATGAAAGCTTGGTAGCGTGGCTTCTGTTATTTCAAGCATAGCCAACCCAGGAGGCCCCAACATATACATGGGATAATTTAAGTGGGTGATTTTAATTCTATTACCAGGGAGAATTCTGTTTTTTACTAAAGGGTTGGACGTTAGTTTTCTTAAGATAGTTAGCCCTTCAAGTAAGCCTCCAATATGGTGAATGTGGTCAGTTTCTATGCAGTTTTCTGGGTAGTTCATCAATGATACGATAACAGCCTGACCAGGCAGTGACACAATGGATAGAGTATTGGCCTGGAATGCTGAGGACCCAGGTTCGAAACCCGGAGGTTGCTGACTTAAGTGTGGGGTCATCCGGCTTGAGCATGGGGTTACTAGCTTGAGTGTGGTATCATAGACATGACCCCATGGTCGCTGACTTGAGCAAGGGGTCACTGGCTTGGCTGGAGTCCCCTGGTCAAGGCACATATGAGAAAGCAATCAATGAATAACTAAGGTACCACAACTATGAGTTGATGCTTCTCCTCTCTCTCCCTTCCTGTCTATCCCTTCCTCTCTCTCTCTCTCTCTCTCTCTCTCTCTGTCTGTCTATCTCTCTCTCTCTCTTGCTAAACACACACACACACACACACACACACAAGTATATATATGTGATAACAATGGCAATAATAACAATAGCTAACATGGACTGAATGCCTATGATGTGGCAGACAGCTCCTCCTTGCTTTACCTAACCATCTCCTCTAATCCTCACCTTGAGCACATTGTGCTGCATGTCATGCCAGAGAGGCTGCAGACAGCGGCTCTGCTCAATTAGCAACTTAGGTGAGAAGAGGAAACTGAGAATGTCAAATGGAAACATGGGTTCTAATCGTGGTTCTACTCTTACTGGCTTGTGGAACCTGGTGCCAATCACTTTATTATTCTTTTTAATTGCACGAGGGCAGGGGGTGTGCAAAGTGGGAGAGGAGTGGGGCCATGTGTGTTTTGTGGAGTGCTGTGGTGCTGGTGGTGATGATGATGACAGCTAGGCTAATGTGTACTGAGTGCTTGCCATGCACTAAGCACTCTCCTACATGGAGTCCCATACAGGGATTATCTTGTTCAGTCTTCATAGCCATTGTATGGTACTTTATTAGCTCCCTTTTCCAGCTGAGGCGATGAAGCACAGAGAGTTCACACAGCTACCTAGTGGTGGAGCCAGGATTTTAATCCATGACTTCTACTTCCAAAATATTCTCTGTCGTTCTGTTGCTGATAGGGTCAGAATGAAAGACTTGAGTCCTTGCTGTTATCCTGAGGGGCCACCTCAGCCTGCACTGTTTGTCTAAAGAAACTCCGTGAGGGGATTGGCTTCCCTGAATCTATTTTGGGTCTTAGATTTCTGTGGGAAGCAGCTCTTCTCCTTAGATGGCTGACTTTGTTGCTAAGAACTCTTGGGTAACTACGCATCTGGCTGGGAGCTGCCCAGCTATGCTGCTTGGATGATCATCCTCATTTGATCATGTCTCTTGGGATAACTTTCAAGCTTTGGCTTTGGTGAGGGTCAGATTTTCCTGCCTTAGCAAAGCATTCTGTCCAAAGCTCACTGTTGCTTGGAAGGACCTTGTGTCATGTATTATTCAGAAGGGTGGATGAGTTCTGGGCCAGTGCCCAGACCCTAGAAGAAATTATCTGGTAGAGCCAAGAAAATGTAGACAGAGTCCTTAGAGGAATTTAGCACACTCTCCATTGCTCAAGCTACCTTTTACTTTTGGCTTGTATGGAGATAACATGTATTTATTATAGGAAGAGATTTGCGTTCTTTTCTGTTATAGTAATAATTTGAGCCAGTTTATAGGAATGGGTAGGTGGAGAAATGTGATTCAGTAGTATGTAAGTACAGTTATAATCCATTTTGTGGGATCATTATATATTTTTTTCCAATAGACTTCCTTATTTAAAGAAAATGATTTTCAAAACTGCTATTAAATTAGATTCTATGACAAGTAAGCAGTGCTTTCTCAGTCTTGACTGCACATTGGAATCATGGGAAACTTAAAAACTCTGTATGTGGTCCTCACCCCCAGAGGTTCTGGTTTTAATTGGTCTTAGGCGCTGGACTATTTACCCCCCCCCCTCCCCATACCCCAGGTAATTCTAATGTACAACCGATCAGGACTGGCTTTATGGTTAGGCAAACTGCAGTCACACAGGACCCCATGCTTGGAAGAGCCCTCATACTTGGTTTCAAACACTCTGTTCTTGGCATCTTGGAATACTTAATCGTTTTTGTACAGGAGGTTCCACATTTTCATTTTGTGCTGAGTCCTATAAATTATGTAGCTGGTTCTGTAGCTGGGATTGAGAGCACCTGGACTAGAGTAACAACCCACATAAAAGAAAATTCTACAGGCACCAGGGATGGTCCTCTTAGGGACAATACGTCAATCAGGTGTAGCGCTAATACCCAGGAGGGTTTGGACATGCGTGGTCATGTTGTACTGTTGGACCCTATGGTTCTTTAAAAAAATTTTTACCTTTCTTTCTTTTCACGAGACTTTGAAAAACTGTCTCTAAGATAGTTATTAACCTTGTTCTCCAGTACGTGATGGAGAAGTGCACACTTGGACTGCTAGACGCAGTGCCAAGAGCCCTGGAGTGAACCTGTCTTTCTGGAAGACCTCTCTCAGAACGGAGGCTTTGGCAGGTGAAGTCGCTGCAGTTGCCGGGAACCCCTTAGCCTTTTCCAGGACCTTGTTCCAGCATCAGTTTCCCCTGCTCGTTCCTGAATTTTTAATTCCCCTTCCCTTCTGGCACTTTTCCCCTCTCCAAAAAATAACTTTCCTCAAAGTACTATCCTTCACCAAGAAGCATTTTGGAAGAGGAGCGGCTGCTCACTGGCTCCGTGGCCTCTGAACAAGCTGTTATCTTTTTTATTAGATTCTGCTGCCCCAGCTGCCCGAAAGGACTTTTTGCAAGGCTGCTGCTAACTCTCTCCCATTTGCTGAAGTTGATTTATCCTGAACTTCTCTGGTGACATGAACAGTGTAAAAACAAGATATTTCTACCTTGTTATAAAGGCAAGTTCATGAGGCCCCAACAGGACTACTGAATCGGAATCTCTAGGGACGGGGGCCCAGCAATTGTTCTAAAAATCTCTTCTAGTGATTTCTATGCATACTAATGTTTGAAACTAGTGCTTTATAGATATTCGGTGAAGACATTGCATCTTAGCTCTTGTAAGAATGAATGTGGCACTTTTAGTTTCTAATTTTAGGTGTTTCCTTTATGTCTAAATTACACAGTGCTATAAGGTGGTTGAGATTAATTATTAAGAGCCCGGGACCTGGAGCCACTGTACCTAAATTGGAATGTCAACTCTGTCACTTACTATCTGTGTGACCTTGGAAGCCTCAGTGCTTTCGCTTCTGTAGTGGGATTATACGAGTGCCCACCTTGTAGGGTTGTGTTGAGACTTAAGTGTAATATGTGTAAGGCCCTTAGAACTATGCCTGCATATATAGTGAGGAGTCAATGAAAGTTTGCTTTTAGCCTGTGTGTGTATGCCTTTTAAAAATGTATACTTAAGTCTTGTTTCTTCCCAAAGCTAAGGTTAAAATGATCAACAAAGGAAATCTATGCCTGATGAGTTAACATCTTTGGCAGCTCTCCATGTGGTTAATTATTCCTGGTATTGGGAGTGGGAACGTTATTTTTTTCCTCTTCATTTAAGTAGTCCTCAGCCGTTCTTTTTCTTTGCAGGTGACCCTGTCCCCCTGAGGTGTGTGTCAGGCCCCCGTCAGCAATAGTGACTTCCCACGGCAGGGTTCTCAGCCAGGGCTCCCCGGCCAGCCAGGACTCAATGATTTATCGTCAGCCATGCTCTCACTCCTAGTCTGGTAGTGTTGAGTTAACGTTAGTATGGCTAACAAGAACACGCTCAAAAGCTGGAAATGGAATAAGACTGTTCAAGTTGTAAAGAACTGGTTTTCAGCCCTTTCTAAACATTAGAATCATTTGAGTATTAAAAACAAACGAACAAACCAATAGTGCCTGGGTCCTATCTCAGATCAGTTAAAAATAATTCCTGGGCGTGAGGCCTGGTGTTGGCATATTTCACTCCCTGGGTGAATCTAAGGTGCTACCAGAGTTGAGAACTGTTGATGTGGAGTAAGACATGGGACTCAGTGCTGGGAGGTTGGGAATGGGATGAATGTCTTGGGAAAGGGAATAAGCCCTCATATCTGTTGACCTCTCCAACTTATTTGGATAGAGCGGCTCAAATATATCGAAAGAGGGAAGCCAACAAGGGGCCAAGAGGGAGATGGAGATGGACTGGATGATTTAATGGGGCATCTCTCCTGTAGTTAATTTCTCTAGATCTCTTGTGCTTTATTGATTTTGTACAGCACTGTTGTCACATCTGCCCCTTCTGCCTCTGGGAACTTGTAAAACTTAAAAACTGAATTGAGTGTGTGTGTAGGAGGGGAGGTGTAGGTTAATCAATATCAAGATTTATTGACTTGGGTCATTTATATTAACTGTCGTGAAGTCAACATTCATTTGAACCTTTTCAATACTTGAGTAAGTGACATAGTTTGTATCATCTCCAAGGTATTTTGCAAGTTTTATTCTTTATGGATTTGGTATATCTCTAACCTCCAATTCCTGAGATGACTCCCTTTGTTCATGGTACTTTTCACAGGCCAAGTTACACCTGTAGGAAGTGACTCTAGTATCTGCTTGCATATTACTTCTTTCAGATTTCTCCCTTGGACACCCCCCCCCACACACACACACACTCACTCTGGGGTTAAATTTTCAGCTATATTAATTTCAGCCACAGGAATTGGAGATACACATATTATAAAAACTCTGTTGGTGGTTGTGGAAAATTTACCTGTTGCATTTAAAAAGTCAACAACTACTTTGTTTAATTAAATAACTAATGCTTCTCCTTCTACCAAGAAGGATTTACTCTATCTTTTTCAAAGGGCACACACAAGAGCTCTTCAGATACAACCTGTTCTTAACACGGATATGTTTCATGGCATTATGCGTGAGCAGGGCTTACTGTTAAGAAAGAAAGAATTTTGAGTTACCTAGTCCTGGTGAGAGGGATGCACCGAATCAACCACTTACTGTACCTCTCTAGGTGTTCTTGCAAAAATAAATAAATAAATGTAGGACTTATTGGCCTTGTTTTGCAGGGTATAAGGTGGATCAAAGCCCATGATTCTCCCTGGGACCTGTCCATGTGACTTTGGACTTGGTACACAGCTTACAAAATACTCTAAAATGATGGAAGAATGCTATAATAACATGGGGGACTGTGGCACTGGGGACACTAATGGGGGAGGCCTTCTGGTTGTTTCTCTAAAAGACAGGATTTAATGAAATGTGAGCTATGGAGAACCAAGCTGTTCAAGCATGGGTTGAAATCACGGCTATTGCCTGAGAGAGGTTAAACTGGTTGTACTGACTTCGACCAAATCAGTCCTCTTTCTTGGTTAAAGAAGTAAGAATCCCTTGTCAAATCTTTCACCTCTCTGCCTTCCTCTTTGCTCTTCACCCACATCAGTTAGGGTGTCCTTGAGTCGGTGAGGTTATTCCTGTGGCTGGCTGCCAGCTGCCTACCTGCGGCCCTGCCTCCATCCTGGCCAAGGTTTGTTGCTTTGTTTTCACTGCTCATCACCCGTGACTTCTTGGCAAGGTCTTGCCGGGCATGAGCATCCACTCTGCATGACCCACCATTAAATGCTTCTCTAACCTCTGCTGATAAGCGCTTGCCAAGCCTAACTCTTAAGAACTTGGCCGATGTTAGCTATGCCTCCTCTCTTTCCTTTTAAGGATGGGCTGAGCAAGGGCAAGAAGAGTGAATGATAATGACTGTGAAGAAGATAACAATTTATTGAGCACCTATTATGGGCCAAGTCCTAGACTATACCAGGCACAGCTGCTGTTTCATTAAATTTTCATTAGCATGACACAAGTAGGCATTATTATTCTTACTTTACTGATGATAAAATTGAGGCACTTACAGGATGATTAAACTACCCAAAAGCTGGTCAGTTTCAGAGCCTCATCTTGAACGTGGCCCTGACTTTAAAGCCCATTGTGTTTCTCTGCCTGGATCTGGCCTATTTGGCCCCCCGTTAGGTGCTCTCTGCCTGGTTGACCAGTCTGCTGTGTATTCTACACTTTGAGTGTCCAGGGAATTTGTTCCTTCATTTATCTGCTATGAGCTTACCTTTTCAAGGTCATTGATTAAGGAGATAAAAATCTAAAATCTTTTAGGGTTTTTCTGGTCTTGTGTTGACCTATGTTGCTCTCAAAGTTTCTTGAAAGAAAACATCAGATAACAGGCTCATTGTTTTTGTATTTTTCTGAAGCTGGAAATGGGGAGAGACAGACAGACTCCCGCATGCGCCCGACCGGGATCCACCCGGCATGCCCACCAGGGGCGACGCTCTGCCCACCAGGGGGCGATGCTCTGCCCCTCCGGGGCGTCGCTCTGCCGCGACCAGAACCACTCTAGCACCTGGGGCAGAGGCCAAGGAGTCATCCCTAGCGCCCGGGCCATCTTTGCTCCAATGGAGCCTTAGCTGCGGGAGGGGAAGAGAGAGACAGAGAAGAAGGAGGGGGGGTGGAGAAGCAAATGGGCGCCTCTCCTATGTGCCCTGGCCGGGAATCGAACCCGGGTCCCCCGCACGCCAGGCCGACACTCTACCGCTGAGCCAACCGGCCAGGGCCAGGCTCATTGTTTTTAAGAACCTCCCTTCTCAAATTCTTGCCAAGGTTCCCGTGCAGAGCCCTCATGCAGCCCACTCAAGGCAGGGCTATAAGGAATCTCTTCTCCCATAGTTCTTTATTATTTTTATACTTCTTTCATCTCCCCTAGGAAGTAGGACATGTTCCTGTCCCATAGATAAGGAGACGGAGATGCAAAGGGCCATGTTGACTTCACTGGAGAGCCAATTCGATGGAACCTGAACAATAGATCTCACAGCCCCTGGGGCTTATCATGACATCACACTGCCAGACAGTCACATGCTTTTACTTGAGTGAATAAGATAGGATTTTGTGTCTTCTATAATTTGTCTTTGGGGAAATCAAAGAGAACTTAACTAATATCTAGCAGTGTCTCTAGGAAGAGACCATGACTTCCAGGTCATATTAAAAGGGAGAAATCTGGCTTTGGGGTAGGGTTGAAGTGGAAGAGAATGCAGGAAGAGTGATGTCAGTCACCTTATTCTATACACAGCTAGGAGGCAGATCATGGACTTCAAAAATCGAGTCCACTGGAATTTGGATGTCTAAGACACTGACAGAATGCATGGTGGCCTCAAAAACAGAGTGGTCCTATTGAAGGAACACTCATGATTGCCAACATTTCAATTTCCTTTATGGTAATAAAGGAACATTTTAACATTTTTAATAGGTGGATTGATACTAGTATCCTCAAATAATCTGATGTTAGGTAGCTACAATATTCACATATCCTGAAAAAAGAGGAAGTTGGACACTGGTACCTTTGTATATTCATTTGTCCTCAGTAAACTGGGACGTATCACATTTTTAGTTGTATCTGGTAAAGTGGATTTATGGATTCTATCATCTAATTTTTATGAATCCAACCTTCACAAAATAGGTGACTTATATAAACTCCTTTAAGGAGACCTTGGATTGAAAATAATACCAGTGTTATAAATGAGCAACAATAAAATAGCAGAGTTGTTGCCTTTACCCCTAATTTGAACTCTTTGTCAGCCATGTTATGATTTAGAAACAATAAAGGTATAATCAGGGCTGACACAAGTCAGCCACCAAAAAAGTCACCAAGAAGACCATTGAAAATACAGATTTGTTTCATCATTGTTAATGACAAACCTTTCTGTAAGTCCTGATATGCCTTGAAATGTTGTCTAGTAATATAATGGAACCGCAATGATTAGCAAGAAATTTAAAAATATTTTTATTTCATCTGTATCTCATTCTTTTCAAAGTTTATATTTTGATGTATAATATCAAATAATATCCTTTTCTCCCCCCTAAGTGAGAGGAGGGTAGATAGAGAGGCAGACTCCTGCATACTGCATGCGCCCTGACCAAGATCCACCCAGCAACCCCATCTGGGGCTGATGCTCAAATCAGCTGACCTTTGGTGTTGTTTTATAATTTATGTGATGTTTCAGTTGGTCTTGTGTATAACTTGTGAATTTATATGTGTGTGTGTGTGTGTGTGTGTGTGTGTGTACACACACACATATTATATACAGTGTGTCCGTAAAGTCATGGTTTACTTTTGACCGGTCACAGGAAAGCAACAAAAGATGATAGAAATGTGAAATCTACACCAAATAAAAGGAAAACCCTCCTAGTTTCTGTAGGATGATGTGGCAGCATGTGTGCATGCACAGATGATGATGTAACACCGTGTATACAGTGAAGCAGCCCACGGCCATGCCAGTTGAGATGTGGCCGGTACAGAGGAAAGTTCAGTGTGTTCTGTGGCTCGCTAAATTCGAATCCGTGACCTAAGTGCAACGAGAATATTGGCGCGTTTATAACGAAGCGCCACCACATAGGAATAACATTACTTGGTGGGATAAGCAGTTGAAGGAAACCGGCAGTTTGGTGGAGAAACCCCGTTCTGGTAGGCCATCAGTCAGTGACGAGTCTGTAGAGGCTATACGGGATAGCTACCTAAGGAGCCCTAAAAAATCTGTGTGTGAGCCCACATTGAACTGCACTGAACAGGTATGAAACTGGGAGGGTTTTCCTTTTATTTGGTGCAGATTTCACATTTCTATCATCTTTGTTGCTTTCCTGTGACCGGTCAAAAGTGCACCATGACTTTACGGACACACTGTATACATATATTATATATATGATGCATGCTTGAACAATTTTAACTGATATGGTTATATAACATGACTCTAAGATCTATTGGCTTAATAAAATGCTAAAGGTGTACTGCCTGGTTATGATTAGGCCCAGTGTAGATCACCTGAGTGATCAAGGCTCTACTCCATGTAGACATTTAGGGACCCTGGCTTCTTTCATCTACTGTCTCTGTCATGCATTCAGCTGGAAAATGAAAGAAGAGAATATGGAAGATTAGGCTTTTACAGGTCAAGTTTAGAAGTGGAAACATTATTTTTACCATACTCCCTTGGCTAGAACTCAGTCATACGCCACTGCTGACCGCAAGGGAAGCTAAAAAATGTTTTCTAGGAATGAATTCAGTATGTAAAGGAAAACTGTGGAATAGAACTATTAGCAGGTAGAACTGTGATAGTCTTGATTTAAAAAGTGTGTAGCCTACTTTGCTTGTAGGAGCTGGGCAACTGCAAAGATAGAATATTGTGGTTAGAATTTGATGTGCTAGAGTTTGCTCATCAATCCCACAAATGTTTATTGAGTAGGGTCTGCTATGTGCCAGGCACTGTTTTGGGCTCTGGGCACATAGCAGTGAACAAAAATTTCTTCTGCTAAGAAGCTTACATTTGAGAGGATGTCTTGAACAAGAGAGGCTCAAGTGCGTGTTGGAGCAATGCAGTGTGGAGAAAGGAGTAAGGGGTGATGTTTGAGCAGATTATTCTGATTTTTGCCAAGTGATTTAGAATTATGAACTCACATAGATCTGACCTTATATCCTGGTCATGATAGTCACCTACATGCCACGTGTCTTTAGTAGGTTATATAACCTGTCAAGCCTCAGTTTCCTCCTCTGTAAATGGGGATAATAATAATAATGCCTAACATGTGAGGAAGTTCTGATAATTAAATAGGAGAATAAACATAAAGCACTTGGTGTAGTACCCTCACACAGAGTAAGCTCCTTTTTGTGTGTGTGTGTGACAAAGACAGAGAGAGGGACAGATAGGGACAGACAGATAGTAAGGGAGCGAGATGAGAAGCATCAACTCTTTGTTGTGGCACCTTAGTTGCTCATTGATTGCTTTCTCATAGGTACCTTGACCTGGAGGCTACAGCAGACCAAGTGACCCCTTGCTTAAGCCAGTGACCTTGGGTTCAAGCTAGTGAGCCTTGCTCAAACTAGATGAGCCCACGCTCAAACTGACAACCTTGGGGTTTTGAATCTGAATCCTCTGCATCCCAGTCCAATGCTCTATCCACTGTGCCACTGCCTGGTCAGGCCAGAGTAAGCTCTTAATAAATGGTGGCTATGTTACTCTCACCAATAAAAAAATAATAGCAATTATTAGGAAATATGATGCTGTTACCTGCATGTTATACCCCTCCAGGTGACCTGGGCTAATGATTCACCAAAACAAGTTAGGTCAGTGAGAACTTCCTCCTTTTGCTAACCACCTGCTCTACAGGTTATTCTTGTGCTTAATACTTAATGTTTCTTAAAATTAAAGTGCATATTTAACAAAAAAATATGTGTATTTAAATCTAATGCCTCCCTGTTGTTGAAAATATTGAAATTATGGCAAAGCATTAGAAAAATGGTAACCGCCCATAATTCTACTATTCATACACATCACTTGTATCATGTTGGTGTATTTCCTTTCTGTCTTTTTTCTATGTGGGTTCAAGTTTAGGAAGAGACACAGAGTGAGATCCTCAGCGTGGCACCAGTGATTCAGGGTCCACAATCAATGTTGTTCCATGTCCCTCCAAAGACCTTTAGTTAAGGGGTTCTCTGTAGCAGGAGGGACAGCTCTCCACCCCAGTGGGCTCTTTGCCACCGTGATTATCGTTCCCAGTGCTCTCAACTGTATAATTTCAGCTCCTTCATTTGAAATGTGCTGGAAATGTCTGTTCTTTGAATACTAACCATCATTTTTCTTTATATTGCTGCTCTGTACTTCTGGGAAGTTGGCAGAACCAGTTGTACTTATAAAGATACGCACATCTCAAAAGACAGAGGTGGCTTCCTGGCCTTTTCTTGTGTAATCCATGGTCCAGTAAAACCTACCTTGGCTCTCGGAAGTTACTAACCTTCGTGGATTAAATAAAACCCATCAATAAATCAATCTATCTCTATCCTTTGAATGAAGAGGCTCAATACTTAAGATGTTCTAGCTATCACCTGACTCTTCTCCTCCTGTGATACCGAAGTATGCTCACAATTATCTACTGTCTACCATTTATCTCGGCAGCCGCTACTCCGTCTGTCTGACTGTGTGTGTGTGTGTGTGTGTGTGTGTGTGTGTGTGTGTGCGCGTGCGGTTCCTTTGTCGATGTGCCATTATCTCTTAAGAGAAACAAAGACCAAAGGATAGAAGACTTGGTTCATTTGAAACCAAACCTGCCTTAGAAAAGGGTTTTTCTTTGGAATAAGAAAAGGATTAGTTAGCAAATGTGCATTTGGAACTTCTTGACATTTTTCTGAATCTGGTCCTGATTTCCTTTGGATTTTTCCTGTCTGTGCCCAAGTTTACTTTGGCCTCTCAAAGGCTTTCTTCTAAGGTCTAGATAATGCAAATTAAAAATGTAAACAAAGCTGTCTGGGAAAGACAGGGTACTTATTTTAACACTAAAGACAAATATTTCCCTTATTCCTACCACTAAGTAGGTTTTCAACAAAAGTCTGGGGAATGACTCTGAAAGGTCTTGTAAGCACCTAATGCTTACTAGCAATTGATATGCTAATTACAAGCCTCTCCCATCTATTTATTGAAGATGGTACTCCAAAAATTTTACTAGCATTTTGGCAGTTTTAGCTATGGGAATGTGACTTTTAAAAATACCATTATTTAGTTGCTGGTTTTTTTTTTTCAACTAAATTAGTTTGGCCTTCCTTATCCCTTATCTGATTAAGAGTGCTTGTAGATTTTATAATTGGACATGCAAATTGAAACATGTTTTACACAGGGAAAAATTCAAGAACACACTTACAGAACAACGTATTAAACAACCCCAGCTACCAGGATGCAGAGCATGGGAATCCTGCTAGCCCAGCCCCCAGGTGCCACCAAAGGTGTCTGGAGCTAAATGCTGATGCCCTAGTGGGACTTGGTTTCTGTGCCATTCACATCCTTCCTCAGATGGGATGAAAAATGTTGGCGATGTAAAAATGCCATGGGTCCATGGCCATCTGCAATGGATTTAGACAGTATTGTATTAAACTATTATGAGTTCCCAAGCCCCTAAGAATAGATTTCTGAGGTTTGGGGAAGTCCTAAGAAAGACCTGTGATACTGTCATGAGAGGTATATCTCAACCTCTAGACCTCACAGTTGAACTATAAATTGGGTCAGGTAACAGAGTGAACACAATTTGTCTGTGTTTTACAAGTTACTCCTTACCTGGGATTCTATGTTGGTCTCCAATGTTGGCCCAGCACTATAGGTGAAAAGAAGCACTCACTGAACGGGGAGTCAGAGGATTCCAGCTCCCGCTTGGTTCTACAGGTTCTGGGGTGCCTCAACTATTCACTTTGTCTTCTGAGCATCTATACATCTACCCACTGATGAAATATATAGAATTGATAAAGTTCACTCTTCATCCCTTCTTTATAGATGAGAAAACGGAGGCTCGTGAGAGGCTAAATCAAGTGTCATATACCACACAGGCCATTAAATAGCAGAATTACCAGATGCAACAGTGCTCTGTTGATAAAGGTTTATGCAAAGGAAAATGCTATTATTGTATGTGCAAAGGCAGTCTTTAGAATCCCAGCGAGGCTAGACTTCTTTGCATGTGGCCTCTCTCTCCCACTCTGGAGTTGCGTTTCCTGCTTCCCAGTGCCTGGTGTGCAGTTGCTGTTCCTAGCCCTTCAGCCTCCCTTGTCCCACTCCCTGACCTGGCATCTCTTGGATTTGCTATCTTGGGAAGATTTTGGTTTCTAATCATGTTAATGAACCCATGCTGTGTGTTCCTTCAAATTATGTCCTCCTAGTCCGTGCTCTGCTTTTCTGATACTTTAATTTGGTTAGTGTATTAACAGCCAAGGTGGGCCATTTGCGTTTTAACGGTATATTTGGCAGTGCTTTGACTCAGGGTCGAAAACAGAGCTGCGTGTATTTGGGAAGCCAAGATTTTTCTGGCTCCAGTCAGTGTTTAAAAGCTGGAGTAGCTTCTGGTAGAGAAGATAGCCTCACTTTGCTGTGGGGTTTAGTTAAGTGTAATTAATGATGGTGTAGGGTTAGTTCAAAGAAGGAAGATGTGAAAGCAAACTCCAAAGACCCTGATAAAAAGATGAGGCTCAGTGATTTCAATTAGCAAATGTTAAGCCCTAATTGAAGAGGGGTTTATGTACTCATTATCCTAGTTTAAAAAAGAAAGTTCATCCTGTGAGTCTGTTCATGTTAAATGTATCACTGAGAAAAAGCAAATTAGGATATTTGGGGTCATCCTTTTCTCCCCTCACTGCTCATTTGCCACTGGTCCAGACCATAATACTTTTTTTTTTTTTTTTTTTTTTCTGAAGCCGGAAACGGGGAGAGACAGTCAGACAGACTCCCGCATGCGCCCGACCGGGATCCACCCAGCACGCCCACCAGGGGCGACGCTCTGCCCGCCAGGGAGCGATGCTCTGCCCCTCCTGGGCGTCGCTCTGCCACGACCAGAGCCATTCTAGCGCCTGGGGCAGAGGCCGAGGAGCCATCCCCAGCGCCCGGGCCATCTTTGCTCCAATGGAGCCTCGGCTGCGGGAGGGGAAGAGAGAGACAGAGAGGAAGGAGAGGGGGAGGGGTGGAGAAGCAGATGGGCGCTTCTCCTATGTGCCCTGGCCTGGAATCGAACCCGGGTCCCCCCGCACGCCAGGCCGACGCTCTACCGCTGAGCCAACTGGCCAGGGCGTGAGACCATGCCACTTTCTGAAGATCTGTTATAGCTACTCACACCTCTATCTACAATGCCAATGCTGAGGTCAGGTCATAATCCTGCCTATCTCTCCTGGTCTTCTGACCAAGTCCTTGTCTTTAACCCCTCCTTGTTCCAATCATTCCATCATAGTGATCTGGACTCTTAAGTTTTCCTATATCAACTATTGACATTCACCCAATGTAGCCCATGCTCCAGCTACACAGAACTTATTGATTATACTTTGATTTTATTAGCACTATTTTAAAAGTACTGCGCATAATGTTCCCTCATCCTTTACTCCTTTCTTTTGTAGCCGCTTCCTCATCCTTCCAGATGTTGCTCAAAGGTTACCTCCTTCGGATGCTTTCCTTGAAATAATTAAGTGGTTCTTCCAACTTTCCATTTGTTATAGAACTTATTACATTGTGTAGTAATCATTTGCTTTACTTATCTTCACTCGCCTCTAGTTTTCCTTAGAACTTCTGATAACCCTAATTTTTTTTAAAAAAGAAAGCAGTATATAGTGAATGAATAAATAAACAAGCAAGTAAATCACTTGCTGAACAAATCTTAACTTTACACCATCCTCATATTTCGAGCAATGTCAATTGCCATACTAAATTTAAAGTAGAATGTACCCACATGAAGAGGAGAGTAATGGGAAGAGTGAGCATCACTGGTCTGTCATGATTATCTGTAGATGTCTAAGCTTGAACTTAACTGTAAACTTTGGAAACAATGTTTATGAGCCCAGGAATAGGTCTTGATGGATGAAGCTCCTTCTACCGTTTGTTGTGAAGAATGTAAAGAGCATTGGTAGAGAAAAGAATTCAGAGAACTACAGCATCCACTTTTGATACCAGTGTGAATACAAAAAGTAGACTACCCTGATTCTCAAAGAATTTATACTCCATCTGGCAAGTCAGATTTACAGAAATGACTAATCTTTTTATAGTACTTATATGTATCAAGTATTGTGCTAACCTACAATTATTTTAACACATTTGATTCTCACTGAAATTGTAGAAGGTAAGCATTAGTATTATTCCCCGTTTTATAGGAAATGGAGGCATAGTAAGGGTCTTGTCTAAAGTCATGAGAAGTGATGCCTTGGCATTCTGGCTTCAGAGTCTGTCTCTTAATCCGTATTATGACATACATACAGTGGCAGTTACGTCCTATAGATCTGCACAAAAATGTGAGAGAGCATGGCATAGAGGAAAGCCCAAATTCTATGGAATCTGCCCTGATTTTATCACTGGCAAGATATTGGCACTGTGCATGTTATTTGAGATACTTCAAAAAAAAATTAAGGATATGAGGTATGTTGAAAACATTGTGCACAGCTACTCACACATAGTAGGTGTTCAAATACTTACTTTAACTGTTTTTCCCCATTAAACAGTTCTCTTCATCATCATTTTTAATAAAATTAGGTAAAAGATGAGTGTTATAAAAAATAAATGGCAGTGTATCATAATGAAGAAGTCATTAGGAGAGGCCAGTTAGAATGATCAGGGCAGGAAGCATTGGTAGAATAATAAATTAATTCTGGGTTATGCACCAAAGGTTCTATCAAATATTCATGACATCACCGTGGCTCTGGACTTCCTGCAAAGGAAGTGTCTAAAGTAGCATGCAGTCTCAAGACCCAGATAACCTTGTCCTGTTTAAACCCTGAACTTTAACATTTGAAGTATCTTGAGTATATTAAACATCAGAAGTCAGGGCTGCCAAGTCCAAAGGAAAAGGGAGCCTTTCACTGTGGAGACATGTGCTTTTCCGAGGTCAGTAGGTCGGGAGCAGGAGGGCTGAGATGGGGAGGGTGCCGCCACTTCAGGCAGTTAGCCGTGAAGCAGGTGTCATCTACACTACATCATCAGTCCACAGAAACGGTCCTTTGTTTGGTCCTTAAATGGCCTCTTTTTTTTTGCTCTGATGAGCAGATATTCCACCTGTGTGGAGATAGCTTAATGCAAAACGGCTGTGTTTTAAATATATAAACACCAGAAATCTGTAAACCAGGGACATGGCCAGATGGTTGTGTATCTTTTCTGTGATGCCTGCGAATTACAGCTGTTCGTGGAGAAAGCACATGCATTGTGCTCCTCCTGGATGGAACAGAGATAAAAACCTGCCCATTCTTCCCTTCATGTGGTGATCCAACAGCAAATAAAGGATGTGTGGGGGTGGGAGTGGGAGGATGTGTGGGTGATGGAAATGCGAGGAGAAAGAGGGTACTGTACCTGGTGCCGTCTGTGCGTGCCATGGAGCGCTCCTGATTTCCTGGAAGACCAATTGAAATGGGACTGAGAAGGAAGATGGGGGGGACTCATCACTCATTTTTACCGTATCACCAATGTGGGAGGAGAAGGACCTGTATGTTGCAGGCTTTTAGCTGGCTCTACATGAGACTGCTAACTTGACCAACCAGAATAATCTTTGCAATATTCCTTTTAAAAAGTGTTGGCTTTGAATGCGGGCCTGCTTTATTCAGTGTTAGGAATGGAGTTATTGAACTTTCATGGTTTCTTTGAGAAGTAGAAGATAGACAGTTTGAAACCCACAAAAGCATAAAAATGGGGTGGTAAAAACTGATCTCTAGTGGGTCCTAACACTTCCTACATACTGACTTTTGTTCAGTTACAGTGGGCATTAGAACCAAGGAACAGTATTGTAAGTATTAGATATCACTACCGCAGATTCTTTGATTACATATTAGGTTAGAGAAACTTCTGCTAAAGTGCTATAGGCTGAGCCAGAAGTAAGTTTATGTGCCTAAGGGGGCTTTGCCTCCAGGGAAATCTTTGGTATGAGTTTTATGGTTGTTTATAGACACATATTTTCCTAAAGAGATTTATTATTTCAGCTAAATCAGTTCTTAGGAATTTTATGATACAGAATTGAAAGACTAAGGAGAGAATTAGAGTGGTAGTAAAAAAAATGGGTGTGCTGAGCCAGGGAGGCATCGTTGGAAGTAGCAAAGTCAAATTCTTACAGAGGTAACATAAATTAGTGATGGGGGTTGAGTATAATGCCACGAAGAGTCATGGCTCCAACTGGGTAGAATACCCCATATACACAGGCCAGTTCCTACTCATTTAGACAATATTGTTGGAATGCATAATGCAAACCCAATATTGCCGTATGTCCCAATTTTTCAAGAACAGTAACAGATCTATTTTTATATGAGATGTTCTAATTTTAAAAACGTTTTTATAGGGACTTCCATTTCCAGAAAGATGGGGCAGACATACTTTATCCAAAATAGGGGTAGTCCCTATTTTATCCATTAAGTATAACTAAAAACCCTGGACATTATATATATATAAAATAAGAGGATTCTGAAAGATGGAGAGAAAAAGACAAATTAACTGAGGACCTTGGGACCCAAGGACATATACTATAGCAAGTTATCTGAATTATCTTTTTGCCTCCTAAATTACAGACTTAGAGCTAAAGAAGCTAAGAAACTGGAAACACCAATGGTCCTCAAAAAAAATAAAAGCTCCAAGAAAAACATACTCTTTCTAGCCCTCACATAAGAAAGAGGAAGCCTAGAAAGACAGAAAAGTTTTATAAATAACTGCTCTATTCCACCCATGTTGTACAGAAATATTTAAGATAATTATATAATAAGCTGGAGGGTAAAGAAAAAGTAAGGTTTCTATACTTCACTTAAACTCGTAAAATAATGATACTAGCAGATTATGATTGCATACATACATATATACGTACACAAGGGATTCTCAGGTTATGACACAATCCTGTTCCTAAAACAGTGACATAACTCGAATTTTGGCAGAAATTGAAACACACCTTAGCCTAAGACAAATCGGATACTTATGCTTTTAACAGTCCAAAATGGCATAGTTAAGCATACTGGGGGATATCAACTCTCTCACTCACACGCCACGTTAGTGCATATTCTTCCACCACACGCAACCAAATGAGTTTGCCCACATAGTCTGTAAGTATGCCACTAACAGCATAAGCTGAAAGACTCACGTCTCAATTTTTTAAAGTTTTTATGGAAGTGAGCGTCATAAACTCAAAATGTTGTATGTTAAGACTGTTATAACCTGAGGACCCCCTGTACACACACACACACACACACACACACACACACACACACACACACAATATGTATAATATGGAGAGCAATTACTTTAAAAAGCTACAGAAGATAATATACTCCAAAGTACTATAGGTAAGTCAAAAGATGATTTTAAATAAATATTCAAATCAACATGAAGGCAGGAAATAGAAAATGGAAATGTAACACAGAGTAAAAACAAGAAAATGATAGATTTAAGCCATTATGTATCAATAATTACATTAAATGTAAATAACTGTAAATGGTCTAAGTTATTACCAATTAAAAGAGAGATTGCAGGATGCATTAAAACAACATCTTCCAACTATATACTATCTATAAGTAACTCATTCCAATATTATAATATAGGCAGAAGGAAAGTAAAATGATGAGAAAAGACATTATCATTGCCAAGAATAATGGAAAGAAAGTAGGACTTGTTATATTAATATAAACTAAACTAAACTTTAGAACAAAGACTATTACCAGAGACAAAGAAGGACATTATTTAATGATAAAAGAATCAATGCACCAAGAAGACATAGTAATCCTGAATGTATATGCACTGAACAACAGACCTGCAAAATATGTGAAGCAAAAACTGATAGAACTAGAAAAAAAAACACAAAGCCATGATTATAGTTGGGGATTTTACACTCTTCTCAACCAGTTGATAGACCAAACTGACAAGAAATCAGCAAGGATATATGTATTAAGCTGCAAGGGCTACCATGACAATATACCACAAATGAGGTGGCTTGAACAGCAGAAACTTATTTTTTCACAGTTCTGGAGGCTTGAAGTCAAAGATCAAGGTGTCAGCATGCTTTGTTTCTCTCAAGAAGTCTCTCTCCTTGGCATGCAGATGGCTGCCTTTCCATTCTGTCCTCACGTGGTTTTCCTGTGTGTGCACACACCACTAGTGTCTTGTCCTCTTATTATCTTGGTACTGATCCTGTTTGATTAGGGCCTACCCTTATGACCTTCATTAATCTCTTTAAAGACTCTATTTCCAAATATAGTCACATTTAGAAGTTAGGACATTAACATCTAAATTTTGGAGGAGGGGACACAACATATTTCATAACAATTTAGAAGAACTCAACACAATCAGTTAGTAGGATCTAATTGACATTTATAGAAAATTTAACTCAAAAGCAGCAGAAAGCACATTTTTTTTCCAAGTGTTCATGGAACATATACTAAGACAGATGACACCATGGCCTATAAAACAAACCTCAACAAGTTTAAAAGAATTGAAATCATACAGTGTGTTACAACCAAAATGGAATCACACTAAGAAATCAATAACAGATAACAGAAAATTCTCCAAATACTTACAAACTAAACAAGATACTTCTAAATAACCCATGATTCAAAGAGGAAGTTTTAAGAAATCAAATAATACATTCATTGGAAATAAAAATACAGTGCATCAAAACTTATAGATCAAAGACAGAGCAGTGCTGAGAGGCACATTTACAGAACTAAATTCATATATTAAAAAAGAGAAAGTTTCATATTAATAATCTAAATTCATTCCCAATCTTTAGAGTGAAGAGCAAAATAAATACACAATAAGCAGAAGAAAAGGAAAAATAAAAACTAGAACAAAATTAGTGAAATTAAAAAACAAAAGAACAATTTAGAAAGTCAATGAAAAATATAAATGGTTCCTTGAAAAGGTCAACAAAGTTGACAAATATCTAGCTTGGATGATTAAAAAAATGGAATACACCAATTCTTAATATCAAAAATAAAATAGAAGATATCAGTACAGGCACCATAAACAGCAAAAAGTAATAAGGAAATACTACAAATTAACACTACATACATAAATTTGATAACTTAAAAAAAGAGACCACTTTCTGGAAAAACACAATTTACCACAACTCAGGCAATATGAAATAGATAATATAAATAGATATATAACTATTAAGAAAGTTGAATTCATAATTTAGAAACTCCCCCAAAAGAAATCTCCAGTTTTAAATGCACTGGACAATGCTTCCAAACAGAAGAGCTAACAGCAATTGTATGAATTCTCTTCAAGAAAGTAGAGGAGATCACTTTCCCATTTTTTTTGTGATGTTAGTATCAATATGTTTAATGATTATGAAAACAAAAATCTTAATCAAAATATTAGCAATCTAGCAATATATAAAAAGAATTATATACTATGGAATCAAGGAATATGAGACTGATTTAATATTAGAAAATTAATCAATAACCTACTATATTAACAGGCTAAAGAAAAATCACATGACCATATCAGTTAATGCAAAAAAAGTACTTGATAAAATTCAACTCCTATTTATGATCAAAACTATCAGAAAAAGAGGAGTAGAGGGGAACTTCCTCAACTGGATAGAGTTTCTGCCAACCTCCTAAAGCTAACATTTTTAAGGATGAATGCCTGAATGCTTCCTCCACCCAGCAAGCCCACTAGGGAGAGATGCTCTGCCAATCTGGGGTGTTGCTCCTTTGCTCAGCAACCAAGCTCTTAGCGTCTGAGGCAGAGATCTTGGATCCATCCTCAGCACCTGGGACCAACTCCCTCCAATTGAGCCATGGCTGCCGGAGGAGAAGAGAGAGAGAAAGAGAAGCGAGAGGGGGAGGGGTGGAGAAGCAGATGGGTACTTCTCTTGTGTGCCCTGACTGGGAATCGAACCTGGGACATCCACATGCCAGGCCGACCCTCTACCACTGAGCCAACCAGCCAAGGCCAGGAACAAATTATTGATATATGCAACAATCTGGGTGTATCCTCAGAGAATTATGCTGAGTGAAAAAGCTAATCCCAAGAGGTTGCTTGCTGTATGATTCCATGTATGTAACATTCTTTAAACGATAAAATTATAGAAGTGAAGAACAGATTAGTTGTTTCCAACAGACAGGGAGAGGGGGAGGGAGGAGTGCATGTGGCTATAAAAGGATTCTTGTGATAGAAATGTCCTGTATCTGGACAGTGTCAATGTCAATATTCTGGTTGTAATATTATACTGCAGGCTTTGCAAGACGTTACTGTTGGGGAAAACTGGGTAAAGGATATTTGAATACTCCAGATTATTTTTTTAACAAAATGCATATAAGTGTGTAATTAATTTAAAAAGATTTAATTTAAAAATTACCATTGGCCAATCAGAGTATATCATCTGTTTATTAGCTTTGCGCCCTTCGATCTACATCATGAATCACAGTGAGAGCAGAGGGGTGAAGAAAAGTGTTGGGTAAACTGTAGTGGGAGAGACTTGTGAGCAAACTGGTAGACAGCAATGCTCCAGAACAGCCATGGGACACATAAAAATAGATAGAAGAAGAGGATATTGGTTAGTGACACCTTTTTCTCTGTATTTGGGGGAACTTTCTAGTTTTTCAGAATGTTAGGGAAGAAATTAACCAATATATTTCTTTAACTGTGATATTGTAGCAAGACTAAGTCATGTATGGTTTAGCTTTTTAAGGGTTATATGTCAATGTTAGGAAGCCTTGTTATAGTTAATGCTGAGAAAAGCCTGGAATATGTGTAAATAAATAGGAGACTCAAGGAGAAATGGCCAGATGTACACAGCTAACACCAGTGAGCATTACTTGCCCGGAAGACCCTTGCTATTCATTTTCTGTTGGCGTGTGGTCATGGTTATTGGTCTCTTTTCCTAGCAAGGAGAAACTTGGTTCTAAGTAAGCCCCATTTCCTCTCTTTTTTCCAATTGGTGCCTAGAGTTCTATGATAACAATGCTCAGGATATCTACAGAGATATTGTCCCCTGAGGCCCATGAGCGTGGATGGAGGGATTTGATGAAGAGCTGCAAGGTCTGGATGACCTCTCTGACCTATAAGCACACTGCAGAAGAGGGGTGGGGGGCCCCATCTCCATCTACTTATCATGGTCAATCTCAGTATTCATGTGCCATTTAAGTCACTGACTGCTGGTGCTGGGCAGAGGGTAAATGAGCTCAGGTGCATGGAATTGAAAGGTAATGAGAATGATTAATCAAATTCCTTCCAGTAAAGGGTGCCATGTGCCAGGCTCTGTCCTGGATAACCCTCCTACATGTGAATCCAGGCCCAGGCTTTGCCCTCAGGTGTCTGGTATCCGAGAACAGACATCTGTGCTCGGAGCAAACTGCGAGTGACTGGAGGCTACTTCTGGCGTGGTGTCTTTGCTTCAGCATGCTGCTCTGCCAAGGTTTGTTCACAATCTCCTCCGGCCATGCTCATTTAGTTATGGAAAGCAGGGTGAACATGAGCAATGGGAAATGTAGTTAGCTGGCGGGGCAAGATGGCCCCAGTGGTAAGCCTTCTGCACAGTGGAAAGCCCTTTGTGGTGATTAAAAAAGTTCCATGTGGTTTAAAACCAGTGTAGAGAAATAACTGGAGAACAAATCACTCTGTTGTTGTCATATGTATCTATCTAGTTATATCTGTCTATTTATCTTTAGTCCAATTTTAGGTAAACAGATGGAAATAAATTCATCTTAGAAGACCTACTATAGATATTGAACTTTTAGGATTTCTTAATAAGATCTGTGCAGCAAGTGTAATAGTATCTTTTAGGGGACAATTTTCAATCTATAAAATGAAATAAAATACAGAAGGAGATATAAACTTATTAAATTGCTTCACTTTGAGGTCAGTAGTTTTGGAATTCTATTTCTGACTCTGCACTAATGAATTAGTTGTTTGGGGGGGGATTAATTTTGCTCACCAGTAAAATAGGGATCATAATGTCTACCTCCCAGGGGTAGATATGGTGAAAATTGATGCCAGACACATAGTAGGTGCTCAGTTCAGGTGAGTAATCCTCACCTGTACCTAACTTTCCACCTAGGAAAAATTTTACATATTGACCTTATAAAATTCTTTGTTGAGTCTATCCCAGTGGAAGTATATTTTTCCCAACCGCGGGTAAAGATTTGTTCTACATGGTATCGATGGGACAAATGGCTTAATTGAGACACTCCAAGGTACAGAGGAAAGGGGAGTGTTTAGCAGTGAGGAGCGCTGTGTTCTAACACATTCTGTGAATAGGAGGTGTTATCTGTCTTAAACACTGACTTACTGGAAGAAGACAGAATCATTGGGAGCCTAGAGGAACCGGTGATGAAAACAGGTAGGAACCAAGGGGATTTGGGGAATAGGCAGAGGGAATGACCTGGTCAGGCTTCTGCCACCCTGAATATATTTGAGAATATTTTTGCTCTAGACTATGATTTGGGAGAGAGTATCCAATCTGTTGAGCCTGTGCCACATGCCCATACCTTGACTGCTTGTGCGTGGGAAAAGGGAGATTATGCCCAATTCTGCTTCATCACACACTATACACACAGTAGGACTCCCCCCAAGCTGGGAAAGAAATGGAATGTCAGATGATCACCTCCCCCAAATGACAAATATCTTCTATGCTCTGATATTTTAATTAACTGTGTGATTGTGGAAAGGCATTTCAGATTCCTGACCCTTAGTTTATTCATCTGTAACATGAGAGGTCTGGGCCAGACCAGCATTTCTCAACTTTTTTTCATTAAACGGTTGATCAGTTTTCTCAAATGAAATCTTATTTTGATATCCAAGATGTAGAACATACAAAAGTTGGCCTGCTCTGGTTGGGGGAAGGAGCAAGGGTGGATGGAGAGAAATTTGCTCCGCCTCCTCATTCCCCATCCTCCATTCCTCCACCCTGCCACAGTCCCCCAAGACTTGCCAGCTCCTGAGGTACAGTAAGGCTCCTCCAGGGTCCTGTGGAACACAGTTTGAAAACTTCTGGATTCTACAATTGCTCCAGTCTCTTTCGACTGTAATGTTCAGTGATTCAACAACTCCAGGATGTAGAATGCTGCTAATTTTACCTGTATTTGTCAGCACCTGCTCTTGGAGAGGTAGGTTAACACTTTGGTTATCATGGTTCAGCATTTAACAAGTTAGGCAGCTTAATTAAACTTAATTTTCTTTCATTTAAAAAAAATCTAAACCAGGGAGAAGCATTATGAAAGCCCCAATACCTACTTTGCTTACCTGTCAGAGTTTATTAGCCAGTGATCGTCCCATATATAAACTGACCAGAGCAATCTGCTAAAGAACTGAGGAGAAATTCAGACTTCCTCTCTTGAAAGCATCATACTTTTCATACACCATATTTTTACCCACAATAGGAAAAAAGAAACAAACAAACAAACAAAAAACCCACACAAACAATAGCCTGACCTGGTGGTGGCACAGTGGATAGAGCATCAGCCTCGGATGCTGAGGACCCAAATTCGAAATCCCAAGGTCTCCAGCTTGAGCACAGGCTCACCCGGCTTGAGTGCGAACTCACCAGCTCGAGCACAGGGTTGCTGGCTTGAGCATGGGATCATAGACATGGCCCCATGGTCGCTGGTGTGAGCCCAAGGTCGCTGCCTTGAGTCCAAGGTCACTGGCTTGAGCAAGGGGTCACTTGCTCTGCTGTAGCTTCCTGGTCAAGGCACATATGAGAAAGCAATCAATGAATAACTAAGGTGCCTCAATGAAGAACTAATGCTTCTTATCTCTCTCTCTTCCTGTCTGTCTGTCCCTATCTGTCCCTCTCTCTTTCTCTTTCTCACTCACTAAAAACAAAACATCTCTCTCCCTTCCTGTCTGTCTGTCCCTATCTGTCCCTCTCTCTCTGTCTTTCTCATTCACTAAAAACAAAACAAACAAAAAATAGAAGAAAAAGAGAGCAAAGTGCTAATAGGGGATACTTTTAGGTATTGGAGTTAAGGGCAATTTTTTTTTTGCTTGTCCCTATTTTATGAACTTTAAGAAATACACATGTATAACTTTTCTAATCATAAAAAAGTTATTTAAAATGAACACATTTTCATTCAAAAGTAATTAAGTTAATTTAAAAGATCATTAAGTCAGCACAAAAGTTGAAATTAATAGTGCTAAAAAAATAGTATTTTATTGACTCTAAACTCAGCGAGCCAGCACAGTTATAAATGTAAGAACCCACATTTCCTCTTCCCTCTTTATGAGGTGAATGTGCCTTATTCCTCCAGGGATGAAAAAGCAGTGATTGGAAAGTGGTCTGTGTATGAGGCCGGTGGCCATTCTTCTGGCTACCACAGTGAAGGGGGTCCACTCTGGAATAGTCATTTCTGACTTGGTGCCGATATTTAGATCAGTGGCAGATTCAACTTACACATATCAGAAGCAATGTCCTTATTTATTATTTGGTACCATTCCTAGACTGTCTTGTAAGACCTAGAAGGTAGGGCACTCTTTCTCCCTTCCATTTACTGTAGTCTTGGCCTAATGACACCCACAGGAGCGCTTGATAAACGCTGTGAGATCCCAAAGTCCAGGAAAAGCTGTCGGGACTATCTGTGACAATCGTTAAAACACAACTTGACCTTTAACTCCTGTGAAAATCAAAATGAAGAACAAATGACGAAAATTTCTCTGCATTTTATTCCTTTTTCCCCTTTAAAGGGAACTCTAAGATAATTAGGTTTAACTTCATCAGCAAAATAAAGAGAAATAAAAAGTCCCATTTTCAGTATCTGTCTCTTTAAAGAGAGATAATATAATGGATGGATAGATAAGTGGGGGCAAAAAATGGTTACAGTAGTCAGATAGATCTATATTCAGTTTATTATGTTTGATTTTCAGAGTTAATTGGATGTTTTGCCTTAAAATTACCTTTTATCTTTTGCTTTCTCTCTTTGCTATAATTTAAGAGAAGATTGCTAAAGGCAAAGAAAAATCAATTATATGGTTGGATTTCCAAAGTTGTTCCTTGGTCTCAGCGGTCTTTCTTCAAACCTAGCATCAAGTAGTCACAGGCCACTGGCTTCATCGTGGCCCCTGTGATGAAGGTTCTCTGTGGCTGCAGGTAGAGAAAAGCATAGGAAGATGGGAGAGTGTAGCATGGATAGAGCAAGCACCTCACCCAGGGAACTAGAAGTCACATTATAATTTTGCATGGGCCTTCGTTTAAAGTCACATCCCATGTTTCTGCCTAGCACGCGAATGCCTTGTGTTTGTTTACAGAATCCATTTGCGCTTGTCTTACGTAATCCTTATCTACAAGGTAGAAATGGCTATCCTCATTTTAGGGATGAGGATAAAGGCTCATCACACTGAAGGCTAGAATATCTAAGTGACCACTATCACAAAGCTGGCATGTGGCTGAGCCAGAACTTGAATCCTGGACTTTGGATTCTAAAGACGGGGCTGTGTTTGTTTCAGCCCTTAGCCGTGATGAGTAGATTATACCTCATCTTATTTTGGAAGTCATCTGCCATGCTTACCCCAGACCTCAGCGCCAATGCAGTGCTTTATGTGTAATACATGCCAATAAAGTGGCACTTCCTTCTCTAGGGCCTTCCTACCTTAATATTAAAAGAGATAATTTACTTTGTTTGGAGAATGTCATTTATTCTCATCAAATAAACACATACAAAAATTATTTGATTCCATTGAGGGTTTATTTCTTGAATACCTTATGAATTTATGCTAGGAGTGAGTTTATGCGACAGAAGATGATACTGTCTTTTTAGTAAGGAAATCATACAGCTAGAAGACCCCACATAAAATTACTGTAAACTTAAGTGACTTAGCCTCTTTGAATATCTTCTCTCCATAAAGGCTTCATAACACTTGCCCTTCATTATTCAGTGTTGCTTAGAGCACGTCAAGTTGTGGAAGAGACCCAGGAACTACAAAGCCTTGGTTGCACATACAGTGACTGGGGCTCCTGGCTGAGATAGAGCCAAGCAGTTTCTCTCCTGCAAATGAAAGGAATCAGTTCATGAATGAGGTCCAGGGAAGTTCTTGGACAGATTAGTCTCCCTTGCTATCTTCCATCCACATTTCTGCCCATTCCCCCAACTCCCAGAACCTCTCTGACTCAATAATGGCTCTGAGACCGTGATGTGGAGAGTGCCAGATAGCTGTGTCCTACTCTGATTCTCCGCTGGTGTTTATCTTCATAATAAAGTCGTATGTAATTTGTTGCTGATATCAGTTATTTGTCTGGTAGAATCAAAAGCATCACGGCAGCTGCATTCTTAGGTCTCTTGGTAGTCATGCAATTTGGGTGAAGCACCAGGTTTCTATGGCATTTCTTCTTGATGTCTGTAACATCACGCCTCTTCAAAGTGTAACTGACTCTCAAAACAAAGCTAACTTTAGTATCTTTCAAAGGAAGATGACACTGATCCCTAATGAGCACCTCATATTTATCAGCCCAGGGACAGGTACTCTCACATCCCGTAGGTCCTCATGAAATAACTGACCAGATGTGATTGATGCTGTTGTTATTTTACAGGTGAAGGAATTGAAGCTCTGGTTAAACAATGCGCTTGAGATCACTTTGCTAGTAAGTGGTTGAGCCAAGATTTGAACTTCGGGTTTCTGACTCCAGGTAGAGGGCTCTTGCACTGTACATTTAAGCTTAGGGGGTGTACAACAGTCACAGTGAGATGGAACGCACCACTTGCTTTTGTAAATAAAGTTTAATTGGAACACACCTACCCTCATTTGTATACATATTATCTAGTGTGTTCTTTGTACTACAGTGGCAGAGTTGAGTAGTTTTGACAGAGACTCGATGAACCACAGAGCCTAAAATATTTACTATCTGGCCCTGCATAGAAATTTTGCTGACCTTTGAGATAGAAATTCAAGTAGACAGGAGACCAATGCCACGAGGCCCAGACCCTCCTTCTCAGGACGTGCCACAGATTCCACGTGGGACTTTGGCTATTGGCTCCAGCTTTATTGCACCTCTGCTTTCACTTTCTTAGTTCAAGGAATTAACACTCTCTCTTATCTGTAGTTGATCTTCATTTTCCCATTAGCTACATAACTGTATTGACAGCAAGTATTCCTTCCCAGTCTGACTTTTTTTGTACCAGGCTACACACTTCTTTTGGAAGGTGTCATTCTCCAGTGTTAACCTAGACAAAAGAAAACAGTGCCATGTGAACTGACTGCATAGAAGATCATTTCAAAGCCAGTGAAGTATTTCAGATAATCTATTTTTCCTTGATGATCTCATCATTGTTCCTCTTCATTTGCCCAGGTTGGTAGAGTTGGCCGTTACATCTGGATTAGCAGAGGGCTCAACATAGGGTAGTCTAAGGGCTTTGATGGGAGAAGGAAGAGGTAGGAGCTCATGAAAGATAATGAAGGTCGTTTAGAGGGTTAATCCTTCGAGTGTGCAGGTGTATCTAAAAGATCCTACATGACCCTTCTCTGTGCAACTGTGGGCCACGTGATCATGGAGTGTTGGAGGAATCCTAAAGTGGGACTTCTGTAGATTTTCAAAAATTGAAGAGCGATATCTCTACAAAGACAGACCATACAGCATAGAAAACACACAAGTTTATGTTTGGTTGTTCATTTTTATGACAGTTTTGAAACTATGGCATGTGTCTGTGGGAAGTGCTACCCTTCTCGTTGTGTGGTCTGGAATGGATTCTTAGGTACTGAGCATGTGCTATGGAGGTTTTTAGTAACTGATTAGAGTTTCATGAGAGGCTGACAGGAACACCTAATAGTTGTGTGTGCACATACGCGTCCAAGTGTGCATATGCACTCACACATAGAAGAAGAGAAAGAAAGAAAAAAATGACATTTTTTAAAGGTCACATGTATTTTCTGGAGAAAGTAGCCCTCTCTATTAGTGAATTGCAACAAGAAGACTTTGAATCTAGATAAGTCCAATAAATGTGTTTAATGCCCAGGACCTCTTTGAAAGTTGCATGGGTATATTTTAGGTACTGTTTCCTTCTTCAGACTAGAAGTATATCACATAGGGTAAAAAAAATATTTTGCTGAGTATGGTATCCTAGGTTTTGAACTAACAAAAAGGCTGGTAATTTATCTTTAGGAAGAATGAAGCTAAATATTAAAGCAATTTTTATTCGCTGAAAGAATAAGTATAATTCCTAAAATATCGTAAAGTGAGTAAAAGGAAGGAAGAGTTGAGTAGCATTATCTTTGAGAATCTAAGGCCTGGAGATCAGTTTGAAGAAAGGAAGTTCTGCTTCTCTGAGTTGTAGTTTTTCTCACTAATCTATTAAGAAAGAGAAGACCCTTCTTTAGTGATTGTGCCTTGTAAATGGGAGAAACATTTCACACACAGAGAGTTCCAGGAAAATGATGGAAGTAGTGAAATAATCAGAGAATATATGTAAACTTTTTTCCCTTCTGCTTTAAAATTAAATGTTTAATTTTGAATTAATTGTATGTTCACATCACAGAAGAGTCCTGAGGACCTGTTACATAGTTTCCCCTTATGGTGACATCTTGTAAAACTATTGTACATCACACAACCAGGATGTTAACATTGACACAGTCAAGATACAGAGTGTTTCCTTCACCACAAGGATCTTTCAAGTTCCCGTTTCAGAGCCAGACCCACTTCCTTCACACCTCACCCCCTCATTAAACCTTGGCAACTAATCACTAACAGAGAGCTAATCTGTTCTCCATTTACATAATCTTGCCATTTCAAGAATGTTGTACATATGGAATAATGTGTTATGCAACCTTTGGGATTACCTTTATTCACTCAGCAAAAAATATCCCGTAATTTGTTTAACCAGTCACCTGTTGAAGGATATCTGAGTTGGTTCCAGATCTGGCTATAATAGGAAAAGCTGCTATAAATATTCATGTGAACTTTTATGTGAACATATATTTTCACTTTGCTGGAATAATACTCAATTGTGCAATTGCCAGATAGTTGCACGTTTAGGTTTTTATGAAATAGCCAAAGAGTTGCTGCGTGTTTTTATATCCTGACTCGTAACACTGTAGGTATGATCCACTTTCTCCACATCCTTGCCAACCTGTTGTCACTAAGTTTTTTATTTTTTATTTTAGCCATTCTGACAGGTGTGTAGTGATATTTCATTGTGGTTCTAATTTGCATTTCCCTAATCACTAATGATGTTTAACATTTTTTTTTTCATCTGTTTGGTTGCTATCTGTATGTCCTCTTCAACAAAATATCTCTTCAGGTTTTTCCCATTTTCTTTTTCCTTTTGTTTTTTAATTTTTCCATTGATATGAGAAAAAGAGAGCAAGAGGGAAAGGAGGAGAGAAGAAGAAAAGGAAAGGGGGGGAGAGAGAGAGAGAAAGAGAGAGAAAGAGAGAGAGAGAGAAGTATCAACTCATTGTTCCATTTGATTGCTTCTTGCATGTGCCCTGACTGGGGAGCGAGCCAGAGACCTGAGCACACAGGGACAGTGCTCTATCCATTGAGCAGCCTGTCCAGGGCTGTCCATTCTCTAAATGGATTTTTTTTCTGTTGAGTTTTGAGATTTCATTTTATATTCTTAATACTAGTTTTTTGTTAGATTTATAATTTACAAATAGTTCCCCCACTCTATAGCTTGTCTTTTTAGCCTTTTTGTCTGGTTTCTCACAGAGCAAGAATTTATAATTTTGACGAAGGCCAATTTATAAAGTTTTCCTTTTATGAATTATTCTTTTGGTGTCAAGTCTAAAAACTCTTTGCCCAACCCTATATCCTAAAGATTTTCTATGTTTTCTTTCTGAAATTTTACACTTTTACATTTTAAAGTAATCCCCTCTTATCTGTGGTTTTGTTTTCCATGGTTTAGTTACCTGTGGTCAACCACAGTCAAAAAATATTCAATGAAAAATTCTTAGAAATAATCAATTCATAATTTCTTCTTGTGACAGAAACGAAGAGAGGAACAAATAGGGACAGACAGACAGAAAGGAAGAGAGATGAGAAGCATTAATTCTTTGTTGCAGCACCTTAGTTGTTCATTGATTGCTTTCTCATCTATGCCTTGACTGGCAGGCTACTGCAGAGCAAGGGACCTCTTGCTCAGCCAGTGACCTTGGGCTCAAGCCAGCAACCATGGTAGGGTCATCTCTATGATCCCACACTCAAGCCAACAATCCCATGCTCAAGCTGGTGAGCCTGCATTCAAACCAGATGAGCCCACACTCAAGCTGGCGACCTTGGGGCTTCAAACCTGGGTCCTCTGCATCCCAGTCTGATGCTTTATCCACTGCATCACCACTTGCTCAGGCAACAATTCATAAATCTTAAATTATGTGCCATTCTGAATAGTGTGACAAGATCTCATGCCATCTTGCTTCGTCCAACCCAGGTCATGAATCTCATTCCTTTGTCTAGCATCTGCATACTGTATATGCTCCCCGCCCATTAGTCACTTAGTTGCCATCTTGGTTATCAGATCAACCAATCTGGCATTGCAGTGCTTGTAGTCAAGTAACCCTTGTTTTACTTAATAATGGCCCCAAAGCACAAGAGAAGTGATGCTGGTAATTCGGATATGCCAAAGAGAAGACATAAAGTGCTTCTTTTAAGTGAAAAAGTAAGTTCTCGACTTAATAAGAAAAGAAAAAAATCATACACTGAGGTTTCTAAGATCTACAGTAAGTATGAATCTTCTGCCTGTGAAATTTTGAGGAAAGAAAAAGAAATTTATGAGCAAACAGCAAAAGTTATGACCACAAAGTGCGATAAGTGCTTAGATAGAATGGAAAAGGCAATATATTTGTGGTTCAACAACATGAACAGAAAACATATACAGAGGGCTCATTATTGTACACAGTTTGAGCATCCACTGGGGGTCTTGAGATGTATCCCTCTCAGATAAGGGAGATTACTGTACTTTTAAGTCTGTGATCCATTTTGAGATGATTTTTTATATGAAGTATGAGACTTAAGTTGAGATTCAGTTTTTGCCTGAACATATGGAAATACAATTATTCCAGCACCATTTGTTGGAAAGGCTATTTTTCCTCCATTGAATTGCTTTTGCACCCTTGTCAAAAGACATGAGCATATTTGTGTAGAGCTATTTATGGGTTCTTTATTTGGTTCTTCTGGTCTGTATGCTTATCCCTCCACTAGTACCCTAAAATCTTGATTACTGTAGCTATATAAGTTTTGAAATTGGGTAGACTGATTCCTCCTACTTCATTCTTCTTTTTTAGTATTGTTTAAGCTATCCATCTCCTTTTGCTTTCCATATAAATTTAAAAACAATCTTGGCTATATCTACAAAAATTCTTACTGAGATTTTGACAAAATTCATGTTAAACCTGCATATTAATTTGGGAGAATTGAAACATTTACTATGTTAGGTTGTCTGATTCATGAACATAGTATGTCTCTTAATTTATTAAAAACTGATTTTTAAATTCTGCATTGTATCCTTTTTAGCATACAAGTCCTGTTATATTTATATCTAAGTACTTAATTTTTCTAAACAATTATATATGTTATTATAGTTTTAATTTTTTCACCTGCATGTTTATTCTTAGTATAATGAACTACAATAGGCTGAGTTTATCTTTTTTCCTGTGATCTTGCTGAACTAACATATTAGTGCTAGGTGTGTGTGTGTGTATTCCTTAAGATTTTCTATATAGAAAATTATGTTATCTGCAAATAGAGACAGTTTTATTTCTTCCTTAAATTCTATATGAAATTTGCTTATTTTATTAATTTATTTCACTGGATAGAACTTCCAGTACTATGTTAAATAAGAATGTGAGACATCTTTGCTTTGTTTCTGACCTCAAGGGGAAAGTCATTGTTAACTATAGTTTTTTTGTTGTTACTGCTGTTTTTTAGAGGCTCTCTATCAAGATAAGGAAGTGTCTTTTTATACTTATTTTTCTGAAACTTTTTTTTTTTCATGAACGGGTGTTAAATTTTTGTTAAATGCCTTTTCTGCAGCAATCAATACAATCATGTGGATTTTTCTTAGCCTGAGGACATGGTGGATTACACTTATATATTTTTCAAGGTTGATCCAATCTTGCATCCTTGGGATAAAGCCCAATTGGACATAGTGTATAATTCTTTGAATATATTGCTAAATTCTATTTGCTAACATTTTTAAAAGATATTTTTATGTTTATACTAATGAAGGATATTGGTCTGAAGTTTTCTTTTATTTTGTTTCATGCTGGTATCAGGGTAACACTAGCTTCATAAAATGAATTGTAGTGTCTCTTCCTCCTGTGTTTTCAGTAAGCTGTTCTATAGAATTATTTGGATTTTTTATAAATAAAAAATAAATAGAATTATTATTAATTTCTTAAATTTTTGGTAGAATTATCTGGTGTAACCATGAGTTTAAAGATTTTATTTTGAGAATTATATTAATTATGGATTCAATTTTATTAATAATAAGTGACTATTCAAATTATCTACTTTGCACTGGTTGGTTTGTGGTAGATCATGTTTTTTTTTTTTTTAAGGAATTAGCCCATTTAAGTTGCCTAATTGGTATATGTAGAATTGTTTGTAGTATTCTATCATTTTGTAGTCTCCAGGTAGTTCCTGTTTTATCCATGATAGTAAAAATTTGTATCTTTTCTCTTATTATCTCTCTATAAGTCTTAACAAGAGATTTTTTCAATTTTATTGATTTTTTTCAAGGAACTTCTCTTTGTTTTATTGATTTTCTAGATAGTTTCTTTCAATATTAATTTTCATTAGTTTTCAGTTTTGTCTTTATTCTTTTTTCTTGCTTGGATTTATTTTGCTCTTCTTTTTTTTCTTAAGCTGAGATAGAGAATTGATTCAAGACTTGTATAATTTTCTATTATATACATTTTAGTACTATAAATTTCTCTCTCAGCATGCTTTGGCTGTATCCCACTAATATTGACATATTATACTTTTACTTTCTTGTTTAATGTATTGTTTTACTTTCTTGACACTTCTTCTTTGACTCATGTATTATTTAGAAGGATCCTGTTTAGTTTACAGCTGTTTGGAGAATTTGTTTTTATTTCTTTCTAGGTTGATTTCATTTTGGTTGACAATGTGTATTCTTCTGCTATTGGGTGGAGTATTCTATAAATGTCAATTAGATACTGTTAGTTGGTGTGTTATAGGGTTTTTTCTATATCTGTGATTTTTTTACCTTGTTCTATCAGTTGGTGAGAGAAGAGTGTATAGTTTACAATTATAATTGGATTAATCTATATATTTCTCCTCTCAGTTTGAACAGTGTTTGCTTCACATATTTTGTAGCTCTGCTGTTTAGCACATTCACATTTAGGATTATGTCCTTTTGTCAAATTGACCCTTTCACTATATAGGAATTTTTTCTGTATATGGTAATATTTTGTTCTGAAATCTAATGTGATATTAATAAAGTCATTTCCATTTTCTTTTGATTAATGTTTGCATTATATGTTTTTCTATCATTTAACTTTCATCCTGCCTATATCATTATAAAGGAAGTGAGTTTCTTGTAGATAATATTTATTTGGGTCATATTTTTATTCCACCCAGCCAGTCTCTATATTTTAGTTCATATATTTTGACCATTTATATTTAATGTCACTATTTATGTATTAGAACTTAAGTTTACCATTTTATTTATTATATTCTGTTTTCTATTTTTTCATTTCTTTTTCCTGCCTTTCTGTTGATTACTTGGACAAATTTTTAGATTTACTATGTAGATTTATGTATAGGGTTTTTTTTAGTGTAATTTTTGGTATACCTTGTTAGTGTTTGCTCTAGGTATTGCACATACAGCACCACATACACACACAATCCTAGTTTACTGGCGTTATTTTAAGTTTAAATGAAATGTAGAAATCTTATAAGCCTTCATTTATGTCCCTTCACCCTCCCCCATTTATTATATAATCCTAAATATTTTGTCTACATGCATTTAGGACTACATTAGATAGTATCATAAATTTTACTTCGGCCCTGGCCGGTTGGCTCAGCGGTACAGCGTTGGCCTGGTGTGCGGGGGACCCGGGTTCAATTCCCGGCCAGGGCACATAGGAGAAGTGCCCATTTGCTTCTCCACCCCCCCCTCCTTCCTCTCTGTCTCTCTCTTCCCCTCCCGCAGCCAAGGCTCCATTGGAGCAAAGATGGCCCGGGCGCTGGGGATGGCTCCTTGGCCTCTGGCCCAGGCGCTAGAGTGGCTCTGGTCGCGGCAGAGCGACCCCCCGGAGGGGCAGAGCATCGCCCCCTGGTGGGCAGAGCGTCGCCCCTGGTGGGCGTGCCGGGTGGATCCCGGTCGGGCGCATGTGGGAGTCTGTCTGACTGTCTCTCCCCATTTCCAGCTTCAGAAAAATACTAAATAAATAAATAAATAAATAAATAAATAAATAAATTTTACTTCAATTGTCAGACATAATTTAAAAGAGTCAAGACAAAAAGTCTAATTTATTTACCTATATTTTGGTTACTGCATTGTTTCTTTCTTCCTGATGTTTTAAGATTCTTTTTATCATTCTCTTTATTTAGAGAACTTCCATTAGCCATTATTTTCAGGTAGCTGAGCTGGCAACAAAATCTTTTAATTTTCTTTCATCTGAAAAATATTGATTTCCCCTAATTCCTAAGGGATATTTTATTAGATAAAGGTTCTAGGTTGACAGTTGTTTTCTTTCAGCCTTTGAAAAATGTTGTGCTGCTTCCATCTTGCCTGTGTGGTTTCTGATGAGAAATCAACTGTCATTTAAATTATTTTTTCATTAATGGTAAGGTGCCATTGTTCTCTGGCTGCTTAAAAAAAAATTTTTTTTTTCTTTCTCTTTAATTTTGGAAGTTTGACTATGATGTGTTGTCTTATTCAGTCTGGGCTGCCATGTCACAGACTGGATGGCTTAAACAACTGAAGTTCATTTTTTCATAGTTGCAGAGGCTGAAAGTGTGAGATCAGGTGCCAGTATGATTACATTCTGTTGAGAGCTCTCTTCCTGGCTTGCAGGTGACTGCCTTCTTGCTAGGGCCTCATATGGAGACAAACGGAGACCTCTGTTTCTCCCTTTTCTTATAAGGTCACTAATTCTATTGAAATAAGACCCCACCCATATGACCTCTTTGAACTGTAATTACCTACTAAAAGCCCTCTTTCCAAAAACAGTCATGTTGGCGGTTAGGGCCTCAGTATAGGAATTTGGGGAGACACAGTTCAGTCTATTGCATATGTCATGGTGTGGACTTTTTAGGATTTAACCTGCTTGACGATGACTTATCTTCTTGAATCAGTGGACTGATATGTCTTAAAAAGTTTGGCAAGTTGTAAGTAATTACTTCTTTTAGTACTTTTACAGCCGTTCCTTTTTTCTCTTCCCCTCCTAGGACTTCAATGATGGAAATGTTACATCTTTCATTATAGTCCACAAGTCCCTATGGCTCTGTTCATTTTTTTCAGTATTTTTATTTCTTTCTGTGGTTCAGATTGTATCATTTCTATTGCTGTATATTGAAGTTCAAAGGTTTCTATCCTCCATTCTGCTTCTATGCTTATGTACTGAGCTTTCCATATGGTTATTTTTCAGTTCCGAAATATAAATTTTGTTTTATTTATTTATTATTATTTTTTTGTATTTTTCTGAAGCTGGAAACGGGGAGAGACAGTCAGACAGACTCCCGCATGCGCCCGACCGGGATCCACCCGGCACGTCCACCAGGGGCAACGCTCTGCTCACCAGGGGGCGATGCTCTGCCCCTCTGGGGCGTCGCTCTGCTGAGACCAGAGCTATTCTAGTGCCTGGGGCAGAGGCCAAGGAGCCATCCCCAGCGCCCAGGCCGTCTTTGCTCCAATGGAGCCTCCGCTGCGGGAGGGGAAGAGAGAGACAGAGAGGAAGGAGGGGGGGTGGAGAAGCAAATGGGCACTTTTCCTATGTGCCCTGGCCGGGAATCAAACCTGGGTCCCCCACACGCCAAGCCAACGCTCTACCGCTGAGCAAACCGGCCAGGGCCTTCATCATCTCTTTATTTTCTGCTTCTTCTTTCTCTTTGCTCAGACTTTTTCACTTATTTCAAGTGGTTGTAATTGCTCCCTGGAGCATTTTATTATGGCCATTTTGAAATCTTTGTCAGATAATTCTGATATCTCTATCCTCTCACTGTTTGAGATAATCTTGGTTCTTGTCATGACTTGTGATTTTTAATCAAAATCTGAACCCTTTATTTATTATGTATTGAGACCATGGACCTTATTTAAACGTTCTGTTTTGCCTGGCTTTGTCTGACACTGCTGTCTTGGGAAGGTATTGTTGGCTATCTTTTCACTGCCTGATCCAGGTAGAAACCTAGCTTCCCTACTCACCATTGAAATTTGAATATGGGGCTTACTACTCCTGGGCAGAGATTGGAGACCTGTCTCCCCACTGGGCCTCCACTGTTACTTTCCCTGTCTGTGAATGGTAGGGATGTCTTGTTCCCCATGTGGCCTCCACTGACACCATGATGGTAGTGGAGGTGGTAAAAAGCCTCCTGACAAAAATCCAGAGGGGTTGGGGAGTGGTGCCTTGTTATTAACAAGTGGGAGTAAAAAACAAAAAAATCTAGGCTCCCTATGTGCTCTCAACTGACACCATGCGGGTGGGGCTTTTGTTATTGCATGGCCGTTATGAAAGTCCTGACTCACACTTGGCCATCTCTGACACCACATAGGCAGGGAAGTTAGAAAGCTTCATAGAGCTTAGCAAAGATGGAGATTTGGGATCCTCACATGGTCTTTCCTGGCCTGGGTTAGGGGTGGAACCACACTTTTTCTCTGTGATGTTTGGCTGAAGTATAGCAATTACTATATAAATGTCTAATCACTATGTTGTATACCTGAAACTAATATACTACATCAACGACAATTGAAAAATAATTTAAAAATATGTTTTCTATCTTCATCTCTCCTGACCTTTTGTTTATTTATTTATTTATTGGCTAGCAATAGGCTTTTGATGGGGCTCTTTTTTATTTGCACTCTATGGTGTTTCCACATCCACTTTCTCCAGCATCTAGTCTTGAGTTAGATGAGCAATAAAAGAAAACACAGGGAACTCATTGCTAAATCGTTTTTTAGAACCTGAGGTCTCCAGTCAGTCAATGTTCTTTCCACTTTTCAGAGTCTTTTTAGGTTTGATTTCTATATAACGTTGTTAGTTGTACTTAATAGAGGAATAAGAACAAGTACATGCACTCCATCCTCCCTGAAGTGAAGTCTGTGCATTTGTTTTGACAATATCAATGTGCTTGGTAAATGTATTACAACTGGTGGATCATGCAATGGTCTATTATGGGCTGACACTGGGGACTTAAGAGTAAGGCTCCCAGGGTGCTGTCCGAGGTACTAGACTCTTCTCCATGTTCTTTGGCTCAGTGATTAAGAATTTTTCGTGTCTTTTGTCTTACTGCTTTGAATGGTCTGGGACTTTTCTTCAGCTTTCTGTTATTCTGATACCATTCTCCAGTGACTCTGCCCTACCCCATCACACTCAACTTTTGATAGATGCATTGTGAGCCCATCCTTAGGTGGACCTTAATAACTGACTATTTTTGTCAATAATTTGTATTGGTTGTCACCCTAGCTATTGGCTAGTCTGGCTGGGTCCATGGAAAGCCCACAGCACTGTCATGGTCTTTGATTGCTTGTGTCACTGTCACCTTTAGCCATTGAGTAATCCTGGTTGTGGAACAGTAAAACAAGTCTTTTGGGAAAATGCAAAGCAGAATAGAGGCTCCTCCCTCAATATACTAATAGTTCAGAGGGAAACTAGAAATAATTTTTTCTAGGGGAAATTTTCTGGAACTTTTCATCTATACTGCATTCATTGTTATTGACTTTTAAGGTATAAGAAACAAAATAAAATCAACAATTGGCTATTTCAAGTTTTGCTCTTTTTCTTTCCCCTCATTCTTTTTTTGACCGAAAAATAATTACAGAACAGTTTACTTTCTCTACTTGGAATATTGAAAGGGGATCAAGCAACCAAAGCAGAAAAGACATTTTTCCCCTTGAAGAGAAATTTCTCTCAGAAATAGTAAAAATATAGTAGTCTCTTATTATGAGTTGACCTTGGAGCCAAGACATAGTAGTTATTCCCTCCATCCATTCCATTCCTAATGCAGTTGGTAAAAGGCAGATAGATGAGTCTGAAAATTTCAGTGACCTCTAAAGAAGTCTGAGCTGACTACCTTTATCTGAAAGTGTTTTTACTGCTTGTTTTTTTTTTAACTTAACATTCCCTTCCCCTCTCTGCAATAGGTAACAGTTTTCCCTTCTTGAGCTTAATGGGAATCTTTTATAGTAATTTTACGTAACCATCAGTCTATTAACCCTCAAGTATTTAGTTTGTTTCATGCAATTACAGACATTGCAAAAGGCACTAGAAAAATACGTGGACCTAAGAATCTTCAAAGGGCTTGGATTCCAGTGATTTGGTAAAGGGTCTTGAAGGCATTTCCCCTACTCGTTCCTTAGACTGTGCACGATGACTGACAGGCACTATTTAATTAAACCTCTTGGTTCCCTACATTATGGATTTAGTTTGCAAATGTGGTCTCTGTCTTCAAAGTGGAAGGTACCCTTTTCACTGTGTGGAAGGAAATCATTGAATGACTGCTGAGCTGCACACATATGTAGGGCTGCTCTGTGATTAGCAATGATGGATTATTATGATTCATCCTCACCATCTCCCAGTCTCCTCTATATCCTCCCTCCATTTTTTTTTTTTTTTGTGACGAAAGGCAGACATTATACCCCTTTGCTTGCTCAAATAGCTCATGTCTGCAATGAAACTAACAGGCCCATATGAGTATTAAATCTATAACTCACATTTAACTCTGACCAAACCAGCTGAACTAATCAGCACAGTCCAAAAGGCAATTTGTGACAGGAATGCATTCATTAGTTTATAAGGAATGAGTTTTGGTAGGTAGGTTATAATGATTGACTAGACCAAAGTTGTAAGTTACAGAGCCTGGATTTTATTCTAGATTTATTTTTATTTTTATTTTATTTTACAGAGACAGAGACAGAGAGAGTCAGAGAGAGGGATGGTTAGGGACAGACAGGAATGGAGAGAGATGAGAAGCATCAATTACTAGCTTTTCGTTGCGACACCTTAGTTGTTCATTGATTGCTTTCTCATATGTGCCTTGACTGTGGGGCTACAGCAGACCGAGTAACCCCTTGCTCGAGCCAGCAACCTTGGGTCCAAGCTGGTGAGCCTTGCTCATACCAGATGAGCCTGTTCTCAAGTTGGCAACCTCAGGGTCTCGAACCTGGATCCTCTGCATCCCAGTCCGATGCTCTATCCACTGGGCCACCGCCTGGTCAGGCTTATCCTAGATTTGTCAGATTCCACACAACTTCGAAGAGTGAGTTGCTATACTCTTTAAAATGGCGTTTCAGTCTCACTGCATGTAGTGAGTGATGAATCACTCAATGGATGATGAAATGTTCTGAAAGAGGTGGTTTATCGTGTGCCATGTGCCATGGGCCTGCTTAGGGTCCGTGTGTGTTCTTCTGAATATTGGAAAGATGAGGGAAATAGCACTTTCTATCTGCCCTGAGGATATTATAAGTTTTAATAAGCTAGCGTCTATGAAAAAAAGGTCCACAAGCATATTTTTATCATTTAATAACAAGAAAAATCTAAATTAGTGAAAAGTTAGAATAAGTAATTACATACAATTTTTCAAAAATCATATGCAAGTATGTTCAGTGATGAGAATAATGGTTTAAGTAGACTTATCAGGCTTTACTATTGAATATATAGTAATTCTTAGAAAATTTATATTTATATGAATTATAACCCAGTCACCATTGCCCAAGGTCTGAAAAGCAGTTTGTTCTTTCAGAAACTTGGTCATTCTTTCTGAGACCTTAAGCACATGATTCTATTCCTTAACAAACCTTTTTACATAGCAAAAGAATAACCTGAAGGTGTGTTACACATAAATGTCATGATTTCAAATATGAGAGAGATAAATGATTTAGGATTTACCAAGAGCACTTATTTCATGTGGCAGAGCAGAGCAGTTATAGTTACTTGTTCCCAAGTTAGATGGGTCTGGATTTCAATCCTGAAATTACCCTTCGTCATGTGACTATGAGCAGGTTATTTATCATCCCTAATACCAGGTATCCTCATTTCTAAGATGGAGAGAATACTAGTTACATGTATAACATTTCTGGAGTACTGAATGAGAGAAAACATAAAAAGTGCTATAAACAGTACATGTAGCATAATAAAAGCTTACTACTTCTATTATTAATATTATTAACCCTGTTTAAAGAATTAATAAAAATAATGCTATTTCCTGTGAAAGGTTTGGCTAATAACTGAGCCTGTATTTGTTAGAAGTACCAGGTGACAAATCCCTGTAGTGTCCTACCCCCTAATTTCTGCTTCTTGTTTAAGTCAGGAGCAAAGACATGACAGACTCAATCCAAAATATGCTTGGGTGGTTCAGGTAATCCTGGAATTATGTCAGAGATACAGGAATGCTAAATGACCCATGTCATAGTTCTGAAGCAAGGGCATTTCAAGACCCCTGCTTTTATTCCAGAGTATTCCAAATGTTCGCAGCTGCCTTTGAAACTGAACCAGCCAATGAAAAGAAAGGGAACTGTTTGCAGTAGAAAGAATGCTGGCTTCTGCTCTGACTTTGTTTCTCATTGCAATATCAACTGAGCTTCATGATGCCCACCCTAGTCATGCATTCTGATCAAAGCAGTCACTTAGAGGTTGTGACTAATAGGGGGAGTAGATACCCCTGGTATTTCCCAGAACAGAGCTCGAATTCTGAGAATCTTAGGTCCATGTGACTTCTTGAGTCAGTGATGCACACTGAGCCAGGAGAGAGGTTTGGCATGACACAATCTGCAGATTCAGATAAATCCCCTGGGAGAGGACAAGGCTGCTAGAGTCCCTTTTGCTGGCTGAAGCTTCCAATGTATGCACAAAGCACCCTGTCCCAGGCCCCAGATGTGTGCAGGTTTCTAATTGCCAGCGCTGCACTAGGATTTGGAGGGTGAGAGAGTTGCAAAATCACGAACACCGAGGGCGGTGTTAGGAAAGCAGCTTCCTGCACACTGTGGTAGGTGTTAGTGAGATTATCAATTGCTCCGGGAGAAACACAGGACTGGAGGGCTTAGGGAATGTAGTGGTCCCTCCCTTTGCTGTTCCTGCTCCCCGAGGTGGTGCTTTCCCAGAGATGTGCACCCTGCACTTCCATTGCTGCAGTGAAATTAACCCGAGCTTGGCAGGTAAGTCTTTCAGGTCACCTTTGAAAATAAGGTATGTGAGCTATGGTGAGGGGGGGCTGGACCCCGTTTCCTTACATAATCCATACTGTTTTGGTGCAAAAGTGATCTCTGAAAGCTTAAATGTAGAGCAGAGGTTGGAAACAGGCAGATGAACTACGTGGCCCTGGGGGGGAGATGTAGGGACATGAACGAAAGGAAGGGGGGGGGCGGACTCAGGCATTTTTACCCTCATCAATTATCTGTTTTTCTTGAAAAATCTGCCTCTAGGCTAGTGCCTAGCTCCAGAAGAGGGTCCTCAGCATGAGTTATAGTTGTGATCGTCCCTGTTTTTCTTTTGCTTTTTTCTTTCTTTTTTTTCTTTTTTTTTTGCTTTTTAGTTACCACTGCATGGGAGCAGGCAGACGGCAGCAACGGCGTTGCCCGTTGTCAATACAGGCTGCAGAAGTCAATAAGCAGCCAGACAGGGAGTGAAATGAGAGGAGGCAGCTATAGATTTCTTACGTTATTTCTTGTGAGTTTTTCAGAACTTGTGTGATTCAGGCTTGTCAGATACTATTTTGAGCTGGGCTGAGACAAACACATTCCCTTGATATGCCAGATGTTCTCCGCAGCCTCCCAATTTCCAGAGGCATCTGGGTTGGCTGTCTTGGGAGAGAGAGGATGTCCAGGCAAGGGATAGGAATCAGGGGCCAGGAAATGGCAAAGGGACAAGCGAGTGATCTACTGCTCTGGAATCTGGTAGAAATCATAATGTAACTCTGGGCATGATTTTTAGATTGGCTTGAGAAAACGAGGACTGTGCCTCATTCAGTTCAATGTGTGGATCAGAGTGGATACTCAATAAATGCATGTTGATTTGATATTAGTACTAAAATATATACTTTTTAGGTGAGCCCAGATTAATATGCTGGGTCCTGCATGGAATGACCAGATGGAGAAATAAGAGAGACTAATGCTGATTGGTGGATATCTTGTAAAGAGATTGGTTCTGTTGAATTGTACAATATCCTCAAGTGGAATCATCTGACCGAGACACACAGAACCTGCCTGATCCATCCATCCATCCATCCATCCATCCATCCATCCATCCATCCATCCATCCAGTTTTCTCTTTCTGTCTGTTTTATTAACCACATGGTTCCAGAAGAATTTTAGGCAGCTTATAAGACAGACTTAATGCAAATTAGCATCATTAGAAATAAAAATGATGAAAGATAAGTCTTCACCCAAAGGTTGATTTCTGTGGTTTTGCAGTGACATGGCCTACAGATAACCGACATGTAATAGTACCTATAGTTTTTTTTTATTTCTATTTTTAATTTATTATGTTGACATGGTTTCAAGTGTCCTACTCCATATAACACCCTCTACACACTGCATTGCGCCCCCCAATGCCCCATGCAAAGTCTCTTTTCAACCCCATTCCTCCCGTTTCTCCTCCTTCCTCCACTTGCCCCTACCTCAACCCCCGTTCACTCTGGCTATTGTTACCCTCTTGTCTGTATTACGTGTTATGTACATATGTTTTTTGCTAATCCTTCACCTTCTTAGATCCTATAATTTTTAATTTAAACATTTCATGCAAGCTCTTCCTCCACCAACCTCATTCTGATACTACAAACAGGGGGAAAGTAGACAGATGCTCTAGTCCTGCTCTCTTCGAGTCCCACGAGGTAAAACTAGCCAAGGGCAGATAACAGTCACACAAGACTGAGTCAGACAGGAGGGCTAGGTGAACGTTTTACGTTTGGGAGGTGATAAAGCAGACAATTGGGCGGTCCTTCTCTGTTGTTTAGGCTGCTCTTTTATAGCTACACAGTGCTTTGCTTACTTTTTATCCCCCCCCCCACTGTTTGAAACTGCAACAAGAAGGGCATAGCTACTCTTCCCAGCCTGCTTAATAAAATATTCCATTATTTTCTGGGCTACTAAAATATTCTGTTATTGCTGATCACTTCCTCCTTGGCTCTGTGTGTTTGTCACTGGCCGCAGTTTACATAATAACAACACAGGCTGCCGGGAGCTTGAATTGCCTTTAGAGTTGGTGCTGAGTTGGAGGGGGGTTTGGGATATGCTGATGAATTCCTGTAACTGCCCAGGCTTGGAGCCTGGCTGGGAGCCAAATGCTTTGTGGACAGATGCTCTACATGCTGGGTCGACTTGGCTCAGCTGATATTCCTGGGCTCTGACCTGGAGTTGCAGAGGGACACAGTCATTCACTCAGCATGCACAGAAATATTGATTTCCTGTCAACTCTCTGTATAGGGCACCAAGTTCTTGGTGTACTTGGGAGTCAAGTGTAGGGGTCCCTTTGCCCCAGGAAGGCCACTCTGCTGTTCACAAAGCAGGTGCTGCTCTGTCATCTCATTTATTTCTCTTGGGATGGAAAAGAGTTTTATCCTGTTTCTCGAATGAGGAAACCGAGGCTCATGTTTTAAGCACCTTTGCTTAAGATTGCGCAGTTAGTGAGTAGATGAATCATGATCAAAACTGTTTATTTTGAAGTATGTGCTTGTCCCAGGAATCTTACACATTGTAAAGAAAGACATGTTCAAAGAAGACTCTTTTATGGACAAGTTCAGAGCAGGAAAGATGGGTTAGGAAAGGCCTGTCAGGGAGTAGTGCCTTCTGACCTTTGGGACCCCAGTGCTGCAGCTTGATAGCTCTCTCCTGGACCCCAAGGGGTCTAGAATAATGAGGCAGAAATCAATACAACCATAGAGTGGGGTCATATCAGTGCTGGGCCTTCCCCTGGTTGCTCCAAAGTTTACCCATCTCTGTTCTGAGACGGCACAAGCCCTGTACCCTAATGGCCCATGGACGTTGGTTCCTGACCATCCTCTCCAATGTAACTTGTGTCTTAAAGGTTAGCAGCTGCTCAGGGATAAAGCAGGGTGCAAGGATTCAGATAGAGGGTTTCGAGGATCGGAAGCCTGTTGAATGGTCCTAAGAGGATACAACCTCTGTTGTTTCATTGACCCTCTACTGACCAATACCTAGGTTTGCTCAAGGGGCTTAAGCATCTAGGGATGTATGGTGAAGTCATGAGTAGGGAATTCTGTGTTTGGCCCACCATAGAGCATCACGGAGAAATCTTTTATGAAAAAGAATACTGTCCTAGGAAGAATCAGGAGACATGAGTTTGGTCTCAGCCTTAAACCTTACTATCCCAGGTTTTACTTCTTTCATAAGTTACTCTAATTTCTAAGCCCCAGTCTTATCTGTGAAATGTAGGTACTCATTCCTTTCAGGTTTGTAAAGATCAAATAATATCCTGTCTGCTAGTAACCCCTTAACAGAGATTTCTTCTCTTCCTCTCTCAGATAGAATTATTTTACCTTCAAGCTTGGTTATTCTAGCACAGAAGCCGGGGGTTAAACTTTGGAAGGCCATCGGTGGCTGTGTTTGAGTCAAATTGGATTTAGCAGGAGCAAAGGGCTGCAGAAGGGGCTTGACGCTTGATAGAATTACAGCCAGGATGCGGAGGGGGTGTTGGGAGTCCTGTGCATTGACTTTTTGAGCCCCAGACTGCAAGCATCCTTTGAGCCTCCCTAACCTGTGCTCCGCTCCTCTGTGATGCCACAACACACCCCGTAACGCTTGGGAATAATGCTACATCTCATGTCTTTGCCTCCCTTTTTTCCTGCTGCTCAGCCTCTTCATGCTGCCTTTACACATCTCATCAGTCAACAAAGTCCTATTGATTTTATATTCAAATCCCGCTCAAACCCACACCGTCCTGCACATCCTCCATGTTCCAATGCTGCCACACGCCTCCCTGGACTCATCACTGCTGTTTCATGGTGCGTGGCATGAAGAGGTACTCAACAATGGTTGTTGAAAAGGGAGGAAGGAGATAATGAGACAGGTGAAACTTGGTAAAACATTTAGGCTCTGCATTCCCAAACCTTGCCTGTTAGTAAGACAGGTATGGGTTGGTATTTATAGGAATATTTATTTGAAAGAACTAGATCCTTTTGCTTTCAACTTACCGTGTGTCTGAAGTCACCAGTTTACATTTTATGGAGATGTTTAACAAGTCCATGCCAACCTAGGTGCTTGTTTCCACAGGGAAGACATCCCCAAGTCGTCCCACATCCCGAGGGAGACACTACACCTTTCCCTTCTCCCCTGAGAGCTCATTTACCCATCCTCATTTAGCCAGCCTCTGGGAAACCTGATCTAAGCCTGTGCGATGCTAGAAGTGTCTGCTTCACAGCTTGGCAGGGAGGAGAGGCGATTTACTTACCCAATTGAATTACCTGTTTACGCTGCTGATCTGCCAAGCGTATGTCAGAACAAGAAGATAATAGGAGAAATTGTTAACACGGGATGGGACTAGTGAGTCTGCATGCAAGAGAAATTTAGTGCATAGAAATGTTTCTTTTATTTTTTTATTTAGTACTGCATCTCCTCATCAGAACTGCCTTCCTCCCCTCATTTGCCTTGCCACAAATTTTCCTTTATAGTGTCTCTGCTCAAGGATCTTTCCCTCTGAATACAGAAGCACCTTGCTGACAGCTCACACTTCTCCTCCAGTTTGATAGCAGCCTAGGGACCGAAGAACAAGTCATATATTCTATAAGTACCTCTGAGGAGCTGACTTTAGGATGCTGCAAGACCAGCATCTGCTCACGACTGTAAGAGTTCTCATGGCAGAATGGGAGAGAATTCTTGGTAGGTCTCACCCTGCATGTTGGAGGAGCGAAGAAACACGTTTAGCCAGAGACATAAGTCTGGCTAAGGATGGAGTTTTCTGGCGGAGTGGGATGGGGATTCTGTCTCAGGTGGAGAGTTGTTTCTGAGTGGCAGTCCCATGTGATGTGTTTGTGTCTCAGCTGTTTAACAAAGCTATCAGAGTGAGGATGGATGGCCTGCCTGAAAATCTCTCCCACAATGCCCTGCATCAGGGCTTGAAGTTCCGTTATTACAGATCCATTCATAATACCACGGGATGAAATATACATGCATCAGTCTCTTTAAAGCATCCCTGCCAAGGGTCATTCATTCAATAAATACTTCTGGAGCCAGGCACTGGGCTGGTTGCTATAAACACAAATAAAAGTAAGTTACATCATCAACCGCCCAAGTGTGCACAATCTGGATGGTACTGTCCATCCTAAGAGTAGTGAGAATAGGAGCTAATATGGATAGTGCTTACTCTGTGCCAGGTATATTGTTTTAGTTGCTCTACATGCTTGAATCACTGCACTATCACAAAAACTCTATGACTCATCCCTATTTTACAGGGGCATGGGGTCATTCAGTACCTTGGCTAATGTCTCAGAGCTAATAGGTATAAGACACTGTGAGTGCAGAGAAAACAGGTGGGGTCGGAGAGCAGGACATACACCTGAACATCCTGGACTCCCTAAGTGGCCCTTGCCCTTTCTTTGAATTGAGCATCATCCTCTCTCATGTCAATAGTCTGGCTATTCCTATAAAGGGACAAATGTTCCTAACATCTTGGTATGAATTTGGCATTCAAACGTTTGATACCTGAGATGGGAGATGAGGCAGAGCCTGATGAGACAGAGGGCATTCAAGATGATTTGGGCTTGCTCCTTCATTTTCCCAGGCTTGCTCCTTCATTTTCCCAGGGCCAGAGGCTGGTCAAGAGGCCTAAAGGCAGTCGCTAATAATACGGCACATGGAGGGAGAGAGATTGTTTGGAAGCTGGATCTCAGTTTCTATTTCCTTAAACATTGTGACCCTGAGACCTTGTATATACTATGACACTCTATCATGACTCTTTCAATTCTACATGACTCAGAACCTGACCCAAAAATGCTTTAAGCCAAAAGGGGATGTTAGTGGGCTCCCTAGGAGAAAGTCTGGGGGTTGTTCCAGCTTGATGCAGTCTCATGTCAGGTTTCATGTTCTTATCTTTCAATTCAGTACACTTCTCCTTCCGCCTCATGACCACAGGATCGCTGCAGCAGCTCCGAACCTCACGCTGCTTAGCTTTCGTCTGGGGTGGGGGTGGCCGGGTGGGGTTGATAGAAGAGCTCCTTGCATGGATGATGAGAAGAAGAATGCTGGCCTTTTCTTTGGTTGACTGCATCTCCTATAGTTTCATCTGGAAGCGGTTTCCTCTGCTGGCCATTCCCCTTCCGAGTGGTGGCGAGGCTGGGAAGCCAGCAGGGTAGCCAGCTGTGGTTACCTAATGCCCACATTGTCTCAGGAGGTCTCTGCTTTGCTTTGCTTTGCTTTGCTTTGCTTGAGAATGCTTTGTTTTTTAACCTATTATTTAAACCAAAATCTTTGATATGGAGAAAAGACATCTCTTAAGAGTATGGAAGGCGTTGTTTTTTCTTCACCCTTTACGAAGGCAGAAAACTGATTACCTTGAGTCAGGCTTCCTGGAAGCAGAGCCTGAGATGAAGGTTCTGCTGTGTCTGATTCATGAAATGATTGCTCTTTGGAGAAACCTCTAAGGAAGTAGGGAAGCAGGATAGGAAGCTAGTCAAAGACGTGATTTAGCTGAAGCCTAGCCCCAGCCTGAATCCCATGGGGGAGCTAGAGAGTATGACTTGTCCTGCACTGAGGCAAGAAGACTGAGTTTATTTCCCCTAAATCAGTTGGTCATTGACCTTGAATGTAACTTTCCAGGGATCTCCAAGTGAGGTGGTTCACTTTGGTAAAGACAGTCCTCCAGAGAAATACGTAGGTGTGAACCAGTTAGCAGCCAACACCAGCAATGGTTGGGGGATCTGCCAGGTGCAGGGATCAGGGCGATGCACCAATGGCCTCTACGACAGTGCTTGAGGTCCATGGCTCATCCTTTTCAGATTTGTCTTTTTCTGGGAGTGATGGGCTGAGCCAAAGGGAGGCAGCGACCTCCATGAGGCCTCACACATGCTTTTTGTTGACACCCAAGCATTGTGTGTATGACTTTGAGGGCCAGGTGGCCACAGAGCTCTGTCTTGACCTTTGGACTTGGAACTGATACCTTTGGTCTGCTCACCTGGAAAAATTTTCTGTTTACGTTCTACCTTTATAAGTGAGCAAAGTGGCTGCCAGAAATTCTTTGGCTATTTTTGAGGTGTTTCTTCCTAGTGAACTAGGCAACTTCAACCCGGCAGGCCTACAGTCAGCGACTGAGCCTAATAATAACAATACCAACCCCAACACAATTTCTTAAGTGCCTACTGTGTGCCAGCACCATTAGTTGTACCACTAGCTGATCTAATCCTCCCTATGACCTTTCAAGATGGAAATCACAGAATTGATTTTATGACCAGAACAATAAACAATCAGGGAAGGTCCACAATACGTCCATGGGTACACAGTTACTATATAGTTTGTGTTAAAGCCGTGAGGACAGAGAATCACAGCATCAAGCAACATAAATTAGGAGAAAATGATTTAAAAACCACATGATCAGCCAAGAGTAGAAAATATCATACTGTGCAATAGGGAAGTCCCATTCTTTTGAATAATAGAAAGCTCTTGGCATGTTGAAGACCGGGGGAGGGGGACGAGTGGAAGAGTGAGGCACAGCTCATGTCGCTGGAGATGGGATGTGGGTCCAGTCCTGCTTGACTCCAAAGCTGAGATGTCTTACTTCACCAAGCTGTATTTTAAAAATATGTGGCTTTAGAATGTCTTCCCACGTAGTTCTGGACCATGAATTCCAGCATGGAAGAGCAGTTGAACACCCAGGCCTTGGAGACAGATAGACTTGAATACTGGCTCTATGACTTGGGGCAAGTTACTTAACCTCTCTAAGCTTCGTTTTCCCATTTGTCAAACGAATATAATAATAGTTAGCTTGCATAACCCTCATGGAAATTAAATGATATTATGTATATGGAATGCCTATCATGTAGAAAAGAGCCAGTCTGTGCCAGTTATTATAATATACCCATGAGAAGCTTTCAATCGAGGTGGAGAGAAGAGACAGCTTCCATTCTCTATTATTTAATAATAACTACTATCAAAGTCAGTGGGTTACAACAAAAATAATTTACTATTTCTCATGTGTTTTTGTCTTGACTCAATGAACCACCCAAGTGTGTTTCACATAATGTCAATCTGGTCACTCATGGGGTGGCAGTTAGTTGGGAGCTTGGATGAGCTCTAACAAGGGATATCCAGGTAGGCTATGAACCTCCTGCACATGCCTCTTACCACTCAGTAGTCTACCCTGAGCTTCTCATATGATGACTGCATTCGAAATGCTTCAAAGTGGCTTAGGCTTCAGGTTGGCACACTGTTAGGTGAGGCAAGACACATGACCAATCCACATTCAAGGGCAGGGGACTCAGACTCCAAGTCGTATTTAGCATGTGTGTGCCAGCAGGAGAAGAATTATTGGCAGTTCTATTAGTCGGGGTTCTCCCAGGACACAGATCTGATAGGGTATGCATACATACATATATATTTTGGCTCACATGATTATGAAAGTCTAGAAGCCCCACAATCTGCCATCTGTGAGCTGGAGAACCAGGAAAGCTGGTGGTGTGACTCAGTCTGAGTCCGAAGCCCTGCAAACTGGGGCTGGGCTGGTGGTGGTGGTGCAGGTCCCGAGCTGAGTCTGGAAGCCCTAGGATCGATGTTGGAGGCAGCTCCAGAAGGAAGGATGAATGTACCCTTCCTCCACCTCTTTGCTATACTCAGGCCTTCAATGGATTAGAAGATAACTACTCACGCTGGTGAGGGTGGTTCTCTTTATTCAGTCCACTGAGTTATAAGCTAATCTCTTCCAAAAACACCCTTGTAGACACATCCAGAAATAATGTTTTACCACCTAGCTGGGCACCCCTTAGCCTAGTCAATTGACGCATACAATTAACCATCATAGCAGCTGTGTTTGGAGGCAATCTCTCTCAGGAGAGCCTTCATTTTGGACCTTTCTGTCCCTACAGAGTGCTGAATTTGGGCTACAGATATTGACCACCAAGGCTGTTACCCTGTGGAGTGGGTTAGTGTATTCAGCAATGACTTCACAGAGGACCTGGGGCTTCAGTTTGACCCTGAATAAAGGCTGGGAAATTGGTATGGAAGAACAAGGAGAGGGTCTAGCTATTATTTTGATTTTTCCCCCATCTGAACCAAGAAAAACTCAATCTGAATTGGAGAGGGGAGGTGGGGACCCTGATTTTAGCAGTTGAATTGATCTGGAGTTGTCAGATGGGATAATTTAACCCCCCAATGAGGGTGATTTATCCTATGTATTGTAATCAGATCGTCGTCTAAGTTGTTCTCCATGAGCTCCGGTAAATCACTTTTAGTACATATTGAAAGTGACAATATTGTATTTTATCACCGAATTGCTGTCTTACAGTAATAACTAATGCATGTCATCAGCTTTGGCTCCAGTGCTGAATTACACGCACTTGGAGGTGCATAGATCCAGATGGGAAGCTGTCACCTCTTTGCTTGGCCGTAGCCAGGACCCAGAGGCTGGTAGGGACACTCCTGCCACAGCCTCACCAGACGAGCCTAGTTCAGAGACACCTGTGGGCTTGTCACGTGTGAAACTTGCCTTTAATGGAATTTGGGTCAATATGAACAGGTATGGACCTAATAATTCTATTAGGTGAATGGCAAGTGCTTTGAATGAGGTTTGATCAGGCAGCAGGCTTTAACAATCTCTTAGCCAAATGCCTGTTGCAGCTTTGTAACTGATCTTAGCACCCGTCCCCTCAAAACCATCCTGCCCAGCAGTGCCCCCAGTGATCTCCCTGAGATGCAAGGTCGGCCATGCCAGCCCCTTGCTTGAAACCATCACAGCCTACCATTGCCTGTGGGGTGTTGTCTACGTTCCTTAGCTTAGCCTACAAGGCTCTCCATGGTCTGGCCCTTGCCTTCCTGTCCAGCCTCGTCTTGCATGGTTTCCTATCTTGAACCTTCTACCCTACCCACACACGCCATGCTCTACTTATTCACACCATTGCTCATGTCCTTTTAGCTGCCTGAAATGTGCTCCTCCAGCTGCCCCACACCAACCTTCCTGGCCTAACCACTCCCCCTGTGGTGGAAGGTGCACCGCAGACATCCCCTCCTGCAACCATTGATGCCTGCTCTCAGGCTGTGCTCACCATAGACACCCCAGGAGGCTCACTCCTCTCATTGTCTCACTTCTCACATTGCATTATCGTTACTTATTTATGCCTCTAGCTCCACCACCGGACAGACGGTGAGCTCCTTGAAGGCAGGAACTTGTTTTAATGCTGGCATCCCTACCAATCAGCACTTGACTGATTGGCCCAGAGGAGATGCTCAATAAATGGTTGTGGAACTAATGGATTAAAAAATAATACCTCCTTAGGTTGTCACAGAAACACATAAGCCACAGACTTGGACTTTTCACCCTGAACCTGGGTTTCCCTTTAGCTAAGGGGTTTCCTTGTTTTGATGTTACATACCTGGATTTCACTTCATGTGAGTACTCACTGTGAAGGTGGTATTTATGTGGCTCTGGGACAAAATCCTGGGCAAGAGCCCAGAGGCATATTAGTGGTAGGGCTTTGCAGTGTTTCTACATTTAGCATTAAGTGAGAAATCCAGCAGGTCTCCACACTGACGAACTGAGTTCCATTGGATTTCTGGAGGCTTTCTTACGTTAGAAATCAGGCTGGATGATTATTGCACTCGTGTTGGTGAATTTGGAGATGCCAAATTTCACTGAGGGCCCCAGCCTACTTGCCTTCAGTTTCTTCCTCATATCTTGTCCTTGGAAATAAGGAATCCAAGTCCTAGCTGGTGGGTCAACGGACAGAGCATTGGCCCAGTGCACCAGAGGTCATGGGTGCGAGCCCCCTCCATTGGGCACATGTGAGACGCAATCAATGATGCACAACTAAGATGGAACAACTAGTGAAACAACGAGTTGATGAGTTGATACATCTCTTTCTGCCCCCTACTTTCTCACTCCCTCTCTCTCTCTCTCTCAAATCAATGGAAAAATTAAAAAAAAAAAAAAAAAAAGTCTGAGAGTAAGTCCCAGAGGTGGTAGGTGGAGAACACATTTCCGTATTTCTAGCTGAGGTACGTAAGCTCCTTGGAGAGAAGTGAAAGGTGTCTGAGCCCCGGAAGTGGATCTTCCCTTTCATACTATCCCCCTTTTGCGGGGATGAAGGCTATCTGCTGTGTGTAGAGTACTCAACTTATGCTTTTGGGTAGGGGGGATAAAAAAAGAAAGATGAATGGTGTCATTTGTCCTAAGATGACCTGGAAGTCTAAGCAGAGAGATAAGGCAGATGAGTAAAAGGACATTATTTTCATTGACTAATTTGGTTGGTTAGTAGATTTTCTAACTTCTTGAAATTACAAAACCTACACATAAATTTTTTAAAGTCACCAAACTTTTATGAAACAGTAAAATTCTCATAATCTTTGTACAGGGGAAGGTAATAAAGCAAAGTTTATACCCGTGTGCAACTCGTGATTCACGTCTCGACCTGCGAGTGCCAGACTTTTGAAATATTATTATTAATAAAGTTTGAAGGATATTATTGGGAGGGATGAAATAAAATTTATCCATCCTTTTCATCATTCCTTTATCTGGGTCACCACCAAACGAATGCAATCACTTTCTCCCCCCAGGTGAAACATTTCCGCTGCTCACCTTCTGGTGCTGTCACTGTGGCACTTGGGAACAAATGTGCAGCTCCAGGGTGAGGAGGGAAGAATAATGTGTAGGCAAAGGCAGAGCTAAGGACTGCATTAAAAATGGATATTCTCACCTATAATAAAAACAATGAATTTCAAGATCACGCACAAGGTCCACCTCAATTGAAGGACGGTCCCCCGGGATCTGGGAAATGATCCCGGAGACACCTGGACTTGGGCTAGAAGAGCACTGATCGCTTACCTGCCACAGGCCCCAGGGCAAGGTTTCAGCTTTCACGTGTTCTGGTGACATTGACTCTGGTCCAGTGCTATAGGAAGGACATCTTGGTCTCATCTCAGGACCTTCCAAATGGGTTCTCGAGAGTGTGTCCTAGTGTCGCACGGAGTGGAGGCATCAGAGGTGAGCTCCCTTCACCCCGACAGGCAAAGAGTCACTGTGCGTGCTGATGGAGATTGGGGGAAAGCAATGTGTAGCGTGGGGACCCGGAGCTCCCGCCTCCAGACATTCTCCTTTAATAAATGTGATACCATTTTATATGCTAGAGAATTATGGCTGCATAATTTAAAATAATAACCAGTTGGCCCTGGCCGGTTGGCTCAGCGGTAGAGCGTCGGCCTGGCGTGCGGGGGACCCGGGTTCGATTCCCGGCCAGGGCACATAGGAGAAGCGCCCATTTGCTTCTCCACTCCCCCCCCCTTCCTCTCTGTCTCTCTCTTTCCCTCCCGCAGCCAAGGCTCCATTGGAGCAAAGATGGCCCGGGCGCTGGAGATGGCTCCTTGGCCTCTGCCCCAGGCGCTAGAGTGGCTCTGGTCGCGGCAGAGCGACGCCCCGGAGGGGCAGAGCATCACCCCCTGGTGGGCAGAGCATCGCCACTGGTGGGCGTGCCGGGTGGATCCCGGTCGGGCGCATGTGGGAGTCTGTCTGACTATCTCTCCCCGTTTCCAGCTTCAGGAAAAAAAAAAAAAAAAGATTAAAATAATAACCAGTTAAAATTATCCTACTGGCCCAACAAGAAAGACAAACACTTAAATTATGATGTCCAATATTTGGAATATGAGGAATATTTTCAGCCACTTACAGCCATGTTTTAGAATATTCAATAACATGAATATAGTTACTATCCTAATAAGAATAAAATATTTCTATGAAGTATGAGCTTGGTTTCTAAAAGTGTCTATATCCATTTCTAGGAAAAAAAATTATCAAAAGAAACATATTTTTCATTGGTCTTCTCTAGGGACCAGATGATTATTTCTTACCTGGCCAAGTTTTTTTCTTTTATAATGACATACTACTTTTCTAACCAGAAAACAGCAAACAAACACCAGATGTTTCTACTGTGGCATGTTAACCCCACGCAGAATTGCAAGGGGGGCGGGATGGAGGGCCTCGGTGCTGGATGGTCCATTTAGTAGGTGGTTTGTGGGGGTTAAGTCTTAGCTCCCAAAGCAAGAGGCCTTGCCCTTAGGTCACTGGAAGCTGGGAGGAATGTCCTGTGCTGTGTGACAGGAGGCTTCAGCTCTGCCAGCACCCGTCCCTTTTCCCTGGGGTAACCTCCTTTCGTCCTCCAGGACTTGGCTGAACGGGGGCTTTCCCAGGGGGTCTTTCCTGCACTGGGGTCCAGGTTCCCCTTTTGAATGTCCTCGTAGCACTTCGGAAAGCTTATTATCACTGCAGTTTTATAGCTGCTCTTGAGTTTATCCGACGAAGGCGTGGTGCCTGCCTCTGAGGTGCGTGTTTTCTCATTTTGACTATCTCCTGTTCCGGGCGTATGGTAGCATCTTACACATGTTTGTTGACTGTGTAAATAAGCTCTGCAATGCAAATATTTTGAATCAGCTGCTGAGGAGATCTACTATTTTGAGGTAGATTGGAGGGACGATAGTGTTAATTGAGAGAAAGCTTCCTAGGAGAGTCACTATGTCATTTTTTTTTTTTCTGGGAAAGAATATATGATTTAATACACTAGAGAGCCAAGGCTTTGCATTCTGATCTGGGTCAGTCAATCAGAAAATCTATCAAGATCTATTTATTCATTGTAGATCTAGACCATATGCCCAGCACAAAGCTAGCGGCACTAGGACTTGTGGAGTAGCTTTGCCTCTTTCCTGCAGTTTGCGAAATGGGGTTATTAAGTCAGGAGGCAGGGCGGGCCAGGAGAAGAAGGCGTGGGGGTGGTGAACTGATTAGAGTTTACAGTGACCCGAGCAGGGCTGTGAAAATCAATGGCATTTGAGCTCCAGCACTTTTACCATGAGTTCCAACATCCAGAAACCCAGAGTTAATCTTCTGCGAGAAAGACGTTGACACGAAAATGCCTCTGACAATTATGGCAAAGGTGTCATCTTTTAAAAACAAAAATTGCAAGCTGTCTACCTGGACTTCGAAGCGTGGAATAAAAAAGCAAACTGTTCTCAAGTGGAATCCCAGTGGGGTCAGTGGCTCTGAATAGTGTTGGTTTAGCAGGTTTCTGCCTGGTAGAGGTGGAGACTGCGGGGGGAGAGGGATGTTTGGTCTAGCACAGTCACCGGCAAACTCATTAGTCAACAGAGCCAAATATCAACAGTACGATTGAAATTTCTTTTGAGAGCCAAATTTTTTAAACTTAAACTATATAGGTAGGTCCATTCCTTATTGAGGTAACGCCCACACATGGTATTTTGTGGAAGAGCCACACTCAAGGGGACAAAGAGCTGCATGTGGCTTGCGAGCCGCGGTTTGCCGAACAGGGCCTAGCTTACTTAGCCTCTCCTGCTTGAAACGTGACAAAATAGCTATCCTGAAATGTTGCTCTCTAAAAATGCAAAAGGAAATTCCTCCTTTGTCACATTTATATGGAAACCAAAGACAGGTAGAGAAGACATGGGCTGTTTGGGGAAAAATATACTTGGGCTCTGGATACATTCTGGCACCAAAACTGGCTGCTTTTTCAGCCTCTGGCCTAATCATTTTCTCTCCTTCTGGAATCTGACTGAAGTTCACAGTTAGAGTGTGTAAACCAATCACCCCACACTCATAGCCTACTGGGAGCTCTTTATTCAACCCCACTTCCCAGACACACACACACACACACACACACACACACACACACACTGTTTGGGAAGTTTGAGCAGAGTTGTCTTTGGAACAACAAGGCTTCATCGATGTAGAATTTGTAATAATCTAGTCCTTGGATGAGCTACAGTTTGTCCACATAATGGAGGCGGGAGTTGGGAGCAGTGAAGGAGAAGTTTGTTGAGTAAAACTGAAGGCCAACAAACTGTTTGCAAGCCTAGCAGCCCTAGTTACAGCCGACTCTGGTTTCCTGGTGCAAACATGTATGGGTTTGCCAAGACCTCTTGCTTGTTCACTGCTTCCATGTATCATTTTCTGTGCTAGACAGTAATAAGTTTGCATTTATTCTTTTTAGAAAACTTTTATTTATTTTACACAGAGAGAGAAGAAGGTGGGGAAAGAGAGAAAGAAAGGGAGGAAAGAGAGAGAAACATTGATTTGTTATCCACTTATTTATGCATTCATTGGTTGATTCTTGTATGTGTCCTGACTGGGGACAGAACGCCCAACCTTGGTGTATCAAGGTGATGCTCTAACCAACTGAGCTACTCAGCCAGAGCCAGTCTGCATTTACTTTTTTTCTTAATTTTATATTTACTGATTAATTGATTTTGGAAAAAGAGAAAGGAGAGGAGAGAGGAAGGGTGCCCTGACCAGAGATTGAACCAGCAACCTATGGGCTTTGGGAGGATGCTTTAACCAACTGAGCTCTCCTGGCCAGAGTTGCATTTATTCTTAAATGTTCTTTAATGCCCACTTTATTAGAGCGGTGTAGTTAGGACCCATTAGCAAGGTTCTACAGTATTATTGTTGGAGGAAAACGAATACTAGCAGCAAGAGGAAGGCTTTCTGCTTAAGGAAATATTTCTCCCCTAGGATCGTAAGTACCTGAACAAGCATATACATAAAACTCAGGCTAGGGAGGCAGAGCATCCTAAGTGAATTCCAGGGAAGGTGATTTATAGCCTAAGTTCAAGAGAGAAATGCATCCATGGGGACTCTTGAGCTGAGGAATGGCAGGCCCCTCTTTGGATGAGGAGATCCTGTGCTGCCCTGTTGGGGGAGGAGCTTTCTTCTCTCACATTATGTCTCCTGCATGTTTGCTCCCATCTAGTCATTTTGCGACACTGTTATTGTCGCCTCTGTCCTACAGGGGAGACTCCCTAGAAAGGTCTATCTAGATGTCTTCTTTCCTTGTCAGTCTTGTCTGTCATGAATTAAGGTCCGGTGTTTACCCTTGGACCCTGGGCCTTTCCCCTCTACATTTCCAGCGTGAAAACTCTTCAGCAATAAGACCTGCACACTTCTCCTCATCTTCCTGGGCTTCCAAGGGATTCAGGAAGTGCCTGGACAGACTGTTGGAACAATAATGTTCCTGTCATCCTACCACCGTGGATTTGGATCATTTCTTTCAGTAGCCAGTTTAGTTTAATTATTTCTGGAAGGACATTCATAGTGCAAGAGGAAATGCTCTTAAGAGCATTTATCAAGAAAATTAGTCTTTGTAATCTGGGACGTCCCCAGGGCAAAAGCAATGTGTCTGGGCTGGTGATTCAGGTATTACCTTGTGGGAGAAGCAGGATGAGACATCTAGTGTTGGTTGGATTTGAATCACCATGGTTGACTCAATAGATGAGCCTAGAATATGAAGGAGGCACAAAGTCTGTATGCCATGCCATTTCAATCCTCCCAATGACTCAATGAGATTCTTACTGCTATTATCATCATTGTACAATAGGGGCACTGAGGCACTGAAAAATTAAACTGACTTGTCCAAACTTTCTAAGATAAATAGTGAAGTAGAGTCTAGATTTTGAAAGAGGCAGTCTTATGCCATGGCTGTGTTCTTAACCTTTCGGAAGCCCATTGTGTATAAGCTGGTCCCTTGCTTGCTCATGGCCTCCTGTCCCTGGTTTCTCTGATCATCTCCAGCTTCCTGGAGCTGGATCTCTCGATCGGCAGACTTAGAAGTTTATCAGGAGCCCCACTGTGATGATTTGGCAAGGTGGGAAGAGCATGTCTTTAGCAAACAGACCCAGGATCCAGTGTGCCCAGAATGAGCCAACCTGTTTATGCCATTTCCTCGATCTTGACTTAGCCAGGCTACTTTTTTAATGAAAGTCTCAGCTGTCTCATTTGTAGGGAACCAGTAGCCTCTACCTCATGGATGGGTTGTGAGGATTCAAGAGAGGAAAGAGTACACAGAAGGTACTTGGTAAATAGTTAAGAGTGTTAGGAATATTTATAAATTTTAGCTGAGACCCTATGGCCCCTTGTAGGATTGCCCAGAAATGTCAGTTACTCTGGGGCGATGTTTCCCAAACTCCAGCATCTGTTGGGATGGCCTAGGGGATGATGTTTAAAGTGCAGCTTCCCAGATTCCTCTCCAGGTGATTCAGGTCGGAGCAACTGGTGCTGATGCAACGGTCCAGAGGCCACCTCAGAGAAACACTGGCTCAAGGGCAACAAGCCCCTATTCCTCCACCTGACGAAACCCTTCTATTTCCTGCAGCCTCTTCTTACCCTGAGAGGCAAGTATTAGAAACATTCTCAGCAAAGCCGTCTACTAAGGGCTTTATAAGGTCAATGACTAATGCTTTTATTATTGCAGAAATAACCTTCAGAATAATGTATTTTCTCCCCTCCCCCATTTCCGGTCTTGGCTCTCTGCCCCTCCTCCAATGTCCAGCTTCTATTTGCACTGAAGTCAGTGGCATTTTTGAACTTCAAGGCTCCCGTCTGGCTCGTTATTCACTTAGCTGAGAAACTTCAACACCTCATTAATGGGAAATTAGCTATGAATGTACATCTAGCCCATAGTCAAGGCCCAAGAAATTATAAATATACATCCTGTGAGAAGCCTGGGCTCCTGGTTCCTGGCAGCTCCAGAAGGGCACTTTCTGTGCTGGTCCAGGAAGTGCAGTCACGGGTCGTGGCTGCCGAGGGCTGGGCCGCGCTGGCCCTGAAGCCAAGGGGACTAGCCTGGGGAGCACAGGGCTTGTCTGGTTCATCTCATTTCCCAGACAGCTCCTTTACTTCCCTCAAGGTCAGTGTTTCTTCAAAGGCTGCAGAGGAAGCAGGAAGGAAATGGAAAGAGGAGCTGGGGAAGAATTGGAGGAAGACTATGGGGTCCCTTATAGGGTATCCCAAGCTCTGTTTCCCCAAAGACTTTGCAGGTCTGGCTGTTCTTCCAGACACTTCCATCTGGCTTCTTCCAGAGGCATGTGATGCCCCAACAATAGGGACTTTGTGTGGTGAAGAACGTGATGCCACTACCGCCCACAGGTTAGAGACCGTGGACGGAGGCACAGGGGGTGAAGGACCTTGCAAAGGGCAGAGCTGGGACTTGACATGCGATTTTCTAGCCCCCAAGTCTGATGCTCTCTGTAGGACCTCAGCTGCCTTCCTTGTAGGAGGGCCAGCCTGGGAGGAGAAAGCAATGTTTGAGAGCACCAGTGAGGGAAGGACTGAGGAGGAGAGGGAGGGACGAAAGGAAGAGCACCTCCAGGGGGCTTCAGGGAGGCAGAAGGTGGCCCAGGGGTCAGAGCTGCAGTTCCTTTCTCTACATTCACCTGGCTTAAGTTACCTTACTTTTATTTTTCTCAACTTCCCAGGCAGGAAACTAGGAATTGAGCCGCCTGTCATGAGAGTTAAAAATCTGCTGGTAAAAGGACCTGTTCAAATCCTAAGTCTGTTTGTGATGAGACAAACCACGGGGGGCAAGAGAAGGGAGATGCCGGGCTCCCTGGAGAAGCTGGCGGGACCAGGAGGAGGCGGCAGTCTGCCTACGTTAGGGAACAGAAAGCCCCAGTATGGGCAGCACTTTGCCAGCTTTATCTAAGAGATTGATCGAAGCCTCTCTGACACAGGCTCCTACCTGAGAGCGATATAACGAGCCCGGCATTGATGTCTCTGAAAAGAGGCTTCTAAAAGAGGAGAAAAATAGAAAGAAATTGCATCTTTGGGTTGATCCCAAAAGGAACTGCTGGAAGGAGGGAAATAATTCATTGACGATGTCACAGAGCAGAAGACAGGCAGGGAGGGTGTGTGATGCTCAAGCTGCGGGCAGACACATCTCCCCTGGAAGGAAGCGGGTCTCCAGCTCTGCTCAGGGAAGGGAGTTATGAATCAAGGCCCAGGCCAAGGACACAGGTGTCACCACTGCCCTGAAAGAGGATAATACATCTCCTTCTTCCCACCTCTCTCCTCTAGTCCCCTAGTTGGGGGTATTTCCTGACCCTCCGCAGAGTAAGGGATCAACCTCCTGGTTTCTTATACTTCGGGGCGGGGGGCGGTTACCACATCTTTACCATCCCAGCCAGAGCTTTGGCATGGAAATGGCTTTGCAGTCAGATAGAGTTAAGTTCAAACATCACACCCTCCACTTCGGAGTTTTCTCATCTCAGTGTGCCCTCGGTTGCTTGTATTAAAAATATGGGCTAATATCTATTTGAGAGAACTTATAAGAGGATTTCATGAGATAATAGTCAAAACAACTAATTAACGTTTGATCCGCAGTTGAGTCTTAAGGATAGTTATTGCCATTATTGTAATATAAAACAACAGAGTCCAGAAGAGCATTGGTACTTGGTTGTCACTCAGTTCCTTTTCTCTTTTTCAAGGTCAGTGGTAATAGTAGGAAACAATGTTTGGCATTGTGTCTCCTTTTCATCCTCCTCCAACCAATCCTAGGCCATTGAGCCAATCAAAACCCCAACCCTATACAAAACTGGAGCCCCTACTTTATTCTCAACCCTATCCCAACTGCATTTGTCAGGGTTCTCCAGAGAGACAGAACCAATAGGCTGTATATATACTGAAAAGAATAAGAAATTTGGCTCATGTAATTTTGAAGGCTGGTAAGTCCCAAATCTTCAGGGTGGGCTGACAAACCAGAGACCCAGGAGAGCTGAGAGTGTGCCTCATTCTCAGTCCAAAGGCCTAAGGTCCGGGAGAACCAACGGTGCAGTTCTGGTCTAAAGGCTGTCAGGCTTGATAACCAGGAGAAGCCAGTATTTCAGTTAAAGTCCAAAGTCAGTAAAACAAAACAAAAACAAAAACAGTTGATGTCCTTGTTCAAAAACCATCAGGCAGGAAAGATTCTCTTTTATTTGGGGAAGAGTTAGACTTTTTGTGCTACTCAGTCCTTCAATTGATTGGAGGAGGCCCACCCACATTAGGAGGGCAATTTGTTTTATTCAGCCTATCAATTTCATTGTTAATCTCACCCAATCACCCTAATAATAATACCCAGAATCATGTTTAAGCAACTATCTGGAAATTAACCATTATACCAACTTTATCCCTAACCCTACCTGCAAACCTTGCTCCCAGCCCAAGGCCAAACCAAACTCTTCCCCCCTAAAAACTACTAAGTCTTGCTAGATACTGTTAGTGCCTTGGTTTTCTTCTTTGTAGTGGGGGATACAAATCCTCTCTTAGCTGCCAAAACTTACTAATAAGTATGATAAATTCACACCATAAAGAAACTTAACTTGATAATGTATCTCTGGAATATCAAATTGAAAGGGAGGAGAGATTGGAAAATAGATTCTCACTCAGATGGTAGCCCAAGGTGATTAATATCTGCCTTTGTCATGAGGAACTGCTAAGATACATAGAGGATTCCATTTGATGGTGCCAATTTCTGTCCTGTTCTCTTGGCTAAACCCTATTTTAATTGGGTCCATGTGATGAAGAGATGGCCAGGACCAGAGGCATGGGCACAATACTTCAGAGATATCTTATTGAGAAGAATATTGGTTTATAGATCATTGTGAGATTAAAAAATATATATTGTCAATATTTCCACTCATGTAGATCATTTAGGTTTCTGCCAGATGCTTCTCTCAGATTTATCCCACATGATGAAAAAGGAAGTTTCTTGATTTTTAGAAAGAGTCTTTATAGAATCAAAGATGGTTAAAATTAAAAGGTGTGTTAACTAGTTCAATGACTCTTACCTTTAAAATCATCCATACCTGGATCTCATGCTATACCAACTGGTCCATCTCTGGGGATGAACCCTGGATAGTGAGTGGTCTTTTTCAGAAGTATGCTTATAGCACAACCATTGCCAATAGTTCCACCCAGTCTAGGCCAAACCCTTAATTTTATGAATAGAAAAAGGAAAACTCAAAGAAGCTAAGTGACTTTCATAAAAATTAGATTTCTAAGGGCAAAGCCCGCCCCAAAGCCACATGACTTCTAGAACTGTGCTTTTGTCAGAACATTCCTTTGTTTATCTTGTATCCTCTGATTTGTAGCCAAATAACAAAGAATCACCTGGAATTCATTTGAGGACCCTCATGATGAGTGGCCCTTCTGCTCAGCCCATTATAACTCTTCCTGCCACACCAACTTACAGGCTTTTGTTCCTCTGCACTGACTAGCAGAGAGAGGTGGAGGCACTGTGGTGGAAACAATTCTCTCCTAAGCCATTTGGAACGATGAAGAAATAAATTCTAATCTACCAACGTTGACCTGACAGCCAAAGGTTGTTCTCACGTGGAACTGACTATGTAGAAATGAGTTGCAACTTTGGAGAATCAGTTCTGTTGTTTCTCCTGGGCCCTTAGCATTCATGCTCATCAAAGAGAGTTCTAGGAATTATAGATCCAGTGCTGGTAGCATCTGCTTCATCTAGTCTTTGTGTTTTGTTCCCTTCTCTTTTAATTTTTTGAAGTTTTTTTAGATTTTTAGTGAACTTATACATGGTAAATTGTTAGTTTAAAATAGGTGATCGAAATCAACCATACATCCTGTCTTGATGTATTTAGGAAGCATGACGTCTCTGAAACAGACCAGCCAGGCAGTGTGTGCACTTACCCTGGGTAGTAGTTCTTCATCACCCAGAAGGGGCATAGGGTATTCTGCATTCATTTAGTGATTTGTTCAGATAATTATAGATTCCTCCTTGACCCAGGGAATCTGATCAGCTCTAAGGGAAAATTGTGGTGAACTGGACTCAGCACTTAACTTCAAGAAGCTTAAATCTAACTGGTAGAGAGGATGAATACCCTCAAAAACCCATACTATAAACACTGTGATGTTCTAAATGTGCTACAATATGTGTTTGAGAATGAGTGAGATTGCTTCTAGTTGAGGGATTGGGAAGGTTCCAGTGACGATGTGACACTTGGAAAATTGTGCCCGTTGAACCCTGGGAAACGGATGGGATTTAGACAGAAGTGTCATTTATGTGGGGAAGGAAACAGCATGAGTGAAGACAGAAGGGATGTATATGGGGTATGTTTGCTTTAATACGGTGGCAGGGAAGGACCATCTGAAAATTTTGTGTATCTCTCTCATGGACTCTTAAGAGATAAAATGGGCTTTAGAGATTATTTGGTCTATGTCTTTATTTTATACATTAGAATAATAATAATAATAATAATAATAATAATAATAATAAATAACAATAGCAGCAGCAATATGTGATCTTACCTGTCATTGCATGCTTTCTGTAGGCAGTTATTGAGCTATATGCTTTACATGGACTTGCTCCTTTATATACATTTGAATTGTTTTCTTACAATAGCTCTTGGGGATAAGTGTTATTATTGTGCCCACTCACAGATGAAGAAACTAAGGCTCAGCTGTCAGTAAGTCAGTAAGGAGAAGAGCTGGGATTTGAACCCAAGACTATATACTCTTTCCATTGATGGTGCCATCGTGGGGGAGGAGAAAATGATGCCTGAATCTGGATGTGTTGAGGTTGAGGTGGTCATTGGACCTCTAGGAGAGGTGAGTTTGGGGAAGAAGTACAGGGTACCCTCAGGTTATGACACAATTCCGTTCCTATGACAGCGGTGTAACCCAAATTTTGGTGTAAGTTGAAACACACCCTAGCCTAAGTCACTTACCTATCCTAACACAGTTGTAAAATCATAATATAAAACATAAATACACAACTAAGCCACAGAAAAGAGGAAAAAGAGATAAATCTACTGTACTGTACACTGTACTGTGTATTCTTCTGCCACGTGTGACCAAACTAGTTCACCCACATAGTCCAATGCTAATGGCATAAGCCAAAAGACATCTCAATTTTTTTAAGTTTTAATGGGAGCTAGTGTCGTAAACTCAAAACGTCATCTGTCGTGACTGTCGTAACCTGAGGACCCCTGTAATATGAAAGAAAAGGAATGTGTTTCTGGGAGTTACATCCTAAGGTTGGCACATCCAGAACGCCAGTCAAGTTGACTCGCCCCGTGGAATGTCCAATGGGAACTGCAGCAGCTCACCCACAGGGCTGCTCAGTCCGTGCACGGTTTGCCAGACCTGACTTCTGAAGCTGCTCTCAGAGTTTTCTTTCATGACACATCTCAGCTCCTCTCTCCTCCCTGTGTGCCTGCAGCACTGTCTGCATGTTTCCAAAGGGACTTTGCCCCTGGCTGCCCCTTGCTGGCTGTCAAGATGTGCCTCTGAGAGGTATCAAGCTGTTCGTCATGGGATGGAACAAGCATTTCTGAGGCTCTGATCCCAGTCGTGGACTAAAATCTCAGTTGTGAGGAGAGGGGAACGTGGTGAGCATGTGCATGAGAAGGAAGTAGTTTTTTCTGACAGGTAGGAAGAGCAGAGGGGGCAGAGTGCTTTGGCAGCCCAGGGAAGCTCTTGTACCACAGGTTTAAAAAAAGAAGTTTGGTGGAACTCCTAATACTTCCCACACCAAGTCCCTGGTTATTTCCTCACATCAATGAGCAGTGCTCCGTGTTGGAACTAGGAATGCTTGAGCATTGGGGAAACTGAGGCAGAAAAAAGTGGAGCAAAGTTAGTCAAGGCCTTGCCCACTGTGACTGGGAGACCCAGGATTCACATTATCCTACAAGAAAAACCCTCAGGGAAGAGACCCGAGTGTTGGAGTCTGAATCAGTCTTCTTCTGTTCCTGCTGTGTCTTAAACAATAAAACGTATTGTTTCAGTTTTGGAGACCAGAAGTCTGAATTCAGGGTGTCGGCAGGATCGGTTCCTTCTGAGGGCTATTGTGTTCCAGGCCTCTCTCCTTGGTCTGTAGATAGCTGTCTTCACCTTCACGTGCTTGTGTACAAATTTCCCCTTTTTATAAGGACACTAGTCGTGGAGGATTTGGGCCCACCCTACAGACCTCATTATAACTAATTATACCTACAACAATCCTATTTCCAATAAAGCCACATTCTGAGATACCAGGGGTTAAGACATCAACTTATGAATTGGAGGAACACAGTTTAACCCATAATACCACCTAACATACCAGACTCATCATCATGGCATCTCATCCCGTTCACAGATTCGGCCCACACTCAGAGGGGATAGGGATTAGACAAAGGCAAGAGGCATTCCTAGGAATTTGCTGGTCACTGAGGCCCAGAGCCAGGGGAGCTACTGGTTGAGATGTGAGGACAGCCATAGTGAATAAAAAGGAGGCCCCAGGCGGCTGTGGCGAGGACAGCATCAATGGAGTGGAAAGAGCAAAGACCACGGTTGAGGGTTGTGAGTGAACGGGATGTGAAGACAAGGCGGAGACCACTGCCCTCTAAGAGCAGCTGTGACTAAGATGAAGATAAATGGTGAGAAGAGAGGGAAATGGGGTTGATGAATGTTTCACTCAAATGGAAGAGACCTGGCCTGTTTGTTTGTTGGCTGGAAATAACCAACAGAGAGGGACTTGTGTCTGGCTAAAGCCTCCAGCAGTTTCTGATCTCCACAACCCCATCCTGTGGAAACTTGACTTAGGACTCTGTAGGAGACTTTGTAGAACACCACATGTTAGTAAGTGGCCTTTGCAAATAGAGATGTGTGGAATCTTGCTGAGCTACAGTTACTTGGGAGACCCATGTTTGCTTCTGTGGGGCCCAGTCAATCTCAGTCTTAATACCACAGGAATGCGTTTCTACTTGGTCTCTACATTTTCTAACTCTGAAAAATTTTTGTAATTTTCTTGAGAGGGAAGTTCTGATAGAACTTAGTGATAGTATTAGCTGCCATTGGTTGAGGGTCACCAGGCCTTGTCAGAAGTGGGGAAACTGAGTCTCAGAAGGGCTTCCAGGCTGTGGCCAGAATGACTGAACTAGTAAGTGGTGATGCTTTTGTGTCTCACATCACTCTGGCCTAGTCACTAGAGTTGCATCAAACCATCTCTTCCAAAGTTTGACAGGCTTCTCTTTTTGAAAAAGTTCACAATTTCTCTAGGATGCACTTAGAGCAGCAAACATTATGCGAAAACAAAGCCATGTTCACCTTTTATTCTCCTCACAGTCCCAAACGCCTGGGCTTCCAGCTCAGCTCTTTGAGAAATTACTCCAGAAAAAAATTTTCATCTTTACCCAGAATAATTCATTGCTGAGCAAAGGACAACAAAGAGACATTTCAGCCAGTGTGACGTCTTCCAAAGGTCACAAATGCCGCCACCCAGGGGCTTGTGATGGACATGATGCCTCAGGCACAACATCACCTTTGCTTCTCTTTCTGGAAACAGTTCATCATGAAAGGGTTTGCAAGGTTCCGTTTGCTGATGTACAGTACAGTTTGTTCCCCCAATGGGGGTCTGTTCACATTTCCAAGGAGAACTGTGGGTCTTGGAATTTCAAAGGAGCAGGGCAGGAGTAAGAACCTCGACAGAGGAACTAGAACTGAGGGTCATGGAGCAGGGAAACAGCAGGTGTGGCCACCACACTTTGCAGGCTTGAGATGCAATGAATTGTACCAGAGGTAAGATTGCTTTGGGAAAGGTATGGAGAGAAAACCATGAATTGGTTGGGCTTCGGAGGAAGTTTAAGAGCTTGCCAGGCAAGTGGGAAGTCAACGTGGGAGAGAGGGGTATTTCAGATATCGGCAAGATACAAAGGCTTCCATGTCAATGCATGTTGTGCCAAGTGGCCCTAGTATAAATGAGCATGTTAGTAATGATACAGCAAGCACCCCATCGTCGTAAATATGAGCACTTATGTATTACTGACTGCATACCAGAGTGCATTGATTATTTGCTAAGTACATTAATTATATTAAATCATATTCCTCGAAGCATCCATTCGAGGTAGGTACTATTATTATCCTTGTCTTACAGATGAGGAGACCGAAGTACAGTGAGGCACATTATAGTTCCAAAGAACAAGCAGACTCATTAGTTTATTCCAGCCATCTCCCTTTGGAGCAGTGTGATCCGCTAGAACTTCATACAATGTGGAAATGTTGTCAATCTGTGCTTCCAGTCTAGTCGTCGCTCATGCCATGTGGCTAGTGTGACTGAGGAACTGAATTGTACATTGGATTAATCTTGATTGTTATATTGAAATGTAAGAAGGCACAGGATGCTAGTGACAACTGGGTTGGACAATGCAGCTTGCTAGAGTGTGCTTAACCAGAATGCTCTGTAACCTTTCAAACTGGGGAGTGCAGAGTGAATTCTTTAATGAGAAAAGAAGTGCTAATAATACCCATCACAGGACCAATGGCTGCCATTTATGTAGCTTGTACTACATGCAGAATCACATGCTCTGTGTTTCCCAGAGGTTAGGTCACATACAGTGACGACCATGTGGGCAATGGCTCTGAGCATACATTCTGCATCCACTCCTGCATTCAAACCCCAGCTCTGCCACTTGTTAGCCCGTGACCTTAGGTACATTACTTATCCTTGTTCTGTGCCTCAGTTTCCTCATTTGGGAAATAGAGTAAATTTAGGGTGCGCAATCATAGGTTTATAGTTGTGAGTACATGAAACAAAGTTTATTCTTGTAGTATTATTTATTATTTCCCCAAAGGAATAACTGGAAGCCTACTTTTGCCCACTCATTGTAGTGTCTATTGCATATGTCTGTTCTGACGATTGCAAGAATTGGTGCATTTCACGTGGGTGGCCTGGTGCCTGGCATGGAGTAAGTGTTCACTCCACAGGTGGTGGTATTGTTTTTATTCTTCTTATATATTAGATGAAGAAACCGAGGTATGGAGAGTAAAACGTCATACCGAAAAGCACAGCTACCTGTGGAAGAGTTGGAACTCCGCCCCCAGGTAGCCTACTTTCAAAGTCCAGGTTCTTAATAACTGCGGTGTGGTTTCTGTTCAGAGTTTCAAAAAAGTGTGATTTGTGGAGAATTGGTGTTAAAATGCTCCAGGGTGCTGGTTCAAAATACAGTCTTCTACACTCACTGAGAACTATTGCCCTTAGACAGTTTAGGGTGAAGACCCGGGAATCTGCATTTTAACGTTCTTCCCAGGTGATTTTCATGTACACTTTCATCAGTGAGAAACCATTGAAAAATGTTACTGGGGAGGGAGTGAAGGAGGGGGCAGGTTTGAGGTGTCGAAGGTATGTGGAAGGGGAAGTAATTCTTCAGTCAGACCTATTTTGAGGAAGATCTTTTTGGTGGCGAGTGTTAAAGATGAACTTAATATAAGAGAGAACTGGGGAATGGGAAGGCGATGGGACCACTAGGACAGTGACAAGGTGGACAAGGAGACAGGGAGGAAAACAATATTCTTTGTATATATTGCAGGCACAACAGAGAGTACATGGTAGCTCACTAGAAATTGGGAGCAGAAAAGTTAATTAGGAGTCTAGAATGCTCCTGAGGTTTCTATTTACACCAGGGTGGTTGTGGTGTTGTTAATCAAGATGGACAGGGCATTATGGGAAGAAAAGTCAAGTTCACTTGAGGGCTTCTGAGGACATCCAGGAGGAGGAGGTAGCCATTAAACCAGGGGTTTTTAGTCACTGGCCAGTCCACAGACTGGTCCCCCAGGAATTCCGGTCTGTGAAAGAGTTAACCGCTTTGATGTTGTATGAGAATTATAAACCCAATGATCTCAGTCAAATTCACTTATGCTCAGGGTGATTTCTGCCTTAATGATCCTCAAAATAATTCTCCTATTTCCACCAGTCCCCAAGTGTAAAAAAGGTTGGAATCCACTGTATCAAACAGCTAGAAATTTGTTTTTTGAGTTCAAAAGAGGACTATATAGCAGTTATGAAGTTTGGGGTCCCAGAAGCAATAGAGATGGTGCTTGTTTCATGCAGTGGGTGTGACAGTCACAAACCTGGCCATAAGGCTCACCCATTCTGAGGTGGGGAGATGACATAAATGTCTGAAGTGGCCTGATATAAGACAACAGGTGTTAAACTGCATTTATTACAGGCAGTGTAACTCCTTTTCAGTCACACAGCCTTTAAAACACTCGTCAGCCAAAGAAAACGGCCCCAAGCCCTTAGCCTTAGCCCATCTCCGTGTGACCCTCCTGAGGGCCCTGGGGCACTTGGAGCATGCAGCACATACTGGAAGAGAAGGGCAGCAAGGTCCCTCCCCTGGGAACAATGTTTAAGGGCCGAGGTGAGGAACTAGTGAGAGAGACAGAGGGAACATTGACAGAGAAGAGGGCGGGGACCCAGGGCAGCGAAGCATTCAGGAGGTCAAGAGAAGGGGGATTTCAGCCAGGGGGTTGTCAGCAACGCCATGCGCCACCATGAGCTCAAGCTAAAGCCTGGAGGGAGGTCTGGGGACAGACTTGGCCAGCTGAATGTGTTTGGTGCCTTTTGCCATCAGTAGAGTGATGGAGATGAGAGCCCGGAGAGTGAATTGAATGTAGGTTGTGGGGAAGACACAAGGAGGATCGTTTACTCTCTTTAGAGGGGAGAGGGAGGCAAAGAATGCTGGCTTGGGGTGAGACATGGTCAACAGAGGGTCACTTGTAGGATGAGTGAGGCTCGATCGTGTCTGTGGGAATTGGGGACCTGGGGCCAGTGGACGAGAAGGATCTGAAAGCAGCCGAGAGAAGAGATGATTTCTGAATCAAAACTTCAGAGGAGGGAAGGAGAGTGTCTGAGAAAAAATGAGGGTACTTTTCTTGGTATAGGAGGGAGACTAGAGAGAAGCTCGGAGAGGGAAGCAACTTTTAGTGACTGGAATGCTTGGAAGTGTCATCTGGTTTGTCTGTTAGAAATGGGGGCATGGGTGTGGAGAAAGGATAAGCGTGGTGACATCTTCGGCACTCCGAATGCCCACTCCTTTGAGCCAGGCATTGCCTAGTAATCTTTGGGAATTAACCTTTTGAATCCTAAGACTTAAGTGTAATTGGCATACTCATTTTATGGCCCACAAAGAGAAGTTAACTCTCTATCATTACATAGCTAATAAGTAGTGGAAATGATTTGACCCAAGGAAATTTGAGTTCAGAGTCTGACCCTTTCACTGCACTACAGTGCGATAAAAAGGCAGTAATACTGATGACCTGCATTCTCATAGTACTTAAAAAAACAAAAAACAAAAAACAAAAAGTACCTCTTTTCATTTTACACATGTGGAAGCCAAGGCAGAATTTTCCCAACTTGCCACACAGCTAGGTAGGGTCAGAGCTAGAATTGGAATCTCTTAATTTTGAGTTCTGTTCTCTTTCTTAGGAAGTACACGCCCCTGCATGCATATAGTTCCGGAGTCAATTGTGCTACATTTCTGAGCCATCTCATTCCTTCTGCCCCTGCTTCCATTCCAACAACTCGACCCCGACTCGCACCCTAACCCCAATCCTGAAATGCTGGGAAGGTAGTCTAAGACCTGTTCCCTCCTCTGGCTCCCTGCTGTCCTGGCCAGGTGCCACTGCCCTGTGCTAGCAGGAGCCGCCCCAGCCAGGCAGGCTGTGGGTGGAAGGCCACATTTGTTTTGCTTTTATTGTTAAATAATATAAATCTCTTGGTTGCACCACCTGCAGGGATGAGAGTTGTGTGTCTTCCCGCACAGTTGCTAATGAGACAGTTAATCATTTGTTTATTCTGTATGAAGAGAGGTGGAGGCTGTATCTCTCAAACCAGACATGGTTTCTCAGGACCCTCCGGGTAGCAGCCCACCCAGAATGTGAGCCACCCACAGTCCCAGCAAAACTCTACCCTGCAGGCCCCCATGCCACCTTCCCCGAGGCACTGGCCAGGAGGCGGGCTCAGCTGATGAGTTTTATTATTACTGTTATTGCAGCTATTAGTTTGTGTTTTTTTTAAATGCTGTACTCCCTTCCCTGAGAAGCAAAAAAAAAAAAGAAGTAATTTGCAAATTGCAAAGATGCTTTATTGGGAGATAAGTAGATTTCCTCTTGGGCATGGGGGCTTATCTCACTGGTGCAGGGGTTCCTAGAGGTCTTGCAACTCAGATAAAGCTCTGGGATCCTCCCCAGGGAAGGCCTGAGTCAGCTTTCCTAGTTCCAGGGTTAAAGAGGTGAATCAGCTATGTTCCCCTTGCAGGCTCCCTGGGGCTGTGGCCGCCTTTGTTAGAGCAAATCAGGCCTGTCCGGGTGCCTTGGGATGAAGGAAGAGAGAGCCAGGAGGAGGTGAGGAAGGGGTTAGGGCTGGGGTTGGTAGGTGCGTGTGTGCTAGCCAGTAGTGCTGTCTGCGCCTGGGTTGCCCAATTTGGATGATTGTCTTAAAGGGCTCTCATCTCATCTATTTGCATGTTGTTAGCATCCTCCTGCTATTTTCTTGGTGTTTGGATAAATCCTTTTGCCTGAAGCTTATATTTCAATTAACTGAGTCCAACTGTTTGTGGCCCACGGCACAGGGAGCAGTCTGGGGTTGCTGCATTTGTTCCTGCGGCGTTGCATCTTTGACAGTCTGTCTGTCTGTTCTCAGTCAGCCAACTCCCATTCTTGAGGCTGTGACTCTTCCAGGAACTGTTTGATCCCAGCCAGGTCAGGGCATATGTTTTAGGAGTGGCTTGGACAGGCAGAATAGCTATTCCTTCAGACCACTGGAGCAGGGAGCAGGCGTGTGCAGACCCCAGATGGAAACTGCAGAGCAAGTAGGGAAGGACAGCGGAATGGTGTTGGCTCCTTACCACAGTCCATTTCCAGCTTTCTCTCTGCCTGGGTGGTCTTCTTCTACTTCTGTCTCCCTCATAGATATATTCTCCTTCATCTCATCTTTCTTTCTGCTCCCTGTCCCCTGCTCCCCCACATATACCCCCTTTTCAACCTCTGCATCTTCGCTCTTGCTATTTTCTCCCCCAGAATTCCTTTCCCCTTTCTTTCTTACCATTCCTTATCAAGACCCATCCTTCAAAGCTTATTTCAAATGTCACCCCCTCCAGGGAGCCTTCCCAGTGTCCTCTCCTGGCTAAATTAACCTTGTTTCCTATTCTTCATATTGTTCAGATCTCACACTTCTCCCATCTTTGGGTCAGGGCTAGCATGTCATTTGGGGTGTCCCACAATAGAACATTACACAGCTCACATGCTGTGGCTTCTTGTGTTGTTTCTGCTTTGGCTTTGTAGTGGATTGAATGGTATTCTCTCCCCCCCCTCCCCAAATATGACATGTCCTAATTTCTTGAACCTATGAGTGTTTCCTTACTAGGGGGAAAGGTCACTATAGATGTAATTAAGGTAAGAATCTCCAGGTGAATAGATCATCCTGGATTATTCAGGTGGGCTCTATATCCAGTGACAAGTGTCCTTATAAAAGACACACAGAGGAGATTTGACAGGCAGAAGAGAAGAAGGCGATATTTAGGTAAGGACAGGGATCGCAGTGATGGGGTCTCTAGCCAAGGGATCTGAGGAGTTCTGACAGCCCCCGGGAGAGAGAAGGACCGGGAAGGCTCCCTCGGAGAGCCTGCAGAGGGAGCGACCCTGCCAACACCTTGATTTCAGACTTCTGGACTCGAGACCTGGGAGAGAAGAAATTTCAGTTGTTTCGAGCCTCCTGGTTTGGGTTGTTTGTTACAGTGCCCCAGGACACTAAGGCTGGGGGGCTTCCCCCGAGAGCTGGGAAGAAGCAGGAAAAACACAGAAATATCAGTTTGGGGAATCTGGACCTCCCCTTCCGAACTGCTGTTCATGAGCACCCCGGCTCCTTCTGCTTCTGTTTCATGCAATACCAGCCTTGCTCCTGCCATGTCAGGTCTGATGTGGTTTAGAACAGGGCCTTGTTGTAGCCGGAGCATCTGTACTGAGTGTAGAATCATAATCACCCTCCCAGTGAGAGAAGTTGGCATTTGTAGAACCTCTACAGTTTGCAGAGTACTTTGTTTCACCTCATTTCATTCTGTCTTCCCAGTAACCCTGTGAGGTGGGTGTTGGGACCCCCCCTTTACTTGTGAGGAAATGGGTAGTCAGAGGTGTATAAGGTGACTTGGGCATACCATGTAACCGATATGGTTGGGCCCAGACTTAGAAAACCCTGTCATCTGGTTCCAAATTCATTTTTTAAAACTGTCTACACAATGTTCTTTGAATATAAGATCCAGAGGGTCAAATCTGTTTTTTATTCTTTCCAAGACAGGAATATATATCTTTTACCTGAGGTAGGGATGTCTGTTTTTACTTTTTTTTCCCCCTTAAGTTGTGCTCATACTCAGAGGCTTTGTTAGTAGCAGAGAGGCTGAGAGGAAACCCTGTTTATTCAAGGGTCTTTGTTTGAAAAGGGATGTGTGTGTGTGTGTGTGTGTGTGTGTGTGCGCGCGCGCGTGCACGTGTGCCTGCGTTAATCCTCTGTTACTATTTGGATAGGCTACTGGGGAAACTGTGTGTGCGTGTGTCTGTGTGTGTGTGCTTGCAAACGTAGGGTTGCACATGCACTCTGCACTCTGCCAGCTGTTATCCCCCTCTGGTGGTCACTGGCATGAATCCATCACCTGATTGTCTAAAATCCCAATGAAGGGAAGATCGATCTCCAGGCCAGGTGGGCCCAGGGAAGGTCAGCATATTTAGCACAGTTGATGTTTGCACACTTTCTCTAAGAGTTGCAGCAGATGCTCCCCAAACAGGGCATACATGGAAAAGAAAGTGGGCTTGGAGTCTGACCGGCATCGGTTCACATCTCAACTCTGCTACTTAACATTGACATGGGTTTGAGTTATTTGACCTTACATCTCACATCTGTAGAATGGGAGAGTAATGGATGCCCTCCCCCTAGGGGTGTTATAAGAGTAATGTGAAATAATGTGCCTACATTTCCCGGAACGTAGTAGGTACTTAGTCCAACATTTGTTGTCTTCCTCTTACCCACACATAATTAACCCTACTCTTAGAATTGCTTCTATTGTAAACCATACTCTTATCTGGGAACAGCGAGTGATTCTGTCACATTATTCTCTGGAAAATAAGAAGATGTCCTTTTTTTGCAGAAGGAAAACTAAGGTCTTGAAGAGAGAAAAGAAAGTATTCAGAATCCAATTAAATCAGCATTAGAGTTTAAACAGAAATAGGGATGCTCACCACCCCCATTTAATGGCAGAAGAAGTAAACTAATATTTATTGACTTCCCTAATATATGTCCTGTCCTTTTTGCAAATATTTTCTTTAATTTTCATGCTAACCTAATAAGGTTGGTGATGATAGTGCCACATTTTACAGACAATGACGTCCTGAGTTGGAAAATTCTAGTTGCTATAGGTTACATTGCTGAAACCCATCTTCCTACCTGGGCTGCCCAACTCCTGGGCCAGCACTCTTGTGCCCCACCATGCTGCTTCCCTGGGAGCCACAGAGAATTCAGCTTATGAAGAGCCCATGTGTTGTCAAGAGAAGTGTCATTATCATCCCCACCGGCCAGAGAACATAACATGCTATTCCAGGGAGCTGGCTTCCTCCAGTCATTCAGCTCTAAGGGATGGAGGAATTTGCATAGAACCCAACCAGTCATGTCATATGGGACCCAAGAGACTTCTCCTCCAGCCTGCTGTTTATGGACCTGATGGCCATTAGCATTTTAAGGAGAGTTTGAGAGGCTAGCCAAGATAATTACTATAATTCAGGTTATTATTTCAGTGAGTAGAGAGTGCAGATAAAAAAAATTACATCAATTCTCTTTGAATTAAACTCCAGAGCTGCCTTATTAGTTAATGGGCTAACACTCTGGTCACCTTGTTGGGCTTTGCAGAGCAGTGGAGGGACTAGTGGAGGAATGGGTTTACAAGGGAGAAAGACTTGTAAACTCACTAAGGAGGCTCAGGGACTGCATTTAAGATAGGAGAACACTGGCAACATAACACATTTATCATGCAGTTGGTGGGAGATCTAGTTCTTCATCCACCAACTTTGCATATAGGAGAAGTCAGTATTCTCTGAGGCTCAGTTTGTATAACAAAAAGCTCAGACAAAATGATATCTAAGGTTCCTTTTAGATATAAATGGATGTTGTTTTTTGAATCTTAGTGCAGCCAGAGGGCCTGAGAAGTGAAGGGAAGCAGAGAGCCTGATTAGACTGAACAAGCAGAATCTACGCAGGGTGCAGAAGGAGCTTTGGTGGCTTTATATAGATATAATGGACCAAGAAATATTCCTAGATGTGGATGAGCAGTGTGGTTGGCATTAGGCTTATTCAATCCCCTGCAGAGTGCCTTGGGTACATCTTTATTAAAGCATTCAACAGGCTCGTGTCATGGAGTAGCATGTCCCTCACTAGACTGTGAATTCCTTGATGGAGGAGACCAACTATTTTTCATGACAATCAGCAAGTGGTGGTAGAAAGAATGGATGCATCAGCCAAGCTCTTTTAAATTCCAGTTTCTCTGGAGACATTCTTCATGCATCAATTTTCTTGTTTGTGTATCTTCTCTTCAGTGGTACAATAGATTCTAAAGCTCAGATTAGGAAAGGTAGGTGAAAGTAAGTTGATGTTTGCAGATATAGGTGAACATTGCAAGTTGGGCCTGTCATTCTGGTCAAAAACCTGCTCACCTTTATCCCTTTGCTTTTTGGGGTGGTGAAGCTGCCTTGCAAATGATGTGAGTTGGAGGCAAGATCAGGGATGGTATCCATTGGATCACAGCTTTGTTATAGTTCTCATTGATAGTATATACACCTGACCTTCCTACAAATGCCAGACACCCATCATGTGCACCACATCTCCACTCTAGACCCTTGTGGGACTGTCATTAGAGGCATAATTAATTTTTAAAACTCAGTACAAGTCCTATTCTCTTCAGCTCTCTCTTTTCAGATATAACACAGTTCACTCCTCCCTTTTCCCAAAACTTTATTTTTATCCTGATGTCAAGTTAATGATTTGGAGCTGGGGGCTGAGGAAGAAGGCTGAAGGAAGACCAAATATATGGATGCAAGATGGGGAGAGGGAGGTGTCCATTGAACGCCTACTGTGTACTTAACATTGTTAAATACTACTAGTATTTAACATTGTGCTCTGAACTTTCTTTGTATTATTTATAGTCCCCTAAATAGCCTAGGAAGAAAGTGTGATTATCAACTTTTACAGATGGACTGAGGCTCAGGGAAGTTCAATAACTGTCTAGATCACACAGCTAATGAGAGAAGATCTAGGATTTGAAGCAGGATGTGTAACTTCAGATTCAGTGTGCTTTTCAATATAATGTCATCATTTTCCCAAGTACTCTCCTCATCACCTCTCTACCTTAGATATACTTTATATTTGTCACTGAAAGGGTCAAATGATGACATAGCATTTAGGTGCCTAGCCCAGGCCCAGACAAAAAGGAAGAATACAATAGACATTAGTTGATATAGCTGTTGTTTTCACAATTGATAGCTTGGGGTTTTTCATAATATTTTGGGCTACAAAAGGGAAAACAAGGTTGGTTAATTGGAGACAGTCCAGCACTTGGATTCCAGGATAAGTATTACTGATTATTAATTAATTCCAGACTTTATCTGGTGAAGAATGAGTAGCTACTCTGCCTAAAGGCTGCATTCGCCTCAGCCTAGGTCGGGCCAGTGACGATGTGTGTTCCAGCCTCTACTTGTTCCTTAATGACTGTTAATGCCATTACCCCTAGGCACCCATGCAGCCTTTTCTATGGTGCTTGACATGGTTCAATATTCCAGAATTCATCTGGTGAGCTTGACTTTGGAAACTAACATTGTAATGACATTAGAGTGGAGCTAACCCGGAGTACCTCTGTCCTTGGTGCTGAACCCAGAGCTCCTGGGAGGCAGAAGCAGATGGTACAACAGGGGTCCCCAAACTATGGCCGGCGGGCCACATGCGGCCCCCTGAGGCCATTTATCTGGCCCCCGCCGCACTTCCAGAAGGGGCACCTCTTTCATTGGTGGTCAGTGAGAGGAGCATAGTTCCCATTGAAATACTGGTCAGTTTGTTGATTTAAATTTACTTCTTCTTTATTTTAAATATTGTATTTGTTCCTGTTTTGTTTTTTACTTTAAAATAAGATATGTGCAGTGTGCATAGGGATTTGCTCATAGTTTTTTTTTATAGTCTGGCTCTCCAACGGTCTGAGGGACAGTGAACTGGCCCTCTGTGTAAAAAGTTTGGGGACCCCTGTGGTACAACATGGTCCCTCTCATCTCCACAGCCTGTTTGAGCTGGGAGACTGGACTACGGTGGAAAGAAGGCTGACTTGGGAGTTAAGAGATCTGGTTAAAGTTACAATAACTTTCTGTGAGGCCCCAGGCAAATCACCAAACCTCTCTGTTTCAATGTTTTTTATCAGTGAAATTGGATTGCTACATTCTGTCATTCCTATTTCTGAGTGCTGCAGATTTTGTGTGAGTAAATGAGATAACAGATGCTAAAGTGGTGTATGGATGCACAATATGATTATGCTGTTATTATTGCTGCTCAGTCTTTTAATCATACATTTTGACTATATCATTTTAATTCACGGAGGCACCCTAAGGCCTAATAACATATAATGCAATGAGCAGAAAATCAAACAGATAAAAGCACTGGGAGGAAAAAAAAAGAAACAACTTTTCTATGTTACTCATAAGCTCATGTGTGGTTGTAGAGCTGGGCTGTGCTTTTGGAAAGAATGATGATGAATGTCCACTAAGGAGTCAGCGCTTGTCTAGAAGGTGAGAAGACAAGGGAGATCATGTCTGCTCATATCCACTGACCCCAAAGGGGAGCTCTATTCCACTGTCACAAGGCCTGAAAGCTCACCACTAGCCTGACAGTTTAGCTTGCTATTCCTTGCCCTTCACAGAATGGTTGCAGACTCCCTGTTTGAGTTAATCAGATTGGCTTTGGCTTGGGATTAAGAGATAGAATCCTTGGGTCTAAGTTCTTTCTCTAGTATAGAGTCTTCATGAAGCAAGTAATTTAACCTCTTCTAGACTTGTTTCTCCATATGTAAAGTGGGATAATTAGTAATAATATATACTTTATGGGATGATTGAGAAGACAACATTTTAAAAAGAGGCTGTATAAAAGCAAATAAACATTAGTTTCTATTATTCTCTGACATGCTCCAGTTGAAGTATTCCATGAGCAGGTCCCACCTTTCCCTGCTGTGTGTTTCTATGATGTCCTGTGCTTTTCCCCAGACACATTTTACCCTCCAATTCCTGTTAAAAATCTTCAAGTATAAGGTCAAACACCTCCTTCCCTGACCACACCAACCATAAATGATTTTTGTCCTTTCCAGAATTCCCAGAGAACCTATTGTCTTTAATATTCATCTCATTGTCCCTTTGCACTGTGTAGTTGTTTCAGGACATTTCTTTCCCCACAAAAGATTATGAGATCATAGACAATGGTATTCTATCTTGTACATGATAGATGTCCAATACCTGTTTGAATGAATGTGTAGGTTGGATGTTATCAATGCCCATTTCCTTAGGTCTTCATTAAAAGAAAGTATTTCTGGGGAAGGTGATCCAGTAGGTCATGAGTATATATATATGACATAAAAGTATGAGTATATATATATATATATATATATATATATATATATATATATATATATATGAATTAAGAACATGGAACTTGGGTGGTTAACTGGAATTGGAAGGGAAAAGCTGGAGGGAACAATTTGCATAAGAACATGAGATCTGATAAAGACACATTTCATAATTGTAACAATTTTTCCTGGCTTGGTCTTGGTCTTGGAGATGCTGTGGAACCAGCATATTAACTTGGAAAGAGATACCTTATAAACTCTTACCAGGGACAAGAATTAGAATTCACACAGGAAATTGTGCAATATATATGCCCACCAGAAGGTGGCGGACTGTAACTAATTCCACGGTCTGGTAGCTTTGCTCCAGGGGATCCTCCAAATTTCTGATGGATAGCTCTTCTCAGCATTTAATATGATTCAATCCTGTCTTCTCTTTACCTCCTCCTCTATCTCTATCCACTTGGCGTTTTTGCCATGTAAAAGGATGAAACTGACCCCACTCTGTAGGCTGGAGGGAAACGTTTCCCTTTGGACTTCACCTTTGGAAAGTGTCCAGCTGAGATGGGATATGGTTACCTTAGCTTCCTCTCACCTCCTGCTAAGGTGCAGGACCAAACTCAAGCCACACCCTCTGCATTTGGAGCTCCCATATGAATTTGTAGAGGGTGAGCAGTCAGTGCTATTTTGGACAAAGTGGGTAAAGGGGAAAAAATGACTTTTTTTTCATTTCTTGCTTCATTCCCCCCCCCCCCCCCCCCCCCCCCCCCGCCAAGAGTCAAGATTTCTTGTCAAAATTTCCTATCTCTGTTTCTTCCCTGGATCACCTCATATCACTCCTGTATGGGGTTTTATTCTTTTTTATAGTACTATCACATTTATCACATCCTTGTGTTTTCACAAGACATATGACGCAGGTATTTTTCTTTATTTTTAAAAGTCATAATAATGATAGCTTTCATTTTTATAGTTCTTTACAGTTATCAGAGTCACTTTTACGTGCCATTTAATTTGACCCTTACAAAGGCTATGAGACATGTTGGAGCACGGTTATTAATATCCCCATAGTACAAATGAAAATATTCATATACAAAGAGGATAACTGATTTTCTCAGGACACATAAGGAATACAGGAACCTATTTATTAGGCTTGTAATGTATTCTTCCATTTGGTTTTTTACTATGTATGATCCAAGTAAGATCCAAACAGTAATAGTATTTATATATGATATGCCCAAGGTCCTACAGTCAAAAATGGTAGAAATGGGGCTGAAAAGAATATCTGATTCTCGGATTAGTGCTCTTTTTATCTCCCTTAAGAGATCTGCATAATCTAAAAAAAACAACAACATTGGTTATCTATCCAGGCAATCAATTTATCATCTACCTCTTAAAACTCTTGAGTGTGCATCAATCAACATTTTGACAGAGGTGAATGCCTGAGGCATTCTGAGAAGCCCATCAGGAATAATTTGTTTAAGCTAAAAATGGATAAAAACAAAGACTAAAAGGATATCCATCAAAATGTTCAAATGGACCTTGGCTGATTGGCTCAGTGGATATAATATCAACCCAGCATGCGGACACCCCTGGTTCGATTCCTGGTCAGGGCACACACAAGAAGCAATCATCTGCTTTCCTCTCCATCTCCCCCTGCTCTCTCTCTCTATTTCCCTCTTGCAGCCAGTGGCTCAGTTGGTTCAAGCATTGGCCCTGGGCACTGACGATAGCTCAGTTGATTCGAGCATTGGCCCCAGATGAGGGTTGCCAGGTGGATCCCAGTCAGGGCATATGTGGGAGTCTGTCTCTCTGCTTCCCCTCTTCTCACTTTAAAAAAAAAAAGTTAAAATGACTGTGTTTGTTTGATGGAATTGTGGACCAAACATTTTTATCTTTCTGTGATTCTACATTTTCAAAATTTTATTTGTGAGATTTTATTACTTTATAATGGAAAAAAATATTAAAAAGTAGGAAAAAGAAAGAATTTGAGTACAGTACGTTTGTGTGGTTGTGTGTGTTTGTGTTGTTATGTATATGGTAACCTAATGCAGTTACCATACTGTATTAGATTAGACCAAGGTTGCGTAAGGCAGGGACTGTTCTCTGATCTCCACAAAGCCAAAGCCCACAACAGCATAGGCTGGGGCAGGTGGGAAGGGGTCCCTGGAGGCTCCAGGGGACCAGAGTGTCACTTTGGCAGGGCTGTGGGCTCCTGCACTCCTCACTCTGCCTGCTGTGGACTTATGTAATGCATTCACAGGACTTCATTTTCCAGTAGATTGAAAGCAAAGCCACTGTTGATTTTCTTCAAAAAGATCTATTTGGAAGTGCAATTGCCTTGAATTACACAGTGCACAAGAGGCCAGACCTAGCTGTAAATAACCTTCCTTTTAGCCACACAGGGGCCTGGCTGAAAGTGAAGTCCATGCTTCTGGTGATGGTGCTTGATGTGCAGTATGTGTGTGTATGTGTGTAAACAAATGTGCATCTTCTCTGGGTCATTGCTCACCTGCTGCTACTTTCAGGTTTGGATATTGCATCTGAATGAACCGTAAGGACAGAGGGGTAAGGACTGGGGCTGGGTTTGTGGACCCTGTCACCAGCTGGTTTATATGACCTCTCTCTGGTTCTGTCTCCCACCCTGCCACAGAGGAGACCTGAGGCTATGTGAGGTCAAGTGACTTATGCATGCGGTATGGATGGCACAAAGAACAACCTTAAGGATTGGACATATCTGAGTTCTAGTCCCAGACGTACTGATGACAGTTTATGGGATCTTAGCAAATTACTTATAGCTCTGACCATTCTTTATCCATTAAAAAAGCACACACACACAAACTGGTAGTGGGTACGGGAGTTGAGAGTATCTATATTTAAGTATTGTAAGAATTAAAGGGAGTAATACTGGAGAAATCACACTCCACAGTGCCTGACACTTGATCTGTGCTCTACAAATTTAGTTCCATTCTGTACCCTGGGTTGCCTTTCATGACAGACTGAAATGAGAAACAAAATCAATGCGCTTGGAACCCAAAAGGCCCGAGGCCAAGTTGTGAAACATGAAAAGGTTGGGATGTTTTACTCCTTCTTTCCATATTCTCTTCCCTTATAGACAGATATCTACAACTCACATACATGAGCCTCCCCAAAAAAGATTGGAATGAATTAACTTACACTGCGGCAGATGGGACTTAGTGCATGTCATCTCCGGGTGGGCATTTGTATTTTGAAAGCCCTGCCCAGGCAAGTGGAGGGCAATCCTTAAACCAAGATGGCAGCGTTTTGCACAGCATTGCATCCAGTTTAGGGAAATGTTTTTCAATGAGAAAGCCTTTACTGCTCTTTCTGGCTATTCTTAAGACCAGCTTTATCTTGCAGGGATCAGAATGGGGTTGTGCATTAGCTCAAATAGACATTTTTCTCTAAACTCATGTGGTATTGTCCTTTTCACATTTCTCCACCGAGTCCAGGAAGCAGAGGAATCTAGTCAACTGTGGGCTGCATCCTCAGGGGAAGACTTCCGGACGACTCTGGGGAGGCACCCAGCCACCCACTACCCAGAGCTACTGAAACCCTACTCCAATCGCATAATAAAACAGTCAACCCTCATTTAATATGTCGCCAAGTTCATGAGCATTATCTCATTTAGTCTCCACTACTTCTGGTGATGTAGTTACTGTTACTGTTATGCCATGATTATAGCACAGTGTTTGATAGAAAAGAAGCTGTATCCGGATTACCTGGGCCAGATTTCAGCTCACTTTAGTCATGAGTGGTGTGGACTCAGGCAGGCTAACTCTCTGTGCTTCAATCTCTTTATCTTCAAAGTAGAATATACCAGTGCTACTTCATAGGGCTGTTTGGAGCATTGAGTAGTTTAATGCGTGTGAAATATTTAAAAGAGTGGCTGGTCATTAACATCCCCATTGAACATCTGTGAGCACTGAGGATGAGAGGAGGGAGAGCGGTTTTCCGGAAGACACCAGCTGGTGACACGTCCAGGGTGAGGCTCCATGTCTTGCTATAAGGAAAATGTGCAGAATCTTTTATATCCCACACGATATTATCTCCCATGACAACTGTCAGTCATAAGTACCAGTTTTCAGAATGGCTGAAAACCTTGGTGAGACTAATTCCCCAGAAGCATGTTGAAAAAAGTTTCCTCACAAATTGGGGTCAATTATACGTCTATGCCCACCCCAGCTTGGTAGCTGTGTCTTAAGCAACTGTTTGTGGACTGACTAAAGAGTGGTTCTGGGGCCAGCACCCAGGGTAAGACCATATCCAGCATTGACTGCCACTAGGCCAGGGTGAGAGAGGCTTTGCTGCTAGAAGCAACCCCTAGAAAAGAGTTCATTGGTAAGCCCTGGCCAGGTAGCTTGGTTGGTTGGAGCTTTGTTCCAAAGAGCGAAAGTCGCCAGTTTGATTCCCCCTCAGGGCACACACAGGAACAGCTTGATGTTCCTGTCTCTCTCTCCCTGCCTGTCTCCTAAAAAAAAAAAAAAGAGTCAACTTGTGTGGCGAGTATAGGTCAAGCTCTTAGTTTCCACTAGGGGAAAAAACAAGGGCTACTTCAGGCTATAATAACTAAGTAGTGATGTTGTCAGAGTAGAATGTAGAATAGATTTATACTTTCTAGCGTTTTTCTCTTTCCTAGAGCGACCTAGAAAACAACCTTCAGTAGGCCAAGTTCAACAAGGCCCCAATGTGTTTCCGGTGAAGAAGGTGAGTCGCATGGGGTGGGTGTCATCAAGAAATCCTCTTTTGCCTACCCCCCTTCTCTAGATGTCCTCTGATGAAATGCCTACACTTCTTCACTTGGGGATTTATTTTTTCAGATGTTACTAGTTTTTTTTTTAATGAATATTCAATTAAATTTCCAATATCCACAAGAGGGCAACGCATGAACTAAATCTTGCACTATCTTATACAGAAGTCTGTTTCTCCTTGTTGGGATGCAGCAGACAGCTACACAGCCTTGCCGATTCAGAACTGGAATATAGGCAAGGCGCCCTGAGAGGAGAGAGGGGAGACAAGTCTCTGCTAACTGACCATTTTGCCAAGGATCAGCCTACTTTGTGCCTTTTTACTTAGCAAGGAGTTGCTGGAAGTTTTGGTTGAAGTCAAGTTAGTACAGGGAGCTGTGGTTCAGCATAAGAAAGTATCTCACTCAACCAGGGTAATTAAGACTTTGCCCACCCTCTTTTCCTTCTTCCAGCATAAGAAAGAGCACTTGTTATGGGTTGAATTGTGTCATCCTGAATATGTTGAAGTGCTCACCCCAGTATCTGTGAATGTGACCTTATTTGGAAATAGGGTCTTTGCAGATGATTGAGTTAAGATGAGGTCATGAGGCTGGGTCCTAATCTGATATGAACTGGTGTCCTTATGAAAAGGCGACATTTGAAAACAGACACAGACATGCACACAGGGAGAATGCCAAGTAGGCCCTGGCTGGTTGGCTCAGTGGTAGAGTGTTGGCCTGGCATGCAGGAGTCCCGGGTTCGATTCCTGGCCAGGGCACACAGGAGAAGCACCCATCTACTTCTCCACCCCTCCCCCTCTCCTCCCTCTCTGTCTCTCTCTTCCCCTCCCGCAGCCAAGGCTTCATTGGAGCAAAGATGGCCCGGGCGCTGAGGATGGCTCTGTGGCCTCTGCCTCAGGCACTAGAATGGCTCTGGATGCAACAGAGCGATGCCCCAGAGGGGCAGAGCATCACCCCCTGGTGGGCATGCCGGGTGGATCCCGGTTGGGTGCATGTGGGAGTCTGTCTTACTGCCTCCCCATTTCCAGCTTCGGAAAAATGCAAAAAAAGAAAAAAAGAGAGAATGCTAAGTAGGCATGAAGGCAGAGATTGGGATGATGTGTCTGCAAGCCAAGGGGTAGCAATAACTGCCAGCAACCAGCAGACATTAGGAGAAAAGCATTGGAAAGATTCTCCCTCATAACCCTCAGAAGGAACCAACCTTGCCAACACCTTGATCTTGGACTTCTAGCTTCCAGAACCTTGATCTTGGACTTCTAGCTTCCAGAACCTTGATCTTGGACTTCTAGCTTCCAGAACCTAAATCTTTGATTTGTAGCTTTCAGAACATTGATCTTGGACTTTCAGCTTCCAAAAACTTTTTAAGCCACCCAGTTTGTACCTTGATGTGACAGCCTTAGAATACCAATACAATGCTGAACCAAGAAAATTGAGTTCATTCTTTCTTCCTTCAATAAATATTTAGTGATCACCTCCTGTGTGCCAGGTACAGTGTCAGGTACTGGAAATCCTATCTTAGACAAGATCCTCCTTTTAGGAAGTTCATAGATTAGCACAGATGGAGGTGCGTAAACAGGCCATTCTTAGAAGTAAGATAAATATTTAATGTCTGTGTTTCCATGGCCCTAGACTAGCATCTCTTGGAGACTGTGTCCAGGTCTTACTCCCAGACATTTTGATCTAATAGGCCTGGGCTGGGAGCATAAGTCATCAGTATTGGACATATTTTCCAAAGTGATTCAAAATGCTGCTATTGTTGAGAACCAATGTTTTAAATTATACCCATGATCGGGGCCCCAATCCAGACCAATTAAATTGGAATGGCATTGGTATTTTTAAAAGGCTTCTCAGGTGTAGCCAAATTTGAGAACCATCTGCTCTTGTGAGGTAGGAATTGTGTGTCTTGTTTAATGCCATATCTTCTCCACAGTGCCTCGTTCAGAAAAGGCAATCAGTAAATAATTGTTGAATCAGGGTCTATGATGAGAAAAGTATAAGGTGCCACAGATGCATAGGAAGGAAGCACTCAGTGCCAATGGGGGAGAACTGAGACCCAAAGGGTAAGTTGACTTAGGCACAGAGGGAAAAGAAGCATGTTTCTGGCAGAGGGCACAGTGTGCGTATGGCCAAGGAGCTGGACACGGCTTAGCGTGGCTGCAGTGTCATTTGTGGGCATGAGAGGGAAGGCTAGAAAGGTAAGCAATGACTGGGACATGAAGAGTCACGTAAGTCATGATAAAAAATTCGGGTTCTGCCAGAGGCTTATTTGTGTTGCCTCAGGGGCATAGCCATGAGCTCTCCTGGCTGATTTTTACTCTCTTGGCCTTGAGGCTTGGAATCTTGCTTTTTTTTTGTCCCTGAAGACAGAAGCTCAGAGAGGGTGTGGTGTCTTGGAACTGAAGCCTGCAGGCTCTGCTCTTGAGAGGAGCAGGCCAACTTCCCAGAGAGAACACAAAGTAATAGAACTGCATCAGCATATTGCCTGTGACCAGCCCTCTCCACGACTTAGGAGAGAGACAGTCCCAACACGCCACACACCCACATCTTGGGTGGGTACTGGGACAGCTTGCCCATCCCTCCCTTCCCTCCCTTTTCAATGATGTTCATTTTAACCTGGTTTCACCTGCATAAACATGGGGGTGGCAAAGAGAAGGCTCGGGGAGTTTTTCCCAAGCCACCCCCCCGAGCAGGTCCTCCCTTCAGCAGGGCGGGCTGATTGCTGAGGGAGGGACCATGTCCTGGAGGTTGGTTCTCGATGTGTGGTGTCCCTCGAGTGTGTGCCTGTCCAACCACGCTGCTGCCAGCAGCGCCCAGTTTATATTCTCCGCAGATTTCATTAGCCGCCTGCCTGCTCTGCTCTGAGTCCTTAATGAAGATGTTAAATAAAGTTTGACGTTATTATTGCCATTTGTACAGCACTTTGTATTTACCAAGTGCCTTCAGAACACTTTTATTCTTTTCGAAGCAATAGCTCCACGAGGTCCATTAGTACCACTGTCCCCATTCCCTAGAGAAGGCCCTTGGGATTTCAGTGATTGGCAAAGAGCTCTGCTGTCAGCCACCCCCTATCCTCAGGGGGGACAGTCTCCCTCCTTCTGCCCCAAACCAATTCATGGAGCTGCACTGGCTCCTTGGGGGCTGTCTGAGTCCTCCTACCATTCCTCCACATTCTGGGCTTCGCTCTATGAATATTCTTCTTCACCTCCTCTCTTACAGTTTTGTGGTTTTCGTTCTGAAAAGCTGTGGTCTTCTCTTAGTCAATTTGAATGAATTTGCAAGTACAATGTCCTGATGGGCATCAAATGTCTTGCCGACAGTCCAAACAGGCGGTGATGGGGGGGGGGGGCGATCTGCTGTCCACTCTGCCTTTCCTCAGTCCTGTCAGCAGCGCTGTGGATGTGTCTGGCATGGTCTGTCCTTTGTAAACATCGTGGGGCAAACAGCACTGTTGTTTTTCTTCATGTGACAACCCCCCCTCTCTTACTGTAGTAGAAGACCTCAAATCAGAGGCTCCCAGTGACAGCATCTCTGTAAGAACTGGAGGAGAAAATTAACCCCATAAAGGGAGGCACCGAATGCTGCACCCGTTTGCTCCCTGAGGCTTGTGAAAACAGTCGAGTAACCTGTGTTGATAGGTTTGCTTAGCTCTCTGTGCCTTGGTTTTCTCATGTGTTCAATGGGCACATTAATGCAAATGCGAGTACATGAGAGCTTTTCTGCTTTAATGGCTCGTGCATGTAGGAAGGGGCTTTTGACAACACTACTTTTGACTTTACACCTTTAAAATCTCTCTCACTTATTTTCTATCCCTTCCACACCAGTCTATCTTCATTTGCCTTTTCTGTGCACATGCCATTTCTCATTCCTTCTCTAATTGACTTCCTCCTTTTTTTCCTACAATTTCATATTTTTATTTTTTTCGCCTTTTCTGCTGCACTAAACATCATCACCCTCTTGTTCTGTTCCGCATCTCTACCTCTGGAAGAGTCTCTGCTCTCTGCTGGGTCATCCCATGGAATTCTGCCTTTCCCTCCCAGCCCCCGAGGGGTTACTTCCTGCAGGTGCCTGATGAGGAGTGTGTGGGGCAGTGTGTGGGGCCTCCCAAGAGTGGGGCGACAGTGAAGGGACCCACAGTCGCCTCACACTGTAGTTGGGTGATGGGGGTATGGGTGTGGGTTGTGGTAAGGTTGTGAATGACTGAGGAGACTGTGGATCCTTTGACTCAAGAAGCTACTTTTTGGTCTGGAGCAGATGACACTGAGGGGTATAAAAATGGTCAGAAAAGGGTTTGGACCCAAATTGCTGTGAGTGGAAAGAATATTGAACTGAAAATTAGGATTGTTAAAGTCAGAAACCGAAGGGTGAGACTATAGCCTACTTGCAAACTAACAAGTTAGTCTGCTAGTTTTATTTATGCATGTGTGATTATATACATATGTGGTTAGTGTACATATATATGTATGTATACATCCATAGATATGCTGTACTAATGTGATAAATATATATATATGTGTACATATCCATATATATTATATATGGACATATACATGTTTGTATATACACAGATACATGTGTATATATGTATATACACATTGCTATCACCATATATATATATATATATCAACAGAAGATAGAAGATCTGGGCTGAAGAAGAAAAAAAATGTTAATTATTTTTGGCAAAAGCAGTAACGAGAACAATCTCTTGCATCAGTTCTCAGAGTCCCAGTTCCCACAGAGTGGTGGGTGACAGGTGGTCCTGCACACACAGTGGGGTGTACCAAGGAGAAGACCCCTCAAGTTAGAAAACAGATTGTAGGGCTGCTGGTGACCTGCTCGTCCTCCTTTTTGGAGAGAGAGAGAGAGAGAGAGAGAGAGAGAGAGAGAGAGAGAACCTTCTCTTTACTCTGGAATGTAGAACAGTCTTCTTGCAGAGAGGAAGGAGCCCACACTCCCCTGGCGTGGCTTTGGGGAGGGAGATATTCCCCATGTTTATTTCTCTATGTATGTATGTTCTCTACTCAGGAAACAAATTTGCCTTCTGACTTGGGGAGATACACGCTCATTAGATTCCAAGGATATTTTTACTATTCAAAGACCCTTGAAAAGATTATCAGTGCTGTTTGTCCAGCCCATGCAGAAAGGGGAGATGTTAATGGTATAACATGAGGGGCTTAGACATGGAAATGGTGGGACACGTGTTCCACCACTCTCTAAATCTCTGCCCAAGACAGGCATCACTCATCAATGGTGGCATTCTGGTGCAAAACATGTACTGATTATTTCCTAAATTACTTTAGTTCTACAGAAATGTATTCTTTCTATTTCCTCCTTGTGTTCCATGTTTCTCCTATTGTAAATCTCTGTACGTATTTATCTCAAAGTTGGAGGGGAGAACATTTTTTTGAGGCAATCCTGTGGTTTTGAGATTTTCATATGAAGCATGTTTCCTAACACTACCAAATACCATTCACAGTTTCATCTAAAACCCATGAGAATTTTAGCTATTCATCTAGAGACGCCTCTCTTCTAAACAGGGATTATAAGAATGATTGTCCACTGTAGCATCTTCTTACTAGTGGCTATAAAGGAATTTCCCAAATTCCACTGGACTGTTTCTTGGGAACCCTCTGGCTAAGCATATGGCTCCCCCAGGAAGATGGCCCAGGGGACTGTGTGCTTGGAGATGGGGATGATGCATCAGGACAGACAGAGCCAGAGACAACTTTCCACTCTGAAATTGGGCCAGTGATGCTCTCTGGGCATTTGGAAGATGCCCCTTTCCCTTTGAGTCAATTTGGTCTCTACTCTCAGCACAGGCAGTCTCCCCGTCTCATGTTCTGTGCTTCACCTTCTTTATTTTTTTATTCAGTGGGTAGATACAGGGGCATGCGGTTAATGAACTGGAGTTTCTGCTGGACACCTGGTTACATCTCATTGTTGCTGAAATGAAAGGAATCAACAGAATAATGGGAAAAAAGTATAAACTTCATCAGGCCATCAAAAGATAGGGAATGCTGATTAGCTATGTGACCTTGAACACATTACCTAACCTCTGTGTGCCTTGGTACCCTTTCTAGAAAAAGAAGGTGATGCCTGCTTGACTGTCTATCTCACGGGGATATTGGCAGAGCAAACAAGGTTGTGTTCAGTGTATATATTCAAAGGAGAGATGTTGGTTGCGTATGAAGTTTGCTTTCGCCCCGCTCACTGTCATCACCCTCCTGGTTGGTGCCTCACCACAGCCCATGTCAGGGTCTCTGATGGGTCATCCCAGGATTCCGCCTTTGCTCCTTGGCTGCTGCAGGATTATGTCCTGAAGGTGCCCGATAGAGGATCTGTGGTGCAGTGTGGGACATCTAGAAAGTAAGGTTATGGTGTAAAGAACCAAAGTCCTCCCACATAGTTATTAAGTGACACAGGGCGTGGCTGTGTGGTGAGGTTGTGAGTAATGGAGGGGATTGTGGATTCTTTGCTTCAGGGAGCTACTTTCTGGTCAGGAGCAGGTACCACTGAGGGGTATAAAGAGGGTCAATATAGGGCCGCTATTTTGAGTGTAACGAATGGACCATGGACTGCCTCTGAGATTCTGTCTTTCTTGGGTCACTAGTTGGTATATGGCTAATTTACTAGGAAGATGCCTGCCTGGCGATCTGTGATATTGGGTCTTTTTGTTTGTTTGTTTGTTTGTTTGTTTGTTTCCTGCGGATATCTGAAGAGAATTCAGAAGTTTACCAGTGAACCAGCCAGCCAGCATGCCGGTTTCTTTTCTTTCTAACTTCCTCCCTCCTTCCACAAATATTTATTTATACCTTGTGTATAACTGGAGATAAGCAGCTCTGAAACCTGTAGGCACATGTCTAAACACTCTTTAACCGAGAGACAGATATTCCCAGAAACATTTTCAAATGATCACACACTAACACAGATTGTCAAACCCTAATCACAAGGCTCACGTCAGGACTCTGACACTAAATAGTTTCGAATGTTCTAATGTCAGTCGGCATTTTTCCTGGTACAGTCCTCATGAATCTCACGTGTGTGTATGTGTGTATGAGTGTGTAGAGCTGTGTGAGATGCTGTTAATTAACATTGCAAAGCTAAGTGCTTAGTGAAAAGATATGCTGGAGAATTAGGTATCATTCAGTATAGAGCTGTTTAGAAACACAATCATGTCAAACCTATATTGAATAGGATAGGCCTGTTGTCCAGAGTGAGATTGCCAATCTAAGTCTATTCCGGGCATAGAGGTGCAGCTCAGAGTGCCCTGGTGACTAGTTGGATGTTTCTTTTTTCCCTTCTTTTTTATGCAGAAAGGTTCTTGCAGAGATTCTTGGGATGAAATAGTTCTGCTGTCCTGGCCAATATGTAACTCAGTCTGCATAGGTGTTCTACCAGGCGCTAACCTAGTTTGCTTCCAGGTAATTCTGGTCATGGGACATTGTCTCTCCCCCGTGGAACCATTTCCAGCATCTAGCAATCCAGCCATTGAGTCAGAAAACCGAGCTCCAATTTAAAGAGGGAAAGAGGTATTTGTAGAACTGAGATAAAAAGAGAAATACGGACATGACACATTGACCTGTTTTAAGCATGCAGGGTAGGAGGTAGGTGGCTTCCGGGCTTTTGAATTTGTTTTTCCCAGCTGTCAGGGATAACTCGGAGCATGAGAACTGCAGAGGCCCAAATCTTAAGATTTTTTTTTCACCTCAGAAAATTCAATTAGAAAATCAGAATTATTCAAGTGTGCATTTCCAGTCCTCTGCCTAAATAAAGTATGTATGAGTATGAAGTCAGACCTGATCTAAGATCAGTTTTTCTCCTACTGAGCAGGCAGTGCTGTGGGGCTGGAGAGAGCTGGTTCCATATTCCAGCTTTGCACTCAACGGTTGTGTGACTTTATATTTCCTTTTAATAAAATGAGGAGACTCATATTTTCCCCACAGACTTGCATGAGCAATAAATCAGATAACACCCCCCCCCACACACACACACACAGTTCCTGTTGCATGACGCTCAGCACGTGGTCATTTGCTTTCTCCTTCTAGGAAGGAGGCTCAGTTTCCTGGTCCTCTCTCAAGCCTCCCCTGAATTCCCACTGGTCCCTTTGGATGCCTAGGTGATCCGTGGATACGCCTCGGGATGGGTGTGATCCTGTCCATATCCAAAGTAGCCAGCTTTCCCTTCTTTCTCTTCCAGGGAGCAGGTACACACAGAGAGGCAGAAAGACAGATCTGCCAGGGTGGCTGTCACCAGGGGCCACGTCATTCTGTGTTTATAGGTTGACTCTGAAAAGCAGCTGGGAGGCTGTCCACTTTTTAAAATTCAAAACGTTAAGAGTTCAACATTTGAAACAAGAAGGGTAATTGTACTCTAAACTGACACCAACTGCAACGAGAAAAGAGCCACTCTCCTCCCCCTGCCTCAGACTGCACATCAGGATGTGCTAATTAAAGCATCTGTCGCTTTCCAGCACCCACTATCAGACATCTTAATTTATTTACTTATTGAAAGAATAAGAGGGGAATTTGTGCTTTGTTGTTTTTCCCCTTCATTTTACCTTCATCGTTACGCTTTAAGCAGTCCTGGCACAATGGATAAATAAAATGACTATATTAAATGTAGCTTTTATTTAGTATGGTCCTTTCCTCCCCTCGCATTGGCAGTTCTTCTAATGACAATGACCTTGTAATTGAAAACATAGCCTAGGGATGTCTGTTCTTCATTGGGAATGGCTTTGAACACACACTGGTTGAACAACGGCAGTCAGGAGGGTGAGCATTGGTGGCAGCCGATCCAGGCTTTCCCCACAGGTCAGAGAGCAAGGGGCTTTCCCCAGGATAAGGCCTCAGACTATGGCATTAGTCATGGACCTTCCCGTTTCACAAATAATATGGAGTTAACACATTGCTTCTATTCCCAATGGCATTGGCTGTCCTATCCTTATTCATCTAGAATTTGTCACTGATTTGAATCCTTATGTGTTTGACTTGGTGATAGTCACTCACTTATTGATTCAGTCAACAAATGAGTAGGATGAGTAAATGAAGGCTCTGAGAGATACAGCAACGAGCTAGAAAGGGGCTGGAATGAGCCAGGGTGGGGGACAGTACCTGGGGTCACTGGTCAGATCGAAGAGTTTGTTTGGAGAGAGTAAGGAATAAACTTGGATTGATAAATTCCCCGAACTGCAGGCATAGAGGTATATGTTACCATTTACATCTGTATGTATGTATGTATGTATGTGTGTGTCATCTATCTATCATCTATCTATTTATCTATTTATCTATCATCTATATCTATCTATCTATCTATCTATCTATCTATCTATCTATCTATCTATCTATCTATCTATCTATCTATCTATCATCTATCTATCTATCTATCTTTCCTGCCCACTCCTCGATTTCAGAGTAAGCAGAGGCTGACTTTTTATTCCACTTTTGGGAGAAGAGCATCATACTGATTAAGGGGTAGGGGGTAAAAAGCTTTCACTTTGAGTACATTTGACGTCAGGGCCCTCCCTGTATGACTAGGAACCAAGTATCTTACTTCCCCTACATTCTTCGAACAACACCTACCTGCCCCATCAGTTCTATCCCTAAGCTGGCTCTGTCTTATTCACCCTCTCTACCCACTCTGCCCACTTCTCAGCAATTGGTTTAGAACATATTTTAGAACATAATTTTAAAAACCTCACTTTTTTAGTCTGTCCCGCTGAAGAGTCAATGTATACACTATTTCTAAAATACCCCAGGGGCCTTTTCCGATTCTTGGTGTAAGTGTGCAGATGTAGTTTTGTAGTAATTTAGCAGTACTCTATGATGTTCTCCACCCCAGTGACTGTGGAACTGGTCTGGTGCCTCAGACATGAAGCCCTTTCCCTGAGTCCTTGGAAAAGTGTTCCTGTGGCCTACCCCACCCACCCTCCTTTATGAACGATGGCCTAGAAATGGGAGAGTTAGGGACATCTGCTGGAATTCCCTGTCTTGCTAGTTCATTAAGCAGCAATAAACATATATACATACATGTATGATGATTATCATCACTTATGTCTGTCACACAGTAGGTGCTCAATAAATTAATTTTTTTCTTCCATTTCTTCCATGGTGGTGGACACATAGTAGGTGCTCAGTGATCATTGTGACCACTGCTGGGTTCTTCTAGATGCAGCAGATAGATACTCAGTAAATTTTTGCTGCACATATTTGCTTAGATCCAAGGGCATTTGCCTCCTCCAGCCAGGCTTCACACATATTTTTGTGTAGATCATTATGTGAAACAGAGATGTTCAGCAGTGCCCCTTTACAAAGTATTTGTCCACCTTTATCTATGGGGATTGGCTGTCACTGTTATTTCCTTTTCTTTTTATGGTGCTTATTTATTCAGATATTATTTTAATTATTATTTTTTATTTGAAGAGAGGAATTTTTTGATGACTTGGGACTTGGGAGTGGGGGGATGACTGGAGGACAGAGAGGGAAAACCTTCAGATGTGTCCTGAAATCGTAGACTCATGTAGGGAAGAGAATTCAGAGCCTGTTGATCTATAGTTCTTCCAGAAGGGGTTCTCTGAAGATGTAAACCAGACAGCCTGACTTATCTCTCTCTCTCTCTCAAAGGCTTTAATGATGTTTTTGTCCTATATACTTTTAAAATTAAAATGACACAAGCAAAGATAAAAAAAAAGGAAAGCAAAATTTATAAAGGCAATCTGTGTACATTGCAAAAATATTCAAATGTTTACAAAAGCAACACAAAAGTAAAATAATCTCCCCCGTGGCTCATTCTCTAGTGGTAAAACTTTAAAATGTTTCTGCTCGCAGTTCTTCTGTTCTGCCACCAGCATTCCAATATACTTTGACTTATAAAATTCAGACAGAAACTTTGGACTCTTTGCTGGGAGGGATTTCGAGCCGCATGCTTTAATGCTGCCTACCATTCATCCCTCCTTTCCAGACTTCTGTCAGTTACACTATGACTTTTCCATTGTCAAGGTCCAATAACATTCATATTTGTTCTCTAAATATAATTAAGTTTCCCATGCCTTAGAGTTGATTCTAAAATGTTAGGATTGAATGCCCACTATTCATTTTTTTAGTCATGCATTTGTTTAGTCATTCAACAGTTATTAACTGAGTGCCTATTCTGTGCCATGCACAGGCCTAAGTGCACAGAGTGTGCAAGTGTTCACAGGATTGTGTGCAGAACAACTGAATATGTTTGGGGCAGGAAGAGACACAAAACACATACCTTGATTTTGTTTCTGAGAATTCTCTATGAAAGCATTTACATACAAGGAGATCATAGTATTATTGAGGAAAAAAATACCCTGGAAATTGTTTAGATGCCTTAATATTGGCAAACGTTAAATAAATTATGGAACCCACATGTGATAGAATCACAGCCTTTAATGATCAAATTTTATTTGATAAATATTCAACGATATGATCAAATGTTCATGTTTTAATAATTTAATGGAAACAAGATATAAAACTGGCTTGATAACATTATCTCAGGTCTGGAAGATTTTTAAAAAGATGACAGATATGGGGAGGAAATATTACCAAGTGTTAATTATGTAAAGTCTCTTTTTTTTTTAAATACTTACTTTCTGATATTGCCTAAGTTTTCTGCAGTGAGCAACTGTTGTCTTTATACCACAGAAAACTACTCTATTATCTCCATAAAAGTAAAAAATAACCAAAGTAACTGCCCTCAAGAAGATTCTCAATCTGGTGGAGAACCTAAACTGGTCATCATAATGTTCGCCAGATGGAGGAAAATCAGTCCCCAGAGTGTCTATGGTTCCGATGGGTCTGGGCCTCAGAAAGGACTCCGTGGCAGCATGTGAACTGTGCCGGTAGGATTTCTGTCAGCAGAAGAGAGCATTCCTGGACATGAGGCATGGAAGGGAAGGGTGAGAGAGGAGCTGCCCAAATGAGGTGAAAGAGTGTGTCTGAAAGGTGCAGAAAGGGGCCTGGCCAGTTGGTTCAGTGGTAGAGTGTTGACCCAGTGTGTGGATGTCATGGGTTCAATTCCTGGTCAGGGCACACAGAGAGGCAACCATCTGCTTATCCACCCCCCCTCCATCTTCTCTCTTTCTCTCTCTCTCTTCTCCTCCCACAGCCATGGCTCAATTGATTGGTTAGAGTGTGTTGGCCCCAGGGACTGAGGATGGCTCAGTGGAGCCTCTGCATCAGGCACTAGAAATAGCTCCATTGTCAAGTAACATCCCAAAATGGGCAGAGCATTGGCCCCTAATGGAGCTTGCTGGGTGATCCTGGTCAGGGCGCATGCAGGAGTCTGTGTCTCTGTCTCCTCTCCTCTCACTTAAAAAAGAAAAAAGAAAAGAAAGGTGCAGAAAGGAACCGGGCTGACACAGTGATATCACAGCTTGTAGAGAACCTCATATGCTTGGTTGAGGAATTAGAATTGAATTTAAAGGCTGAAAGGAGCTATGGAGAAGTTTAGAAGGATAGAGGTGAATTCGATCTATAATAAAGGTGGAATCTTTGAGGTCAGACAGGACTGGAATCAAAATCCTGACTCTGCCAGTTCCAAGGCAATATGTGCTTGGAAGAGTCACATAACCTTTCTCACTATCCATTCCTCCCCCTTTACTGGGGGACAGTGATAATCAGCTTTATAGTGTGGACATGAGGATTAAACAAACCAGTACAGAGTTTCTCAGACATGAAGGATATGAATAGATCTTATTTTTTTTTCCTGAAGTGAGAAGTGGGGAGGCACAGAGATAGACTCCCGCATGTACCCGACCAAAATCCACCTAGCATGTCTACCAGGGGGTGATACCCTGCCCATCTGGGCCATTGGTCTATTGCAACTGGAGCCATTCTAGAGCCTGAGGCAGAGGTCGTGGAGCCATTCTCAGCACTCAGGCCAAATATGCTCCAATGGAGCCTTGGCTGGGGGAGGAGAAGAGAGAGACAGAGAGAAAGGAGAGGGGAAGGGTGGAGAAGCAGATGGGTGCTTCTCCTGTGTGCCCTGGCCAGGAATCGAACCTAGGACTTCCACACGCCAGGCTGACACTCTACCACTGAGCCCAGGCCAGGGCTGAATAGATCTTTTTTTTTCTTTGTTCATTTTTAGAGAGGAGAGAGAGAGGGAGAGAGAGAGACAGAGAGAGAGAAGGGGGGAGGAGTTGGAAGCATCAACTCCCATATGTGCCTTGACCAGGCAAGCCCAAGGTTTTGAACCGGTGACCTCAGGATTTCCAGGTCGACGCGTTATCCACTGCGCCACCACAGGTCAGGCTGAATAGATCTTTTTTTAAAGGAAAAAATGTTGGGGGAAAAAACATTGACAGCACTCTACCCTCCAATTTGCGTTCAATTATTTTTATGATAGTGTTACTTGAATATTTACAAAAATAAAATTTGTTACAAATTTCTTAAGCTTCATGCTCTGCTGCAGGTGTAAAGCTGAAACAAGTTTATACATTATAAATAACAATACAGAAAATTTCAATTAAGCAAGATTAGTTTAAGGGGACCATTTTGTAACCTATATAAAAGGAAATCTTCATGAATGATGCAAATATGCTACCGTACCATCTGCTACGGCCAAGTCATTTAAAGTGTGGCCTTTCCCATACCCTGTGTGCTGTGTGCTCACACATTTATCCCCCTCACTTTTCTCTGCTCCAACCATTTCTTAAGCTTGGTTTTACCACAAAACTCAGTAGTTTAAAACTACCAGCCGTTTGTTACCTCTCATGATTCTCGGGTCAGCTGGACAGATCGGCTGATCTGGTCTGGGTGCACAGTGGCTTTCTTATACATCTGTGGTCAGCTGCAGATAGGCTAGTTGGCTTTGCTAATCTTGGCTGGGTTCTCTCATATCTTTGGTGCCTTAGCTGAATGGCTGGGCTTTGCCCCACGTGGTCTCTCATCCTCTATAGGAAGTACAGTTGCTAAGGTGCACAGTGGTGGTATTTGGGCTTTGCTTAGTGTGAATATATCTTTTATTTATAGTTTCCCCCTCTGTTTTTTCCTCACTACCCATGACTATGGGTAGTAGTCTCACTACTGGTACCAGAACAGTAGTGGACATATGTGCAAATAAAGCCTGAAATTGCATGGTAGTACTCAATTATGAGGCAGTCATGTACATATCTACATGATCTTTTAAAATATTATCATTGGTATGAAAATGTAGACAACACACACACACACACACACACACACACGTACACAGGATTCTCATCCCTCCTGTGGTTCTATTTTTAAGACTATATATGCAGTGATGGAATTAAAATAATTTAACAACTGATTCTCTGCCCTAATGACCATTTTAACTAAAAAGTTAAAAGTAAATTTTACCAAAAGTTAGTTTATTATTTCATGCATTTAATATTTAAATAAGAACAATAAAAGAGATACACAAAACTAGATTATAAGAAAGTTTCAAAATACTAATGAAAAAATATTAAATAATACATGACAAAAAACCTAAAACTGCTATTTAAGATATTTCCATATTGCTCCTTGATTGACATCCTCACTTGCAATTTTTTTCACCTCTGGACAGAATGAACATTGCTACAGGAGCTTAGAATACACTGTTGCACAGATGAATGTTAGAAGAGTAAGGAATGTAAATTTGTGACTTCCACATTGGCTGGCTGCCTACCTTTAGAGACAACCCTGATTACAAGTGCCATTTTAACAACCGGTTTGCCAAAAAAATTAGGTATCAGTTCTATCAAACTAGTGCAAAGCGGCTGAATCCCACCACTGTATATATGCATATATCTCCTAGAAGTCTTATTATCGTTAATGATAGTTTTATTATTACAAAGGTTTTTATTACACAAGCATATACGTTGGCTATTGCTTTGTTCCAAACTACCACAAAACTCAGTAGTTTAAAACTACCAGCCGTTTGTTACCTCTCATGATTCTCGGGTCAGCTGGACAGATCGGCTGATCTGGTCTGGGTGCACAGTGGCTTTCTTATACATCTGTGGTCAGCTGCAGATAGGCTAGTTGGCTTTGCTAATCTTGGCTGGGTTCTCTCATATCTTTGGTGCCTTAGCTGAATGGCTGGGCTTTGCCCCACATGGTCTCTCATCCTCTAGTACAGTGGTAGTCAACCTGGTCCCTACCGCCCCCTAGTGGTAGTCAGCTTGGTCCCTACCATCCACTAGTGGGCGTTCCAGCTTTCATGGTGGGTGGTAGCAGAGCAACCAAAGTATAAATAAAAAGATAGATTTAACTATAGTAAGTTGTTTTATAAAGATTTATTCTGCCAAACTTAGCAAAAAGCCAACATAAAGTACTTGGTAATTAATTATTATTATATGCTTTAACTTGCTGTAACTCTGCTTTATAAATTTTATAAAGTAAAGTTATTTCCCTACTTTATAAATCACCATTACTGTGGAACCGGTGGGCGATTAGAAAATTTTACTACTAACAGAGATACAAAAGTGGGCGGTAGATATAAAATGTTGACTACCCCTGCTCTAGTAGGTTAGCCTAGGCTTGATTTCAGGGTAGCCTGGAGACATTCTTATGGTGGTGACAGAGAAGTAAGGAAAACAGGGACATGTACAAGGCCTCCTGATTCCTACCCTTGATGCTGGCGCACTGTTACGTCTGCTGCATTCTGTTGACTGAGGCGAGGCACAAGGCCAGCCCAGGCTTATAGGTTGGGCCAATAGACTCCACAGATTACTTCTAGGTGAGAGGGACTGTAAACTCACAATTCAAGGGGTATGGTTACAGATAGGGGTGAAGAATTTGAACCACTTTTGCAATCAATCTACCTCATTAGATAAGAGGTTGGGGTATGGAGATCTATTAGGAAGTTACACTGACCTTCTTGGTGAGAGAGGAATCCTTCACTAGGAAGGAATGGATATGTGTGAGAAAACTACCAATCCTTTGGTGCAGTAATGAGGAAGGGGGTAGAGTCAAAAATTACTCCAAGGAACCCTAGCCTGGGTGACTGAGAAGATGGGCAAGCTGCGAACTGAGAAAAGACATTCAGCAGGAAAAGCAGGGTTCCTACTGGGGGACATGAGATGAGACTAGGACAGGTGGAAGGTGAAGGGAGCTAATAAGTTTGGAGTTTGACTTCCTGGAGCTCTTCCTATAAAGGCAGTCCTTCTCAACCTGACAACACGTTAAAGCCACCAAAGCAGCTTTTAAAAAATAGTGATAATTGAGTCTCATCCCAGACCAATTAAGTTTAAATTTCTTGGAATGGGGCCTGGGATTATTATTTTTTCCTTCCTTACCAAGTGAGAGGAAGGGAGATAGAGAGACAGACTCCTGCATGCTTCCCCATCGGGAGCCACCCGGCAACCCCTATCTGAGGCCGAAGCTCTACCCATCTGGGGCCATGCTCACAATCAAGCTATTTTTAGCACCTGAGGTGGAGGCTCCATGGAGCCATCCTCAGCTTGAACCAATTGAGCCATGGCTGCGGGAGTGGAAGAGAGAGATAGAGAGGAAGGAGAGGGGGAGGGGTGGAGAAGCAGATAGTTGCTTCTCCTGTGTGCCCTGACTGGGAATCAAACCTAGGACTTCCACACGCCGGGCTGACGCTCTACCACTGAGCCAATTGGCCAGGGCGGATTATTATTATTATTTTTTAATATTATCATCCAGATTGGTGTTCCTCTGCCCATACTCTAGAATCACCTGGAGACCTTATAACAACTACTAATTCCTGGGCCCCTCTACCAAAGTGTCTATTTAATTGGTTTCAGATAGGGACTAGGCAACTGTATTTGGAAAGAAAAAAGTCTTTCTGGGTAAATTTAATGTGCCTCTAGAGTTGAGAACCACTGACCTAGATAGTTAATTTTCACTATGAATAATCAATGTTTTAGGTTGCAAGCCATGGCAATGGGGCACTATGACAGCATCTCTTTAAGCTCTGGGCAGGCTCAAAATTAGCCTGAAATTGCTGGGTGCCAGCCAGGGTGTAGGGACAGGAGCAGTCAGAGGATGAGATCAGAAACTGAGAGAACCCAATCTAGATGAACACTTGGCGCTTGAAGCACAAGGGCATGTCAGGGTTAAACCTGTTTCAAGGAGAGATGTCGGGGAAATCTCTGAAAAGGTATGGGATATAAAGTGTCATGAAGCCATCTGGCTTCCTGTCCTCCAGTTCAGATTTTGTTTTCTCTCTCGTAGAGTTCACACAATGCATTTTTGTGGGAGTGGGGCATGGTGAAGTCATAATATCTTAGATCTCAGCGTGTGAGTGTCTTCTTTGCTTGCAAACCTAAAACCACCTCTTCCTTGAGTTCATCCCGTTAGTGTGAGCTCTGACTTTGCCACATCTTAGGTAATCCCTGGGCCTTCTTGTGGTTAATGTCTTATAAATATTTGTAGATCAATTATCTGTCTATAGGCAGTCACTGAGTCAACAACAGATATTTAGGGTTTTGTGGGTTGTTGTTTTTTTACCGTGTTCATAAATCATTCTCAGCAGAGCTTTAATCATTTGGATTTTTGGCTGCCTCTGTGACTCTCTTCTAGTTTATTTTTGGCCTCCATGAGCCTCATCTATTTTGGGGAAATATTTATTTGCCTCACATGAATTGATTCCTGTTAGGTATTACCACTGACTATGTCTCTGGGCCCAGGCTTCCTCGCGGTGGACACTGGGATCACCTTGGTATGGGGGAAAGTTCGTGGAGAGGTCGCATTTCTGAGTCCCACCCTGGGTCTCTGAGGACGAGGCTCAGGCCATCTTCACTTCTTACGTGTTTGGAGGGGAAGACAGAGTTCTTACATATGCAATTGCTATTGTCGTAGTTACTAACCTCAATATTCTTCTTAGAGCAGAAGTCAGACAAGTCTGTTTATTTGTTTGTTTTTGATGGGAGAGGCTCTGCTCCACAAACCTCATTTATAATATAAAAACATGGACCTTTCCTTAAAGAGTTTCCCAAAGTGCTCTCCATTAGGAACCACCATTTCTCTTAAGCCTTGACTATCAGCGGGGCTGGTCAACACATATAGGTTTAACTGTATATAAGTGGCACATGAAGATACAAACAGAGGGAGAAGAGAAGAGGATGAATGAGTATAGGAGATGAACAGTAGGGCCAACCAGAAGAGAGAAACGGAGAGGGTGAGGAAATTCGGAAGAGGCATGTGTGTAAAATGGCCTACTGTCATCTGTGGCAATGTCCCGTATAATGCTTTACATCTCGAAGCACTTGACTGTATACCAAATCCTTCTACATGGGATCCTCCCGGCTGCCCTAGGGTGACTAGGCTGGATGGGTGTTAACATCCCCATTACACAGATGGAAAAACTGAGACTCCCAGAAGCAGTTTGTCCAAAGTCAGATAGCTAGTTAATGTCAAAAAACAAGACCAGAACTAGAATTCAGGAATTTGTCCTGGAGCAGCGATTTTTCTGTCAGTCCTAATCTGCAGTAGGTCTATAGAACCTTCTCTTTCTGCACTTTCTGCACTTTCTCCTCTCATCTCGTGCTCATTCAACACACACACACACACACACACACACACACACACACACACACACACACACACACACACACCAGCAATGCAGTTATGGCCCCGGGAACTGAGAAAGTCATGTCGCAATGACTGTTGGCATGGTTGGGTCTAATGGAGTCAACAAGATAAATTAAGGCTCTGAGGTCACTGTCCCTACTGCAGTCCAGCAAGCAGACCTTTTCTTGTTCTAACTCACTGTGGCCAAGGCATGTAGGTTCTTTCAGAGACTGCTTCCACTTCCACTACCCATCCCTCACTTTTCCTTCCTTCCTTCCTTCCTTCCTTCCTTCCTTCCTTCCTTCCTTCCTTCCTTCCTTCCTTCCTTCCTTCCCTCCTTCCTTCCTTCCCTCCTTCCTTCCTTCCTTCCCTCCCTCCTTCCTTCCTCCCTCCCTCCCTCCCTCCCTCCTTCCTTCCTTCCCTCCTTCCTTCCCTTCCTTCCTTCCTTCCTTCCTTCCTTCCTTCCTTCCTTCCTTCCTTCTTTCCTTCCTCCCTTCCTTCCTCCTTTCCTCCCTTCCTCTCTTTCTCTCTCTCTCTTTCTCTCTCTCCTTCTTTCTCTCTCTCTTTCTCTCTCTCCTTCTTTCTCTCTCTCTCTCTTTCTTTCTTTCTCTCTTTCTTTCTTTCTTTCTTTCTTTCTTTCTTTCTTTCTTTCTTTCTTTCTTTCTTTCTTTCTTTCTTCCTTTTACAGCAGGCCCTTCCACTTTAGGTCAGAGTTGGTTTGGCTCCTCCTAGGACTATCATAATAAGTCACCCAGGTACCCTGCCTCAATGTTTACCAGCCTTTTCATCAGCGTTGTTTCTCTTGATTGTTACAACTGTCAGGTAATGTAGATAATTATACTATTCAGGCATGATCATAATAGCATTGGTTCAGGAACATGTCTAGTTCCTTAGACCAGCCATTCTTCCCCATGTGGTGCTTAGGTAAATATATACACAGAGGAGGTGAAACAAGCAAAGGAACCCCTTGTTGCTAGATGGGGCTTAGCCACTCCCCGCAAACACTGAGCAGGATTCTGGTGAACTTGAGGCTGCAGCACGTGTAGACCTGAGCAACCGTAAAAGGCACATCTCCCTTTCTGATTCTACCACTTTGGTGAGGGGAAACCCAGTCCCTCCATGCTGCTGAGAGGTCCCAGAGAAAAGGAACTGTATGCAAGGGATGAGGATAAGGCCTTCCCAAGCTGGAATTCTGCAGCTTTGTAGAAAAAGAAGTGATCAGTAGAGACATCCCTAAAGCACCCCAGAAAGTGGGGCAGTAGGCCCCAAGCCTCACCTTACTTCTTGAGGCCTGGGAGGATGGACAGGATCTCCTCAGGAGCCAGATGTGATGGCTCAGTGGACAGAGCATCAACCTGGAACACTGCGGTCACTGTTTTGAAATCCCAAGCTTGCCTGGTCAAGGCACATACGAGAAGCAACTACAGGTTGATGCTTCCTGTCTTCCTCCACCACCTTTCTCCCTCTTTCCTCTCTCTAAAATAAATACATAAAATCTTTAATAAAGGCCCTGGCTGGCTGGCTCAGTGGTAGAGCGTCAGCCTGGCGTGCAGGAGTCCCAGGTTCGATTTCCAGCCAGGGCACACAGGAGAAGCACCCATCTGCTTCTCCACCCCTCCCCCTCTCCTTCCTCTCTGTCTCTTTCTTCCCCTCCCGCAGCCAAGGCTCCACTGGAGCAAAGTTGGCCTGGGCGCTGGGGATGGCTCCATGGCCTCTGCCTCAGGCGCTAGAATGGCCCTGGTTGCAACAGAGCAACACCCCAGATGGGCAGAGCATCGCCCCCTGGTGGGCATGCCGGGTGGATCCCGGTCGGGCGCATGCGGGAGTCTGTCTGACTGCCTCCCCGTTTCCAACTTCAGAAAAATACAAAAAAAAAATCTTTAATAAAACAAAAAAGATCCCCTCATGGATGGAAACCCCAGCATGAAGGGCCAGGGAACTAGCTGTTTCTCCTTGGGTACTCCTTTGGGGTTGTAAATCTGTGGGGCTTGAATGTTAGGGCATGATAGCTTTGGGATCTAGAATTCAATCAATATTGTTAGCAGCTCTACTAGAAGCTGCATTTTTGCCATGAGGTCACTGAAGTCTCTTATTAATCAAGATCATTTGTGTAGTGAGTGGAGGAGCTGGGATTTGAACTCTTGAATTTTGGCTACAAGCCCTAGTGATTTTTTTCCCCCCACTGTGTTACCTGGACTCTACCAACTATCATCTCAGTCTTATGTGAAGAATCATTTCTGTTCTGTTGGGCTCCCTCTGGCAGGAACATCATCATTAGAACATTAAAAAAAAAAAAAAAGAACCCAAAATATATCTTCTCCACTTAATGTTTGCTCAGGGAATGCAGAAATGACCATGGGGTTGTCTGGCTCATGGTTTAGGAAGTCTCTGGGGACAAACGAAGACAGCTCTGCGAGCTGGGCTTAGGTCACATGTCTATTGCATCTCAGTGTTCCTCCTTGAAAGCTCAGATGATCCAAATGTCCATGCTGTTTCCTAAAAGAAGGGCTGGGTTTATTTTGGGAAAGGGGTCTATTCTAAGCTAAAGGAAAGGGCTCCCTGACCTGTGGTGGCGCTGGCTTCTTTTCCCCTCTGCGCTCAGCAAGAATGAAATATTCTCTAAACAATAGGTGACTCAGCTTTCACTAAACTTGAGGTGAAATGGAGTTAGCAAGCAAATAGAGAAAATGTCTTTCCTTTTTTTTTTTTCTCCTTCATTTTTCCTAGTCCTGTTTGATGATAATTCTCAGTGCTCAGCGTTCCTTTCATCCAAAGATCTGTAATTAATTAAAGCCTCACAACTCCCCTGGCAGGTAGAGAAGTACAAGGATGTTCATTTAAAACCAATCCTGTTTGATACAGTAGGGCTGTTACCAAGGCTCTTTAAAAGAAAAACCTTTTTATTGTAACACTTCCCTGTAACAGAGGGAAGTAAGTGAGGAAGGGATGAAGTAATTTTGCCTGGCGTGCTTGCTCAGTGCCGGCCGCAGAGAGAGCCTTGAGTTTGGAACTCTGATGCCCCCTTGGGTTAAACTGGGTGTATAAGCTTCTGCTGCATAGCAGATTGCCACAAAATGTAGCGGCTTCAGACAACAGCACACATTCACGATCGTATACAGCTTCTGTGGATCAGGGACTCAGGAGTGGCCGAGCTGGGTGGTTCTGGCTCAAGGTTTCATAAAGTAGCCGTCAAGGCATCGGCCAGGGCTACAGTCATCTGAAGGCTTGACTGGGACTGGGGAATCCATTTCTGAGATGGGCTCTTCGACGGATGGTGAGTTGGCTCTTGGCACAAGAACGCCCCACGTGGTTCATCTGGATACTAATATTTGAGAACCATGTGAACTTCTCCGGATGACACGCCAGCTGTCTCCCCATAGCAGCGAGCCAAGGGAGCAAAGGCTGAAGTGGCAATCTTTCATTACCTATGCATGGGTGTCCTACTCTGTCATTTCCTCAGGGCCCTATTGACTCCATATTTCAGCACTCGTTACTATGGGAGGGGACTACACCAGGGCGTGAATACCAGGAAGCGAGAACCACTGGGGGCCTACTTGGAAGCTGGCTAATATTGAGATATGTTAAGCATATTTATTTGTGCTATTAATGGAGTGTCCTTTGAAAAGCTAGCTTCGATGACTAAACGTCATCATGCATGTAATAAGAAGAGATTGTGAGATAGGGAACAGCGCAGTTAACTTTCTAGTTATTTGTAGATTTAGAATAGATCACTCCATTATTCATGATCATGAGTAAGTGATGAAGCCTATCTTGAACTGTACGTGCCTGCGGTGATGCTTTCCTCTCCAGGAGCCAGATCTTTGTCCTAGACCTTTTACTGGGTCACAAGTTCCCCACTGTCATCTATGGACCACGCTGTGTTAACTGCTAAGAAGCCGATCCCAGGGCTCTACTCGTGGGGATTCTAAGTTAGTACATTTGGGACCTAGTATAATGGCTTCCTTATCAAAGAATGGTAGTAGCCTCATGGTGTGTGAGAATCATGATTAATGGTAGTCATATTTGTTTGCCTAATGTATAGCCATAATCTTTTACTTAGCCTCAGAAAACCAACTCGGACTTGAGCGCCCCGTTGCTGAGGGCTAGAATCAATGGTTGCCAGTGTGGTTTTCATGCCATATTGCTAAAGGGGACACAGGTAAAGCTTCTATATCATAAGGACGGTGGGGAAGACAGAGGTTGGGGTTGCTGATCAATAATAACAGTTTGAAAGGCCATGATTATAATACTACAGCAGCATATGCAACGATTGGTCTTATTACTATATACAGAAACACTGTCACATCCTACATAAATCAATCCAGTGGTTCTCAAATATTAGTATCCAGAAGAATCACTTGAGGATTATTAAAAAAATACATACCTTCAGACCTTCCCCTGGTATTCTGATTCAGCAAGTCTAGAAGAACCCAGGTGGTTTTGATCTAAGTGGTCTGGAAACCACACTTTGCGAGACACTGTCCTAAGCACTACCTAACTGAACCGCAGTGTACTGGCCTCATACCTATGTAATCCCCAGCGGCAAGTGCGCGGTCTATGGAGTGGTTGACATTTAAAGGGGCTGCTTTGTAAAGTTGGCCTGGATGGGGATGGCACCAGATGGACTGCTGAGGGGCATGAAGGGTACAGTAGGGTCTGGACAGGTGTGGAGGATATCTTATTAGCATCATTTTTATCAATGGTTACCTTCCTCCAGGATGGTTAGCTGTTAGAGGTAGAATCTCAATGCTGTTCCCGGTCGAGGCTAGCATAGTGCCCTGCTTGCAACAGGCTTGCAATAGGTATGATATCACATAGAGGCAAGTTCCCTGGAGGTGGCCAGGAATTCTGGATGGGAATTCATCCATCACCCTCGGAGCATAACTGCTTTGTGACTCCTGAAGCTGAGTGACTCTGGGGTATTGCCAGACTCTCCTCTCATGTCCTTTTTCTTTCAAGTGTCTCCAGGTGGGGTATTGATAGTGGAACAGTCATAGCATTAATGACTGTCTCCAGGCTTGTGATTTTGGAGGGTGAAACTGGAATACGAACTGAAGAGTTGACTAGACAACAGCCAAAGCCTACAAATTACCACCAATGAAAGCACAAGGCAGACAGAATATTTCAACCATATTGAACACCTCTACTTTAATCATCCAAGAACACCTGGGCATGCCTGGGTGGCATAAACTGGGCCAAAAACATGGTCAAGAAGGCATTTAAAGTCCAAGAGCAAAACAGCAGCTGCCTATGCTCTGCTTAGAGAAGACAGAGGGGAAGAAGCGTGATATGCCTCCTGGCTTTATTTAACAAGAGTTTATTGAGTTGCTACTATATGCTAGGACTGATCCAGGTGCTAGAGATATTAAGGTAAACCACAGAGACAAAGCAGCTTATATTTTATTTAGCTAAAGAGATAGCTAATGAATAAATAAATAAATACATAATACGATTCTCTACAGGGATTGATGCCAGTAAGCAAAATAAAACAAAGGAAGGGAACAGATACTAAAATAAAAGTAAAGATTATTCCAAAATGAACTGCTTGGATATAATAATGGTAATAATATTAGTTATTATTTTAACAAATCCACTCAACTGGTATTTAATGAGCATCTATTACATACCACACAGAGTGCTAGGAAACAGAGATACAGCAGCAAGACAAGACAGCTTTCCTGATTTCATGGTGCTTTTATTTTCTCAGAGCTGGGAAAAAGCTATAAGCAAGCAAGCAAGACACATATAAGGTAGTGATGCCCAGAGAATGAAGATCAAGGGAACTGATAGAGTGACTGGGAGGTTGAACTGAAAGAATTTCTCTCCTCTCCAAGGAGATGATATTTAAACTGCAGTCTGAATAGCGAAGAGAAGCCAGCCATGCAGACAACATCCTAGGCCAAGTTAAGAGGGCACCAAGGCACAGGCCCTGAGCTCTACTGACCCAGAAAAAGTGATAAGGCCAGCGTAGCTTTCTAAACCTGAGGGGACTTGGGAGCCTAGTTACCGTAATTAAAGGGGAAAATAACTGTCTTTCATAGATATGACTTTGAGAACTAATATAACTCCTAGAAAACTATTTTTTCTTCTTCCATTTAAATATTGCCTCGTTCTTCCATCTGAGACAGGTGTAACATTTAAATTGATGTATTCGTAATGTGAATTTCTCCCTGTAATTAGTTCTCTTTTCCCCAGCACCCCAGAGAAAATCCAACATGCAGGGCAAGCATTATTATAATAAAATTTTATTAAATAGTGTAATTAACAGAAAGACTGTATAGCAATATGCCCGTTATTGTGTTGACTCAGGTAGTAACTGGGAATTCTTGGTTCCTATTAGTCTGCAGAACCGTGGACCTTCCACACCACCTTAGATGCCCTCTGTCTTTTTCTGGGATGGTTATTTAAGATCTTGGGTTGTAACTTTTCTTTGGAGAGTTTCCTGCCTGCCGGAAGTTCAGAAAAGCCAGGGAAGGGACCGCTCAGCCTTTAGTTGTCTCTACTTCCTCTTTCTGGGTGCTGCAATCTCTGGAGTCCCTATCCGAGGAATAGGTTTTCTCCATCACCCAAATCCTCCTTTATGTCTCTGGGGTGGGTAACAATCCTTTTTACGGGTGTGTGCCATTTCCTCCTCTTCTCTGCTGCTTTTCTTGTGAGGTCTAGAGAAGCACTCCCCGTACCACTGCGCCCTCTTCTCCTCAGTTAATCACACACGAGATTTGTGCCCACTCATCCTCTCCATTTCACGCATCTCTACAGCATCTCTCTAGTCATACTGTTCACAGAAGGAGAAGTGAGGATCAGGCGGGTGGGTTGTGTTGCATAGAAATATACTTACATGCTAAAAACGCAACGGAAAATCTTTAATTTCCTGTATATTTTTGTGTCATGTACACTCTCCAAAATACACTTAAGTAACTTTCACATTATGAATCACTAAGCCTTATGCTTTCTCCAAAGAAAGGAGCACGACTTCTCAAAATACAGTATTGTTTTTAGAATGAAAATTTAATGCTTCATGACCAATTCAAATCAGCTTTGAAATTCTACACTACCTCAGCCTGGATCAGCTTTAAAATGCAACTGCTACCCATAAGGAACAAATGTCTTTTCAATTATTAAAATTGAATTTCAAGATTTGTAATGGTTTCTATAATAAAAATGTTTAAATATATTTGAGAAATAGTCCTTAAATTCTAATAATAATTAAAATGGACAAAAGCAGAGACTTGAAGGCAAATATCAGGAGCAAAGATTGAGTTATAAAAACTAAAATGTATTTAATTTTCATAGAAGTTGAAAGGCATTGCAATGGAAGCAGTAGGGTAGGGAGACAAGCTCTCTCTCTCTTTCTCTCTCTCTCTCTCATATATGCACATACACACACACACACACACACACACACACACACTTGAGTCAATGTGCTTTCTGATATGTGAGAATTAGATTCAACTTCCTTATTGAAATTAGAGACAGAATGCTGATCTCAGTTTTACTTTCTAACTTGAAGAATGTAGCTGAGATGCCAGAATAACGGTTAAATGTTTTCGATGTTTTATAACTTAAGTGTAAGGCTAGTCAAATGTTTACTGCATTTCTGCTGTGTGCTTTCTGCTCAGACTGGCCCTGTGGGTGGGAGGGATTTGTTAGAGCTAGCAAGTATGGCGTCTGCTCTTGGGAAGTTTACCAGTCAGTTAGAAAGAAAAAAAAAAAGACCTTATATTACACAGCTTGAAAACAGTTCATGTCAGTATATACTTGAGCACTAGATAGCACAGAGGAAGGAAAATTATTAACTTTGTGAGAAGCCTACATGGAATGCTTCATGGAGGAAGAGGCATTGAATTGGACCTGAAGGGAAACACAGGATTTGGTATCTTTTTTTTTTTTTTTTTTTTAGTGTGATCATAATAACTCATTTTTATTATAATAATGATTAGCTGTCTGTCGGCTCAGAGCTTAGAGGATGGAAAAGCATGACAAGCCCGCAGGGTAACTGTGTACTAAAGGTCTTTTTAAAAAGAGTTGCAAGGAAGAAAGAGAAAGGCTTTCTGAGAGCCTAGGCTGAGGAGAATGTAGGAGGTGCAGAAGGGAATTAATGGGTAATGCATATCATTTTGTACAAAGTAACCTTGACACAAATGGGGCAATTGAAAGGCGGGTAAGTGACTCCCAGCCCACTCACCCAGTTTGATGGAGGAAATAATCACGGGGTTGCTGACAGGTTGGAAAAGGAAGACCCTGGGTAGCGCTTCCCCCTCCATTATGTTGTTTCTCATGGAGAGGTAGGGAGCTCATAGCTGAGAGAACGCTTTAGAAACTCAGCCCCTTCCCACTTCCAGATAATTTTAGGTAAGTAACTTGATCTAACAACAAATTAGATGTGCCTTTCTTTTCCCTCCTCTCTCAAGCTCCAGGCAGAGAGCTGACCCTTGCCCTCCCACTGAGGTCCAAGAGGTTGAAGTTAACAAAAAAGGTTACAAGAGCCAAGATAATTGTAAATACCTGTTTGATCACAAAGCAGTGTGGTACAATGTGTGAGTAGGGGTGGGACTAGCCCTGTCCTTTATGAGTGAAGAAAGTCGTGTTGCTCGAAGTCAGTGGTTTTCAAGCCCGGCTACATGTTAGGATTACCTGGGGGAGCTTTGAAAATGACTGATTCCCAGCCTCTCCCTCCACCCCGGAGATACAGTTAGTCTGAAAAGTGGTCCCGGCACTGCATGTTTGAAAGTTCTCCAGGTCATTCTCAGGTTGAAAAGCGCTTCTCTCAGTGGTGATGTAAATGAGTGGTACCCAGAAAGCTTGTTCCGTCACAGACTGCTGGATCTGACCTCTAGAGTTTCTGATTCAGTCGCTCTGGTATGGGACCAAGCATTTGTAATTTTAAAATGTCCTCGGCTGATGCTGGTGCCATTGGTCTGGGCACCACGCTTTGAGAAATACTGAGTTAAACAGGCCCTTGAACATAATTGTTAAAATGAATGTCTGGAGTATCTCCCTCAACCCTTCGAATTAGAATGCCTGAGAATCTGTGATTTTAAATGAGATCTCCAGGTTTTCCTTTGGGACTCTGTCATCTGTGAACTACTGTACAGGTTAATAGTTTTGTTTCTTTTTTCTCTTGCTTCAACTATGATCTGTGCATAAGAACGTGTGACCATATGAGGACTATTATAATTACTTCATACTATTTCACGGGGAAAAACTCTATATGTTAAGAGTCTGAGTTGTGTCAGATTCCCCGAGGTATTAAAAGATCAAATGTGGGGGGACAGGCTTTGTGATGGGGCTTGTGGCACAACAGCAGAGCCATCTGCTCACACAGAGGCAGCAGGGCCAGCTGCACGGGGGATGTTTTGGAGGTAACTTTTAAAAGAATGCTTTGCGGCCTAGTGTGCGGAGGACCCGGGTTCGATTCCCGGCCAGGGCACACAAGAGAAGTGCCCATTTGCTTCTCCACCCCTCCGCCGCGCTTTCTTCTCTGTCTCTCTCTTCCCCTCCCGCAGCCAAGGCTCCATTGGAGCAAAGATGGACCGGGCGCTGGGGATGGCTCTGTGGCCTCTGCCTCAGGCGCTAGAGTGGCTCTGGTCGCAACATGGCGATGCCCAGGATGGGCAGAGCATCGCCCCCTGGTGGGCAGAGCGTCGCCCCTGGTGGGTGTGCCGGGTGGATCCCGGTCGGGCGCATGCAGGAGTCTGTCAGACTGTCTCTCCCTGTTTCCAGCTTCAGAAAAAAGAAAAAATAAATAAATAAATAAATAAATAAATAAATAAAAGAATGCTTTGCAAATTCAGTGTCCTTAGGTAATTTGCACTCAACAAAAGCCATGTAAAGGTTTGAGGGCCATCGTTCAAATTTTAGAGGGCATTCAAATTACCAGGGGGAATTTGTTAAAATTCAGTTCCCAGGTTGCAGCTTCAGAGAGTCTTAATCCTGGGTGCCAAAGGAGCACTAGGTCAAGTTTGCATTTAACTGGAATTTCTTCCCTTGTATCTCCCTGTTTTGGCCAGCTTATTTTTCTAAGCATGCTTTTTCTTATTGATCTCTGTTTCTTCAGGCCCCCTGCCCTCCCCTTCCCACCAGTTCATGTTCCATCTTCACACTGGGCTGTCTTTACTTTGTGTCCTCTCTTTGTGGTCACTTCAGTGGACAGGCAGGGAAAGGTCACTGGAGACATTATCAGTCGGTGGCTTTCTCTTCTGTAGGGGTGGGTGGTAGTGGCAGAAGGTTGGTAAGCCAGAGAGGAGAAACCTACAGAAGTCTTCCGTGACATTTTGGTTCATGAATGTGGGATTAATAGAATAAAATAAAATTTCACCAAAACTCAGGGGTTCGTGGTTGAGACAAGGACAGGGCTGGTGAAAAACTTACACAACAATCAACATTTTGTTAGTGGGTAATAATAATCTCTGTGTGTGGGGGTGGGGGGTTGTGAAAAATAAATCTTAACTGATTTACAATGTGGTTGACTAGTGTTATCCAGTTTGATTTCCAACTGTTTTAAATCATAGTGGATATAATAGAATTATTTCTTTTACTTTCATATTCCAGAATTCCATCATGCCCACCTACTAAGTAAGATGTTAGCTTTCACTGAAGAATCATTACTCAGTTAGAAGAAGGAAAGCACTGGTAGAGGAGGAACTTTTAGTGATTCTGGTGATGACTGAGGCGTGGCAGCTCGGTCTTTCGTGGTTGGCATGTGTTGTCGTGGAAACCCAGGGTGGTGGTAGAGCCCAGGCGAAGTCTGAGAGTTTCAGCCATGACATGGATGACTCAGTGTGTTTTGAATTGCACAGATAAGAGAAGTGATATGTATTCTTTCCACTTTTCCTCTTTCATTTTGGGTTGCCTGTAACATTTAATAAGAGGTTTAGGGCTTAGTTAAAGCTGTTCTCTCTGTTTCTGTATGATTTGCCTTTCTTCTTGAGGCAAGTGCTGAAGTGGGATTGCCAAGCCTGAACTGGGACAAACAGCAGAGGCCGTGCGCAAACAGGTGTGCTATTGGGGTGGGGAAGGAAGAGTTCCAAAGATTAAGAGAGCTATTCTGTTAAAATGGACACACATGTGCACACACGGGTGCACCCTCACCCCCATGTGCTGTCCCCTCCACAAAGGAGAGAGAGCACCGAGAGATATAGAGAATGAACCGGAGTGATTGTTTTTAAGGTAGATAAGAGTAGGGAAAATAGCTAGAAAAGGGACAATTCAAGGGAGAGTAAATAGTAATACACAAGGTGTTCTGTCTTCATACTAAGAATACTGGAGACTCTTCTATGGAGAAAAATTGTCGGAATATTAGGTTCAGATTGCTGCCAGCAGCAGAAAGGAGACTTCTTCCCAGGGCTTTCAGAGAAATCTGACGTTTTGTTCACCCTGCTCCTCAACCCAAGACTCATATTATAGCATTCTTTTGGATATATTTGTTTCTTGAGTTTCACTTTTTAGATATTTCTCCCCAACCCCATTTTTCCCCAGAGCCTGAATCAACTTGAGTAAGATACACTGTCTATGTAAACATGATGATAAAGTGATTCCTTATATCAGTGATTCAAGTAAAGGTTAAGCCCCATGAGACACAATTCACATATTGTAAAAAGTTTGAATTTTGACCAACGAGCTCATTCTATCTCCCACAAAGGCAAAGCTTTGGATGTGTGGACTACTATTTCTTTTTCCCAGACTCCAAAGTTTCAATACATGGTATGCTCTTGTTAATTGGTTTAGTTTCCATTTTGCAGATCAGGGATCCAAGGCTGTTAAAAGTTTTTGTCTATGCTGTGTCTAAGTGTTGTGCATATTCTTGCTTATTATTCTCCTGATCTGTCTGAATGAGACAGAACGTGAACCTTGCTAATTCTTGGTTCTCCTGTATACCCAGAGCTATGCCTAACTCATAACAGAAGCCTAATAAATATTGTCCGACTGAATTATATATTGTGTTTAAGTTAACAAAAGGAGATGATGAACTAGCTGAGGCTAGACCTACCCCTCTATACCCAGCTTCTTGAATTGCAAGCAGTACATAGCTGTGTTGGGCACACCAAAGGTCCTCAATAAATACCTGTCAATGGATTGACTGATGGACTGATTCAAGACTATTAGTTCTTTAGTACTTGTCTCATATGCTTCAACAGGGACTTTAGACCTTATTTATTTGATTGGTCATACCTTTAGACTGATTCTTTCTATTTGACAATAAATTAAATAGATAGATAGATAGATAAATGATAATGTGACTACAAACATAGTGACCATCTGAATTTTTCCTGAGAATAACATTGAGATAATTTGAATGAAGTTCCTTAGCTCTTTAAAGAGACAAGGGTTAGAATGACAATCTTCATAATTAGTCAGCATTGCCTCTTCACTCCTTTTAATGCCATTTCACATGTCTTGCATTGATTACTGAGCAATCTAGACTGTCATTCTGATTTAGATGTTACCTTACTCTCCTTTTTGCAGGTCATTTTGAGTCTTTGTTCCTCTTTGATGTGTTCTAATTTCCCATCTCCTTGCCTCCACATCCTACCCTTGAGACCCCTTCTTATTTACCCATAAGTTTATTTTTTAAGTTCTTAATGTGCTAAGTCTTATTTTTCAGTCCCTATTACAAAGCACATTTTCATTGATCCTAGAAAGAGTGAGCTCACTAAAGGTCAGACTTAGTAATCATAAAAATGACTGTGTCCAGACTAAGGCTTAAACAAAAGTACCTGAATGTACTTTCTATGTGACTCTGTCTGAATCTTGAACAGAGAAATCCCTTTATAGCTAACCTGCTGCTTAACTTGTTGAAAATGAATTAGCGATTCTCTTAAATACCTCTCTTTCGGTTCCATGTCACAGCTGAGGTTTGGTTACTGCCTTCATTGCGGAGACTTAGCAGCTATGGGAAGGATGAGTAGAGATTTCTGCCAACTGCAAGAAAGATGATTCCAAAACAAAATTCAGCCAATCAACTAATAATAATCTTTGCTATTTAAACTGTGTTCTCTGTCTTTCAAGAACTTGGTTCTTGCTTACTTGCTTATATCTTTAAAAACATCCTACTGAGGTATTTAATTCACACAGGGGTAGTCCTATTTATGTTACACAGATGAGATGTTTCACCCCATTTCCAAAGGCATGGAGAAAGTACAAAATTCCAGCAGAATTAGAACTCAGAATGTTTCATATTCTCTGACCATGAGAGATTCCTGTTGAGAGAGGAGGATGTGGAACACACTGGCTAACCCGTAGGCAGACAGAACTCTGTATCTTTTCAAAGGGACCCCGGAGTTCATATCACCCAATAACTCTATTTCATAAATGCCCAGAGAAGTATGCTTTGCCAAGGCTATAGGCTAAATGTGGCAGTTTTAGCTCATGGCTTGTGTTAACTAGAGTGCTGGGTAAATTTTCCTGTGTGAGCCTCCCCTTGGGGAAAGGCCAAGGTATCCTTCAACAGGATCCAAGCCACGTTCTTCAATAACCCGCACCCTGCCTCCCACCCCAGAAAACATCGTGAAGTTACATGTTTGTCTTGATTCACCAAGCAGAATTATTGCCACACGTGGAATGCCAGGAACGCAGAGTGTGATATAGCTGCTGAATAATACACCAGTGCCACAGAGTTTAATAATAAATAAGAATAAATAATACAGTGGGGAATTATATAGTTCAGTTCTAGGGTTAATGACGGTGGGAGCACACACACACATTTACCAGAGTGTTTCTGATAGGAACACTGAGGGCATTCAATTTTGCTTTTCTCTCCAGCCCTACCCATCGGAGAGGTAGGCAGGACATTGAGATGTGCCTGCCTGGTGGGGACTTTTATTTTATGCAGTCAAGGTGCAGGTATCAGAAGCTGAGCCAGAAAGTACGAGCTGTGCTCTTTGAGCAGTTATCAGTTAATCCTCTTAATGCATTCATTACTTTCCTCCTCCGTGTTATGACTGGAGAGCATCTTTTAGCGAGGGGAGATGCGCCCCAGGTTGGTCATTCTTTCCCATCACAACTCTTTGGAATTCACTGCATGGAAGGGGGTGATATCTGAGCACTAAGCTTAAAGATGGGAAGAGGCTGGGAGTAGGGATGTGGGTGGAGGGTGGTGACAGGAGGTGAGAGTTGTAGCCACAGTTACGGTCCAGCGAGCTCACCAATGAGCTGGCGTGTGCTCCTCTTTGCTCATCTGCACTAGAGAAAGCCAGCTGCCGATCTCTATTAAACCTGCATTCTTCCCCCAGAAGAATGGGATCTTTCTCCCCTCACTCTTTTAAAATAAGATAAAAAGCAGGGGGTGGGGAATTAATTAATGTCAGTAAATGAAGCATGAGGTGCTTGTCTGGATATGATAATGACTGTGAATTAGTGCAGAAGAAATGGAATGGTGTAGAAAATGAATTGCACTGGCACACTGCTTTGGGTTGGACTCGGCCACCCTTATAATTCATTCACTCTTCCCTGGTCTCACCCATTTTTCCTTGTTCTAGGTTACTCTGGGCCAACCCTCCTGCACTGCAAAGTCTCAGGTTTATAGCCTGAGGTTCCCAAACGGAGCCTTGCCTCCAGGAGAGAGGAGGCCAGCTGACTACAGCATCCTTTTAGAATGTAAATAAAAGAACTCTCTGTCTTGTCTACTTATTGGATTACTGAAACCACACCACAAAGAAGTTGCTGTGTCTTCCTGCTTATGGAAAGTGCAGATTGATTCAAGAAGCTAGTGAGCCAGGGGGGTGGGGGAGGGTGGAGAAAGAGGAGTAGTTCCTAAAAATAAGTTGCTCCCTCTCCTCCAAAGCCAAGGTTTACATTTGGACTGTTAAGAACTAATCTCTGCCCCTCTCTGCTTTTCCAGATGTGCCACAGGCTATATGTCTTTTGAAACGTCTTTGGATAAGTCCAGCAAACACCCATTGACCAGGCACTTCCTGTGTGCAAGGCTTGGGGTGTGTATATAGATAGATAAGGTATCCTCCATATTCAAGGACTTGTCTTCTCAAGGGCTTGGCACATAGTAAGCACTCAACAAATTATTGCTATTATCAGTCTCATTTCATTGAATTAAATTCCTATCATATTTTTCTTTGGAGACAGGAAGTTTGAGAGGTTCAGGGAGCCCTTGACCACTTTTTTTTTTTTACATTTTGTTTCTTTTCTCCTTTCTTCTTTTTCTTCTTTGCTTTAAGAAATTATCTGCTGTTAACACAAAAACCCAATGTCGTATAATCACAAAGTATTAATCACTGAATCCCCAGACGGTATTAGTTGACGGTACACAGTAGGCAGGTGACATGGTGAATGGAATTCCAGTTTGGAATTGTTTCTTGACATCTTACAGCGTTTTGGATCCTCATCGGTGGTGGCTCTATGTGCAGACTCGTTTGGAAATAATACTAAGTGATTGCATTTTCTCATGTTTGGTCTTTTCTTAACTATCCTTCAGAAAAACAGAGAGGGCTAGATGAAACCACACTGAGAGTGATGGTTGAAGGTGGGCCATCGGCTTGTGGTGATTCTGACAACCTTTGTAAACGTTGCCCAAATAAAATAACTTTTGTAGGCTAAAATGTTGAGCAAAGGTTCTTTAGGAATGCAAGCCTGGGCAGATGTTCTCTCCAGGTGCCCCTTGTCCCTGATCTTTCGAGTCCAAGTTGGAAGGTCAACAGTGAATGCTGTGAATTCCTGGAATGGCTGAATGTCCTTGTCAAGGGTGTTATGTTAACATGAGAGGCCTCCTATTCCTGCAGGAGGCTCATGAGCTGCTCCTGAAGTGGCCAGCTTGTAGCTTGATCAGGTGTGTGCACTGTGCCCCATTCAGTCCCTGCCTTGGTCTTGTCTTTGAGATGTTGATGTAAAAGGCAAGTGTAGAGCTACATCTACCTGGGGAAGTGGCTCTCCCACAGCAGAGCGCAGCCCATTTGTCTGACTAGATTTGTTAAGCCCCATCATGATGTCCCTCTGCCCTCCTGGTTTGGCGGGGGCAATGCTGCTGAGAGCTGAGCTTGTCTGGTGAGAGAATAGGATAGCAAACAAGATCCCTGTACCTATTTGTTTTTTCCTTTTCCTCCCTAGCTTATTAGAGATAATTATACCACACAATGTGTATCTATGAATGTCAGCTTTTGTGGGCTTGTCTATTGGAGGGTGATGTCAGGGGCTATAATTGCCCGCATTAATGATTTATCTGGGCATGAGTAGGCTCATAAAAGTAGGTAGGGCTTTGGGTATAGTCAAGAGAAGAGTTATTCATGGGCCATTCAGACTGTTTCATCTATTGACCACCGAACAGGACGTCTAGATGGAGACCTCAAGACTATGTAGGGAAGGGCTTCCAGTAGAATTTACAGTTTGGCTGGGACACACAAGAATCTACAGTAGACTAGTTTCTACAGGTACCTAAGAGCAGACTTGAGTCTATCGGTCCCCACTGGTTGAGTTTTGATAAGTTTCCTCTTCCAGTTACTTCCATTGTCTAGGTGATCTTCTGAATGTATCCAGTATTGCCTGACCTTAGCCCTATGATGCAAACCTTTTTATTTTTTCTTACTAAAGTTCAGAAATTTTTATTTGGCTTCTTCACAAGTGAATTCTTTCTTTTTTTCAGGAGAAATCTAGTTTATATATTTAGAGTATGATTAAATCAGTTCCCATTTCATTCTGAAGAATTCCTGTTGACGCATAAGTGTCCTTGTGTCATGCCAGCTCTCACGCAGGCCAGGGCAGGCCTCCGAGGAGCTCTGAGCACTGGCTGTCTTGGGGTTATACTACATCTTCATCTCAGGACCGTGCTGGTTGAAGAACCTCAATGCCAAAAGCTACTTATCTTGATAGATATTTTTGTCTTTTTGTCTTATAAAAGATTTATTCTTAAAGCATAACTTAATAAATATGTGGTCATTTCTGTCCAAATTTCAAAATGCAAGAGACTACATGCCTGGCCTGTGGTGACACAGTGGATAGAGTGTCACCCTGAGATGCTGAGGTCTCCAGTTCAAAACCCTGGGCTTGCCTGGCACAAGGCCCATAGGACAAGTAAGCAATGAACACTTAAAGTGAAGCAGCTATGATTTGATACTTCTCAGTCTCCCTCCCCTACTTTCTCTGAAAAATCAATAAGCAAAATCTTTAAAAAGAGAAAGAGAGAGAGAGAAAGAGAGAGACTATAGGGAAACACCTGTAGTTACTTCTACAAATACCCTGTTGTGGTGATTCTTATTACTTTTGTAAATGTTTGAATGTTGTCATGGTAAAAATTTCAGGCTAAAATGTTGAGTGAAAAGTCCTTTAGGAATGCAAGCCTGGGGACATGTCCTCTCCAGACCCCCATTGTCCCTGTTTCTTAAGTCTAAACTAGAAGGTCAATAGTGAATACTGGAACGGCTCAGCGTAACTGTCAAGGGCGTTATGTTCACATGGGAAGCCTCCTGTTCCTGCAGGAAATCTGTAAACTGTTTCTTAAGTGGCCAGGTTGTTGCCTAAACAGTTTGTTTTGGGGTCTTAGTGGATTAGGGGTGTATTAGTTTGCTTGGGCTGCCATAACAAAATATCACAGACTGTGGCTTCAACAACAGAAATTTATTTTCTCACAGTTCTGAAGGCTAGAAATCCAAGAGCAAGGTGTCAGCAGGTTTGGTTTCTCCTGAGGCCTCTGGTTCTTGGATTGCAGATGACCTCCTTCTCACTGTGTCCTCACATGGCCCTTCTTTTGTGGGCATCCCTTTTGTCTCTTTCTGTGTCCATATTTCTGCTTCTTATAAGGACACCACTCATACTGAATTGAAGCCAGCCCTAATGCCCTCATTTTAACTTAATCATCTCATTAATGGATCTATCTCCAAATACAGCCACCTTCTGAGGTAGTGGGGGTTAGGGAATACTGGAGGGACACAATTCATATGGTGACACAGGGTGAGACATATCTTTAAGAAGAAAATACCAATTGATCCCCTCTGCTCTGAAGTCTGGGGACTCTTTCAGAAGTTTGAATTTGGATGTACTTATAACATCTTATTTATAGGGAGTTGACTTAGAGAACTGCTTTTACATAAACAACTTAAAAGGTGAGCCAGAAGAACCATGGCTCTGTAAACTTTTATCTCTTGTGGGTGTTGCAGAGGGCAATGTGAGCATTACCAAAAAACTGTAGAGGGAGAAGGGGAGTTGGGAGCAAAATGAGAGTCAGAAGTTGAGGGAGCCCTGGTCGGTTGGCTCAGTGGTAGAGCATCAGCCTGGTGTATGGATGTCCCAGGTTCAATTCCCAGTCAGGGTACACAGGAGAAGTGCCCATCTGCTTCTCCACCCTTCCCCTTCTTTTTCTCTCTGTCTCTCTTCCTCTCCCATAGCCATGGCTCAATTGATTTGAGCATGTTGGCCCCAGATGCTGAGCACGGCTCCCTCAAGCCTCTGCCTTAGGTGCTAAAAATAGCTTGGTTGGGAGTGGACCCAGATGGGCAGAGCATTGGCCCCAGACAGAAGTCACCAGGCGGATCCAAGTTGAGGTGCTTGTGGCTGTCTGTCTCTGTATCTCCCCTACTCTCACTTAAAAAAATGAAATAGAGGGAAAAATGTCAAAAACGGTTATGTCTGTTGGAGGAAGGGAGGGGAAAAAAGAGAAGAAAGAAAAAAGAAAGCAAGACATTGAGAGAGAGAGAGAGAGGGAAAGGTAGAAGGAGGAGCAGGAGGGAAGGGATGGGCAGGGGAAGAAGGAGAGGTTAGAAGGAGCGATCCAGGCAGTGACAGAGAACAGAGAGAAATCAGCGTAGTCCGTGTTTTCCCATGGGGTGAAATAGAGTGTGCGTTTCCTTCGCTTAGGAGACCAAGCTCCTTTCAAGAGGGTGAGAGAGTAGATCAGCGACATATACAGAAGAGCAGAAAGTCAATGCTGGCCCTGGAGAGAGGGGGCTTCGGTGCTGAGGTTTGGTATGGATGGTGGAGGACCATCCACCATTAATGAGCACAAATGTGTGCGCAAGGTGAGAATGTCTCTCCAGGGACCCTGATGACTCAAGGTTTGTTGGTGCCATTGGAAACCATGATGAGAAAAGAACTGACTTGCTCACTCAGGCCCTTTGCTGTACGAACCTGAAGCTCTTGGTTGCTTCCAGGCCATCCATCTCCCTTGTGCCCTTATGAGAGAGTCTTGAAACTGGACCCAGTACTGTCCTCCTTGCCAAAGTGCTTGGTATTGGCCTTCACTTTTCCCCAAGTTCTGAGATGAGGACAGACTGTTCAATGGGAGTGTGCCCTTATGAGAGAGTCTTGAAACTGGACCCAGTACTGTCCTCCTTGCCAAAGTGCTTGGCATTGGCCCTCACCTTTCCCCAAGTTCTGAGATGAGGACAGACTGTTCAATGGGAGTGTGCCCTGTGGATGAACAATTTAGGAAGAACAATGGATAGTGTGCAGTGTGCACGTGCACACACACAGACACACACAGAGGGTATTTCCCCTCATATCTCTCTCTGTAGGCATGGCCATCTTCTCAAAGGCCTTTGCCCTCTGGTTTTATGATTTCCACGCCCTTCCTGAAACCTCCTAATCAAGCCCCAAGCTAAGTGCAGCAGAGGCTTCCTCTCTTCTTAGAAGGAAACGTCTTTCCCCTTCCCACAGTACACAGATTATGGTGGCAGATACAAGCAGACTTAGGTGAGGAGATTTGATAGACCATGCATTTCTGAAGCTCAAGCAAGCAGGTGTCAGGATGAGGCCGAGAGGAAGGGACTCGGGTGGGTGGGAGGCCACAGGGGTGCACCCGTACCAGTAACAAGGCAGTGCCTGGGCTGAGGCAGGGACGTGAGATGGAGGGAGAGCAGTTTCTAAGATGCCACACAGGTACTCTCTGCTCAGAGCTGCTGGGGCATTTCCGGACATCCAGATAAGGCTGTTTGACTTTAGACAGATACCTGGCTTCACCAGGTCTCAGTTTCACCATCTGCAGAGTAGACCTACTTACTTACTTCACAGGTTGGCTTTAAATATAAATTCGTGTGGGAAAAATATTCTGAAAGTACTGAAGAGCCATAAAACATATTATAATTATTCCTTTGATGTTGTTCTGCTGACATGTGGGTCTCTTCTACCACGTTTCTGCTGTGTACCAGCTTCAATGCCCCCGTGCCCTGCCCAGCGGAATATTTCTAGTGCTGGGGAGCTTACCACCTTCCCACTGCCTTCAAGGCAGGTCTTTATTTGTTTGTGTGTTTTCAATGTATTTATAATTTTTAGAAAAAATTATATTTGTTTTGAGCCAAATCTGGTGAATAAAAATAACACTTGTGGGGTGCTTACTCTGCACAGTTCCTCTTTGCAGCACTTTAAGGTGAGTACTGTTATTATTCCCATTTTATACGCAAGAAAGCAGAGGCACAGAGAAGTCAGGTGACTTTTCCTAGGTCAGATGGCTGAAATGTTTACCCACTGGTCCCTGCTTTTCTGTCCATAGCCAACCCACCGTGTTGGAAGACCGCTGTTTGGCCTTAGATTACCCTTCATGCTCCCTTGTTCATGTCGACTTGTGCTTCCTCTTTCAAGTGTTGTTCCCGACGAAGGCCCTGTCCTCCGAGACTGTTTTGCCCTACACAGAGGAGAGTTGCATTGTTGGTTCTTTCCGTGTGAATTGCCAGTTTACTAGGAGCTTTGGGGAGAAAGGCTGTTTTCAAGCTGGGAACCACTGAAAAGTGATGGGAAGGCGTGCACTGGTCCACTGGCCCCAGCTGCCAGATGACGGTGATTGGGATCAGCTGTGACCTAATTATGAGTCTCGTAAACCTGCATTGTGTCTGTCATTTTCTAGCTCATTGACCACCCAGAGGGGGAGGGAAAATGAATGAGATTCTGGTCAAGTCCTCCCTGCCACTACCATGTGGCCAAGGTCACAGGCCAGTGATGTCCACAGGGAGGTAAAAGGGTGGGCTCTTTGTTGTTCTCTCTGAATGAAGCTGGTGGGGAATAATAAGGCAGAAGAAAATGTGGATTATCAGACATTCAAGCCCCATAAAATCTCCTTGGGTTGGAATGTCTTCTCATGCCCATGGTAGAGCTAGGAATTTCTGATTTGGCATTCTGTGATTGTCAAGATAGCACATAATAAGGCCCATGTTCATACAACTACATATATGTGAATATACGTACATGAAACTGTCAATATCTGGTATATATCTTGTATTTGATGATTCTCTAGGAACAAAGACTGAATTGAAATTGTGCTAAGAATTCAGTTATTTTTTTAACTGCTGGAAAGCCCCAACACCTTACCCCAAAGCAAACATATAATCTCTATATTATATAAATGTGTGCTATTCAAAATTTCTCCTGTTGAAAGATAGCATCCATGAATCACTAAGTAAAACCTATGGAATTCTCAGTTGGAACTGTCTGAAAATGTTTCCTTCATCCTTGCCTAAAGAATTAAAAAAAAACTAATTTCACCCTCATACCCTGCCGTGGGAGCCTTAGCACTAATAGTATGTTTTACAAAGACTATGGCGTTTGGGACCACGTGGGTGCTGAATTCAAATCCTGCCTCTGCCACTTACTATTTGGGAAGTGTTGATGTTGGGCAAGTTACTTATTTCTTCAAGACTATTTCCTCATTAGTCAAAATTAGGAATAAAAAATAATAACCTTGCAAGTTTGTTTTATAATTAGGATATAATGAAATAGTATATATGCCATACATTATAGAAGGTCTATCATACAATAAAAGCTTAAGAAAAGAGAAATTTCTCCCACCTTTCATTTACCCAAGATATAGAATATGATGTGGGTGTGATCTCACCTATACAGTGGTAAGATCTCCTACTGCAGCGATCCCTAGACTTTTGGAATTTTAATACTGGGAACTTATTTAGGACTGCTAATATTTTTGTTAAACACAAAAAAAAATAACTGTCATGTGTTAACATCACTTCAAAAAAAAACAAAACATATTAACCTCCCTAAAGTAAAAAACTGAGTTTACCTCAAAGGGTTGGATAAAAATTAAATAAGGTTATGCATATAAACTATTTAATACAGTTATTAGCATTTGATAAGCACTTAAAAAGTGCTAGGTATTCTGTTTGGGTTATTAGTTTTACCATTGGTATTGTTTAAATATTGAAAATCAAGCCCAAATTCTCTAAATTGACATATAAATGGTTGTATACAGATATATCATTTCTATACCTGCAATATGCAGCTACCTACAGATACAACCCAACTGCAGCCAGGGGGTTCCAGATATAAACACCCACGGGGGGCAATGGGTAATGTCATGGTAGTGTTGATGGTGGGTAAGAAAAATGACATGGTGTCAGTCTACCTTTTGTCCTCCATTGTTTATTTAGACATGGATTCAAATTCTCTATAATGATAAGAGCTGACATTTATAATGGTGAAGAGTATCATTTTGTTATGTATCCAAGTATATGTTTGCATATAGGCATAACCTTGCCATGCATAAAAAATCAGTTTGAGGCCCTGGCCGGTTGGCTCATTGGTAGAGTGTCGGCCTGGCGTGCAGGAGTCCCGGGTTCAATTCCTGGCCAGAGCACACAAGAGAAGCGCCTATCTGCTTCTCTGCCCCTCCCCCTCTCCTTCCTCTCTGTCTCTCTCTTCCCTTCCCACAGCCAAGGCTCCATTGGAGCAAAGTTTGCCCAGGCGCTGAGAATGGCTCTGTGGCCTCTGCCTCAGGCGCTAGAATGGCTCTGGTTGCAACAGAGTGACGCCCCAGATGGGCAGAGTATCGCCGCCTGGTGGGCATGCCAGGTGGATCCTGGTCGGGCGCATGCGGGAGTCTGTCTGACTGCCTCCCCGTTTCCAACTTCAGAAAGAAAAAGATACAAAAAAAAAAAAAAATCAGTTTGAGCCTGACCAGGCGGTGGTGAAGTGGTTAGAGCGTTGGACTGGGATGTGGTAGACCCAGATTCAAGACCTCGAGGTCACCAGCTTGAGCACAGGCTCATCTGGTTTGTGCAAAGCTCACCAGCTTGGACCCAAGGTCGCTGGCTCCAGCAAGGGGTTACTCGGTCTGCTGAAGGCCCGTGGTCAAGGCACATATGAGAAAGCAATCAATGGACAACTAAGGTGTCGCAACGAAAAACTAATGATTGATGCTTCTCATCTCTCTCCGTTTCTGTCTGTCTCTGACTCTCTGTCTCTGTAAAAAAAAAATCAGTTTGAAACACTGTATGGACTCACCTCTCTTAATTACAGCACTTTAGCCACCTGATGTTGTCTTTATGCAGACCCTCGGCCAGTTCTGGTTCTGTAAGGAAGTCTGTAGTGGGAAGTACCTCGAGAACCAAAGGATGCTTAGAAAGCAACAGGGAAATGCTTCAGATGGTTCACCTTCATACACTTGCCAATGTTCTTGGGATGCTGTGCACTTTTTGTCTCAGTCCCACCTCCCAGTCAGTCCAAACGTTTTACAGACTACGTGATGACCAACCTGACTAGTAATTATTCAGGAGAAATTCCAAATGAATCTCACCTTTGGATTACCTTCCCTGGAGGAAAGCTGTGGCCCTCCCTCCTGCTGAGCTGAAGTGAGTCAGCTTTATGGAGGAGATAACATCTTGGAAGGGTAGACATTTGGCACTTGGAGGTGAAATGACTTTCAGTGTTGTAGTTAAGTGGATTTAAAAATATAGGTTTAATCCCCCCCCCCCCAAACCCAGCACATTCCAAATTGTGACAAAATAAATACAGACAGAAAAAGAAAAACAAAAGTCAAACCAGGTTCATGTGAAAACAAAAGCTACTTAAAATCTAGATTTGTTATCCCAGCATTTAAGAATGCTGTGTAACCTCCGTGGACCGGTCCTTCTATAAATGTAAGATGCCTACCAAGGAAGTAGAAAGGAAATGATCTTTTTCCTCTTGCTTTTTCTTCTACGAAATGGATCTCAATGTTTTTGTCCCTTAGTCCTGGCTATTTCCTAGAGACTGCTGTCAGGAGAGCCACTTAGCGCCATTGTGGAAACCTAGTTTCTATCCATAGCAGAGACACTGTCAATTAAGCTGTACTTTTTGCGATCTCATTGACATCAGTGGTTAAAAGCAACCTTCACAATGCTGTTGCTACATAAAAGAGAGTGTGCTTACATTGCCAAGCAGTGGTCCAACACAGGGTTTTGGGAGGTGGTTTTCAAACCGTTCTCTCCAATTCAGTTGGAAGCAGGTTCTGAAGAAATGCTTAACTCCTAATCACTTGGAACCAACTCCAACCAGTTTGGCTACTTGGGCAACGAGAGTGAGACCACCTTGAGCTGGAAGAAAGCTTCCAGAGATGTTTGTTTGCTTATTTTATTTCCCTTCTTTAAAGTTCATAATAAATAAATGTCCAGGTTGTTAAAACTGGGGTTTCAGATGGATGGTTAAGCTATAACCTTAGGTAAGGGTTGGAGTGGGGGAAGAAGGGAACAAATTATGTGGCTATAGCCGTGCCATTGAAAGGTTATTTGCAGCCCCACACGTTAACTCCTTGACTATTGAGACATACTTCTCTTTTCTGTCTAGAGCCAACCGAATAAAATATATGGTTCCTGCTGTGAGATACAGTTGGAGATACCTCCGGGCTACCATATGTATTTATTATGAAGTGCATGAATAAATCACCACTCAAATAGAGCAAATGCGTTGCTATTAAAAATTAACATAGACTTTCTGTTGTCTGTTGTTCCCATCATTTTCCCTTTAATGAAATAACAGTCTGGAATACCATCTAATAGCCTGCAGTTCCTCTGAGAGGGAGGTGTATTTTACCAACGCTTTCACTTAATCAGACTGGACTCTTTCTAGGGGGCCCAGCTCTTCTAAGTAAGTCACTTTGAAGTAACAGCAGGATGGATTGGTTCACAGAACACAGAAGCATTTGCCTAGTAGGCTTCTTTTCAGAAGCTCAGACACCCATTCCGAGGAGCCTGTCATTTTTTAAAAGAATCTTTTTTTTTTCTGTAGTTTCTTCTTCTTTAGTTTGTCAAACATTGACTGCGTGCATGCACGCAGTATATTGGGGGAAAGTTGCATGTTAGTACACACGTGAGATGTCACTATCAATTTTCATTTCCACTCTACTGGAATGAGCAAAGCTGACAACCTCTTAGACGCCCAGGAGGAGCCTTTAGATTCTAGAGAGTGAAGTACATAACGGTGGCTAATTTTACTTGTGAGGAAGAGAGCGAAGAGATTTCTTAAATGCTGAAATGAAGGATGATCTCTAGCACTCCAAAGCGAGGCACGAAGATCACGACAGCAACAATGAGTCGGTTCTACCATGTGCATCCCAGAAGGAAAAGGGGGAGAGAGGTAGCACTGACTGATCACCTGCTGTGTGCCTTTACCTCTCATTCTGGTTTATTCTGGTGACCAAGATAACAGTGTTTCCATCAAACTGCAGCACAAACCACCCATCTTAGAGCAGGGGTCCCCAAACTACGGCCCGCGGGCCACATGCGGCCCCCTGAGGCCATTTATCCAGCCCCCGCCGCACTTCTAGAAGGGTACCTCTTTCATTGGTGGTCAGTGAGAGGAGCATAGTTCCCATTGAAATATTGATCAGTTTGTTGATTTAAATGTACTTGTTCTTTATTTTAAATATTGTATTTGTTCCTGTTTTGTATTTTTACTTTAAAATAAGATATGTGCAGTGTGCATAGGAATTTGTTCATAGTTTTTTTTATAGTCCGGCCCTCCAACGGTCTGAGGGACAGTGAACTGGCCCCCTGTGTAAAAAGTGTGGGGACCCCTGTCTTAGAGCTTCGTTAGTGACAGTAGTGAGTCTTCTCTGAGAGTCAACTGAAAGAACTCTTTATTGATTATGTCAGGGACCAGACACAATTCTTTGACGGAAAATCTGCTGTGTGTGGGGGGGTTGTGGGGGAGTCATTTTATGATCTAGAGGAAAAGGCGGACACCTTTCAGGTTCCTGCAACTCACCCTTGACCCTTTCCTGAGGGTGACTGTAGTCTGGATCACTGATTGCTACCATCGCTGGTGGCCCCTTATAGGCCAGTCCTTCAGCCTGGGCCGGCTCTTCCGCGAAGAACCCTGCATGATTAGCACTAGGCCATCACTGCTAATTAGATCAGCCCCTGCATCCACCCTGCTAGTGCTTCCTCACGGCTGCCTCAGCACTGTTTTACTCCCATTTACTTAGGCTACAGTCGTAACGAAGTAGCTCATTGATTACAGGAGTTGTGAGAGCTTCAGCCCTCAGCAAAGCAAACGGAGGGACATGTAACAAATACTATTTCCATTAAGGACCTGGATTGCTTAGATATTTAATTCCGATTTTTTCTTAAATGTTGTGGGGCAAGAAAGCAAAAAAAAACCACCAGCTATCGTACTGTTTTCTACATGATACATTATCAGCTGGAGGAAAGCCTGCCTCTTCAGAGGACAGCGGAAATTGGGGTGGGCAGTGTGTGTGTGGGGGGGGTTGCCAGTCTCCACTATGTCTCCAGGCTTTGGTGAATACAAGTTTAGATTTTGAAAACATTTGTTTCCATTTGGGAGTTCTCCCCATGTGTTTTTGGAGTTTTTATGTGAAATGTTTTCTTTTGAATTTGGGGGAACTGCTTCTCTAAGAATGGAGAAGTAAGTGATTTCTTTTTCCTTTCCATGGAAAACATCAATACATTCATCTATTCAACAGATATTTATTGCGTATCTGCTATGTGCCAGACACTGTTTTAGGGGTCTAGAATACATCAATGAACAAACAGAGAAAAACTATCCTTCCTTTTGTAGAGCTTACATTCAGGTAGAGGGAGAGAGAGAGGCAATAAAAAAATAAATATTACGAGCCATTTACTTTTATACTCTGTTCTATGAGGAAAAGAACTGTAAGAGAAGACAAAGCGGGTGAGTGGACAGGAGTGCTGCCGAGGAGGAGAGGAGGAGCGAGGCAGCTGGGTATCGGGGAGGTGAGGCAGCGCGTCTGGAGTGGACGGGGAAGGAGGAGAGTGCACTCCCGGCAGCCAGAGCACAGAGGCCTTTACAGCCCTGGAAGGGGCTCCAGCTTCCCCTCTGAGCTGACGTGGGTGCCATTGCAGTCTGGAGCAGATGACTGACAGGAGTGCTGCCGAGGAGGAGGGAGGAGCGAGGCAGCTGGGTATCGGGGAGGTGAGGCAGCATGTCTGGAGTGGACGGGGAAGGAGGAGAGTGCACTCCTGGCAGCCAGAGCACAGAGGCCTCTACAGCCCTTGAAGGGGCTCCAGCTTCCACTCTGAGCTGACGTGGGGTGCCATTGCAGTCTGAAGCAGATGACGGACAGGAGTTGACTTGGGTTAAGATACTCACTTTGGCTCCTGTAGTCTTAATGTTCCAAAATCAATCTTATTGTCACAAGAGTCCTGTTTTCTATGTGCTATCGTCATTATTTACTGTAAAACAGATCTCACCCGCGGTGGCACATAGTGAGTGGCTGTTCATTCCTGATGAGGTTGTTGTGGCATCTAGATTTACCTACAGTTCACTCTGAAGTTTTTTTGTGTCAAATTTTAATGGAATAATGCAAGAGTGTATGGTGCCTAGGAAGAGCACAGTAATAAAGGTAATATATCCCCTCCCCCCCAGCATGAGGTTTGATTATCTTTGTCATTATTTTCAGGCAACATAGCCACAAACATAATTAGTGGTTATACAATTATGCAGTCACATTGTCTGAGGCCTCATTATCCCTTCACTGGTAAACTTTCCTTGCCATCTTTACATGACCCTCTTAAAGAACACACCCACCCACCACCCACATAGTGAAAGAAGCCACAAGCCCCAGGCTTAGAGGAATTATATTGATTTGTAATAAGAGAGAGGTGATCACATGCTGTTCTCACTAACCTAGAAATAGACACCACATTTTGTCTGCCATTCTGTTTCCTATTGTAGATCTACATAATAAATCCATTAATCTTATACTCCATTCATTCATTTACCCATTCACCCATTCACCCATTTATTCATCTATCTGCCTGCCCATCCATCCATTCATCCATCCATCCATCCATCCATCCATCCATCCATCCATCCATCCATCCATCCTTCCATCCTTCCATCCTTCATCCAATCTGTCCATCTGTATATCTATCTATTCATCCATCTGTCCATCCACCCATCTGCCCAATTTCTATTTATTGAGTGACTATTTTGTGCCGGGTCCCTCACTGGGAGGCATGAATCTATTGTTAGTTTCATAGACGATAACCTCAAATTTCCTGGAATTGAATCCTGCCCATTGCTTTAGCTCTAGGACCTTGGGTGTTATCTCACTTAAGCCTCAGTTTTCCTCATCCTCATCTGTAGGGTGAGAACAATAATCAAACATATGTATCAGAAAGCTGTCATGAAGATCATGAAGTTAATTGACCCAAGGCCTTTTCTTCGTGTCCTGTAGAAATAGTTTTAGTAGTCTGAGTTTGTATTCAGTTGTGTCTCCTTTTATTTTTTCAACAGTTCACTCCTTCCCCATTTATCCAGCCATCTATCAATGACCCAGCATGTGTTAAAGAGAAAGTTAGGGAGAATTGTGAGGATTAGGAGCAGATGCATCCCTAGCAGCTAACACAGTGCTTGGCACATGCACAGTAACCAGTGTATATTTCATGAAGTGGATGCAGGGCCCTCCTCTTGAGGGGTGTTCAGTGTGTCTGCAGAGGGCCAGTGCCAGATGGGAGTGTCACTCGGGCAGCCAGCCAAGGACAGAGAGCAGGGCAGGCACAATTGAGGATAGGCAGAGGGAGTTGGTCCTCCAGCTGCTTCCGTGGCCTGAAAATGTAATGCAGTTTCTTCCTGGGACTCGCTCTTTTGTTCTGGGCTTTGATTTCTGTCTTTGTGTCAATGGCTTGCCTGACATTTCTGGGACTCGGGCCTGATACACAGACCAGGCAGGTGGGATCCCAGTAGGGAACTATGTACGTCTCTGTGTATAGTCCAGAAAGAGTTTAACCTTGGACAAATGGCCCAGTATTTTGACTTTAAGGGCTGTTTGATGCTATCTCTGTGGCATTCTTCTTCACACCTGCTTGGGGTAAGGGTATTAAGTTTGGCTCACAGGACCTGTAGCTTTGCAAGATATAGTGGTGGTGTTTACACTTACACTTGCTGTGACCCATTCTAGTGCAAAGGGACGGGGAAGCCTCAAAAAAATATGTCACATTTAAGGGGATTAAATCACAGTGGTGATTTAAGTGTATTTTAAAAACATGGGATTAAATATGGGGGACTCTGGAGCCAGACTGCTTGGGTTCAAATAATGGCTCTATCGTTCATTGGTCATATAATCTTGGGCAAACGTTATTAACATTTCTATGCCTTAATTTTTTTTTCTTTGTTTATGGCCACACAACCCTGACTGTGCCCGATTTCATCTGTGCCTTAGTTTTATCGTGGTAAAATTAGTCACATAATTAAACCTACCTCATTGGATAGTTGAGGGGCCTAAATGAGATAATATTTTTAAAGTAGTTAAGTTCTAGGCTCATAAGTATTCAACAAATGTTAGCTATTCTTTCTCTTCCTCCTCCTTTCTCCCCCTACCACTATTACTATTTAGAATATGTTATTATGAAGATTCAATTTGATAATGTTTGCGAAGGTAGGAAATTGCCAAGCACAGTGCCTGTCACAGATAAGCTCTCAAAAAATGTTACTTTTCTTTCATATTGACCTTTAAAGTCCATCCCTAAAGTCCCCGGGACATTCTTATCATTTTCCTCAAACCTAATGCCAGACAGTCACATCTCTGGAGAAAAGAAAGATCTCAGTTCAACCGACAGACGAGGCCCCTCTTGACCCCCCATGGCTGCCTGTGATAGACCCAGAGCAGGCACTTGTTCTGAATGCTTTATGACTTTGTGTTAAGTGGAAATTGTAACTGCGTGCATTTGTTATCTTCTGCTGTTCCACAAATGCAGCAGTTGAAGACCCCTCACATTTATTATCTCACAGTTTCCGAAGGTCGGGGATCTGGGAACAGCTTGACTGGGTCTTCAGCTTAGGGTCCTTCCCAGACTGCAATTCAGGCATCAGCTGGGGTGGAGTCTCACTGAAAAGCTTGACTGGAGAAGGATCTACTTCCAGGCTCACCAGGTTGTTGGCACGACTCTCCTTCTGGAGAGATGTTGGGTTGAACGTCTCAGTTCCCAGAGGATTGTTAGGTGGAGGTTATCCTCAGCTCCTCGCCATGTGGGGTTCCTGCCGTGGCAGTTTGCATTATCAAATCCAGGGAGAGGCTGAGAGAGAGAGAGAGAGAGAGAGAGAGAGAGAGAGAGAGAGAGCAAGCACCTGGCTTGCTAATGAGATGGCAGTGGGAATCTTATGTGACTCAAGCACAGAAGTGACCGCCCATCACTTTTGCCATAGTCTACCAGTTAGAAGTGAGTCACCACCAGTTCCACCCATACTCAGAAAAAAGGGATTATACAAGAATGTAATTATCGGGAGGTGGGATCATTGGGGACCATCTTAGTCCATCAGCCATAGTAGACTTGACTTGTTGGTTCTTCCAGGTGTTTCATTTTTGCTTAACTTTAGTGTTTTTTTGGTTATTTGTTAGTTAGTTAGTTTTTTTAAACCTGAGTTCACAGAATCCAGTTGATGAGGGTAGGCGTTAGTGGTAGAGGTACACTTCAGTTTTCCAGCAGAATTCTGGAGAGTGAGCTATTCAGAAACTCATAGTTTTGTTTTACTTTTTATTCTCTCATAAATAGAAACCTATCTTTCCATTAATGAACATTTCAATTTCATGGATGCTTTGTCTTCCTTCTGATTGGTTGTCTGGTGGGGAGTAGCTCCTAACACAGGGAACTGTTTTAAGGTTCTTTTCCTTCTCAGCTTCTCCATTAAGCGGTTAATGATCTGGAAGCCAGTGCTTGGAGGTGCTGTGGGAGCTCCTATTTAAAGGCACACTTTGTAGAGAAAAGCTGCCTTCTATGGTGCTCAAGTGAGGATAGTTAGCCCCTAATTTATCTGATTAGTACATCTAGATAACTGTACCTCCAGTTCATTTGTTTGTCCCGCAAATGGATGAGCCAAGAGGAAGAGCATAGGATAGAACTCTCCGAGCTAACAGGAGAGTCCAGGAGAGGCTCTCTCTGTCTCGCTTAGGATTCAAAGGGAAGACAGGCCACATGGAAACATGGTCACAGGTTGAGGAGGTGCCAGGAAGAGCTCCCTTGTAACAGTTTCCATTCACGTGGTTTTAGTCAGTGCTATTTAGATGGAAATGGGGAGTCATCTGCTTCTTTTATTTATTCTGCAAATATTTTTTTTAGCATTTTCTATGACCCAAGGACTGTGGTAGGTGATGGGGTTATGATTAGATGTATCCCCAGTCCTCAAAGACTTATTTTTTGCTCAAATATTATCCTCCAATTCTTGATTCTGTTTCCTATCTACCATTGATGGGAGTAGGTAGCTCCATTTTTTTTTTCTCCTTCTTGGGGGCTAGAGATTTCAGGCAAATACGGATGATCAGGCCTTATTATTGCCCCACTCCTGCTTTATTCCCTCTCTTTTACCTACCATGTTGTTTTAGAGGCGGTACATAGCAGTTATCCATGGCTGCCTGACAAAATACCCTGGAACTTAGCAGCTGAAAACAACATTTACGATCCCACAGTTTCTGTGGGTTAGGAACCCAGACATGCCTTACCTGGGTCCTCTGGCTTGGGGTCCCTCACACAACTGTAATCAAGGTACTGACAGGGGCTGGAGCCATTTCAGGGGTTGGCTGGGGGAAAAGATCTGCTCCTAAGCTCCCTCATGCGGTGGTTGGCAGGAATTAGTTCCTTGCAGGGTGTTGGACTGGGGGCCTCAATTTCTCATTGGCTGTTGGCCAGAGGCTTTCCTCAGTGCCTCGCCACACTGACCTTCCCAGAGGGCAGCTCACGACAGGGCGCTTGCTTTATCCGAGAGCCAGGGGGGAGAGCCAGAGAGGAAGAGCAAGACCAAGGTCTTTTGTAACCTAAACTTGGACGTCATGTCTCATAACTTTTCTTGTATTCTATCCCTTAGAAGCAACTCACTACATCTCAAAAGATGGAGAGGATTATTACACTTGGGCATGAGTACTCGGAGGCAAAGATCACTGGGAGCAATTTTGGAAGTTGTCTACCATGCACAGGGTGACTTTTTAATTCTAGAAAATAGTTGATATAAAAAAGCTCAAGACAGAATGAATTACTTATGAGCTATCCCTTACCCATTCATGGCTGTCAGCACTTTTCATATTTTCTATGCTCTCAGCACACACATGTGCACACACACACACAGATGGGGTTAGGGGTGAGGTGCCAAAAGTAAGAATATTATTTTTTACAAAGAATTATCAAATATTAAATGTGAACAGGGTACTAGAGCAGTGGTTTTCTGGCAGACCCACATTAGTGTGCAGACTGGTGTTTTGAAAATCACTGCATCAGAAGACCTCATGCAACTTGAAAAACTGTGTCCTAGATCTCTATGGCCCCTGGGACCCATCATAACTGCCGGTCCAAGACTGAAAACTGGACTTCCTAGGAGATCCACAGAGGTCCGAAGATATTTTCCCATAGATGGCCTCCTTTTTCTAGTCCCTTCCAGAGCCTCATGGGAGATCATATGACTAGCACTTCGCATCTACTTTCCCCTCCTTTGGCACAGAAACACCTTGAGCGTCACCCAGGGGGCTTGTCATCTGCTTGCTACGTTTCAAGCAAACCTTTGTCATATAGGTTGGTGCTGCTTTATGCCTAGGCAAGAAATCATGTTTAAGATAAATATTAGTTTCTGTAATTAACATATCTGCCACACGTGGGTCAATAAATATTATCCCTTACCTGCAGGGCTGACTGCCTTCTAGGAGTCAATTGAATCTGGGGCTGTGGGCTGAGCATGCTGGGTAATAAGGCTCCAGGTCTGCCTCCTGAACACAGTCTAATAGTCTATGAATATTCTTTTCTGTATTTGAATAGCAATAGCTGAAAACTGCGTGAGGGCTTGACAAAGAATTTTCCATTTATTGTTTTCACTTTTTTTAAAAAAATTTTTTTTAGCAGCAGCCTGCTAACAAAAATATCAACTTTTACTTTCTGTTTGTATGCAATCTCCATGGGTCGGATTGTGGCTCAGCCACTCTGACATGACATTAACTACTTAGGGCCATTGCAAGAAATGGTACCAAGAGTTAACTTCCCTTGCCTTTCCATGTGTTTTACAATGTGGTGGGAAATCGTGAACTACTCCAATAGAGAAGAGGAGGCAGAGCACAAAGCGCCCAGAATGGCTGGGGGAGGCTGCTCCAGAGAAGTCTCTTCTGTGGCCTGATGCCCTGAGTCCCTGTCCAGTGTGAGTTTGAGTAATTTGAAAGTCTTTATGTCTTGATGAGGGAGCTTTGTTTTTACATCAGACTATATCTGAGGATCAATGTACTAAAGGAGCTGTAGTTACTTGGGAAGGGAACACTACCATTTTATTTTATATTTAATGTCACTGGCAGAAGTGTGAGGGTAAATGTCTATCGGTAACTTGTGAGCTCTTACCTGTCTTAATGACATTTTTTTTCAATCTATTTTGTTGATGGCAACTCTTAACCTGTTAAAATAGTAGCTATGGTCAAAATATTAAACTGTTTGTAACTCTTAGATTAATTTTTTAAAGCCCGTTCTCAGGAATGAGAAATCAAAACACAGTTTGGTTGATAATAGGATGGTGAATTTTGTGGCCAGGTGGAAATCAAAGAGGCTAGGACCATAGGGCCAGGAAAGCAGCTGACAGCTAGCAGCTCTGAGCATCCTGGAAGCTGTAGATCCTCACAGGCAACAGGCAGAGGCCCAGGAGGAAACAGATGATTGGCCTCAGGGATGTCTGGCAAGGATCTAGGTTGTGGGCTGGGATTTCTATCTTTGGAGAGGATCAATACAGAGCAGGCCTATAGCAACAACTGCGGTTGGGGCAAGGCAGGGAAGAATGGTGAGATGAATGGTAAGATGTGAAGTACAAAGGCTTGGCCAGATCAGGACCGCAATCAGAGCAGGATCAAGATCAAGGCCCATTGGTCTTGAACTTCTTTTATTTCTCTCATCAGGGGCAAGACTAGTCACAGGGCCTGGAATAGGGCCTGGCTCAAAGGTGGGTTCTGTGTGACACTAAACACAAGGAGAATCACCACATGTCCTGACTTCTCTAGGATGGGCTACTTCATACCTATTGTTCCAGTATAATAATTAGTAATTCTCCCCTATCACATAGAAGTGACTAGTTTGAGTGATAAATTACGCAGTTAGTCTAACAATTCCTAAAATGTTGCATAGAATATTTGTCTTGCAAAATGCTACCCAGAAGCCACAAAGCGACAGTGCTCTGGTCTGGTCCCATAAGTATAGAAACCCCAGAATCAACTGTAGTTAAATAAGATTTTTTCCTGCAGGACTTCTCCCTGCCTATAACATGCTAATGTGTATGTAATATGAATGTCCAAGAGGTGGATAGGGTTCTTAGTTTCCCATCTGAAATTGATCTGTCAGTACACTCTGGTAACCCTGTGACTACTCTTCTGTGCGACACACTTTGGGGAACTCTAGTGAACTGGGTATGGGGTCAGAAAAGAAACTGGATCATCATTCTTTATGTACGAGGGTGCTCAGTGATGTCACCAGCCATTGGTTAAACAAATAATTCCTTGAGCTTGCGAGTGTGCTCTTTGCCTGAGTCTTCTGGGTTGCTAATTATTGACTGACATTATAGCAGTGTTACATGTGACTCGCTGGAATAACAGGTGAAGAATAACTAATTCTCAAGCTCTGGGCAAAACCACTTGAGTTAAGATGTGGGGAGAAAGAGAACTTCTTTGTTTAGTCTTTCATTGTACGGTGTCCTTAAAGGAGAAGTCCATGAGGAGATAATGAGTCAGTAGGTGTGCGTAAGGGTCTGTGTGTGGGGAGGGTGCTCAGGGAAATACATGTTTTTAACCATCCTTCCAGGTAGTTCTGACGTGGGTGGTCTTGAGAAACCTTTCCTAGGGATTCTGCTGAGGGACTCTTTGGTGATGAAACATCGTAATGATCCTTCCTTTAATTAGACGAGTCTTCTGATATGCTGAGCTCCCACTGGGTGCTACATCCTATACTATGTGCTTTCTACTGCGAGTGCTTAACATTCACCGTATGAAATAATCCTTCACGATAACCCTGCAAGTTAATATTTTTATCCACACATTGATGGAGCTTCAGAAGATGTTTAAAGATGGACCTTTCTGCGTCCTTTTCAGCCCCCTCAACAACTCCCTAGGACAGACAGGGACACATGAGCCAAGACTTCATTCTGAGTCTTTGCCGTGGGGCTGTCACAGAATTTGGAGACTTAACAAGCAAGAGATCATTCCATTACAAACAGGATCATACACTGACACATTTTATTTATCCGCCTAGTAGAATGAGTCAGTATCAAACAAGCTAATCCAGGGAGAATAGTGAAGCACTGATTGCCTAGACCTTATCAAGTGTTTGGACTGAAGTCAACCCACATGGAAAAGTTTTCTTAAAGTCAGGAGGAGGAGGGAAGAGAGCAAGAAAAGGAGAGGAAGATTTGTTTTTCATGTGTCATGAAGTTACAAATTCAGGCAGGTAGTATGAGCAGCATCGTGTTTCTGGCGGGGCCATAGAATGCCTTTTCTTTTAATGTTATTGAAAGACCCGGGCTGCCCGGGATTATAGCAAGGATTTCAAATTCAAGTGCAGATGGAAGCTTGGAACACGGAGAATGGGGTCTGGCTGCCTGGGGGGGGGGGTTCTCTCTGTGGTGACCTGAGAGAACACGCCCCTTCTAAGCGGGACTGCCCTTGTTAGAATCAGTGAATAAACTGCCTAGGGGAAACAGGGCCATTACTTTGCCAGAAATTGCCATTTTTAAACAGAAATTAAAAATTCATTGTTTATTTTAAGTTTTTCTGATTTTTGGATATTACATTTAATTGAAATGTTTAAAACATTCTACTGGCTGACTAAAATATAGAGACTTCCACTCAGTGACCTCTGCTTTACTGCTACTAGAACAAGAATCTCTGTCACTCAAATAAGGGAACATGATTTATTTTGTGTCTGTAGTGGTGTAGGCATTATATATACCACCTCATAAAGCCCCCCAAACAACCTCATGTCTAGAAATCATCATGCCCATCTTACAGATGAAAGGGAGGCTCAGAGCAGCCCTATAAGAAACTGATGCTGGTCTGAATTCCGGTTAGTTTGACTGGAGAGAGCTGTAGATTTGATGATGCCATGCCTACTCTGCTTCGGGAGGGAAGAGTCCTTCTCAGGGTGATTACATCACTATTACTGTTGTCTAGGGCCACTGTTCTCCAAAGGTTCGCCCCCCTGGTGCATGGGGCAGGTGTTGGGCTGCCTCTCCTTTGATTAGCATGAACTATAAGTTAGTAATTGATTACCAACCTTTCTGGGGTTGTCAAGCTTAGCTTTATTCCATTCTGTAAAATCACCCTTCCATGTCCTTGAAGTCCATGTGTGTATAGTCTACATTATTGAGATATTTCATGTGTGAAATTAAGCTTCCTGAATTGTAACCAAAATGTGGCTATTAGCCTTTAATTGGAAGGATGCGTGCGGTGGTAGTGGTGGTGAGGTCTCTCCACAGATGTGCCAGCTGTCTTTAAAATTAAGGTTAATTATCATTCATTTTATACTAGGAATTTTGTGACACTTCTTAAGACACCTTGAATCTCCCTGAGCTGCTATGCAACCAGAGCGAGGCGTAAAAGCAGTAATCTGTGTTTGTAGCTCGTTTTTGAATAAAGTATGAGCTCTTAGAGGATTAGGCTTGTGTCTATATAGTTCTTTTTATACAGAGATGAAGGCTTTCACGGCATTATCTATAATTGGGTGTTTAATAAATGCTTTTTGATGAGGATAATGGTATGGAAATACAACTCTGGAGACCCAGAGCCCGCCTGGATTGCCTGCCTCGTTAGGACAGAGAGGTGAATGTGAATGCTTCGGTGAATATGAATGTAGATCTCATTTGGGAGACCATACACTCTCCTAGCTTGGAATCCTGGGAAGAGAAAAGCTTTTAAAGAATGTGACTAAGACAGAAATTCTGTTAACTGACATTATTACCACTAGTATTTACCAATCTTCTCCAACAAGGTAGTCTTCCTTCGAAATCCAGTTATGCATCGCATAGGCCTCAGATTGCTAAACAGATCACATCAAGGTCACTGCCATTATGGTGTGTAATGGCAGGAACACCAGTGCCCAACCGGGGTGAAGACTGAGGTTAATGGGTTTCTCTATATTTGCATTATTACTTGATCTCTGGCTTTCGTGTTCAGATGGCTTTTTATGAGCTCTTCCTGTCTAGCTTTCTGAAGTGTTTTCAGGCTGTTTATTTTAGGGCTCTTTCACAGTTGCCTTTTCTTTTCTTTTCTTTAGAAATTAAATGTAATTGGATGGCATAGATCAATAAAAGCACATAGGTTTCAGGTAGGCATTTCTATAGCATTTGAACTGTTGGTTGCATTGTATGCTCATCACCCAAAGTCAAACTATTTTCTATCATTGTGTATTTGTCCCTCTTTATTCCCCTCCTCCTCCCCACCCCCTAGTAACCACTTCATTTTTATCTATGTCAATTTTTATATTCCACCTATGTGTGAAATCATATCATTCTTAGCTTTTTCTGATTTACATATGTCACTTGGTACAATGTTCTCAAGGTCCTTTTCTTAGATGTTTTGTATGCTAGAAAATAAAAAGAATCCAAGGTAGGAGCTATCGATACCACCATGCACATTAAAGTAAATATTAACTTTCTTTCATTTTGTATTTTTCCAAAGTAAGAAATGGGGGGTGGCAGACAGATAGACTCCCACATGTGCCCGACTGGGATCCACCCAGGGATGATGCTCTGCCCATCTGGAGTGTTGCTCCACTGCAACCAGAGCCATTCTAGCACCTGAGGCAGAGGCCATGGAGCCATCCTCAGCGCCCGGGCCAACTTTGCTCCCATGGAGCCTTGGCTGCAGGAGGAAAAGAGAGAGAGAGAGAGGAGAGGGGAAGGGTGGAGAAGCAGATGGGTGCTTCTCCTGTGTGCCCTGGCAATATTAACTCTTTTGTTGAGCTTTCTGAAGGCCAAATTGTATTTCCCTTTTATCAAAAATGTTAGAAGTGTGGCCAAGTGTACCTGGATGCCCTGAGTGTATCATGAGGCTCTTAGAAGTTTCTTCTTTACCCCCATGGTGAGTCCTTCCAGCAAACTGATTTCGAGCTTGCACAACAATGTGAATACACTTACTGACCCTGAAATATACACACACAATAAATTTTGTGTTTTGTATATTTTACCACAATAAACAAATATATCAAGCATATAATCAACCATGTGGCTGACAAACTGGTCCATAGCACATGGGCCATGTTTGCATGTAGTACTTGTGAATGTATGAGTAGAGAATATTACTCTATATCACTCATATGCAAGAAATGCCATGTCATTTTATTTTCCCTACAGCAGATTAAACTTGGCTTTGAGCTCTCATCCACTGGAAGGGTATGTAAGAAAATCCAGCCAGGGCTTAACTTTAGTTGATTTTTAGAGAGACAGAGAGAGGAAGTGGAGGGGGAAGGGAAACATTCATGTGTTGCTCCACTCAGTCGTGCATTCTCTGGTTGCTTCCTATGTGCTCCCTGACCAGGAATCAAACCCGCAACCTTGTAGTTTTGGGATGATGCTCTTAACTGACTGAGCTAACTGGCCAGGTCCTGGTCAGTGACAGTTTTAGTCCCCTGGCACTCTTGCTTAGCTCTAATATCAAGGCATCCAAGGAAGCAGACAAATCCTCTTTACCAAGTTTGATATTGAGTCTGAGATGCTTCTAAAGAATCTTTTGTGAGGAGTTCCTCTTGGGATACTGAAGATATCCTCAAATCTCAGAAGACTGCTGCCAATTCATTGTTTTATGAAATTCTGATCCTTTTCCTTTCAGAATTCTAGCTGGGCCACAGAAAGTTACTCAAGTGTATAAATTAATCAAGTCATTTTGAAACTCAAACATGACTTCTGATTGAACCAAGCCCTGTTCCTTATTAACTCTGGGTAATTTGCTTTTTGTTTGTTTGTGTGATCCTTAGCCTCTGAGTGAGTGTTGATCTCCCTTCTTTCCAGGGCTGCTGTGAAGTCTTGCCGAATAAATTTTGGGTAAAATTCCTTGAGGTTCTTAGGAAGGAAAGGCTGTAAGCACCAGGTGTCCCATTGTTAGCATTGCTTTTCTTCCCCCTGATAATAACGCCCTGCCTGACCTGACAACTGATAAGCACCACATCTTTGCCTCTCCCTGTGGCTATGTGTGCTTGATAGTTCAGGGTTTCATAAATTATAGAAATGTTTTCTTTCTGGCTTGAATAGAGCAGAAAAGCACGTCCTTGACATGTCACTCCCTTCGTACCTCAGTATCTTCCCATCCTCAGTGTCTCCTACCCTGCTGTTACTGAGCTGTTCATTGATTGGTTCACTGGAGAGCTAAGAGAAACATCTCACTGCAGGGCCAGAGCCCACTGATGCTGCTCCCGGGGTTCAGTGTATGGATATGTTGGGCATATTTTAAGCCATAGGCTCATCACCTTGGTGGCATGATTCAGTGGCGTGTCTGGTTCAGTTTCCTCATCTGTCATCTCTTAGAAAGCATGTAAAAAAGGTAATCACAGGAATCAACTAGTATTAGCTAGATTAATGCTGGCTGATTAGCAAATAAACTTCAAAATCTCAGTGATTTAATAAAATAGATGTTAATTTTCCACTAATATATGAAGCCCAGCTGTAGGTAGGGAGTGGGTCTCTGCTCTGCAAAGAGGCTCTGCCATCTTCAACAAGGGACTTCCAAGGAAGTCCTCAGGGTGGACATCTATCTACAGATGAAGAAAGAAAAAGATTTTAATAGATTATTTTCTCTTCAAAAAATGTTTCAATAAGCAGGTAAGATGGAGCTTCAGATGGAATTGTGGTTAACCCTGTGGAAAAGGCGCTCCCAAGGTGAAACTAAAGCTTTCCTTTTATCCATTTTATCCTTCATTACTGAGAATCATGGGGTATTAGACTGAGAAAGGGTCTAGAAATCAGTGTGCTTATTACCCTGCTCCCAGGAGGTGTAGTTCCAGAACCCAGAACTTCCATCTCCTAGATATAATGACGTGCTTCTTCTACATGGGACCTACTTCCCTGAGAGCAACCCTGGCATTAGTCACTCTGCTGGGTTTAGATTCTAGTTCTACCAGCTCTGAGTTGAGCAAGTTCTATTATCTGCAGAGGATGGCTTTAACGACCTCTTCATTGGGAGGCTGTATTAGATGTACAACGTCTGACTCACGGTGCCTGTGAAGTAAATAGTATCAACTGTTATTCATACTCTAAAATATTTTAAATGGTCACAGTAATTCTCCTCCTTGAATTTGGGTCCTGAGGTTATCCCCTCCCACTCTGAGTGTGGCCTTGGCCATGTGACATGCTTGGCCAGTAGGCTAATAGCAGACATCATGCAAGGAGAGAGCTGAAAAAATGTTTAGAGGCTTTCCACCTCTTGCTTCTCTTGGAGATCCCTGCAACTCCACCATATGAATAAGCCCAAGATAGCCTGATGGATGATGAGGATACATGGCCACGTGGTCTTCATCACCTCAGATGACACTGAGGCAATTTCCAGACACGTAAGTGAGGCCATGCTGGACCATCCAGCCCCGGGCAAGCAAGCCCAGATCAGAAGAACCACCCAGCCTAACCAAATAATTGTAAATATAATGAATGTTTGTTATTTTAAGCAGATGATTCATCACCCCAAAAAAGAAACTGACACAAAGGAATCACTGGTGAGAGGTTTACATGGGTCTGATCTGGAGCTGGTACCCAGCAGTTCACTAAATCTGTCACACGGCTTCATGTCACCGCCAGCGAGAGTATAAGAGGGAAGGGATCCAGGAAGAAAAGGAATGAGGCTCGAAGAACTGCTGGCCAATATCTGCCACACTTATTTACCTTTTCTTTGTAAAAAGAACCCTTAGGTGGTAATCAGAGTGTAACAACTTCCCAGGCAAGCTCTTTGGGCCAGGTCACTAGACAGTCGCTTTTAGTTTGTTTGTTTGGCACGGGGAGATAGGAGGAAGGAAATAGGACGGATATGCTGCCTCCCTGAGAGGTAGTCTGCTAAATCAATTCCTGCCAAGTTTTCCCTGCAACCCTGAGAGAGAGGAGAGGAAACTGCAGGACAAACCACAGGGTAAGAAGGGTTTAAAGCTGTGATTGCTGAGAATAAGAGACTTTTATTCTTCATGCTGAGGTGAGAGTCAGGGCATCCCTCTTTGAGAGTGCCATTGATACATTTTTGCTTTTTTTCCCTCGAATCTGAAGCATTCTTGCCCCCATGCTCAGAGACATGAGGGCAAACTACCCCAATTCTCCTTGTTCCAGAATTTCTCATCCTAGGTCATTTGTCAGTAAAATCCGGTCGCTTTTCGTCTCCTTCCCACGTTTGGATCCCTGGATCTGGGAACAGAAGTCTCAGAGCCTCTGAATCTGAGGAGAGAGGCAGCCTGGTGGTACAGAACGCATTCTGCTGAGGAGGCAGACTGTCCAGGTTCCGCTTCTGTCTCTGCCGCATTATCTCTGTGTGGGCCTGTCCAAGTCTCTAAGCCTTAACTGTGAGCATCAGAATGATAGTTATAAGAAGTGTGGCACATATTAAATCAGGGGTCCCCAAACTTTTTACACAGGGGGCCAGTTCACTGTCCCTCAGACCGTTGGAGGGCCGGACTATAAAAAAACTATGAACAAATCCCTATGCACACTGCACACATCTTATTTTAAAGTAAAAAAAAAAACAAAACGGGAACAAATACAATATTTAAAATAAAGAACAAGTAAATTTAAATAAACAAACTGACCAGTATTTCAATGGGAACTATGCTCCTCTCACTGACCACCAATGAAAGAGGTGCCCCTTCCGGAAGTGCGGCGGGGGCCGGATAAACGGCCTCAGGGGGCCGCATGCGGCCCACGGGCCGTAGTTTGGGGACCCCTGTATTAAATGTTAGCTGTCATCATCATCATCATCATCATCCTCATCATCTGGTTTTCCTTCCTTCTTCCTTTTGACCTTGCCCCACTATTTTCACAGGAGAAAAATCACAAATTGGGGAAAAAAGCCTAGAATAGAAAGAGTGGATGAGGGAACAGGAGATAGTGGAAAAAAATCATGGTTTTCGCAGTTTAAATCCTGTCCCATATTTGCTTGGTAAATTATAGTTTCAAAGGGTTTAATCTGGACTATTTCATTTAGTATGACTGTCCTATGAGAGTCAAGGGACATGGCAGTCTACTTCAGTAGATAAAAAGTAAACACATGGGGAATTTACTCCCATTCCTTGATATGTAAAGTATCCCCAGTCCTATAGCCACTGGTTTAACTGCTGATCAGCTTCTTGCCCTGTGTCTCAATAGCTAGTATATTTATATAATAAATCTAGCGTCTACAGTGTTACTTACTGGTCTTCATTAAAGTATGTTCTGTTTTGAGTCAGTTTGCCTCTCATCTATGGCCATGGCCAAGTTCTTGCTCAGATCTAGGAGTGTGCCACTTATCTACAGCTTTGCTCTAAACTGATTGTTATTTCTCAGCATTCTACTTACGTTTCTGCTGCCATCTTTGATATTCTTTTATGACATGCAAGGCTAGGGGGAGCCAGAGGGTGGCTTGACTAACCAAGTTTCAGGGTCTCTAGGAGTTCAAGGTCTCTTTAGCAGACAGTTCCAAGTCATCAATGGAAGAGATGTCACAGAGTAGTATATGATTAATTAATATTGTATTTGAATAATTATTGCTATAGGAGACTAAGAAATGAAAAGTCCCTTTGGGCTGGGGGATCAGGGGTGACTCTGTGGAAGACGTGAGCTCCAAGCTGGGCTAAGATGATAAGCTACAGATGGGAGATGCTATAACCGAAAGTGTAGTGTTCTAAATGCTCAAAGATAACAAAGTTTAGCAGATAGACTAGGCATGTCGACACCTTGGTCTAGAAAATAATTTTAGAAGAAATTGGAGATAATTTTGCCTGGAATGTTTTCTGCATGTCATTTCGTTCATCCGACAGATTATTTATTGAGCACCTACTATATTTTAGATGCTATTCTAGGTCCCAAGCATTCCTCAATTAACAAGACAAAAAGGTGCTTTTCTTTATGCTGATGATATCCTAAGTATAGAGACCAAAAAAATAATAAGAAAAAGAAGAAGATACATGCATATGGTAATATCAGATACTTGTAGTGCTGTGCAAAAGTAAAGCAAGGAAATGTGATAGAATGTGATTATTTTTCAATTCCAGTTGACATTGAATATTATGTTAGTTTCAGATGTACAATCTAATGATTAGAAAGTTATATAAGTTATAAAGCAATTCACCTGATAAATCTAGTACCCGTGTGGCATCATATATAGTTATTACAACATTACTGACTATATTCCCTATGGTTAAACAGCATTTTAGAGAAAGAAGCCAAAGATTGCCACTTGAAGGAGGTGATACTAAAAACTGAGATTTGAATGAAGATTAGGAGCACTCATATGAAAGATCTGTTGTCTATTGTGTGTTACTTCCTCAAATATACTTTAGTCCTTTTAATTCTGTGGGGCAGAGAAGGAACAGGGCTGGGCAGAGCATCACAGAGATTGGCTATGAAGGATACGGATGACAAATGTTGGACAGGGTGACCTCTGTGAAAACGTCTAAGCCATCCATGACTTGGATTACTAATCTTGAGATAGATGTAACAGATTGCCAATCTTGGAGCCTAAGAATCTGAGATGGTTTTAATTTTTTTTTTTTTTTTTGTATTTTTCTGAAGCTAGAAACTGGGACAGACAGTCAGACAGATTCCCGCATGCGCCCGACCGGGATCCACCTGGCACGCCCACCAGGGAGTGATGCTCTGCCCCTCCGGTGCGTCGCTCTGCCGCGACCAGAGCCACTCTAGAGCCTGGGGCAGAGGCCAAGGAGCCATCCCCAGCGCCCGGGCCATCTTTGCTCCAATGGAGCCTTGGCTGCGGGAGGGGAAGAGAGAGACAGAGAGGAAGGAAAGGGGGAGGGGTGGAGAAGCAAATGGGCACCTCTCCTGTGTGCCCTGGCGGGGAATTGAACCTGGGACTTCTGCATGCCAGGCCGATGCTCTACCACTGAGCCAACCGGCCAGGGCCTCTGAGATGGTTTTAAAGGTAATCGTGACCCTGGTAAATACTGATGGATTGCAAGGGTCTTTCAACCCTCTCTTTGGATGTCAATGGGAAGCACTAAGGTCAACAGCTACAGTTATCATATTGATTTCTGAATCTGTGTCCTGGGACAGAAAGTTAATCTGAGCTAATGTCAAAGATTTGAGGTAGACCTTTGCCAAAAGTAACAATGAAAACCAAATAAGCAGTTGAGTTCTCTGGGTGGGTAAAGTAGAATTGAAAAGAACTGAGTCAAAACATAAGATAACTATACTCAATGATTCATTAAGAGAAAGAAGAATTAGCAAAGGAGAACCTAAAAAACCTTTTTTTTTTAATTTTAAAATTTTTATTTTTTTGTATTTTTCTGAAGTTGGAAATGGGGAGGCAGTCTGACAGACTCCCGCATGCGCCCAACTGGGATCCACCCGGCATGCCCACCTGGGGGCAATGCTCTGCCCATCTGGGGCATTGCTCTGTTGCAACCAGAGCCATTCTAGCACCTGAGGCAGAAGCCACAGAGCCATCCTCAGCGCCCGGGCCAACTTTGCTCCAATGGAGCCTTGGTTGCAGGAGGGGAAGAGAGAGACAGAGAGGAAGGAGAGGGGGAGGGGTGGAGAAGCAGATGGGCACTTCTCCTGTGTGCCCTGGCCGGGAATCGAACCCGGGACTCCCACATGCCAGGACAACGCTCTTCCACTGAGCCATCCTTCCAGGGCCTAAAAATCTTATTGATGTTATATATACTAATACTGAACTGGGAATTAGGAGACCTGTGTTCCATGCAAGTAATTTGAATCATCTAGGCTTCAGTTTTTTGTTTAAAATACTATTTATTATTCTATGTAGTATAGAGATGCATAAGGCAGTAATTGAGAAAATATTTTACCTTCCCAGGTTTTCAGGCCATGTTCAGCTTTGTTTTATTTGAACATAATTTAGGTTTCTTTCTCATGGGAGACATGAAAATAGACATTGTAGAAATGCATAAATCAATGTGTGTTTATTGGGGTGCAGCCAATGTCTTCATGAATAGAAGTGAAAGGGTCTAATATTGATCGAAGTAATGCTGGGTAATGAGTGTGAGTGATCAGGCTCCTACCAGCACTTCACATTAATAAGTTCTGTCCTAACTCTGCCTTTTCTTAGTCCATATGGAAATGAGAATTTGGTAACAGAGCTGTCTGCTGAGCCCGCCCCACTGTTGTTAGAGTACAGGCACCGAGATGGATTTTTGAGCATACTTATTTTCCCTGTAATCATATCTGTCACAGAAACAGACTCCTTATGCTCATTATCAAAAAACTTATGTTATCTCCAATTCACATTTTGTTCACCTCTTTTTCTCTGTTGAATAGTCAAGTTCAGAAGCTAGACTGTCAGCTGCCAGACAGGTTGATCTTTCTCCTTAGAGATAGGTGAAAACCATTAGTAATTCTTTATCAAAACTTACAGCTCTACAAAGTGTTTTGGAGTTCAATTAAATTATTCTGTAAAAGCCATCAATACATCATAGAAAAGTACCTGGGACAATTGGATGGGCTCCCCAGTTGTCCAAAAACCAAACCTTCACCTCTGCAAACACAAGTTTGTATTTATTTTGTTTTAAAGTCATCAGAGAGAAACACAAGATGCTGACAGTTTAGACTTACTAAAAAGCTTGTCTGAATCTGTCACAATGTCACTCCTCATGTATTCTAACTGTATAAACCAGAGATCCAACTTCCTGTATATAAACTTTATGACTAGACAAATGGATCTTTTGGGATGGTATGTATGTCATAAATGAGTATCTAAGCTGGAGTCGCAAATAGAGTAAACTGTTTTTATTAAGTTATTAGAACCCAGAGAGTATAGAAAATTAATCTAGAGAATATGAAAAATTATCTAAAGCATGGTATCTGCTCGGGAGGACTTAACAGCCTATTTAGGGAGTTAAGCCTTACCTATCCAGAATCTTATGTTTGGTGGTTCTTGGCAGCATCCTATAACATAGGATGATACCAGGTACCCAAATGTGATGCCCACATGGCCAGGGGTGGGTCAGAAAAGAGTCCGAGTTTCTGAGGAAATGTACATGCAGTTTTAGAACCAGGAACAATTTCAGTGACTCTCTTGGTTACCTGAGTCCCTTCCAGGTGGTGATCTAACCCAGTGTGGTGTTCCAGGAGCAAGAGCTGGTTAAAGAGTATGCTTAATTTGGTTTTGCTTCATGTGTGATGTAAAAAAGAAAAATGTGAGGGTCCCAAAGCAAAGGTGGCTTGAGAACCAATGAGAAGGTCTCTGTGGACTTTTAAGACTGAAGGAGGTCCAATAGAAATGAAAGAAGTGGGTTTGATTTAGGCTTTAGCTGGGGGTAGGCATGATAGCTCTTATTTGGTATCTATCCTTTTTGCCTATGGGAGCAAGCTTTACAAGAAACAAATTTTCAACCAGAAGCCACACTTTTTGCACTTAGGTCTTTGTCTCCGCCTCTGATAGAAACTCCCGAGGTCACAGTCCTTGCCCTGAGTGGCCCTGAGGGTTCACAAGTGGATACATCCTGGAGTATGTGGGAGTCATTCTGGAATTTCTTATACTAATACGCACCTCAGAAAGAAAAAACAATCCATTTTGGTGGGGTCACGGGAGATAAGACAGGCCTGGAATGGGTTGTCCCATTTGATCACTGAGTTTTCTCTCTGTGACGTCTTCCGCTCCACCAGGAGCCTAGTCATGGGAAAAGCACCATAACCAGTAACTGTCCGTCTTCTCCGAGGATTCAGACAGTCAACTTTCCACTAGCCCACAAAGAAATTGGTTCTGAAACATATCATAATGCTACATGTCAGGGAGTGTTCAATAATTTATCATAAACCTTGTCTATAGATCAGAGTAGACAAAGAATAAAATCTTAAGTAAAAATCTTACAAAGAAGTTGAAACTTATGGTAGTAGAGGGTTGAGGAGGGTTGGGGATTTTGGAGCCATTTAGAAAATAGATGCCTCTGCTAAAGACGTTTCAGCAAACCAAGGGGTCTCTTCTGTCCGCCAATCAGATTCAGGGTCAGTTGGACTCTGATCACCATGAACGTAATGATTGAATTCCTCACGTCTCCTAGCTTACTCCACTCCTCATGGTGTCTTCAGAAGAAAATAGTTCATTTTATTTCATCTCATGGCTACTTCCATTCTCTGTGTTTATTTAGGAAGCATTTTGTTGACATGGTTCCTCAGGATATGTAATTTAAATCTATTTACTCATACACATTAATTGGGCATACACAATGAGTCTGGTACCGAGAAGACACAATCATAAACCTCTGTCACTATCCTTGGAGTCATCTCTTTGTATTTGTAGAGGTAAAACCAAAAAGCAAGTGTAATACGGAGTGAGAAATACCACTGAGCCACAGGAAAAGTGCTGGAGGAGATAGCAACTAACTGTCTAGGTTGGTTAGAAAGCTTCACTGAGAAGGTGACATTTGTTCAGGGCCTCAGAGAATGAATGGGAGTTTCCTAGGTCAGTGGTCGGCAAACTCATTAGTCAACAGAGCCAAATATCAACAGTACAACGAGAATCGGGAGAAGGCAAACGAATGTCAAAGGCGATGCATGCGTGAAGACACAGAAAACATGGCAGAAGTTTAAATCAGGATCTCACCACTTAAAAGCTGGGCCAAGTCATTTAACTTACTTGGAAGCCTCAGTCTCCTTATTTATAAAATACAGATCACTTATTTCCTGTTTACTCACAAAGTTATGTTAAGACTTAATTATCCTCATGTTTTTTGATATTAGTTTGAAAAGGAAAGGGTTGGGGATGATTACTGGATGTGGACGGTTGTCCAACTGGTGCCCTTCATGAGGGAAGAAGACCGTGTACTACCCAGCACCACGGCGGAGATTAGGGGCTGTAGGGACCACAGGGGGCAGAGGAGACACAGACAGTAAAATGATGGTGCTGAGAAGTTCATCTGTTTCCCATTTTTAATAGCGCTGCATGGAAGCTGTCAATGGGGCTCTCTCCCCAGCCAGATTTATAGTTTCTGAATGACATTGTTTTACTTTACTGTTTGGAGGCTAAACAAGGCTGGAGGGGAAAAGAGTCTCATTTTCCTATCAGTGGCAAATGCAAATCAATCAATGTAATTAAAGTCTAAGTGGAATAATGAATGGGAGACCCATGACCTGCTCTCCTGAACCCTCTATCTTTTCCCCTCTTCCCTCCTCATTCTTTCCACCCTCATTGCTTTATTCCCCTTCTGCTATTTAGTCCTGTCCACAGGAAAGGCACAGGCCAATTAGAAAACGATTGTTCTCGCTCTCTTGGGCCCATCTCTCTTCATATTTAGGTTAGTTTGGCATATGATACTCTACAAAGGACGTTTACTCCAGCCCCCCTGCTCACCACCCCTCCCAAAAAACCCCACAACTATTAAACTTCATGGGAGCATTTAGATATTAGTCATCAGAAGACAGTAATGGAAGAAGGTTTTCTTTTCTTGAAAGTCATATAAACAAAGAGCTAATTAAACCAATGCTATACAGAAGGAACACTCTACCTGAACTCCTGGGATGGGAAATGAACAACATTTTAGAGGCTCTTATATTCATTATTTTGGGGAGGTGGATGTAAGCTTTTGGGTAGGGTAAAGCACTCCAAGATTGTTTGGGGGGAGATGAATCATATACTTTTGTAAGAACTTTAATTACATCGTGTGGTTCACATTGTAAGATAACCCAATGATGAAACTGGGTAAGAGGCTCTCTCACAGGTACTGTACTTTTAGAATGTACACTATCTCATTTAATCAACAACCCCATAAATTAGCTTATTTCTAAATTTATTTTATGAATTAACAAAAAAACATCTGAAAACAAAAGAGGCTAAGTAACCTGATCAATGTTACAAAGCCACGTTATGTCAGAGTTAGGATTTAAATCCAGGTGTGTCTATTCTTCATATTTTACTATGATGCCAGATAAATAATTGTCAACAGAACTCATCTTGATTGATTTCTCTTAGCCTTTTCCATGAGTCTATTATCAGAAACACTGGGCTGTAATGAGAACTCCTCCTGGCTTTATTACAGTAGTAGACATCTTTGTGTTGCCTGACTGTCATCTTTTCCCTTTATTTGGGCAATTGAATTTGTTCTCTGTAAGAGTAATTAATACCCACATTTTTCTAATGGAGGTAGGAATGATCTCTACTCCAGCTTACCTCCACTTGTAAGGTTGGGCTCATAATCTAGGCCTGATCAATCAGAATAGTTTATTCTTCTGTTTTTAGCTTCGGATTTTTTATGTTTCCTTAACTAGAGTCATCAGAGAAGGTGCTCTGTGTCCACTTGAGTTCTTACACATGTGGAATGCAAGGCTGACACTGCTAGTCAGAACCATTCATACTAATTAGAGAGAAAAGAGCTTGTCTGAGATACAGAGGAAGAAAAAGAGTTCAAGCCCTAATGATATTCCTTAAGGTCCTGGGTCCAGCCACACCTGAACTCCCAAAGTTTTAATTCTTGAAAGGAATGTAAATCTATACTTTTTCTTTTATCTTGGCTTATGTTATCTGGAACAAAATTAATTTTTAAATACATAAAACTGATGATGTCACTTTATTATTTTGTGTGAGTGGCTGATAAATCATATATCTATAGTCAATGAGAAGCACTAATCACATCCCAAAATAGTGGACACAACTCTGATCCAAACTTTTTGGAGACGTGGCACCTTGCCATGCTTCCTGATTCTTTCTGGACTTCTCTGAGGGATCGGTTGGTATTTTGCAGGCTATGTAGTGCCTGGAGAAAATGCCTGGATTTGCCTGGATTGAGCTCTCTCTCCTATCTGGGAGGTCCTGAAGGTTGTTGTAAATTCAAGAAATAATGTCAAAAAGAGAAATGATATACTACTTTGTTATTCACTGTACCGCTCACAACTCCCAACAATTTTCCAATAAATTGGTTGGAGCATAAGGCTTAAGCCCAAATCTAAGCAAAAACTTTCTACCCCCTAATTCAAATCTGAACTCTAGCTGTGGTAAGACCACAGTGCCCAGGAATGGTTAGTAAGAAATGTAAGAGAGGATGATCAGTAGATCAGACTTAATTTATGTTTGTAATTTTTTTTTTTTTAATTTTGCGAGTACATATATTAAAGCTTGGGGCAGTGAAATAAGGAAGTGCTTAGGACAGAAGAAGCAACAGAAGAGCCTAGACAGCACTCTGCTTCGGATCTCTGGAAACATTATAGCAGGGGTCGGGAACCTATGGCTCGCGAGCCAGATGTGGCTCTTTTGATGGCTACATCTGGCTCGCAGACAAATCTTTAATAAAAAATAATAATAATAACGTTAAGAATATAAAACATTTTCATGTATTACAATCCATTCATTTCCTACCACTCATGTTCATGGTTGCGGGTGGCTGGAGCCAATCACAGCTGTCCTCCGGGACAACACCAAATTTTTATTGGATAATGCGTAAGGTACACAGGTCGTCGTATGGTCTCACAGAATTACATTTTAAAGTATGTGGCGTTCATGGCTCTCTCAGCCAAAAAGGTTCCCGACCCCTCTATTATAGGAAAGACGTGAGCTAAGGCCGGGGTGCTGTCAGCTCACTGCGAACTCAGAGAGGAGGGGGCCTTGAGGACAGGTTCAGGGGGTCAGCCCTGGACAAGCTGCTGTTGCCCATGGCTCCCGTGGTTGCAAGTCTCATGGGGACCAGAGACATATGCCTGTGGAGGAACATAAAGGAGAAGGTAAAGGTGGGCGTGCCCCCCGCCCCCAGATCAGACTGTAATCAAGAGTCTAATGTGGACCAGCTTCCTGCACAGCCCAGGATCAGTAGAGAAGCCACAACCAAGCCAATGGCCTTTCTGTTTCAGTGCTTCTGTCCACTGGAAAGCATGGTCCAATCGTGGGGGAAAAGTAAATAATTCACAGGTTTTGGTACTTTCAGAAGATGATTGTGATGATGATGGTGGTGGTGGTGGTGGTGTTTATAATGGTGGTGTTTACATTTCTTCAGATGAGAAGTGGTCGGCATTACGGAATCGTTGCAATGTTCTCAGAAATCATGTATGTTACTTTATGTTTACTGAATATGTATGTGTTTCTACTGTATGTGGGCTTTGCTTTTGTAGGATATATCAGAGTGGGGGGGAAATCTCTATATTGCATTTGATGTTGTGTGTTTGCGAGTTACATTGTAGGGTGTGTTTGTCCGTTAACAGAATCACTGAATGGGTCCAAGTTCCCAGAGAGTTTCCTTGGGATCACCTTTCTAACCCAGTAATTCTCAAGCCTAGCCGTGTGACAGAATGCCTGGAGAGCTTATTAAAAACCTGGCCCCTGGGTTGAGTGGGTCCACTCAAGACCCACTGAATCAGAATCTTAGGAATATTTATTCGCAACAACCTCCTCGGGTGATTTTTATGCGGGTCCCCAGACTAGCCCTCAAGGATTTCCTCTTTTACCTTTGAGTTAAAAAAACATCATTCTGAAATCTCATGAGCCAGACAAGAATCTAACCTATATTCAAAGATGTTTAGAAAAATATATCTGCAGCCTCTCAGCAACAAATTCTTTTGTCCAATAAACTTCATGTTCAAATGCTCTGTCTCCTATCTCACATAAATCCCTGGCATGGCAGAGTAAATCGGCTTCCAGTCCCCTGCTTATTGTTGCCGTTGATGTTGTCTTGTGCTGCTACCAAGGCCCACCTGGAGAACAGGTCAGATCCCAGATGTGTTTTCTTAGCTGCTTCTTGGTTCCTTGTCATGTTCTTTTATTCGATTCCAAGGTGTCTATGCTTGGGAGACTGTACTAATTCTGTTTTTCTCAGTAAGATCCATTACTTGGACCTCATCTGGACCTAGGGAAAGTGGTTAAAAAAGTTATCAAAATGAATCAGATCATATAAATTTGCAGGGATAGGAGAGGGGAGAATCATGAAAACAGACAGAGTGAAGGTCTGGGGGGCTGGGTGTGTTTGTCTGAAGAGGGACAGTTGAAACCTGTATGGTTTTGTAGACCAATGTCATCCCAATAAATTCAACTAAAAAAAAAAGAGGAAATGGTGTTTCCAATACGTGTGCCCTTCCCCCCCCCCCCCCCCCCATTCTCCTGGTAGCTCATCTCTCTGGCATAATCCTCTTAACGCAAGTGTTCTATCTGCATTGTATCTGCTCTCCTCTGACAGTCCTCTCTGTGGTTGGCCAGCTTCCACCTGTTTCTGAGAACCTCTGGATATTAATAGGAAAATCAACCTGTTTCTCTCTTTCCATACAAATTTGAGTTCTCAGGATGCTTAGAAAATGGAGAGAGCCCGTTGCCCAGGTGGGAGTTGTGTGAATAGTCTGGGGGCCGTGTGTCCAGCTTTCAACATCTGAGGGCGAGAGACCCAAACAGGCTTTCCTCCCTGGTCTCCAAGCTGGACCCTCATTTGTACACTGTTGGTATGGGTCAGGGGACGGCTGGGCTGCATCAGAGGATGTAGGATAAAGGGAACCATGAATCTCAGCGTTGGCCCCCGTGCCTAGGTGCTGAGCACACTGGTCAGTTAGGTGTTAAAGTTACTCACTGAGCTTGACTCTCTCTTTTGTTTGTGTCATCAAGGAAATGACAGCACGATGAGGGACACCTTTCATGTCCCCTAGGTAAGGGCAGGGACCCTCCTCCTAGAGACCCAGCCCTCCCTGTGTCCTTCCTTCTGTGGAGAGCGATGCGGGCTAGAAAGGCATGGCCGGTGACCCAGCACCTTGCCCCTCTGCCTGACCTTCCACCATAATCGCTTCATCCGGCTGGGAATTCAAATCCCTCTAAATTAAAATACTCCTGAGAGGGGTCTAACCTTAATCCCTTTATCAGCTTACTCTGTAATTATCAATTAATACTGGAGGAGAGATTAGCTGGCAACCAATGGAAATCAAGATAGTGCTGATGTCGTGAGCTTTCCTGGTTGTACTCATTAGCAGAGTGACCTTTATTTCTTAATTTCTCTAGGTCCTGGGTTCTTCATTTATTTTTTAAGTAAGGGGGCTGGGTGACAGGACCTCAGACTTCCCTTCTAGTTCGGGTTAAGTGACAGAATCCAATGTGTTCCTGAATTGCTGACTGAAGGGGGCCCGGTAAGAGACTTCCGGCCTCCCAGGCTTTCTTCTTTGTGTTCCTGGAACGCAGGCCACATAATTGTGGGCTTAGAGAAACCGAAGGGGAGCCTGGCCAGAAAGTGAAAGCCACGGGAAGC